>NC_134239.1:55978010-56603010 GCF_965152275.1 Natator depressus | reverse complement strand
AACTAACTCTAATGAATGACAAACCCCCTCTCCTAAATAGTGCACTTGGCCAGTTGAGCAAGCATAAGGGTGAATGGAAGAGAGGATTCCTTCCTGACCTCACAGTGATCAGCATGAGGTCATTGTCTCTCTCCCGCACCACCATGCTGTCTGTATCCAAGACTCCATCCATTCCAGACTGCTCTGAAATCCCAATGACAGGTTTCAGAGTAGCAACCGTGTTAGTCTGTATCCGCAAAAAGAACAGAAGTACTTGTGGCACCTTAGAGACGAACAAATTTATTTGAGCATAAGCTTTCGTGGGCTACAGCCCACCTCATCGTATGCATAGAATGGAACATATAGTAAGAAGATAGATAGATAGATAGATAGATAGATATACACACACACACATATACACACATACAGAGAACATGAAAAAGTGGAGTAAGAGGCTAATTAATTAAGATGAGCTATTATCAGCAGGAGAAAAAAAAAAACTTTTGTAGTGATATCATAACATTCAAAAACCGGTAGGAGAACACTTCAACCTCTCTGGCCACTCAGTAACAGACTTAAAGGTGGCAATTTTGCAACAGAAAAGCTTCAAAAACAGACTCCAACGAGAAACTGCTGAGCTTGAATTAATATGCAAACTAGATACCATTAACTTGGGTTTGAATAAAGACTGGAAGTGGCTGAGTCGTTACACATATTGAATCTATTTCCCCGTGGTAAGCATCCTTACACCTTCTTGTCAACTGTCTACATGAGCCATCTTGATGATCACTACAGAAGTTTTTTTCTCCTGCTGATAATAGCTCATCTTAATTAATTAGCCTCTTACTCCACTTTTTCATGTTCTCTGATATATATATCTTTTGTATTTGCACAGGGCTCTAGGAATGCAAGGTCAGTGGATTCATCCAGAGGGTTCTAGCCTATCAGTGAAAAGAACAGGGACTCCTATCACAATGTGGTATGAGGACTCAAGAGAGCCCTTTTAATGTTCAAATGAGACCACAAAATATGAAAATTCTATCTGGATTTGAGATGCTTTGATAGAATTAACTACATGTAGGAATCTTGCACAGCACCTATGCCTGCCTCTAGGAGGTGTCAGTCCCTCAATTTCACACACCGTAAAGTGCACTGATTTTATGTCTTTTATACCAACCTGCACTAAGGGACATTTCAGGAAATACTGAAAGGCTATTAATGCAGAACCTATTACTCTACATTAAAATTGTTTAGGATAAGGAAACTCAACAGAATACAGAGGTGGTAACATCGAGACGCACGCTCTCTGTGGGAAATAAGACAGAAGCCTCAGGCTTGAATGAGAAGAGACTGTCCTACCTGAAGGTGAAACACTGGTTTCAATGGGAATTTCCACCCTGGAGATAGGAGAGTCATTCTGGGCCCTGTCCAGAAAAGCTCTCTCCATCTCATGCTCCTCAGGGGAGCCCTGTTGGTAAGACATGGATAGTGGGGGCTCCGGGGTCAAGCAGTGTTCATCAGAGTCCACCTCTTCACATTTGATTTCCATCAGCTCAGGGTGCTGAGAGTGTCCGAAAGGTAGAGCTGAGGGGGTGAAGTGGTGATGGTAGTTCTCCACCATGCTCCCTTGCAGTGCCTGCTGAGACACCACACTGCCACTCAAGGAACTGTAGGAGATGGAGGGCCGGCTGGTCAGCACCCGGTCCATCACCTCATAGAATTTCCAAGTCCTGCCACCCCTTGGGGTCTTGTTGTTGTCCTTGATCCTGCGGTACTCCAGCTTCATTTTTTTGATTTTCTCCCGGCACTGATCCCCAGTCCGGTGGATGCCCTTCTCCCTCAACACCTCAGCAATCCGGTTGAAGACATGCTGGTTTCTCAGGCAGCTCTCCAGCTCCATCTGAACTGACTCATCAGCCCAAAGCTGCAGGAGCTCCACCACTTCAGGGTCTGACCAATTACTGCCCCGCTCGTACTTCTTCCCCCGAAAATCCATTATTCCTGCCCCACCCCAGTAAAGGCAGGAACTCCTGGGGCACGTGGCCAGGAGTAACTGAAGGGATGGGGGGTGAGGAGATGGTGACAGAGTTTCCGTACTTAGCCCAGGTGTAACAAACCCCCAGGAACGGGGGGGGAAGGGCTACTAACACGGAGCTGGGGTCATTTGTGACAGGAAGGCCTGGCTTAGCCAAACCATTGGGGCAATTCTCCACCTCAGCTGCCTCAGGAAGGTTCTGCCCGGGGTTGGGGGGCTCTGCCCCCCTTTTCCCCGCCTCGCGGGAGCTCTGCCACTTCCCTTTCCCTCGGGCGGAGGCTCTGCCTCCCTTCCCCCCAGGCGGACAGCTAGCTCGCTTGGGCCCGGCCAGGCTCGGCTCGGCTCGGCTCAGCCCAGCACGGGTCAGCCAGTTCGCTCTAGCCAGGCTTCTAAGGGACTGGGCGGCATGTTCACATCCGGGGTGACGGCACATGCGTGCTGCCCTTATTCCGGGATAACTTTGGTCCGTGTCAGTCACTCGCCTCGCTCTCCGCGGCCGGGCTGGGCGAGCCGCACGGAGCCCCTCTTCGGCCTGGCCCCGCCTCCGCCCCTCCCCCTGCGCCCGATCGGCTCCTGCTCATCCAACAACGGGCGGAGCCAGCGGCGCTTGTGCCCGGGCAGGGGCTGAGGATGAAACTTTGCGCTGGAGGCGGGGCGGGTTTGTCGGAGAGCCACGGCCGCTGCCGGCGGCGAGCTGAGTTCCTCGGCCCGGGCAGAGCCGTTCTCCCCCAGCCCCTCCGCGGCGGGCTGCCTCCGCCCCAGCAGCTCCCCGGGTTTTACTGAACCCCCGCCCTGCCCCCAGGCTCAGCTGTTCTCTGCTCGGCGCTGCCGCCCCCAGATGCTGAGGGACCGGACGCAGCCCGGGGTGGAGGAGGCAGTAGGGCGGGGCCCGGGCCGGGAACCGCGCCAAGATCCCCCAGCAGCAGAGCGAGGGGCGCTGGAGGGAGCGGACGCTGTCCCGCTGATTTCCTGTCGGAGTGGCGGTCGGGGACGCGGGCCTGGGGGGCGCCGCAGGTACGGGCACGCCGCGCGCGCACGGTCCCGGCCGGGCACTGCCGATGCGGGGAGCGCCGCTGCTGCAACCGGGCCGAGCCCCCTTTCCCTAAACTGCCTTTAGCCCCGTTCTACAAAACCAGCCTGGCCCGCTCCTCGGGCGTGGCCTCCGCCAAGGGCAGGAGCGCCGCGGTTACTTTCCGCTGGCCTTCGCCGAGGAACCTTATTAGGACAGGGGAAAGACCGTGGTCCCTCAAGCTACTCTGCCTCTGGAGAGGTGTTGGCGTCTGGACCCTTGTCCAGCGTGCCTGTTTTTCTACTACAGCTTCACAGACTCTCCTCCCGTGGTGGGTCTGTGGGGAATGTGTGTGCCACAGGTCGCAGAGCCGCATTTTTGGCTGCAATTAATGAGACTAAAATTTCCCGAGTCTTTTTTGCTTTACAAGAACACAGGATAGTCGGTTTGTTGGGCAGGCGAAACGGTCCCTCTAACAACTGCGGTGATTAAAGGTGGGGAGCAGATGAAGGGACTTTTTACTTCTGCAGTCACCAACTCAAATCCCTCATGATTCCAGATAAAGATTATTTCAAATTAGACACCAGGCACAGATCTGAAGTCTAAGAGAGCTGCCTCTTCACATTAAAGATGAAGATGGCGGCTAGAAGCAGCATCGTGGAATTTAATAAACTGTACTTCGGCCACTCTAGTTCAATCCGTAGCACATCCAGTTGTAAATTTCCAGTCCAGACTTGAGCTCTCGGGGTGTAAGAAAGGTCCTATCATTTACTGTCTGTGAAGCAGCACGCACACTGTCAGCTATTAAATAATAGACCAATGCATGTATGTGCTCTGTCACATCACAGCGCTTATCCATTAGTTTCCATAGTGTTAATCACACAAAAAGGTGGTGCTTTTCTTTTTAGAGAGAGTGGTCTGAGCACAAGAATTCCTAAAATCTTAGCTCTCCTACTCACTCCTTCTGTGGACTTGAGTAAGGCTTAGCCTCTCCATGACTCAGTTTCCCGATCTTCAAAATGGGGACAAAAATCCTGACGCGCTCTCTCTAAACAACCCTAATGATTCCTCTCCAAATAGCAGCACCCATCCTTTTAACTAGAACTGTTTTGTACCACTTTGCAAAGCGGACACTGTTGGGTGGTCCCTTAAGAAAGGCTTTCCTGTACACTCTTGGGCTCCTTAGAGTCCTACCAAATGTAACAACTACCAAACTATTGAAAATTAAGAATGTGAAAGACATAACAACCTTGGCTGTATCCTGTCAGCATAGACCAAGTTCATTAAGGTGTCAAAGGATCTTCTGACACGTCCACAGCTGCTTTTCCATTCCCCTCATATCCACCTCTGGGACCAGAGGCGACCCGTGCCTGCCGATTGGTGGGGGGGGGGAGGGGAGGGGGAGAGGCGGAGTGAGGGCAGCCGGCTTCAGCAGTGTTACTGAGCATGCTCAGTCCATGTGCGCATGCTCAGTCCAAACCAAGCAGCAAATCGGGAGGGGGCGACCCTGCCTCCCCTCGCCCATACGCGTCCCTTCTGTCTAGGACTGGGAAACAGTTTACCCTAAAATCCAAAAGCACGATTACCACCAACAAAAACTACCTTCACTTTTATTAGCCAAAGGTGAGCATGAGCTGCCACTTGTGGATTTAACATTTCCAAAACTTTGGGAATATCTAGACCAGTGGTCCCCAAACTGTGGGGCACGACCCCCTAGGAGTGCAGGGGAGGGGAACTTCTGGCGGGGGGCGGCGCAGTGGCCCAGTTCTACTCCTTGCCCCTGCTCCCAGATGCGGCTCATCCGCCAGCCCGGTCCCTACTCTTAACCCTCAGTTCCCAGCCGCCCCACAAGTCTGCTCCTGGCCTGGGCTGGGGGGAAAGCCACTGAAATATTCTATTACTGGTAAGGGGGGGTCATGAGAGGAAAAGTTGGGGGACCACTGGTTTAGACTCAGGGGTTATGTTTTGTTCTCCAGTTATCAATGCTGACAAAAGCGAGACACGGACCCAGTTCACCATTACCCTGCTGCACCCTGCTTGGTCATTTACACCAGCGCAAGTGATAAACACGATCAGTCTGATTTGTTAGCATTTTAAACTGACTTTGCACCTTGTGTACATGACTACACCAGGGATAGGGCAATAGTGAATTGGGCCCATCGTGACATACCCGTAGTGTCAGGGTCCGTGGAAGGGATGCAAGAAGTTTCAGTCAATGCGATGTTTAGGAACCAGAGGCCAATGGGCAGGTCCAAAGTCAGGAGCAAGGTGTCAGCTGAAAGTCAGAGCCAGGATCAGCAGGAAACAAAAGCCAAAGCTGAGGGGTCAGTGCTGAGCTGGAAACCAAAGAGCTGCAGCCTAAGGTCAGGGCCAAAGCAGTCAGAAAACAGGGCAATGGGACTGGAACAAGTTGAAGGCACAGGGAACCTGGAACAGGGTAGAGCTGAAGTCAGAAACCAGGGATGAGGCCAGGAATCAGGTAGAAGGGTCTGCTGCAGGATCCACCTGGTTGGGCAGACAACTTCCTGTCTCTCTTTCTGGCTTAAATAGTATACTGAACCCAATCTGCAGCTCCAGACAGGGTTGCCAGGTATCTGGTTTTCAACTGGAATGCCCGGTCTAAAAGGGATCCTGGCGGTTAAAAGTCCGGTCAGCGGTGCTGCAGGTCTGAGGCAGGCTATTCCCTACCTGTCCTGGCGCCGCACTGCGCCCCGGAAGTGGCCAGAAGGTCTGACTCCTAGGCAGGGGGCACGAGGATCCATGTGCTACCCTCACCCTGAGCACCGGCTTTGCAATCCTATTGGCTGGGAACCGCAGCCAATGGGCGCTGGGGGCGGTGCCTGCAGGTGACAGCAGCGCACAGAACCTCCTAGCCCCCCCGCCTAGGAACTGGACGTGCTGCTGGCTGCTTCCGGAGTGCAGTGCGGAGCCAGGACAGGCAGGGAGCCTGCCTTAGGGCTGCTGCACTGCTGACCAGGAGCCACCTGAGGTAAATCCACAGCCCAACCCCCAGCCCTGAGCCCCCTCTCCCTTGTGCCCCAAACTCCTCATCCCTGGCCCCACTCCAGAGCCTGCACCCCCAGCCGGAGCCCTCACCACCCCCCCCACACACCCCAACCCCCTGCCCCAGCCCAGAGCCTCCTCCCACACCCTGAACCCCTTTTCCCCAGCTCCACCGCAGAGCCTGTACCCTCTTCTGCACCCCAACCCCCTGCCTCAACCCACAGCCCCCTCCCACACTCCAAATCCCTTGGCCCCACGCCCACAGCCTGGAGCCTTCTCCTGCATCTGAAATCCCTCATCCCTGGCCCCACCCCAGAGCCCACACCCCAACTCCCTGCCCCAGCCCAGAGCCCCCTCCCATACCCTGAACTCCTCATTTCTGGTCCCACCCCAGAGCCCACACCCCCAGCCCAGAGCCTATAACCCCTCCCACACCCCAAGCCCCTGCCGCAGCCCTGTGAAAGTGAGTGAGGGTGGGGGAGAGGGAATGTTGTGAGTGAGAGGCGGGGCCTCTGGGAAGCGGTGCAGCTAGGGTGTTCAGTTTTGTGCAATTAGAAAGTTGGCAACCCTAGCTCCAGAGTTCCTCCACTCAGGTCTCAGTGGGCAGTACCTTTAGTGGAGCAAAAGGCCTTAGAGCTCCCAATTCTCTTGTCACTAGTAGAGCCATTGGGTGACATGGTGGATGCGGCCATGGGCCCCATGTTCAGGACCTACAGATCCTCACACATAGCAGCACATAGAAATGGCTTTTGTAGCAGGGTGTAGGGGTCTTTTGGCAGCCCCTGAAGAGGATCCCAGAGCAGAGCCCCTGCTGAACCCTGCCCTGCCTGTATCCCTAAAAGGTGGCCCTGCTGAGCCAGGCAACAGTTTGGGATTCTAGGAGTTTACCCGCAGTCAGGGTTCAGAGGAAGTCAGTATTGATCATCCCAGCATTCAAAAAGCATGAATGAGGTCCCCAGAGAGAACTGAGATGGTCTCAAAATTGATGAGATTTTTTGAAAAATAATAAATGTTGGATTCTTTTTGTCTTCCAGTTTTTAAGCCTTCAGGGTGCACTCACTTCACATTTTCAAGCTTTCCTCCACTACTATGTGAGCAAGAAACTTTATTTTTAAATTAAAGTGAAATTCTTACGCAATCTCTTAATTCCAGCATCTGAGGCTTTCAAAAAAACCTGTGTCTGCCACGTGGAGTGGGTCGGTGCGTATGCACAATAAGAGTACCTCGCTGGCCCAGTGAAGAAGCAGCATGTGGCTCTGCGTCTGCCCACACCTATTCAAGGACCGTGAGGCGGCCCCGACACACCGCGAACCGGTGGCGGTTGGGTTGGACGTCGCCGGGTGTCGCTGTCTGGCAGCAATTCTGTATGGAGCAAGAGTTGGGGGACACAGCTGGGGCCAGCAGAGATCAGAGGGGCAGGATAGCTCAGTGGTTTGAGCATTGGCCTGCTAAACCCAGGGTTGTGAGTTGAATCCTTGAGGGGGCCATTGAGGGATCTGGGGGTAAAAATTGGGGATTGGTCCTTCTTTGAGCAGGGGGTTGGACTGGATGACTCCTGAGTCCCTTCCAACTCTGATATTCTATGAAACACACAACAAAATTAGTAGCAGTGGTCACACTGGAAAGCTCAGAGCTAATGTGATATGGAGTCAAGCCTTAAAAATAAAGGTGTGATGTACTAAGATGAAATGAGCGATAAGGGGTGTTGTGCTGACAAGGTGTAAGAACCCTGGAATTTTTGTGCAGATTTGCATAGTGCAAGTTACCTAGGTTTTCTTGTTTTGTTTGGTGGTTCATGCTCTGCAGAAATGGGTTTGTGCATGCATTTTTTTTTTTAAACTAAGATGTATTTACTAGGAATAATCCGTTTGGCTCACATTAACCCCCTCCTACAGGACTTTGGCAAAGTACTCCAATACATTAATTTACTCTGGACAGCTGTGCCTCTTGAGTGATTGATGGTCTTGGGCCTCTGCCACATTACACAGGCAGCTACGCAACTTGTCATGGGATGCAGTGTGTTGTTAGCTGATCACCCCTGTTGTAAGATCAGAGTTGGAACAATAAGGGAGAAAAGTTCAGAAGAGGTTTAGGTTTGAACATGAAGTGTACTTTCTGGGTTTCATATTTATTGCACCTTAGAGACTAACCAATTTATTTGTAGCTCACGAAAGCTTATGCTCAAATAAATTGGTTAGTCTCTAAGGTGCCACAAGTACTCCTTTTCTTTTTGCGAATACAGACTAACACGGCTGTTACTCTGAAACCTATATTTATTGCAGAGGTTTTGGACTAATTCAGTTGACACTAGCTTATCAAAAATCTCACTGCATTTCCTATCGTGCAGTCAATTCAAAAGTACAAAACACACAGTACTATCCATAGGGAAGCAGTTCTCAAACTGTGGGCCGGGACCCCAAAGTGGGTCATGACCCCATTATAATGGGGTTATCAGGGCTGGCATTAGACTTGCTGGGGCCCGGGATCAAAGCCCGAACCCCACTGCCTGGGGTGGCTGGGCTCAGGCTACAAGTCTGCCGCCTGGGGCTGAAGCCCTTGGGCTTTGGCTATGGCCCCCTGCCTGGCAGGGCTCAGACTTCCGCTTTGGCCCCCTACCTGGGGTGGCAGGGCTCGGGCGGGCTCAGGCTTCAGTCCCCCATCCTGGGGTCATATAATAATTTTTGTTTTCAGAAGGGAATCGTGGTGCAATGAAGTTTGAGAACCCCTACCATAGGGGATAGTTCCTCTGTTTTCACAGTGCCAGTAGTGAGGTGTCGTGTTACTTGGGCCATTTCTACGCTACAGGGACCACAGAGCCATAGGTATAGTGCTATAGCTATGCCAGCCCAACCTCACAGTGTAGACAGAGCCTACTCCAACAAAAGGGATTTTTCTGTTGGTGTAGGAACACCACCTCCCTGAGTAAGGGTAAATAGGTCAACGGAAAAATTCTTCCATTGATCTAGCTATGTCTAGACCAGGGCTGAAGATTTTTCAAATCCATGAGCATTGCAGGGATGTCGACCCCTAGACCAGGCCTAAATCTTCCTTACTTTCACAAACTGTATTGCAGATAATTTCCTAATACACCATGAGGTATGATCATGAAGAACAGTTATTACCCTTGTAAAATAAATGGAACAAAATCCCTTATGGGAGGCAGTATTCTAGCATGCTCACTAATATGCAGCATTAATCTCCCCACAAATGTGCCTCAGCCCTACCCTGGAGAGACACCTCTATGAATGGGGTTTAGTCTTACTAATTCGCAAAATTTAATTTATAATGAGTCTACTGGTCATTAATGTGAATTATCAACAATTTACCACTCCCACACAAGAATTTTTTACCTTATACAATCCACAGTGGCTGTCCTGGGTGACTCTGCTCTCCGTCAGGACTTTCAAGCTATGACATTAGAAAGAAATTTGCAATAATTTTGAATTAGAGAATAAATGTCAATTTGCTGTTGGTGAAAAGTGCTAGACTGAAAACCCTGGAAACTAGGCAGTCTTGTTATCCACAGCACACTTACAGTAGCAACTCCTCCCAATATTGCCCCACTAATGTGCCTCAGCCTTCCCACGGAGAGACCCCCTTTAAGAATAGGTTTCAGTCTCCTTGGCCCATAGAATACCATGTTTTTAGCTGGGACTGCCCATAAGTGAGACAATATTGATGAGGTTTATGTAATGGAGACCTTTGTCAGCTAAGGACAGGACTGAGATACTAACATATTTCACCCAGAGTGAGATTAAGTGTCTGATGGAAGCATGCTGCAAGATCTTCCATCAGAAGAATGAGATCTGCCTTTCAATGAGAGATGGCCCTTCATTGCAAAGAGTGAAGTTGTTTGGAGGCTGAGCTTTGGGTTGACCCATTCAAGAGAAAGGGGTTCATAGAGTTTGTAATCCACTCCTGAAAAATTAGATCCCAATCTAAACGTCCACAAAATTCAGAAGGGGTTGGCTCAGATTCATCTTTATTTTAAATTAATCCGGAATGAAGGCCTCTCCCTGTAAAGGAGTACAACATGTAAGTTTTATTCTTTTGGCACCATTAAAATCTCAGGGGCATTCATCGCTTTTAGATGCTTCCTCAGGGGGGTTAAAACCAGTTGTGTTCAGGTTTCTTTTGCAGATCCCCAAACCTCAGGGTCTGCAGAAGCTGCTGTGAGACGAATTTACCAACAGAGGGCGCGGAATCCCTGCTATATTCCTGCAGGCCCATGAAAAGCCATGGTGCACTTGCAGCCTAATTTGGAGTTTTAGTGTGAACTGACCCAGTGGAACATACCAAAGGGGGAAGCAGGGAGAATAGACTCAAGCACAGAGACCTTGGCAGACTGAAAAACACATCAGGATGGGATTCAAAAGGAGAGTTAATTGCTTGGCAGCCCTGTTTTTCAGGGGCTAAATAGACTGCTCTTCAAAGTTCACTGTGGGACAAGGTCTAACCTGGTATGGTTTAAAAAACAAAATTTCACCATTTTTATATCAGGTGGAAAAGGACAATAAACTGTTTTTCAAAATGTCATTTTGCAGGTCAGCTCATCACGTAGACTAGCTCCTTAGGACTCTACAGCAGCTGCTGCGTCGGCCACATATAAGCCCTGAAATATAGTAACAAAGTCATTACCAACGATGGCTGTCTGTTTGGTCATCTAAGCGAAATGAGTGTAGTGGATCTCAATCTAGTTCCTAGCAGTCCAAGTGTTTATATCCTGCCAATTGACACTAATTGGCATCTTTCTGGCCATCTCAGCACAGAGACCAAGAACTGGTCATGGCAAATGAAGCACTCTTACTACTAAAGGGGCTCCCTTGGGGTCAGAATTAGGCACATTGGCCAGAAATGGTGTGGAAGAAGCTTACCCTGGCTATGTTTGTGTCACATTTATTCCCTAGATAATATCAGCTTCTTGGGCTGTCAATTAGCACTTTTTATTAGCACTAAAATAAATAAATAAAGTCTTAACTTGCATCTGGCCGTCTTTCCACCATAAGTATGGCACTTACTCCATTCTACCCCAAAAAAACTCCAACCCAGCCAAACTCCGCCAAAATAAAACAACAACCCTGACATTAAGCAACCTAAAAACAAACCAAAATGAAATTTAAAAAAAAAAAAATCTAAAAAAATTCAGGGTGTGGGTGTTGGTGGCCTGGGATATACAGGAGGTCAGAGTGGTTCTAAACCAGTGATACACACACCCCTGGAGGTACGCAGAGGTCTTCCAGAGGGTACATCAACTCATGTAGATACTTGCTTAGTTGTACAGCAGGCTACATAAAAAGCACTAGCAAAATCAGTACAAACTAAAATTTCATACAGACAATGACTTGTTTATATTGCTCTATATTCTATACACTGAAATGTAATATTAATATTCCAATTGATTTGTTTTATATTACATGGTAAAAATGAGAAAGTAAGCAATTTTTCAGTACTAGTGTGCGGTGACACTTTTGTATTTCCATGTCTGATTTTGTAAGCAAATAGTTTAAGTGATGTGAAACTTGGGGGTATGCAAGACAAATGAGACTCCTGAAAGGGGCACGGTAGTCTGGAAAGGTTGAGAGCCACTGGACTAGATGATCTAGTGGTCCTTTCTGGCCTTAAACTCTTGGACTCTAAAACCACAATCTCTACCCCATGCAGAGTTTTTACTCTGAAAAAGGAGAAGTGCTAGACTCTCCATGAAGAAAAGTAGAGACTTAGCTATTGATTTTATGTGGAAGGTGTGCAGAGACATTGCAATGAGAAGTAGCAGTATAAAACCCTAAGATAGATAACTTCCATAGCTCTCAGGGACAAACCACATTCTGTCATTCAAGAAGCAAACTCTTCTCTTAGTGTGCACACAACATGTCCCTACTGAAAAGCATAACACACCTGTTGCTGTACTTGCAAGGTATTTCTAACTCTAACTCTATATAAGGTATTTCTACCTTGCAAGGTGTTTCTAACTCTATATGGACGTGACATGACGCTCTAGGGTGCTTTTCCATTTGTATCAGCTTTTTCCTTTTTAACTTCGTGCTAGCCCTTCCTGCTCAGTCCCTGTCACTTTCTGATATAGGTCTGTATTCCACTGGTTTTCAGAACAACTAAACCCCAACAAAGTTCCAGATGTCCTGTTCCAGGCCTCCTATCCAGAGCTGTAACTGGGGTCTGAGGAACTGGGGAGAGGACACAGTTATCCTTGTTAAAATTAGGTCATTACTTTAATAAGCAGCATCCAGTGCATGGACAAAAGAGAAGAGAAGCAAAGCCCTCTAGGGGGAACTGTTTACCATCTGAGTACATGCTAAAGGGTTATTAAGAGCACTTCCCACAGAGCAGGCAGGAAAGCCCACTAAGGGTGGCCGAAGGACCGGTGGCCATTAGGTACCTGCTGCAGAGGACAATGAGATGGGGTAAATTTCCTCAGACAAATAGCATCCGATTATAACCACTTTGGTAGTTTTTCTCGGCTGACTTTTTTTCCAGTGTCAGTTTTCTAATTCATTTAATAGCTTGTCATACTTTCTGTGAGAGACTGGGCAAAACTGTGGGAGCTGTATGACTGTTTGCAGACTGAGGGCCTGCTTTTCAAAGGCACTGAACATCCCCAATGCCCATTGACTAACACCATGTCAATCACACAGGAAAAGGGAAATTAAATGTCCTTAGCATTTTCTTGTATAGCTTGGTTCCCTAAGAAGGGTTTAAACCCCAGTCCTCTGTAGCTAATTGGCATAGGCAGTCTGTGGAATTCCCTGACACAGAAAGTCATATAATCAAGTATAGGTTTGATTTTTAAGAGGGCTAGATAATTCTATGTCCAATAACAACTAGAGACATACTAAAAACTAGAACCTTCAATCCAAAACACCTTTACAGTTCAGAAGGGGAGGGGAAATGGATTCAGATTCCTGCATTCAACCTACCCTTACAATTTTGGATGTGGATCAGACCAAAACAAAAAGAGATTAGTTTTCCATTTGTTGTTCTGATGTTGCTAAAATCCTGAAGATTTAGCTGACGCCACACGATTTTTGAAATTGACGCTGAATAAGTAGTAGTTCTGCAGGTAAACCAATGATCGGCTTCAGGGCACGAGCTGATTGCCTGTGGAGACAGGAACGAATTGTCCTCTGCACAGTACTCCACAAATCACCAAGAATATGACAGGGTGCTTTAACCTCCCTTTTAAGGATCAAATAGTATCAGCCTGTGCTAGAGGCAGAATCCTAGACCAGATGGACCAATGTTCTGATCCATAAGGACAAATACATTTACTCCTTAGTACAAAACTAACACTAGTAATAGTACATGCTGAGAAAATAGCAGGTTCTCCTCACATTGTAAATCCTGTATGACCTTCAGCAGTGTATTGGAAGCCATCCCAAAGCCAAGGTGTTTGTACAAAGATGATAAGCACATCTCATCATCATTTGTGTACACACACACACACGTAGATTTCATTTCTATGCAGTGCTGGTTAAAATCCCCCCCTGCACCTCTTACCCCCACTCCTGTAGTTAATTATATCTGTCAATTTCTTGTTTCCTTCTTAATTTTGCTCCTCCCCACCCTAAGAAAGAAGTCCATGAGAGGTTTCACTATAACACACTGTTACTCCTGCTGGAATTCTGCACCACCACACACTGCAGAATTAATGTTCCCCGCAGAATTTTATTTTTTCCTGCAGTATTTCCCCTCAGTATTTCACCCTGGCACGGGTGGCTGGGACTTCCGCCAACAGCCCCGGGTAGCTGACAGTGGGAGTCCCAGTTGCCTAGGGCTCACAGTAGGAGCATGATTATATGGTGTTATTTTGATAAATAAAATAGCAGAATTTCAAAATATTGTGCGCAGAATGTTTAATTTTTTGGAGCAGAATTCCCCTAGGAGTATTGCTACAGCTGACAAAGTTTGCTGCTCTCAGTGCTTCCTCATGCTAACTGATCCTGGAGTGGGACTAAGTGGGACTAAGGAAAGAAACAGTGGTGGAAAGAGGAGAGGGCAAGGGAGGCACGGGCTTCAGCTCTGAGACAATTACTGTGAAGATCTTTGTTTTAGGCCTGATGCACTGTTTGTATTAGCTCAGTACCATGTTTCTATTTGTTTATTGGTTTCTTCCCTTTTTGGCTTTATGTCTCCTCAGCCTGACTTCGTTGTTCTCAAGTAGCATAAACAGTGCTGTCTGTCTAAAGGGGCTGTCTAAAGGTTGTTTCTGCTAAGTGCTGTAAGAGAAGGATGTGGGTCATTTCAGGACAATACATGGAAATTAAACCAAGAATCCTTCTGTGACAGGGTGCTATCAGCAGCAACCTGATCACTGACCTTGCTGCAGCCTGGAGAAGGCTGCAGGCCCAGTCAAGGGAATTACTGTTTGGTGGGGGATTGTGAGCATCTGGGTGACGATCACTGGGCTAACAAGGTAATTGGGGAGAATATAAAGGGAGGAAACAGGAAGCTTAAGAGGAGCTTGGGCTGGGGAGTGAGGGTTGCAGGGAAGCCTGTCTTTGCTATAAGCCTGTGTTGCACAATATGGTTATGTAAGAGGGAAATAAATGGTGAAAGATAAACAGCCTGAAGTACATTTGTGACCGTGAAACCATCTGAACTGACTGGGCAATGAGGTTCAGCAGGTAGTGATGGAGGCACCCAGTGACACCTTCCTTAACCTGGGGCCTTAAATATTAGCATCCATGGTTCACAGAAATCACAGCCTAGAAAAAATAAGGTCACTTGCCCATTCAGGACATCACAGAAGAATCATACTTTCAATACAGTTGTCCTACACCTCGCAAGACCAATATTACAAGAATCCCAGATTATCTTTGGGAATACAATCATCAACACGCTGGGATGTGTGGTGTCAGCACATGGCATTGCAACACAAACATCAGAGCAAGCAGCCACTGAGCAGGCTTCTCCCACACAGCTCTGCTGATGTACATTACTCTGGCCAGCAGCACCCAGTTCCACCGATGTACTTTCTGCACCACCCCAGACAACTACTATGCTGAATCCCCCCTACCCCACCACCACCACTGCCCTGATAGTGTTTCAATACCTCAGTCCTGGCCTTGACAACTCTCTGCCATACCTGTCCTGTGAATCCTTTGTGCATGGTGTAACCAATTAGTCCTGCCTTGAATGCAGGGGACTGAACTAGATGACCTCTCGAGGTCCCTTCCAGTCCTACGATTCTATGATGCTGTTGCCTGTGACAGAGGGAGATTTGATTGATTCGATGATCCAGCTCCATTCTAGTCCTATGCTGTTATATTCTTATGCAACATTCACTCGTTGTTTTGTGACATATAGTTACCCTCTTGACTGAGGACACCAAACTCATGTCACTTGTGCCTTGAACATCTTCACATACCCCCTCAAAACTCTCCTTTGACAAGTTAGGCTGCTAGTGTGCTGACACCACTGCTTATCGTGCTGACCAGTATTGCCTCATTGTTTACTTAAACTTCCCAATCTGTCTATCACTTGTCTTATAATTAGATTACAAGCGCCTTTGGGCAGGAACCATCTTTTCCCCCTCTATTTGTAGAGCACCTAGCACAATGTGGTCCTGGTCTACAACTAGGGCCCCAAGGTGCTTTAGTAATCCAAATAATAAAAATTCCTAGAGGCAAGAGGCAGTATAAATCTAATGAGCCATCTCTTTCCTGCTCAGGTGTGTTGAGCTTCTCCCCTGAACTAAATGAAATCCTCAGCTGGAAACACCCTCCGCATAACCCTGTCACAGCAATTTTCCAGCCTTGGCTTTTTTCTGCAGGCAGTTCACAAGGGCTAGTGATCTTCATTTGTCCTTTTCCCCACCCCATTCCCACCATCTTGTACAAGAACTTCAACAATGTTGTCTTGAAAACCTCCATATTTGGTCCTAGTAACATTGGTTATCTTATGTAACTACCAGTTCACTCAGGAAACAGCCTAAGAGTCTGTGGGACAAGACCAGATTTTCAGCATTGTCAGTCATTGTTGACCTGTGTAGCGCTGCCAGCCTGTTCCATAAAATACTGTAGTCACATTCAGCTGATCGATATTAGATTTTTCTGCACAACGCATGGTCTCAACAAAAAAACACCTCAGTATTTTGGGAACATTATCTCCGTGTCAGCTTCCTGAGAATACTTGAGGGAAACTACTGCTGTCTGGCTGCTCAGGAAGGTGAATTAAGGATTGCTTAATGGGTTGACTGGCGCAGCTCCTGAAATCAGATTGGCAGAGGCCCCTCTCTACCACTTAAACTCAGATAGCAACATTAGAAAGAGGGGCATCTGTGTTCCAGAAATCAAATCACAGTCCTGAAGAGGACACTCCAAGATGCATTTGAAGGTTAGACCCCCATGTCCCAGGTCCCTGCAACCCAAAGGACCCCACGACACTCAGATTCCAGCACTGAAGAGGACCCTGCTACAGGTCTATACAGCCAGTCATTACGTTTTCAAAATAAAAGAAGGCAAAGCTGCTAAAGGATAGTGGGTAGGCGCCTCATTTCCTTCCTATCTGGAAAGGCTACTGTAACACCCAACTGCCTCACAAACATTAATTAATTGAGCCTCACAACACAACCATAATGTTACAATGAGGAAACTGAGGCAAGCAAAATTAAGTGACTTGCTAAAGGTCACACAGAAAGTTCGTGGCCAATGTGGAAACTGAACTCATGTCTCTGTTGTCCCAATTCAGTGCCACAGCTGCAAGATCATCCTTCACTAGAACTGAGTTGGGCCCCATTGTCTTAACAAACAAATGAAAACTGAGACCTACAATTTGGAGCAGAAGCAACTAAAGCGATAAGAAGATATAGAGTTTTTGCTTTTACCTGTTAAATTCATGAGCAGTAGTAGAAGTGTATTCGTGGGTAGTCGCTGATATTTTGCTTACGAGCCCTGGACACACCTCTTGTTTTACTTTTGCCATCCTGGTGCTCCAGGGAAAGTCCTGTTCCTTTTCATGTTTGTTTAGTTTGACAGTTTTCTTCATTAAAACTAGATTGTGTCATGCACCTGATAGAGGAGTCTGTGTGACAATCTCACACATACTCCCTTAACAGGAAGCATCCCTCTGCATTTGGTTAGTGTCATATGGGCACTGCACTGAGGTATTAAAGAGGAACACATGAACTGGTTATTAATCCTAGTAATGTAGTGATCACCACAAGATTTTAGAATATTTAGAAAAGCTAGAGTTACTGTTGGAAAATCCAATTCCCCCTAAACCTGTAGGAGTTTGTATTAGGCTAAGTAAAGAAATGGCAGATAGCTTTTGGCAAACCCCAGTCTTTCTTTAAGTACTTAGTCTCATTACTGACTACAGCACATTTGGTCACTTTAACTGTACAATGTTTACTGAACTGTTTTGAAACCTAAGCAGTGATGAATTTTGAAGACCTTGACAGTAGTTTTCAACATCATTAACAGTTTCTAAAACTTTAAAGATTTTCTTAAAACTTTACATAAAAGGCTACTTGATTGCTCACTGATCTAGATGTGAGGGATCTTGCCAGTCCTCCAAGGGATTCCAGTTCCAATGATGATACCACCTCCAAAACTCAAATCCTAAAGACAACAGGGGAATCTGCAGAGATAAAATCCCGATTTTGGACAGCAGTCTAAGAAATCCAATCCCAAGGTGTCTGGGAATGTTTGAAACCTCACGTTCCAACACCAGTAAAGGTCCCATTGCAACTCAACACCCACTACTCTAGGCAGGATCCTTAGTCTACAAAATGCAAATCTCTACTCCTTTATGTTTAAAATCCTGTTGACATGCATTGTATCATTTTACAAATGTATTAAATGTAGTGGTGGCAGCCAAACACGTTGTCCATTTCCATAAAGAACGGTAAAGTGAATCTGGTGCTCGTAAATCAGGTCAGGGAACCAAAGTCCCCTGTTTATCCCCAGTTCAGGTACATCATGACCTGTCAGAGTGGAAGCTTCCCCAACACTGCCCTAAAAATGTGACTCAATTGTGAACTGGAAGGTCACCACTGGGGTGTAAGAAGTTTGTTCAGTCTCTAACTACTTCTGTCCAAGGTGCCTCTGGTAAGACTTCAAATAAGGGGGCTGGTTTGTATCTGTTGTAACAGTGTTTTTTGTGATACGGATATTGTTCAATAGGAACAGAGACCCAACTCAGTTCACATCTGCCATTTGAACAACTGTCACAGAGTGACTGGATGGCCACCACCTTGGCTGACACACTCGGGACTGAACTGCGGACCTCCAGAGCTAAAAGCATACAAGGTGCTGCTGCTTGAGATAAAGTACTCTAGGTGGGGCTGTAGCAGACTCACACCCTCTGCAGATCAAGCACAGAGGGGGACTTGTAACACATACTCACCAGTGGTCAATGACCTGTAGCCACTACTAATCTGAGATGGATTAGGTTTAGTGGTTTACAGGTGAAATGCTCTATATCCCATTCCCACAGCCATCTAGTCCCTCTCCAGTCATTTTACTATACACTGTGCAAGTGTCCTACTCATCCTTGACTTAACTAAACATTTAAACCTGCCCTTCCAAAAGCTTAGGTTCTCGTCCTTCCTTAAAAGTTCTGTGATAAATTGCCACAAGAGACTGAAGAGGACAGTCTCTGAAGGCTGCACACATTAAACCTCACACTAGAAGCTTATACATTATCATTATATATCACCGCCTTTGCTTTCTGAGGTCAGTTTTAGCTGCAACCCAAGCTTGGGTCAACAGTGCCCCCAAATTTTGATGGCCTTTGTGAAATGGTTCTCAGTCCAGTTCTCTGTGGAGAGGTGTGCGTATCGCAAAATCTACCAGCACTATTGTCAGCAGAGAAGCCATGGAGACTTATCCTCCCACATGTAGAACTGGACTCTTCATGTCAGGGGAGAGAGGGAGAGGATGAACGAGAACATTGGCAGGCAGCATGGGAAGGCTAGTCCAGCCCTTGCCCATGGATAGGATGTGATTTCTTTGCCCCCATCTCAATTTGACATCATTCACAATTTCTAAATTCAGGCACACAACAGTTTTCAATCACAGAAAGATAGACACAACCAGAAGATGATCATGTTCAGAGAGCCAGTGTGGACATCAAGTTTTCCAAACTAAATCTCCTGGTTAGCTCTCTGTGACCCTCCCTGGATGCAGAGAGAATGATGCCCCATGTCTGAAAATGATACCTCCCTGATCTTTCAGAAAGCAGCCAAGTCTGATCAAGCTAGTTGTGATCTGTTTAAATAAGTAGCACTCCGTTTTAAACCACTCCAAATCTCTTTTGCGTCACTAACCTTTGAATCAGGAATTCAGCTAAGTGACTATAGTTGCTTGACTCCCGCAAGGGAAACAGAATCGTCTATCACTTACACGATCTCCAAGCAAGGAAAGCATGGGAGCAGGAAGCCTTCTGGGACACACTAGGAGTCATCATTTTGCTTCATAATTCCACCTTTCATCCCCTGAGGTCAAAACCACTGGGGAAGACAGAGAAGGAGACCACTACGGGCATCTCCCCAAACGCCAGTGCAAGCTAAAATGCTCTCCCCACACAGAGAACACGCTGGGAGGCTTTCAAACCGAAACAAGGGAAAAAGCACAGGTGCTCCCGTGATTAGGCAGCCAAGGCCCCCCTCTCCACTCCCAAAATAATCACAATTATTTAAAGAGAAGTTTCTTGGAGGGGAGGACGTCACTAAATGTTACTTACGAGTTTCACTCCTTTGGCTCCATTCTTTATTCTCATTTAATAATACACCCAGCACAAACGGCTCCAGTTGCTATGGTGGCTAAAGGGACAGTACCAAAATAAAAATAAATATGCAATAAAAATGTCACTCCGTGTGGTCTTTCTACCACCACTATGGATTATTAAAATGGACAAAAGGTTAAGAGTATCATTTGTTTTTCCACCAGAGTTTACTCTGATATTTGCAATCTGCTTGTATAGTGAAATCTGTCAGCTTCACTTCTATTCAATTTCACTGCGAGACTAATCTATTGTGAGGCTTTCATTTTAATTTACAAAACACTTATAACTGAAACTTAACACAAAAATTCCATATAAGCTTTTCTATCATACTACAGTTATGTAAGAAAAACAGACACATTAAAATTGACAATATCCCTCTGTTTTACACCCCACTTTCAAACAAACAAAAAAAAGCAAGCAAAAGAATATTTGCGTGGATATCTTGGACAATCAGAGTAGTTGTGCCGTGTTTGTCCTCAGTGCTCCCATAGCATTTTGAGTCCTTATGCCAGCCAGTGAACAACGGGTCACGCACATCATTGTTCTTGTTCAATAAAGAGGTGTTAAAACCTCAGTGACAAACAGAGGGCATCTGGGAGATTTAACATACCCTTGTCATTAACAGGTAGGGTAAATATACACTAACAACCAAAGTTTGCTCTGTCAAGCAGGTTTAAATACAAAGTGATTCCACAGAAATCAATGGAGGTATCATAGAATCATAGAATATCAGGGTTGGAAGGAACCTCAGGAGGTCATCTAGTCCAACCCCCTCCTCAAAGCAGGACCAATCCCCAACTAAATCATCCCAGCCAGGGCTTGTTCAAGCCTGACCTTAAAAATATCTAAGGAAGGAGATTCCACCACCTCCCTAGGTAACACATTCCAGTGTTTCACCACCCTCCTAGTGAAAAAGTTTTTCCTAATATCCAACCTAAACCTCCCCCACTGCAACTTGAGACCATTACTCCTTGTTCTGTCATCAGCTACCACTGAGAACAGTCTAGATCCATCCTCTTTGGAACCCCCTTTCAGGTAGTTGAAAGCAGCTATCAAATCCCCCCTCATTCTTCTCTTCCGCAGACTAAACAATCCCAGTTCCCTCAGCCCCTCCTCATAAGTCATGTGTTCCAGTCCCCTAATCATTTTTGTTGCCCTCCGCTGGACGTTTTCCAATTTTTCCACATCCTTCTTGTAGTGTGGGGCCCAAAACTGGACACAGTACTCCAGATGTGGCCTCACCAATGTCGAATAGAGGGGAACGATCACGTCCCTCGATCTGCTGGCAATGCCCCTATGTATACATCCCAAAATGCCATTGGCCTTCTTGGCAACAAGGGCACACTGTTGACTCATATCCAGCTTCTCGTCCACTAAGTGCAGGACTCTGCACTTGTCCTTGTTGAACCTCATCAGATTTCTTTTGGCCCAAACCTCCAATTTGTCTAGGTCCCTCTGTATCCTATCCCTACCCTCCAGCGTATCTACCTCTCCTCCCAGTTTAGTGTCATCTGCAAACTTGCTGAGGGTGCAATCCACACCATCCTCCAGATCATTTATGAAGATATTGAACAAAACTGGCCCGAGGACCGACCCTTGGGGCACTCCACTTGATACCGGCTGCCAACTAGACATGGAGCCATTGATCACTACCCGTTGAGCCCGACAATCTAGCCAACTTTCTATCCACCTTAGAGTCCATTCATCCAGGTACTCCATTCTAAGCGAGGCAAACTTGGCCCTTTATTTCCAGTACCCTGTTTCCAGAAACTCTATTGCTACTTTCATTTTCCTCTTACTGCCCCTCTGTCTAGAGGTGGTTATGGAGCATGGAGGGTCATTTTTATGGATGAGTGATATCTGGTGGTTTGAAGTTTGGTTCAGACAAGCACCAAAGTCCTGATGCTTCTCCGAAACTCTGGGAGCGGTTATCAGCCCTATTAGTAGATGAAATTTACCCCTATGCAGGAGACCAACCTATGCACTGAGCAACTTCTATGTCACCAAGGCTCAATTCTGATTTTCAGCCTAGTGTCTGAAAAGTACTTTAAGATCCTCCAGTGGAAATTGCTACAGAAGACCAAAGGAGTAGCACTGTCATGATAAGAGCGACAGAAGAGCCAGTCTCTGTGGGACAAAGGAGAATTTGGGCCCCCAACCACCCATCCCATTTTCATGGGGCAATCCTAATGCTGACAGGGCTTGCAGGCTGGGAAAGTCCCAAAATGCCTTTGGGGCTGAGGTACCACCATCAAAACATGGCATTTACATATTCTATGTCCAGAAGAGAAGTTGAAAAAGGTGACACCTCACGTCTGGCAAGAGGGTCAATTGGGAAGGTGCATTTATCACATTAGGTAAGACTTGAATATAAGCCTCTTCCAGGCTGTCCCAGACCCATGCATAGAACAGCAGGATACAGCTTCTCCTGGCACCCGGCTAGTTAGCCCATTTCATCCCAAGTGACACTCTGTTCCCCTGAGGGACACAGCTCCTCTGCTTTCTTCTAAATATTTAGCTGTGCAAGTTTGTGCTGCAAGACTCAGGAATGTCTCGAGATGGAAGAAGGAAATGGGGTTGCCTGGAGCGGGGCCCAACATTTCTCTGGCAAATTCACTTCAGATAAAACAAAACATTTACAGACATAAATAAGAGACGGGAGACTGGGGGGGAAGCCCAAATGTGTCAGCTGCTGTGTCCAGCTTTAGTTCAAAACATAAAAATTAAGGGAAGGAGGAGGGGAGAAAACGATACATAGAAAAGAATGTAAAAAGCTGTGGGCGCCAGCACAAGCTCAAACCCGCCAGCAAGACAAATGCAAACTAACAGGTATAAGCATGTTGCCTTATATGGGAAATTTTTCTGCTGCATTTGGCCCTGTTTATAGGAATTCTCTCTTAGTTTCAATGTAACCACATGTCACTGTCTCCGATCTCCAATACTGGACAGCTCAATGTGAGGAGCCTGGGCCTGCAAAGTTTACCTCAACAGTGACTTTCATAAGAGTGTTCCTCATCTCCCATAAACCATAACACTGCGAATAGAGGCCTAGAACGATCAGACCAAGGGAGGCCAGCTTCCAGAGCTGATATTCGTGTCATAGTAACTCGAAAAAATAAATAAATAATAATATTTACTAATGGTTTAGGGTAAACAGAAGGTTCTCCACCCCCTCCTGCAGGTGGGAAGGGGAACTCAGTCCCCATCCGTCCTTCGAACCTTGGTCTCCCTGTTGAGATGGCCAACAAGAGTAGCAGTTGTGATAATGGCTTTTGGGATGGGGACACCTGGCTTCTCAAAACCACTGATAAAACATCAGATGGTAACTTGCTCACTACTGACCCTTGGAGGATTCAAACTAGAGTCTGAATTATTAGAGTTAAAGGGTCCATTATCCTTTCCCAGTCCCCTGAGCCATCCAGCACCTTCAGTGAGTCAAGGTGAAAAGTACATCCAGAAAGCAAGTAGGTTGATACTCTATCATTTGTATAAAAAATGTAATGAGAAAATCAGCCACATTCCTATTAAAAAGCAGTAACTATAACAGATTGCTGTAGTGATCATTCCTAAGGATAGACGAATTGCTGATAAAATACAGTCTTCCTCTACCTATGTTATACTGGGACAGAAATACCAATCCAGAAAAGTCCAGCATACCCAGTGGAATATCATGAATTTGGCTACAAGACAGAAAGCAAGGAGCAGGAATAAGTGGACTTTTTCAACATGGAAGGAGGTAAATAGTGAAGTACTCCAATGATCTGAATTTGAACAGGTGTTACTTAATGATATGAAGACAGGAAAATTGTAAGGAGCCTCAGAAGGCCCGCCAATGAGGCAATTGGGCAACATGAGAACAGATAAAATTTAGCAGAGAAAAGTGCAGAGTAATATCCACTTTGAACTATTCATGCACATTGATGGTTTGTAAATGAAATATGAAATGAAAACCACTCCTGAGACGAGATCCAGGCATCACTGCGGATATTTCAATGAAAATATCAGCTCAGTTCTTAGCCGTAGTAAAAAAAAAACAAGCAAGCAAGCTTAGGAATACATACAATGCTGAAAATATTATAAAACCATTATGTAAATTTTGATATATCCTCATCTAGAATGTTGTGTTCAGTTTTGGTCAACTCATCTCAAGAAGGATATAGCAGAAAAAATAGAAAAAGGGCAACAAAAATTATTAGAGACTTGGAAAGACTAACATATGAAAAGAGATATTAAAAGATTTGAATTGTTTAGTTTATAGAGGAAGTGAATAAAAGGGGATATAATGGGGTATCCACAATAAGCCTTGCTGTAGACAAGGTCAGTTAAGCACACCTACTTACCCTTTATTTTAATGCAAGAACAAGAGGGCACCCAATTAAATTGAAAAGACAAGAAATTTAAAACTGATAAAAGGATTTTTCCCGCTCACAAAGCACATAATTCACCTGTGGAACTTCCAGTCACAAAATATTGAAGCAAATTATTACCATTTGTTATTTTTGTGATGCACAGATTTGTGCTAGGGACTTCACAGTAACTAGAAAGACAGTCTCTACTTCAGAGAGCTTACAGTCTAAAGAAAAATGCTTAGTATGATTTAAAAAAATCTGTTAGGCATTTGTATAATAGCAAAAATAACATTGCAGCATGAATTAGGAAGAAACTTCCCCTGTAGGCATGGTATTGCCTACATGGGAGTTTTACATCATCCTCTGAAGCAGCAGATACCAGTCATTGCTACAGACAGGATACTGGAGTAAATTAACCATTGGTCTGATCTAGTATGGCAATTACTATGTTCAATTCCCACCAGAGCAGCAACACAGAGCAATAGTTTGGTATAGTCATGATGGGCATTTGGATTTCTATCACAGCTTTACTGAATGAAATCCATGTTTCCTTCCTCAATTCCTATGCCTTTGATTTTCACTTATCTTCCTCCCACTGATCAATATGAGCTGCAAAATCTGCTAATATCTGAGCAGAGCTTTGTCCATGACAGCATTTGCACAGCTGTACCTGCTGTAGCCTGGTAATGCTGTCCCCTACCTGTCTCCCCAGAAGCACAACGGTTTGCAGGATCTCATTATCTAGTCCACACATTATGAGGAGACTCAGCCCCACAAGTCATATCCATCAAAGGGCAGCATTTTTGATTGCTGAGTTTTAACAAACAAATGGCATTTTCTATTCACTATTTAGCTACTTTGGCATTTTAAAGAATAGCTCAGATCATAATGATCAAATTTCTGCATTCACAGTAAACTGGCACCAACAAAGAGGATAATAGTCATATAAATTAGTCTAGGAACAGGGAGCCAAGCTGGGGAATATGCACTTATTAGAACAATCACAGAGCTTCAGAGAAGGAATTGAGGATGCGTGCAGGGGAGTGGTGATTGTGGGGCAAATCACTGAAACAGTCAGCCCAGCACACAGCTGCAGTAACAAAAGCATGAACCAGATACAAGACCATACAAATACAGGCAGAGAATATGAACTAGAAGCAATGATCCTGGGATTGCATAAGGCACTGGGAGCTGACATCAATAGAGTTACATCAAGGATGCATTGGGCCACTGTGCATGCCACTCAACCTCTTCAAAATTCATTTCTTCAGCAAGCTTTTTCCAAACAAAATTACATTTATGAACAAAAATCCCCAGTGCACTTGGGAGAAAAGACTATGCCTGGTCTCTTACCCATTCATTTAGATTACAGGCCATTTGAGAGTAGGGAGCTTGTCTTTCCCTTTTTATTGTATAGCACAGAGTACACTGACTAATCAATAAAAAACTAACACTATGTTGTAATTTAGCCCAGCAGCTGGGTGAAACCTTCCTAACAGAACTTGGAACCATTTGAAGCTCAGCAGGTTTGCGATTTTGTTACAAACCTGAAGCTCAAGCCAGGTGTGCTTAATGTAAGCGGGGGAATAGTCCTGCTTTTGTGGGGAACTTTCCTGACTTCTGCACTACCCCGGTGAAGTGGGCTAGCGAAAGGATCTGAGTCCTTGTTCCCACTTCCTTTACCCAGTGGCCTCCCTACCCTTGAGGACTCCTCTTCCACTCTCCTGTCTGGCAGAGTCCTCGTAACCCCAACAAGGCTGGGCCCAGGATTCCTGGGGGGCTCGACCCCCAAGCCTGCTGTGGTCACCTAGGACAAGGGCTAGGGTGTCCCCACTCTGGGGTACTCTCTCTGCACTTCTCTGACCCACTGACCATTACATACAAGTTAAAGCAAATGCAAGTTATTTAATCAACAATTAATTTTAAAAAGAATAAGCAAAAATGGGAAAGGTTGAAGGAAACACATCACCCCGCTCTGTGGCAGGGAACATCACAAACAGTGTCTCTGGAACGTCAGGTCAGTCCACAGTCTGTTCCTTGTAAGTCCCAGGCCTTCTTCTCAGGCCCCGGCTGTGCTGCAGGGATGCTGTGGGTTGGACACTTGCTCTGGTGGTGGCCACATGCTCTCAGGCTCTAAGTGGTAGGACCCTTCTTCCCAGTGTCGCCCCCGCCCTGTCGGGGTGACGATCCAAGCCTGGCCTGCAGAGCCTCTTGGCTGAGGCATCTCCCTGTGCTGGGCCCGCTGCCCAGGGTCCCCCTCGGTCTCCCCAGCTGCTCACAGCACCCAGCTCCAGACTGCTCCAGCCCCAGCTGCACCACTCTGTCTCAGCACTGCTACTGCTCTGCCTCCAGCACCCTGGGCTGCTTCTTTGGCCCCTCTGGCTCTGGTTGCTACAGCTCTGCTCCCAGGACAGGTCTGCTCTGCAGGCTGCTTCTGTGACTCTGCTCCCAGCACTGACCGGCTTCCTGGGCTGCTTTTCTGGCCCCTCTGGCTCTGGTTGCTGCAGCTCTGCTCCCAGGGCAAGTCTGCTCTCTCTGGGCTGTAGCTTTGCTCCAGGACAGGGTCTGCTCTCTCTGGGCTGCTTTTCTGGTCCCTCTGGATCTGGCACAGCTCTGCTCCCCAGCTTAGCTTGGGCCCCTGCTTTCCCCTTAGCTCGGCCCCACTCTGTCTGACCCAGGCAAATCCAGCTCACACGAAGAATGGGACCTCCCTGGCCTCCTGACTCCCTGATTAGCCTGCCCGCCCTGTCATTCAGGCTCACCTGGAACATTGGCCTCTCCCCATTGTTCCTGGGAGCTGTCAGTCTCAGGGTCCTGATTCCCCATCGACCCTTCCCCCTTTTTAGTACTGGGAGCTAGCAACTAAAACACCCCCACTGAATGTTAGTAAGGGGGCAACAGTCCCCTTACATTAAGTTCACAAACTTTTTGCCAGGGTTGGATCAAGTTTTGATCAAGCCTCACTGTTCCGGGTAGACAATGTGCAGAGCCAAGAGGTTTGGCCTGAATTTTGCTTTGGGTACTTAACTTTGCGGGATAGGATGGGGGTTCAAACTTGACACTCAATGCAAACCTCAACAGAAGCAAAAGTGGAACATGGATGGCACACCCTGCAGGGATAGTGAACATCCACGTAATCAGAACATCCAGAGGTGTTTTGATCTCTGCTCCCATTTCTGTGTAAGGACTAGTCAGGAGTAGATCTGGAACTTTAGTTCAGACAGTTACCTGAAAATCTGGATCCTGACCCCAAGCAGAGATGGGGCCCAAACCAAACATCATAATATCAAGACTTCTATAATGAAGCCAAATCAAAACCCTGGAGGAGGAGTTGAACTTTGCGACTCAGGCCCATCTCGATCTGTTCTGAACCTGTGTGGCCTAGAGTACTCAGGCTGGAAAACCTATAAGATCCTAGAGTATTCAGGTTGGAAAACCTGAGATTACTCCATATTTCCTGCTCCTGCCTGGGAATATTGTAGAAAGGGCCTATTGTGTGGGATTTCAGGGCAGCAGTTTAGATCTCTGAAGATATGGGGACATTAAGAATAAACATTTAAAAAATCAAGGGGAAAAAAAAGTGAACTGAACTTTTTCAAACCTCAGAGAAAATTTGGTTCAGTGCAAGCTTTGGGCCAAGATCCCAGTGATCAAAACCACTGGCTTATGCCTGTTTATTCTCATACATCACACAATCCCATCTTAGAGAGTGTGAGAACTCTTTAGCGGGTTTATTACAGACTCACACCAAACTGGGCACTAAGACAAAAGGATAATATATTCCATGGAGAAGATTTGTAACAGGAGGGTGAGTTTGAAGTGTTGTCATCCTGGGTCAGGTGGAGTGTATCACAGCATAAACAAAGAGCAGATGGGGCCAGACCAGCAGGACACGAGAATTGTCCAGCTGCACGTTTAAAGAGAGCCAGGGAGGAAGTCAGTGACAGTTGTTGGTCCCCAGAGTACGTGCCAAAAACTCAGCCTAATCACCCCAGCTCTCCTGCCATTGGGCCAGATGCCTGAAAGAGGGAGCTGTGTAAGCTGAATTTGACCCTTTTGTCACCCCTCTTTCTCTTTGGCCAAACAGTGCGGGAAAAGTGTTTCCTTTTCTCAACCTTCTGTAAGACTTGGAATGGCCTGTTCCCTGTTTCAGCCGTTCCTTCCCTCCCCTTCCCTGCTCATTCTTAGGGTTTTTAGTTTGAGTTTACTGTTGCCATGCAGAAAACGTTTTGTCTGAAAGTTTGGAGGCTGTAGTTTGCTGGTGCAGACTCTGAAACCTTCACCCAGCAAAGGCAATCGTTTCTACCTTTTGTACTAAGGCAGAGGGTAATCGAGTGGTTGGAGCAAGGGACAGGGAGTCAGGACTTCTGCGTTCTAATCTCATCTCTGCCATTCACTGGCTGTTTAACCATGGGCAAGTCCCTTAACATGTCTCAGTTTCACCATCTGTAAAATAGGGATAACTACACTTACCTACTTCACAGGGAATTGTGAAGCTAAGTCAATTGTTGTTTGTAAATAACTGAGATCTTTACAGAAGGATAACTTATGTTATATCCCCCTCTCTCCCACTGAGAGACCCAAAACACCTTCAGTTTGGATGCATCAAGCTTTGATCTGGATTATTTTCTCCAGAAAATGCAGTCTGACAGTTCATACATGGCACAGCATCTGCAGTGAGAGAACATTAATACAGACCATGCAACTTACAAAGCATTGCTGTGGTGGGTTGCACTCACCTATTGAGCAGTGCCTTTCTCTTTGGCTACCAGCACCCCCGAAAGCTATCAGCCTGTCTCGGTGAGTCTTCTGTGTCTTGGCCCTCCATCCAGGTCACATAGTCCAAAACCCCTTATAACAAACTCAAAAATTGAAACTGTTCCTTGTCTTCTGGGCCAATGATAAACAAAATCGATTCTTATCCTTTCTGGGTTAAACTCTCTCTCTGGGACGGAATCAGCAAGGTTCCTTCTTAGCCCCTGCCACTGACTGTGGCCAGCAAGGGACCCTGGCCCTGCCTGGTTTCTCTGGCAGCAGGCAGCTCCTTTTATTTCAGCCTGGTGGCTCTTAATTGGCTTTTGCTAGTTCCCAGCCCTTCTGTCTTCTGGATGACCAGATCTCACTCGTTCCCAAAATGGCTGCTGTTTTCGTCACTGCTAATTGTTTTCTAGGGCAGGGTGCAACAGAGCCTCCAGTATGGGGCCACAAAGGCCTGGTATCCGCTGTCAAAATTGCCCAGAAATGAAAATAGCTACCACAGCATTACCAAAAATGTCAGCACTGAGACTCTTTGAAGGGAGTCATGCTCCCTTCCAAATGGTTGTATTTGTCCATTAGTTGCTCTTCCCCAGAGCACTGTGAGGCTCAGAAGAGAAACAGGACCCAAGGGAAGGGAAAACTGTGATATTTTGGGGATCATCCAGTAAGGGGTTCTGTTACTGCCAGCTCTGTAACCTTGGGTGCCTTTTGTTGTGCAGCTTTGGTTCAGACCCCTGACACTAGTAGCTTGTACACACGCACAAGATCTCACCCTGGCTTCCACCAGCCTAGTCACTCCTTGCAGGTTTCAGAGTAGCAGCCCTGTTAGTCTGTATTCGCAAAAAGAAAAGCAGTACTTGTGGCACCTTAGAGACTAACAAATTTATTTGAGCATAAGCTTTCGTGGGCTACAGCTCACTTCATTGGATGCTCAAATAAATTTGTTAGTCTCTAAGGTGCCACAAGTACTCCTTGCAGGGTAACACCAACACCAACAGCCCTTCCAGTCCTGAGTCTTCCTAAATCCATATTCCCCAAGTTCTTAACTACCAGACACTCGGACTTTTCCTGCCATTTCGTCACCCCCTAAAGGCATGAAACCAGTCCTCCCCAACCACCAGCCTACTTTGACACACAGTTAGCAGAACAGAGGGGTAAAAATGAACAGAAGGTTTGTTTCATAGAAAAACCACAGATTCAAAGATGAAACAGTAAGGGGAAAACAAACACATAAAAGTTACACAGAAAATAAAGGCACAACCTCAGGCTTTACACTTCTAGTATTAGAAAAGGGATTTTATCTAAAAAAAAAGTTCTCTCTTGCCTCTGAACAGTTTCCCAGCATATCCCATGCCATAGAGGGGATCCAGCATTTCACAGACAGCACCGGCCAAGTGACTGTCCCTCAGTTTCTGGATCCCAAAATTCAGACACAAGCCTGCTTTTAAAAGACTTTTTTTCTCTTTTTTATTTTTCTTCTCTTAGGCCATGGTGACTCATGTTTATTTAGTGTGGAAGTCTTTCTTGATTGAAGAGCGGGGGGGGGGGGGGGAAGATGTCTCAATGTCTTTCCATTAACATTAATGGTCCCCCATTGTCTCTTCTTCATTGGACAAAGGGTTGTTACTTGGAGTGGGTTTTGTGTAAACACCTGTCTTGAGAGGTGCCTGTCCTTGCTATGAGGTGTGGTTGAAACTGTAGTATAGGTTGTGAGCTCAGTTTTCTATATACATACAGACTGTGGTTATGAATCTATCTCATGACCGTCAAGTTCAGAACACTACAAGCTTTCATGAAAGACCTTACTTGATACACTGTGATAGTACAATAATATAGTATGCAATCAGTTGATTCAACTGCTCGTTTTGGGGGTTTAACCCAGTGACATACTAACTTTTTTTGTCCCTTTACCATTTATAGAATTTGTCACCCCCCCCCCACCCCATCACTTGTAATTTGAAGTAATCCATTACTTCTGCACTACTGCTGGTGGCAGTACTGCCTTCAGAGCTGGGTGGCCGGAGAGCAGCGGCTGCTGGCCGGGGCATTCATGTTGTTTGCCAAGTGGAAGGACTATTTTTTAATACAGCTCCCGTCCCACCCCACAATACCCACTCTATTTTTATCCTGCTCCTGCTGTTGTGGTAATGTGACTCAGGGTGCCTGGGACAACCCTCACTGAAAATGCCCAGGTTAGAGGAGGCTGCAAAAAGGATAGCAGATTGTCCCAAAACTGGTGGTTAATACTGAAGTTAGATTTACCAACCAGTCATAAACTGTGCTCCTGATCCCCGACACTGGTATTCAAGAAGCTAATAAAGAAATCAAACTGCCCCCTTTACTGCATTCCAGTTCTCTGGCTCCCAATCAGCACATAGATCCAGTACAGTGAGAAGTTACCTAAAAATGCTGCTCACTATACAAAATGTTCTTCTGACCCCAAAGGGCCAGCCACATTACCAGGTCAGTACAGTTTTGGATCTTACTCAAAATACCATGCTGCCAGCCAATCCTGTGATGTCTAAAACGAAAGGTTTATTAGAAGAGAGAAAAGAAAAGAAAAGAAAAAAGAAAAGAGAAGAGAGTTGTTAAATGGTAAAGCAATCAGATACATACAGATGCTTCAAAGTCCATATGTCAGGTTCTTAGCAGTATTGGTCAGTTGGCTGGCTTGCAAGTCCCTCTGGAACACATCCAAATTTTGGATGGGTCATTCAGTCCTTTGTTCAGAGCTTCATTTGTAGAAAAGTTGCTTTTGGGGGTAAGAAGCAGGAAGGATTGAAGACAAAATGGAAATGATGCAGCTGCCCTTTATATTCCTTTTCCACGTGGCTTGTGCTTCCTGTATGCCAAACACAAGTTTCGCAGCACATGGCATGGAAAAGCCTTAGAGTTCTGTCCACCAACTTGCCCCTACATGCCTTGCTGACTCATAAGGTGTATCCCCTGGCTCCTTTCAATGGATTCATTGTACAGCTGATTACCCTTGATTGGCCATCAAACGGGCTAGGCAGTGCTGCTGCCAATCTGTCTGGGGGTATCACCCAGAAACACAGCACAAGTTTGGAAATATACCCTGCAGATATACCCTACATATCTATAACTCACAATACAAAGGTGATACAAACATATAAACAAGATCATCATACTTGGCAAATCATAGCATTTTCACAGGTACCTTACATGGTCAGATTCCTTGCAATTTTATAATATTGGTAACAACAATATCATAAAGTGTCTCCCAGATTCCACACAGTGTCACAGGAATAGGATCCCAGTTTATTTGTCCCCCAGCCCCCCGAGAACCTCTTGTGCCCACACTGGGGGTGGGGGTGTGCTCCGCAGTTTTGCACACCATTAGTTTAAACCTTCGGTTCTCACCTTGGGCTGTCTGGATGCTGATCATCACAGATCCGATCTCCTTGAAAATTGGAACAGTAGAGCCATTGATGGTACTAGAGATTTTCTTGTTTATATATAAGTGGTGTGTTTACATCTACCCTTTCAGTGGTGATAGGGAGAGGAAGGTTTCCACAGAGACTGTGGGATTATATTTGCTAGAAGTCATCCTCCACCTCTCCTGGAAGGCTTAAATCTACATTCTGTTGCAGGGGGATGTGGTGTTCCTTTGAAAATGAATTTGCAATAAGATACGGCTACAAAAGAAATCATGTCATGCAGCTAAGAAGAGACAGTTCTGGGTAGGGCTCTGGGGGACATCATCTGGGTTACTGCACTCAGTCCTGGGCATCATATTATCAGGGAGATACTGAAAAAAATAGGAGTGAGTTCAGGGAAAAGAAACAAAAATAATCAGGGAGCTAGAGGGGCTATGTTATGAGGAAGGATTAAAAGAGCTAAAAATCTTTGTAGCTTGGCTTAATGACAACTAAGGGAGGACTTTATAACAGTCTACAAGTGTAGGAAGAGTGCAAATAATAAAAATAGAAGAGGAATTATTTTGTGCTATTATGGGCAGGGTAAGAGTAGGATCAAATGGGATGATATAAAGACAGGGGAGATTAAAGATCAGGGAAGCTAGCCTTACAGCGATATGTATTAAGTTGTGGGAATGGTGGAAGCACCATCACTTGAGAATTTTTAAGATAGACTGGACAAGACACTAAAAAATGTTATGAAGGGAAGGAGCTTTCATTTGCAGGGAGATGGGCTGGAGGGAAAAGGCATATTGAATATTGGTTCTAACTTTTGTGATTCTATGAAACATCAGGCACCTGTTTGTTGGGAGAGCAAAGTACTGAGGTTGCTTTAAAGATCCGAAACATCTCTGCAGAGAAAGCTGCCACGCTGGGCAGTAATTTCATGCCCCTCGGCTTGGTTCTATCAGGAAGAAAGATCTGCAGAACTGCACAGCATCCCCCTCGTCCCTGGCCCCCAAAACTGCTGAACCTGTGAGTTCTCACCAGAGATTTGGAAGTTCTTATTCAGTGAATCCCAACTTCCTCTGAGTCTTCCCATTACTACATCAAGGTCCACACAGCCAATCTGCTCACTCCAGTTTATAGTTTAAAGGAGATTTTCCATTTGGGGCAAGTTTTGTGTTCATAAAAGTAACACTGACTGGAGAGAGGCAGTGTGCAGGCAAGGTAGGGTGCAGGCTTCCTCATCAATTCTGTGACACAGCTCAATCCTGACCTGTGCTCCTGTCCCACCATTCCAGTCCCCCACAATTCAGTCCTGACCTGTGATACCCCATTCTAGGCCTTGGCCTCTTCCATCCAGACACTCATGAACTGGATAGTGGATGTGATATGTGAACACACTCAGTTACAGATAGGTCTACACTGCAGCTGAGAGGTGTGATTCCCAGCCCAGCTAGACAGACTCACACTAACTTTGCTTGAGCTAGCGCACTAAAAAATACAAGTGTGAACGCTGTGGCATAGGTTCATGCCCATGGGGTCAAGCAGGTTTGGACTTCAGCGGCTAGCCTGAGCCCCTGCCAGTGCCACAACGTCCACACTGCTATTTTTAGCACACTTGCTTGAGTGGAGCTGGCAGGAGTCTGCCTACCTATACTGGGAACTGCACCTCCCAGCTGCTGTGTAGACATACCCCAAAAACTCTAATTTTACCACTCTCATTCAAGTGGACTGGTAACCTACTGTACAGACAGGCCCACTGATTTCAGAGGGCCATGTATGCAGTAAGGTGCTATGCAATGTAAGAAAGGATGGCAAAATTAGTCTCTCAGATATTAGATTAAACCCAGTAAAATGATACTGGTCACTCCTCCTGGCTGGGTCACTCCTTACCTAGGATATTCTAAGAAAAACAACTCTGCTTTGAAAATGATCTTTCAAATACCTTTTACCTAGTGTAACGGAGGGTTCTGCAAGTACCATCTCTGGGGGAAGCTTTGGCAATAATATTCAGAATTAGCACAAGAAAAAGCATAATGTGGATAGTTAAGTGTGTCAGATACAACTTCTTCCAGTGTTTTAGACTTTAACCTGCATGATCCATTGTACTTTGAACCATACAGGCCCCACAAACCAGTGTGCGTGCAACCCAGTACTCACACATAACCATGTAATAAAGAGTGACTCTACAACTGCAAACCACTAGATGGAAGGGGAAAAAATATGAGGAGGAAAGCAATTTCAGCGTGGAGTTTTCCAATGGGATATTTTAAACACCAGTGAGGAAAAGAAAGCATTTTTCAAAATTAAAGAAAAATGTCTTGCCTGACCACTTTGAACCTGACTTCTATAGTGTGTCCTTCCCGCTCTATATAAATGACGCCCCCATGCATACATATACATGTCTGCCATCCCGGACAAGCTCCACTTGTCTTCATATCTGGCCCAGGCAGCAAATAGAAGTTATTGAACCTTCAAGGTCTATCTCCCAGCACTGCTGAACACATGCCGGCATTTCTCAGACGTGAACCCTGGTGCCTGATGCTTTTGGCTAGGAAAACTTTAGCAGCAGCTGGATCCACGTCATATAGAGGGAGGCAGCAGGTCTGCCAGCCCTGCTAAAGGAGCCAGGGGCAAGCTGCCGCGAGCTCTCAGCAGCCGGGGGAGGAGGGAAGGAATAACACAAAGCAAGTACAGATCACTGGCTGATTCCACAAGAAGAGAAGCAAAATGACAAAATAAGGGCTGTAATTGCAGGGAAGAGACCTATAATTCTCTCCACGCAGCACCCCTTGTTAGTATGTGCAGAACAGATGTCTCCAACTGGGGCTCTTGCCAATTTAGCAGAGGTATTGTCACTGAATGGGGACTATGCACTATAAAGGCAATCTTTGATGTGCTTGGTAACTGCAATCACGGCTGTGGGGTTATGTTCCTTCCTTGAAATGAGGGAACAGCTTGTTCTTCCATGCCTTGCCTCTCTTCTCCCCAGCGAAGTGCAGGGCCTTGGCTGGGTCAGGATAGCAGAGACATTGTGGGGCCAAACAACATCTGAGGAGAGGGAAAGACTGGTGGGTAAAAGCATAGACTTAACATTTAAAAGTGAGGTGAAAATATCCCAATATCACACATTACCTTGACAAAAGGCTTGCTGGGAAATGAGACCTAGAGACTGAGGCCACAGACGGATAAAAATAACTTCAAAGCCTTGATTTTACCGAGTCCTTCCCTGGACACCTGTGATTTGCCTGTGACCTCACATGAAAGGTCAATATCATGATGGCTGTAGCTGACCTCTCCCCCAAAATATACTGACCCAGCCAAGCCCAGGAACTAGCTGCAACTCTCAGTGAAGTGAACAGGAGCTACGTGGCTAAGTTGTGGGATGTTCAAAAGTGGAGGGGAGGATGTTCTAAGGACACACTTCCAAATGAAATTCTCCCCTGTGCAGAAGGTTAGCATGAAGTCTATGTACCACATAAGTCCCATTAAAGTCATATTTTGAAGGGAGTATATTTTGAGGGGGACACCAACTCTCGTAAGAAATAAGCAGAGACAGTCATTCATTTCACAGAGAGCCATTCAACAGCTATCATGAGTTTGGGTCCTTACCAAATGGGGACCAGATTTGAACCAAGTGACCTCTGCATCCCATTACAATCCCCTCATATTTTCCTTCTGAAAGTGCAGCAGCTCGCCAATACCTTTAGTACCTGTGGATTTCCTGCAGACATTTGAAAGAGAAAGGCAGACCTGTGATGCCACACAACAGTCCTTCATTAGCCCCCTTTCTAGTGTGGCAGGAGCTGAAAAGAAGTACCACATTTTTCATTTTTATTTTCCTCTGTGGATTTTTTATTACTATTATTATTATTATTCTCCTCCTGCTCCCCACATGCAGTTTGTTGATCAGAAGCAGAAACATTTGCCTAAAACCCACCCCAGGGTTCCTGGAACATGACAAACCAATCAAACCTACAGCAGAAATAAAAATTCCCTGGTGACTGGGCAGATGAGCAATCTCCAGTCTCTCGGGGTCGCCGGGCAAGGGAAGAGGGTGAGAGACAGAGGCACAGCCCCTTATGCTCCAGTGATATATTGGTAGCAACAAGCATGTCGTAAATATTACAAAAGGCAAAGTGAGAACTCAGATAAATAGCACAAGGGTCCTTGTGTCAGCAGCCAGCACCTCCACAAATCACCTCACACCAACATTTTCACTCTGCTCTGAAAGCAAGAACCAGGGGGAAAGCTTCTGCATGGTTTACGAGTTCCTTGACGTAAATGCTTGCAACACACTTACTGAAAAGGTCTCCTCGTTAAGGCCAGTTTGGTTTTGTTTTAATTTTCTTTCCAAAATACTCTACCGAGGTCATGGGAAGTGCTGCTCGGCCAAGTCAAATGATATGCATCAGCACGTTCTCAGCAACATGCAAACAACAAACCTCTCTGAAGGGCATTAAAGACTCGAATAACCAAGCTTATCTTATTCACCTTTGGGAAGTGCTGCAGCTGACCAAGAAGAGAAACCACCTCTCCTCCCAAAACACACACACCTAAATCCTTACATTAACCACTTCAGCAGCCCAGACACTAAAACAAACAATGGCAGAGACGGAGTATGATATAGCGGTTAAAGCAGAAATCTGCACATCAGGCCCCGCTATTCCCAAATCAGTCCAGCATTCACTATGTAACCTGGGACAAGTCACTCAAACTCAATGTCTTGGCTTCCCCATCTTTAAAATGGGGACAACAAGCAAATCTTAACTTTAACTGAGGTGAGCTCATGATTTATTGACCTAAGAGGTAAATACTCACTGAGCTGGACCTGAGATCAGCATATACCTTGAGGGACAACAAATCTAGACATTCATCTCATCATGATGTCAATATCTTATTATACCCAATTTACAAATGACAAGACTCAGGCATAGGAAGATTCAGTGTCACACAGTGAGTATAATTTGAGCATCTTGTGAGATCTTTAATAATTGAAGGTTGTGGGCATGTTAGTGCCCTAGATTTGCCTCAGTCCATCATATAACTATCTGCATGGCATTGACTCATAGGGCCAATGCAGGTAATAGTCAAACACATGTATTATTTCTGTAGGTTTTATAGAGTTATTAATTTAGGTAGATAAAGCTCTGTTAGTAGAAATTGTTAACTCTAAATTTTAAAACTTTTGACATAACATATTCTTTTCTTGGGAATTTGAAATAGGACAGGAAATGTGTCACATCTCCTGCAGAAATGTGGGAAATCCCAGCACGCTTATTTGCCACTCAGTTTCAAATCTGTTCTGAGGGGATGGAACACAGAAAATTGTATTAGAACCAATAAGACACATTTTTTTCTCCTTCAAAGCCAAACACTTTGGATTTAATATCTCCTGGGCTTTACCAGGTTTGCTCTGCCCTGAAAGTGTATGTGTGTGGTCTCCACTTACCTAATGGATGCCAGACACTGAGGGCTACACAGAGGCATCAGAATGTGCAGTTATTTGTACTGCAACAAACTCACTACTATCTAGGAATAGCATGGTTATCACTATGCCACACAGAACCTCACAGCGACGACAAGGATGGAACTTGGAGACGCCTGCTACAAAAATTACAGACTCCCTCCAGTTAGGCTGAAGAAGAATCTTCTTTAGCAGTTAGCAGTGTTGGGTCTAGGGCACACTGATGAACAATCTTGAGTCCCTCCTGAAGAGGGAGCGGTGCATACATATGCGTACTCCAGCTAGTTCATTACAGTATATTGTCGCTCATGTATTTAAAAATAGGCTGTGGAACACTAAATATTTTAAGTTGCATACAAAACTGGATAACTCTAACTCAATAAGACCTCTTCATAAGGCATGGTGGGGCCAGGCCACGACTTGGTAGGGGCCTCCCTCAACTTGGGAGTAGTTGTGAGCCACAGAAATTGGCTTTGCTATGGAAACAGCACCTGTACGTTCTGTAACAGCACAGAACTGATAAAAAGCAAATCACATTCTAATTAATCACTCACAACTTACTCCTATTTGTTGCTGTACACACTGTGCTGAACACAGTGCACCCTGAGCCTGCAGTACTTAAACAAAGACAGAAAGTTCCATAACAGGAGTCCCTGAAAGAAATTTACACACGTGGGAAAGCTCATGGCTGCATCCTTTCACAATAGCCCATCTGGTAGCACACAGCACATGGTAGAGCTGCCATGTCAGGGCCATTTAGCTCCCTTCTGGCAGCTGCAGACTCGAGAAGCATACAATGTTCTGCAGAATATCAACTCTCCTTTCACTTACACTGGCATAAATCAGGAATCATATCCCTGAACTACATCAGTGTAACACTAGAGTAATAAGAATCAGGCCCACGGGGTCGCCACTCTAATAGTCAAAGATGGCAGGTGGCCATCAGGTGTGCAAGTCTATTTAGCAAAGGGAACAAGATGACAAGTAGCTTAAGGAAACAGAAGGTGAGTGGAAGAGGAGGACAAAGTAGTACAGGCCTCATTGACATGATATGTCCTCTTTGGGGAAGAGACCGTCATTTGCTATTCATCTGACTGGTTTTTAGCAGAATAGGGCCCTCATCTTGTTTGGGGCTTCTCAGTGCTACTCTGATAATTATAGTGATCAATGACGTAAAACAGCTGAGGGAACAGCATGCATTTGAACGGACTGGTGAATGCAGGCAAGACAGAGTAATATGTACGTTTCCAAAAAGGGGAACATGGGCTCTCCATATACTCGCTCTTTTATACGTGTCTTTTAGCCAATGAAATAGAGAGTCAGGACAGTCTTCCAAGATTTCAAACTTTTAAGCAAGGTAACCTATTTCCCCTTGTTTTTTCCTACCCTGCCCCTGCCCCCCCCTTCCTCAGACGTTCTTGTTAAACCCTGGATTTGTGCTGGAAATGGCCCACCTTGATTATCATACACATTGTAAGGCGAGTGATCACTTTAGATAAGCTATTACCAGCAGGAGAGTGGGGTGGGGGGAGAGAAAACCTTTTGTAGTGATAATCACCCATTTTTTCATGGTTTGTGTGTATAAAAACGTCTTCTGTATTTTCCACAGTATGCATCCGATGAAGTGAGCTGTAGCTCATGAAAGCTTATGCTCAAATAAATTGGTTAGTCTCTAAGGTGCCACAAGTACTCCTTTTCTTTTTGCAAACTTTTAAGAGTTAAAACAAAAAGAACTCCTGTCTCAGCTGCATAAATACAGATGTTTCCATGCAGAGCAGAACAGGGAGTGGAGGTTAGATAAGCAAGGCCTTGGCAACCTGAATAAGCAAACAGAGCCAAACTCAATTATCCCCATGGACAAATCTCTGGTTTTACCCACAGCGGTTTGTCACATCCACTGTGAGACCTTCAAAGAGCCACTGCGAGCCAAGACCAACTCAGTGTGGCTTCACCTGATTCATCCAGGACGGGAAGGGATTTCAGGCCAGGATTACATCAGCATGGCTTTTACTAGCAAGACCACAGGAAGGCAGCACCCCTGGAAAAATCATGGAGCAGGTCCTCAAAGAAACCATTCTGAAGCACTTGGAGGAGAGGAAGGTGATCAGGAACAGTCAACATGGATTCACCAAGGGCAAGTCATGCCTGACCAACCTGATTGCCTTCTATAATGAGACAACTGGCTCTGTGAATATGGGAAAAGTGGTGGACATGATATATCTTGACTTTAGCAAAGCTTTTAATATGGTCTCCCACAGTATTCTTGCCAGCAAGTTAAAAAAATATGGACTGAATGAATGGACTATAAGGTGGATAGAAAGCTGGCTAGATTGTTGGGCTCAATGGGTCGTGATCAACGGCTCCATGTCTAGTTGGCAGCCAGTATCAAGCGGAGTGCCCCGGGGTCGGTCCTTGGGCCAGTTTTGTTCAATATCTTTATTAATGATCTGAACGATGGGATAGATTGCACCCTCAGCAAGGTCGCAGGTGACACTAAGCTGGGGGGAGAGATAGATACACTGGAGGGTAGGGATAGGGTCCAGAGTGACCTAGACAAATTAGAGGATTGGGCCGAAAGAAATCTGATGAGGTTCAACAAGGACAAGTGCAGAGTCCTGCACTTAAGGATGGGAGAATCCCATGCACCGCTACAGGCTGGGGACCGACTGGCTAAGCAGCAGTTCTGCAGAAAAGGACCTGAGGATTACAGTGGATGAGAAGCTGGATATGAGTCAGCAGTGTGCCCTTGTTGCCAAGAAGGCTAACTGCATATAGGGCTGCTTTAGTAGGAGCATTGCCAGCAGATCGAGGGAAGTGATTATTCCCCTCTATTCAGCACTGGTGAGGCCACATCTGGGAGCATTGCGTCCAGTTTTGGGGCCCCCTCTACAAAAAGGATGTGGACAAATTGGAAAGAGTCCAGCGGAGGGCAACAAAAATTATCAGAGGGCTGGGGTACATGACTTACAAGGACAGGCTGAGGGAACTGGGCTTGTTTAGTCTGCAGAAGAGAAGAATGAGGAGGGATTTGATAGCTGCCTTCAACTACCTGAAGGCGGGTTCCAAAGAGGATGGAGTTCAGCTGTTCTCAGTGATGGCAGTGACCGAACAAGGAGCAATGGTCTCAAGTTGCAATGGGGGAGGGTCTAGATTGGATATCAGGAAACACTATTTCACTAGGAGGGTGGTGAAGCACTGGAATGGGTTACCTAGGGAGGTGGTGGAATCTCCATCCTTAGAGGTTTTTAAGGCCCGGCTTGACAAAACCCTGGCTGGAATGATTTAGTTGGTCCTGCTTTGAGCAGGGGGTTGGAGTAGATGACCTCCTGAGGTCTCTTCCAACCCTGATATTCTATGATTCTGTGATTCTATGAACAGAGAGCAGCTCAGCCTAGTTCCTATCAGCACAGCCAGGGAGAGCAGACTCCCATCTTAGACTTTTTAGCAGCTCTTTGCAGCTTCATTACAGAAGAGGCAGCTCCAACCATGGGAAAGGCTCAAGTGGCAGACCACAAACGTCCTGTTTGAGTGTCAGACTCAACAATGAAGCCAGCCATAGGAATCAGATTTCGTTAGGCCCTTTGGTATCTTACTGGTGATACAATTCCCTCCCCCCACAAGAAGACTTTTAATACACTCTCTTCCACTGTAAGGTCCCAGCTTGGATTCAGCTATGGCTTGGGACTTCCACTGAGATCTGAGTACTGGATTTGAAAGGTAGGCGTATTTGAGATTGACAGGGATTTGATGGCAGGCTTGGTGTACTTAGCACAGACATTAGCAAAGTTAGCTGGAGGATTCTGGATGGAGCTGCATAGCCCTCTCTCCTCCAGGAGGCTTCCTAACAGAAATGCCAGAGACAATTCTCAGTCACATCTGAAAGAGTTACAGCCCCGTGGCCTTGCACTGCTAACAGTTGGAGCCTGGATGAGCTAAGCACAGCTGTGCTGTACCAGAAGGCTGCCTTTCCCCACACAGACACCTTGGACTTTTATATTACAACGAGGCAAGCCTGATTAATAGCTCCTCCGCTGAAGGGATGACTCAGATGCAGCCCTGATGAATAGAAGCTCTCAGGTTATGAAAGCAGCACAGAACAGAGCGTATCTGTTTGTTGTTGTTTTCCCCCAAACCCTCCTCTCCCCCACCTTCAATTTTTTCTCTAATCCCAAAGATTGCTGTCATCATTTCCCACCCACGACTGTGTTCACTTGATGCGCCTTTTACCCAATGCTGCCGATAAATGAGGTCTTAGGAAAGAATCCAGCTTGTTCCCTTGCTGTGTTTCCTATAGCAGCTGAGATGAAGCAATTATACCCGACTTTTGTTTCAGAGAAAGAGAAGTCCCATAGGTATCACAGCTTCCTCCTCAAAACAGGGTGTGGGTGTGAGGAGGAAATAAATGAACAGACTCAACACAGTATTAAACAATGTCTAAAGCAGCATTGTTACAATAACAGCCTTATATAAGCAGGTAAGTGAAATGGATTGTGCATCTCAAATTGTAAGGTATACATGCAGGCAGGGGAAGAACTATGGCTAGTGTGGGACCCCTGATTTGGAATTATGGTAGGTAATTGGCAGAGACTTACCTCTAGCCCTAGAGTGTAAATCCAACCCATTTGAGTAGGGATTAGACGTTGTTCCCATCAGACAGCTGTTGGGTGGCCCTTAGGTGAAATGGGTTTGGTCGGTCACTGTATATTTCTCAGTGGACAAGACAGACAAGGTGGGTGAGGTATCTGCGTCTCTCATCAACAGAAGTTGGTCCAATAAAAGACATTACCTCACCCCCCTTGTCTCTGTAATACCCTGGGACCAACAAGGCTACAACTGTGCTGCATACATCAGTGGACACGTGTCAATCCAACAAATACACCTAAGCAACTAACACTCGTTGCTCCCTTATACAGGGGTGCCATTTCAGATTGGGGGTGGGGACTTTAACTGTGATTCCAACGGCTACTTAGGCACCTGAAAACTCTGGGTTGTTTTTTTTTTTTTGCAGATAAATATTAGACCCACTCAGCTCTAATACTAACATGTTCTCACACCTTGTGTCAAGTCACTTAAGTAACACTGGGTTTAAAATTTTAATGTATATTCTTTGTTACTAACTCTTGACTACAACAATTGAAACCATTGTAGAAAAATCTAGATTACTTTCTATCAATTTTTTGCAGTTCACCAAGCCTGGAATAGATCATTTAACTTTGGAAACATCCGACTAGGGCAAGGCCCCATGAGTTTATACTGCACCTGCCTGGGGCTCTAGAGGTGTTACCTCACTACAAACTTCCATATCCTTAATTTAATCACCAGCCCTTTCTTATCTTAATCCCCCCGCCTCTGTTTGTAAAGAAAATACTGACTCCCTACCGCAGGGGCACCTCTCCTCTGCAGAACTTAACCATAGCACAGCATTAGTGTGAAATGTAAGAGTTCCACCTGGGAGCTTGCACACCTCCTGTATGAAACTCAGGGGAAGGGGCTTCTGCCCCTTCTGCCCCCATTGGCACCATTGCCCTTATAAAGTGTCTCAGCAAAGAGGCCAAGGTCCTACACTAGAGATGGTCCTTCCAGGGCAGGGCCGAGGAATGTTAGCAGTGCAGTGTAAAGGAAACTTGCACGGCCTAAGTAGGCCCTACTACACAATTTTGAAGTGTCCCTCTTCCCTAGCTCTGCACTTACAGCTTCCTAGAATCAACCAAACCCTGCCACCATTCCCTCCATCTCTGATGGCGCTGCCAATCCCCTCACCATCCAGTGTCTTGCCTCACTTACCCTCTCAGTTTCTCTGTGCACTTACCATGTCTGTAGGGCAACCAGACAGCAACTGTGAAAAATCGGGACAGGGATTGGAGGGTAATCAGAGCCTATGTAAGAAAAAGCCCCAAATGTCTGGACTGTCCCTGTAAAATCGGGACATCTGGTCACCCTACATGTCTGCTGGTAGCTGGCACAGAAGGCTGCTACTCCCTGTCTCTCTGCAGGGGCTGCTCTGATGCTGGTTAGCTTCACAATTCACTGTGAGAACTGGAATGGGGGGCAGCAGACAAAGGAGCCAAGTCACTTTTCTCCACTTCCTGACAGTAGCAAGAGTTACCTGCAGTGAGGATGGAAATCTGGCTGCTGTCCCTGCTCCCTACAGGTCCCCTCCTGTCTGGTGCTTCGTGAAGGTACATCTATCCCATGATACTCAGACTGAGGCTTGGGAGCTGCAAGTGGTTCTTTAATGGGTCTCTTGCAGCTCTTTGCAGCACGCGATATTAAAACACTGTGTGATTTAATTATTAACCAATCAGGATGCTTTTACTATGTTATTAACCAGTTGTAGTTGATAAAATAATAATACTTGGTCAGTCATTTTGCTGTGAGACTAATATGAATATACAGTAGTATAGTCAATGAAACAATGAATTCACACTACTGTGGCTCTTTTGGGTAATGCTGATTGCTAATCTGGCTCCCAAACTACTCTCTGTGATGGCAACAGCTCCTGCAAGGCCTCTTGGACACATGACTCCCCTCCAACAGGCACCACAGGGGATGCTGGGATCAGAATTATAGGCATGTTACCCCATAGTTTAGGACAGGAAATGAAAAATACCAACCCCACCGATTCTGCAGTGGGGATTATGGGTAGCTGAATGAAGTTTGGCCCTTAAATGAGGTTGATGAACCAAGAGAAAGATAATGGAAACTGCATAAATAAAAATACAAGCAAAATAAACGAAGGAGGCACCAAGAAACATGGGGGAAGAGGGGAACCATCAAACATGAGCTTCCCTGCATCTTCCTCTTTTGGCTTTCTGCAGAGATGAAGTTAGAAAGAGTTTGGATGTTGTTGTTCAAAGGTTCTAGCACATGACTGTGACATTGCACTCCATATGTTTGATGGAAATATGCTAATGAGTGCGAATATAATGTAACTGGAGTATGCTTTATGCAAAAGGTCTCTTGTAAGGTATCATTACTACTACTGAGTGTGGTCATCCGATTTGTATGAATGTATCATTCTTGTATCTGAAACTAGGAATATGAAGTATAACTCTGGGGTCCTATTGAAATTATGCAAAGTGTGGGCCATTAATGGTGGTTTGGATTCTGGATGGCTCCCAGAATTGCGGGGGAGGGATAGCTCAGTGGTTTGAGCATTGGCCGGCTAAACCCAGGGTTGTGAATTCAATCCTTGAGGGGGCCATTTAGGGATCTGGGGCAAAAATTGGAGATTGGTCCTGCTTCAAGCAGGGGGTTGGACTAGATGACCTCCTGAGGTCCCTTCTAACCCTGACCTTCTATGATTCTATGACAATTGTCTGTAAATGGCTCTGTTTACTTGCAAACTTTCCTGGGTGCATACAGGCCAGCCCTGGAAGAATGGAGGCTGGGGTCTCACAGAACATGTGACCATGTCACCTGGTACTGGAATCTATCTTAAATCTGGTACTTTTCCATTTAGAAGGAGGGGTGGGAACCCAGAGAGACAAAAGATTCCCGCCTTGTGCCAATGCTATAAAAGGGGGTGGAACAGAACAAAGTGGCTGCCAGTCATGAGAAAACCCCTAGTTACCACCTGAGCTGGAACTAACAAGGACTGTACCGGGGAAAGGATTGGGCCCAGACTAGGAAGGAGTCTAGTCTGTGAAAGAAGTTTATTGGAAGATCTCTGAGGGTGAGATTTTACCTGTAAACAGTTTCTTAATGTATTAAGCTTAGACTTGCGTGTTTTTGCTTTATTTTGCTTGGTGACTTACTTTGTTCTGTCTGTTATTACTTGAAACCACTTAAATCCTACTTTTTATACTTAATAAAATCACTTTTGTTTATTAATTAACCCAGAGTAAGTGATTAATACCTGGGGGCACAAACAGCTGTGCATATCTCTCTATTAATGTTATAGAGGGCAGACAATTTATGAGTTTACCCTGTATAAGCTTTATACAGAGTAAAACAGATTTATTTTGGGTTTGGATCCCATTGGGAGCTGGGTGTCTGGGTGCTGGAGGCAGATAACCTGCTAAGCTGTTTTCAGTTAAGTCTGCAGCTTTGGGGGCATGGACCAGACCTGGGTCTGTGTTGCAGCAGGCTAGCATGTCTGGCTCAACAAGGCAGGGTTCTGGAGTCCCAAGCTGGCAGAGAAAATGGGCTCAGAGGTAATTCCAGCATGTCAGATGACAGTCCCAAGGGGGTCTCTGTGACTGAACCCATCACAATGACTGTGGTACTTCTCTCCTGGATCTCTGCAGAGAAAACTATCTTTTTCTTCAACCATATCCTCCCCACATGCATCCTCTCTTGGGTCTCTCTCTCTTCTCCCATCCTTATCCTCTCAAACTCCTCTTCCTGACCTTTGAGGCTCTGTCTGTGGCTATATTTCTGCTCTCGTGTCTTGTCTTCCCTTTCATAACCAATGCGCTCTGCCTGTTCCTCTCTCTAACACACACCATGGGTCCTGATTCTTCACGGCCTGCCACCTGGAGCATCACTTACCCCTGTACAAGGTAGGTGTAAAATGCTACCAGATCAGTATCCTCCACTCACTCACACAGATGGGAGTTTCTGACACTCACTTTACACAGGTGTAAGCAGTGACACAAAGTGAACCAAGAACGCCCCTACTAGCAGCTTTGCACCTATTGACATGCTGTCTCTACACCTGCAACTGCTCACTCTTCCTGTGTGCCCACCTGTGCATCTTGTGCTCCCTTCCCCTTTTGATGCACATCCTTAATCCTCATTCCAACTTCAGTCACTCACACCATGATGCCTGCTCACTCAAAGTTGAAGAAAATGTAACAGAGCAAACTATATGATCCATATTCCTGCTCCCCAGGGCAGAGCCCCCTCTTCCTTTGTTTGCCAGTCTGTCCTCTTTCCTCATCACTCCCTGTCCCCAATGCTCAACCATCATTATTTGTTGCTTAAGGCCTGACCCTCCAAGTCAGTGGGAGTTGAAGGCACTCTGCACTCCAAGAGCCTCTACCAGCCAGAGTTTCATAATTGTTGAGCACCTACAATTCCAGTTGGATTCAGTAGGGGCTACAGATACTCAACCACTCTGAAAATCAGGCCTTTGTTTATAAGCTCCTCAGGGCAGGGACCTGATCCTGTTCTTAGACTGATGTAAATCAACAGTAACTCCATTGAAGCCAATGGAGTTACACCACTAAAATACCAGTGTAAATGAGAGCAGAATAAGAGCACTGCTTTTCTTATAGGTCTGTAAAGCTGGCAGCACACCAGTTGTTATTAACATGTAATATTTCACGCTGATGGGTCATCATGAACATAGTACCTTTTTTATCCAAGGGACATGGGCTCTCTTCCTCAACAGCATAGAACACAGTCCTGGAGATCAGACACTAGAGCAGGATTCTCACCTTGATGGGCAGCATTCAGTCCATTGTTTCAGTAAGGGGAATGCCCTGGGACAGAAGTTGACGGCTGTTCCTGGCACTTCAGATCAAATGAAGTCACTGATTCAGCCTTGCCAAAACCATAGTAATAGACCCCTTCTGTACAGAAGACACTTCTATCCCCAGAGCTAGTTCCCACCTGGGATGTGTCTGGCTGTCAACCCATTCCCCTGCTGTCATCCTGGAAATGGAATACAGGCGAAAACCACAGACAAGAGCAGCCTGAGAAAACTCTGACATTCAGATAGAGAAAGGCAGAGTAAGTATTTATTTTGTTCAGATGTTTTCAAGCCCTGAAATAAAGCTTTCTTAGAAAACACTGAGGCTTCCTCTTAGCCAGACTAGGAATAGAAGATTTCCACTCTTATCTCACCGGATTTGCCGGACTGGAAGCTGAACCAAATATTTAGACCAATGATGGCATTCAATAAAAATGCCCCTTTTGTAAAAAATAATCCACACCTAAACACATATCGGATAGACTAAACTAAATCTGTTGAAAGAACAGAGTGTACAATATACATGCCAACCACTCCACCTCCCATATTCAAAACAACTGTATCCATGGCAAGGAAAACACATGGAGAACATGGCTATATAAAGAAGGGTATAAATTAGACAGTAAGGCAGAGAAGGGTCCTGCTGTCCAAGGTTCTAACTCAGGAGTGGGAAAAGCAATGCCTAAATGTGATCCCGAGTTCAATGGTTCAGCCCTGCACCTTCAGTACAGAAGTGCAGCCCATGGGGACTTCAGATTGCAGCATGTAATTCAAATTAAAATGGAGCATTGTACACTGGGCCTCTACACTCTGTAGAACACATTTACATCTTAAAAAGTGATGGGGGCTGGCATCTGGCTCCACATTACACTGATTACACGCACTTCTCATTCCTAACACTGTGATAAATTGAAGGAGTGGTGGTAGCTCCATTTTATGGACACCCACCCAGCCAGTTAGCTATAAAATCCCTGTTAGTAGCTGTTTTCTACTTGCTTTACCTGTAAAGGGTTAAAAAAGTCCATAGGTAAAAGGAAGGGAGTGGGCACCTGACCAAACGAGCCAATGGGAATGCTAGAACTTTTTAAAATTGGGAAAAAACTTCCCCTTTGTCTGTCTGTTGTTGTTCTCTGGAGAGAGGGGATAGAGCAGAGACAGGGCTGGAGCTATGCTGTAAAAAGCTGTGGGCCAGGTATGAAAATCACCAGACCATACCTAGAAACTACTCATTTGAAACCCCAGATATGTAAGTAGATCAGGAAATGTCTAGGAAGATGCGATTAGGTTTATCTCTTCTATTTCTTTATGGCTTGTGGACTCCTCTTTGCTAACCCCAGGTGCTTTTGTTTTGCTTGTAACCTTTAAGATGGACCTCAAGAGAGCTATCTTGATGCTTAATCCTTGTAACAGGCTTTTTGCTAGATTTAAAAAAAAAACAAAGTTCCAAATGTATTTTCTTGCTTTTTTGTTTTTAATAAAATTTACCTTTTTTTAAGAACAGGATTGGATTTTTGTGTCCTAAGAGGTTTGTGCATATGTTGTTTAATTAGTTGGTGGCAACAGATGATTTCCTTTGTTTTCTTTCTCAGCTCTTCCCCAGAGAGAGAGAGAGAGAGAGTGTGTGTGTGTGTGTGTGTGTGTGTGTGTGTGTGTGTGTGTGTGAGAAAGGGCTTGAGGGTAACACACAGGAAGGAATTCCCAAGTGCGCCTTTCTGGGCTTCAAAAGGGAGTTTTGCACTTGGGTGGTGGCAGCATCTACCCATCCAAGGTCAGAGAAAAGCTGTAACCTTGTGAGTTTAATACAAGCCTGGAGTGGTCAGTATTAATTTTTAGAATCCTTGTGGGACCCCACCTTCTGCACTTGAAGTGCCAGAGTGGGGAATCAGCCTCGAAAAACACTGTAAACTATTATTCCACTAATTAACTATCAACTTATACAAGGACCTAGGAATGGATATTTATAATATATAATAAGGATTCAAACAATGAAAGTCCAAGGAAGTAATAAAAAAGAAATTGAAATAAACAAAAGGAATTAGAAATATTCATTTGTGAAATGAGGTATTACTGAAACCCGGTGAGACAATTAACATGCTTAGAATGTTAAAAATCACTGGATACACACATATAGGAATGACAGAGTTGGCAGAGGAGGAGAGGGGTTGGCACTTTATATTAAAGACAAAATCAATTGCTTTTGAGTTATTGAGAAGTCATAAGGATAAGACCTAGATGTGATAGATTCGGTCACAGAGACTCCCCTCGAGACTGTCACTCGATGAGCTGGGATACCACTGAGAACAACCCTCCTGTCAGAACAGGCGCCCCTCCACTCCTGTCTTGCTGAGTTAGACTCTCCAGCACAGACTCAGAGGTTGGGCCATGCCTATCTGCAGTTCACTGAAACTGAGATTCACTCAGCCCAGAGGCTTCTCAGTTAACAGGGACTTTCCCAGAGGCCAGTGTTCAGCCTTTCTGGGAGCCTGAACCCCAAATAAATCTGTTTTACTCTGTATAAAGCTTATACAGGGTAAATTCATAAATTGTCTGCCCTCGATAACACTGATAGAGAGATATGCACAGCTGTTTGCACCCCCCGGTATTACCACTTACTCTGGGTTTATTAATTAACAAAAGTGATTTTATTAAGTATAAAAAGTAGGATTTAAGTGGTTTCAAGTAATAACAGACAGAACAAAGTAAGTCACCAAGCAAAATAAAGCAAAAACATGCAAGGCTAAGCCTAATACATTAAGAAACTGATTACAAGTAATATCTCATCCTCAGAGATGTTCCAAAAAGCTTCATTCACAGAGGAGACTCCTTCCTAGTCTGGGTCCAATCCTTTCCCCTGGTAGAGTCCTTGTTAGTTCCAGCAGACATCTCAGGTGGTAAGCAGGGGGTTTCTCATGACTGGCTGCCCCTTTTGTTCTGCTCCACCCCCTTTTATAGCTTTGGCACACGGCAGGAATCTTTTGTCGGTGCTTGTCCCCATCCCCGCCTCATCAATGGAAAAATACAAGGATTAAGATGGATTTCAGTATCATGTGACATGGTTACATGTCACTGTAAGACCCCTAGTCTCCATTCTTCCTGGGTTGGCCCACACATACACAGGAAGACTTACAGGTAAATAAACCATTTACAACCAATTGTTCGAGTCAATGGGAGCCATCAAGACTCTAAACCACCATTAATGGCCCACACTTTGCATAATTACAATAGGACCTCAGAATTATACTTCATATGTCTAGCTTCAGATACGAGAATGATACATGCATACAAATAGGAGGAATATATTCAGTAGGTTATAACCTTTATTATGATACCTTATAAGAGACCTTTTGCATAAAGCATATTCCAGTTACATCATATTCACACTCATAAGCATATTTCCATAAAAAATATGGAGTGCAACGTCACACTAGAATACTTGTGGATCCGTGTCTCATCGATAAACCCAAAGACAGGGTACTGGTGGGGCTCTGTTAAAGCCCACCAAATCAGAGGAGGGGACAGGATGAGCCACTCCTCCAGCAGCTATTTATTATGTGTAGAAAGAAAAACTGCATCATTATGGGGGATTTCAAAGTGGGGTAGATGTGCTGGAGGTCACATGCTGCCACTAGTAAAACATTCTTGTAGTTTCTAAAAATTATAGAAGATACCTTTCTAACTCAAAATATGTTGTCGCCAAGTCAGGGTTAGTCTATATTAGGCTTCATTCTGATAGATTAAGATGACTTGATCTCTGAACTAAAAATCAATGGTTGCTGACCATGGTGCAAGTCATCAAGACCTGATTTCTTTTGTTAAAAGCAAACAGAATATAGTCCTGACCAGTAATAGATATATACTTGGTGCTTTAAAAGGGACAAATTCCCAAAACTGAAAATAATCATGAGCAAGATTGAGTGGGAGGAAATATTTAAACCCCAAAATATTAATAATAATGGGAATTGCTTAAGAATGCTTTATTAGATGCCTAAACCCCCCACAATTCACAGCTACAAAAGAAGGCTTCTTACTTAAAAATATATATTACTAGTCAGGACTATATTCTGTTTGCTTATAACACAAGAAATTAGGTCTTGATGACTTTCCCTCTCAGAAACCATCAATTTTATATAGAGAGAGTATAATATAATTCCATATTTACAAATGGAAAAATGGAGAAGTTGATTGCAATGAGTATAAATCAGCTGTTAGGAAATAGACAATTAATAAGGAAAGCTTAAGCATTAATGAAAAGTCTGTGGCCGGTAGAGTTAAGGACATTAAGAAATTATTTAAATATATCAGGAACAAAAGAAATCCTAGCAATAGTATAGGTCGAGACAAGAATGGTAAAATTGTCAATCATGATGCAGAAAAGGCAGAAGTATTGAATATTTCTCTTCTGTATTTTGAAAGATGGAGGATTATTTTAAAGTGATAATGAAGTACATATTATTCCATCAACAAGTAGGGGGGATGGTAAACAGCAACTATTAAAAGTTAAACTTTTCTAAATCTGCAGGACTGGATAACTTGTACATAAGAGTGTTAAAAGAATTGGGTGAGGAGCTCTATGAATCATTAATATTGCTTTTTACTAAATCTTCAAACATGGCAGGAGTTCCAGAAGGCTAGATAAAAAGCCAATGTTGTGCTGATATTTAAAAAGGATAAAAAGGATGACCTGGGAATGTATATGCTAGTTACCTTGACATCAATCTGAGGCAAAATCATGGAAAGGCTAATATAGGACTCAATCAGTAAAGAATTAAAAATGGTAGCATAATTAATGCCAATCAACATGTTTTTATGGATAGTAAGTCTTCTCAAACAAACTTGGTATAGTTTTTTTGATGAGGTCATAAGTTTAGTTGATAAAGGTAACTGTGTTGACATCATATTCTTAGACTTCGGTAAGGAGTTTGATTTAGGCCTGCGTAACATTCTGCTAAAAAAATAGTACTGCACAATATCACTGAAGCCCATAGTAAATAGATTAAATACTGGTTAACTGTTAGATTGCAAAAAGTAATTTGTAAATGGGGAATCATCATCCTATGTGGTTGCTTCTAGTGAGGTCCCACAGAGTGGTAAATGATGGTGGAGTGGTAAGTAATGATGGGGGCAGTTTAGTTATTCAGATTGATCTGAATCACTTGGTAAGGTGGGCTCCTTGGAACAACATGATTTTTAAACACAACAACAACCAAATATTAAAATAAAAGGAGTAGTTGTGGCACCTTAGAGACGAACAAATTTATTTGAGCATCACTCTCACAGATCTTGGGAGACAGGCCAGTCCTTGCTTACAGACAGCCCCACAGCCTGAAGCAAATACTCATCAGCAACCACACGCCACACAACAGAACCACTAACCCAGGAACCTATCCTTGCAACAAAGCCTGTTGCCAACTGTGTCCACATATCTATTCAGGGGACACCATCATAGAGCCTAATCACATCAGCCACACTATCGGAGGCTCGTTCACCTGCACATCTACCAATGTGATATATGCCATCATGTGCCAGCAATGCCCCTCTGCCATGTACATTGGTCAAACTGGACAGTCTCTACGTAAAAGAATAAATGGACACAAATCAGATGTAAAGAATTAAAACATTCATAAACCAGTCGGAGAACACTTCAATCTCTCTGGTCACTCGATTACAGACCTAAAAGTCGCAATATTACAACAAAAAGACTTCCAAAACAGACTCCAACGAGAGACTGCTGAATTGGAATTAATTTGCAAACTGGATACAATTAACTTAGGCTTGAATAGAGGCTGGGAGTGGATGGGTCATTACACAAAGTAAAACTATTCCCCCATGTTTATTCCCCCCGCCCCCCACTGTCCCTCAGACATTCTTGTCAACTGCTGGAAATGACCCACCTTGATTATTACTACAAAAGGTCCCCTTCCCCCCCCCCCCCCACCCCGTGCTCTCCTGCTGGTATTAGCTCACCTTAAGTGATCACTCTCCTTACAGTGTGTATGATAACACTCATTGTTTCATGTTCTCTGTGTATATAAATCTCCTCACTGTATTTTCCACTGAATGCATCCGATGAAGTGAGCTGTAGCTCACGAAAGCTTATGCTCAAATAAATTGGTTAGTCTCTAAGGTGCCACAAGTCCTCCTGTTCTTTTTGCGGATACAGATGAACCCGGCTGCTGCTCTGAAACCAAATGTTAGGTTGTGCATCTAGAAAAAAAGAATGTAGCTCACACTTATTTGATGGGGGGAGTGTGTCTTGAAAGCAGCGACTCTGAAAAGGACTCGGCATCATGGTAGATAATCAGCTGAATATGAACTCCCAGTGTGATGCTGTAGCTAAAAGAATGAACATGATTCTTGAATGGATAAGCAGGGGAATATCAAGTAGGATTAAGGAGGTGGTAAAACCTCTGTACACAGCACTACTGAGACTGTTAATGTGTCCAGTTCTGGTGTTGACACTTGAAAAAGAATGTTGACAAATTATGAAGGGTTCAGAAAAGAGCTGCAAGAAAGACTTGGTCTGGAAAACCTGCCTTGGAGTGAGAAATTTAAGAAGCTCAATCTGTTTAGATTAACCAAGAGAAGATTAAGAGGTGCCTTGATCACAATCTAGTACCTGCATGGGGAAGAGATGTCTGATAGCAGAGGGCTGTTAAATCTAGCATAAGAAGGCATCACAAGATCCAACAAAGCTAGACAAAGCCAAACTAGAAATAAGGCACAAATTTATAATGAGGGTAATTAACCATTGGAACAATTTACCTAGGGATGTGACAGATTCTCAATCACTTGGAGTCTTTAAATCAAAACTGAATATCTGTTTAAAAGATATGCTATAACTCAAACTGAAGTTATAGGCTTGAAGAACAAATTATATGGTGAGGTTCTCTGGCCTGTGTTATGCTGGAGGTAAGACTAGGTGATCATAATGGTCCCTTCTGGTCTTAAAATCTATGACTCTATGAAAAGTCTTTAAAGAGGTGCACAGCTTTCTTGGCAATGCATGCCTGGTTAAAACCCTGCTGACCTATAAAATTATTAAAAATCTCAGAGGAAAATGTGTGTGTGATACAGAGGAAATTTTAATTATTATTTGTAATTACAAGGCAGAGTACATCTCTTTTAAAAAAAAGTTTCTTCAATAGAATAAAGAAGAACACTTAAATGGGAATCGTCCTCACATAGCTGACAACATTTGAAAGAAAAAAGGATATTTGGAGAGGGGGAAAAACAGGGACATGGGGCTAAAGTCTTGTTTCAGTGTAACAAATGTAAATCCAGAATAACTCTACTGAAGTCAATGAAGTTAACTTAAATTTACAATGGAGTAACTGAGAGTAGAATCTGGCCTACACTTTTAAATGTAAAATTTTGCATTTTTATAAAATTAGACAGTTTCCCCCCAAATCAAAATAAAATGAGAAAACTTCCAGTTTGGAGGTTTTAAAATTTCTTTGGGAATATTTTTGTCCAGCTCATGAGCCTATTTCTCCCTGGCCTTGACCCTGGTATTGTTACTTAGGACTATGCACAGTGGGTGAAAATACTACCAAATCAGAATGGTAGGCTTTTACACCCACTTTGCATTGAATGAATGATGCAAAACCAGACGAAACCTGTCCATTTCAATGGAGTTTTGCTTTGTGATTTTGGGGTCATTCAAATCCAGAAAACTCAGGAGGATTCAAACCCTAAGCAGGTGAAAACAAAAACAAAAAAAGTTGACACAAAACCACTCTGATGCAAATTCGCCATGCTTTGCACAAGTCTAGTGAGCAATGTAAACCCATGCCTGCAAACTGTCTTATTGGAATCTGGGGAGTAGTGGAGTGAGGAGGAAGGAAGCATGTACAGTAGGAGATTTATGAATCAGCTTCTCAGACAGATGGGAAAGGAAACAGGAACTCAAAACAAAATAATGCTGCACAGAATATGTTTGTTTAAAAAAATCCCAGACTGCCACCATCTGGTTCTGATTTGGGGCTGTGGCTAAATAGACATACAACTGAAAAGGCAACACCAGATGTCTTGATGTTGATCTACAGGAAGCAGAGCAGCAACTTGTCTTGACTCATCATCAGGATATCTGTCTCCGCCCCAAAAAAGCAGAAAAAAACATATCATTTCTGCCTGCAGACCACACTTTTGGTTGTGCCAACATGCAGGATGCACATACTGTACACAAAAATCCAGTCACCAAATGCAGAAGTCTGCCCTAATCAGTTACATCTGCTCTAGAGTCTGGTTATCAGGTGACAATCACAGCTGGCCAAATGAGATCTCCCATGGCACAGGTCAGAAGAATCTACCTAATCAGGAGGGCAAAACAGGGCCACATTCAGACTCTTTGGAATGATATTAGGGGACTGCACTGACCAGAACTTCTTTGTAATGAACAGAAGAATTGAGAGTTAAAGGCTCAGGGACATTCAGGAGCATGAGGGTTTCACTTTATTCAAACAATCAATTACTGAGACCATAAGCCAGATACACAGTTTCTGCTACATTCCAAACCACTTTATGCTACACAAGGATCTGCTGGCATAGCTCCTGAGGCAGAGGGGATACCAGGTGAGCTCCATATGTGTCACTAACAGCAAGGAGCTGAACAGGTTGCATTAACCTCTCAGAGCCATTATTCTCACTAGACATTGAGGGGGCATCCCTGCCTGGAAGAGAGATGTTCTGGGAGCTGGAGCTACTTATACTATTTTCACTGAATCAGCAAAGGTCCCCTGCAGTTAGGAGCCAGCTCCGTTGGCCAATTTACTGTACAGGAGCCTTCATTTCCTTCTGCCCTTTAAGGAAAGATGACAAGTGTGTGCATGTGCATCATGGGCGGTGTGTGAACCACCGGCTTGGGGAAGCTAGCCCCTGCCCTGCCCTTTCTTCTCCCCTCCCCCACTAGAGCTCAGACCCCCCCACTGCAGCTGCCAGCCCCACCGCCCCAGCCCCAGGATACCCAAGCGCCTCCAGGCCTGGAGCGCCAGGCAGGTGCCCCAGTCCTGGAGCGCCAAGCAGATGGGCAGCGCAGCCCCCAGCCCCGGAGAGACGGGCAGGCTGCACAGCCCCCAGCCCCGTGTGGTGTTTAGATGTTGATGTTTGTTAGTACCTTGCCTGGCTTCTACAACACCCCGGAGCACCAGAGTGCAGCGCAAGCACTGGCCCCAGCTACCCAGAGTCTTGGGCCGCAGGCCAGCCCCCACTAGCCCCAGCAGGAAGCGGCCTGGGGGAGGAGTGTGGGTGGGGCCATGCAGGGCTGTTTGGGGAGGAGCCTCCCCTGCCTGTGATACCCACCGCCCATGATGTGCATGTATATCGAGGTTATATGTTTTTGAAAATCCTTCTTCAGGCAAGATCTGGAAACTGTTGACTCCTACAGGTATCTCAGGAGGTATTTAGGAAAAAGAATTCAAATAACTGACTCCTTATAACTTGGTTTAGTGACAAGTAAGGGCTGTGTGTTTATATGGAAGGCAGTGTTGCCAACTTTCACCATTTTATTGCCAGTCTTGAAATATCTGATGTTTTATTAGAAGTCCCAGTTTCTAGAAGCATGTGATTAGGTGAGAATCTCAGCTTTCACATTAAAATAAAAGTTTCTAGTTCTCATGGTCACAGAGAAAAACTGAGTGCACACAGAAGGTTCAAATAAAAATAACCCAAAATGTATAATTGTTTTTAAAAAAACCTCATGACTTTTAATCTAATTTCATGATTTTTTGAGCCTGAATATCCCTAAAGCTGAAGCCTGGATAATCGCCCTTAAGGAAGCGGTACAAGCCCATCATCCCCCCAATGGATAAAAAAGGTTCATTGTTTGTTTTTTGACCAGTTGGTCCTTTTAAAAAACATTTCAATAAATTTGGTAAGCCCCTACAATTTTGGGGAATTTTTTTTTTGGCTGACTTTTTAACAGCTCTACCTAATAGGCCTTTTTCAGCTCTAAACTCTAGGGTTCTCATCTTTACTGAGACATGGTGTCAGAAGGTGATGACAGGGAGCAAGACAGATCAACTTTCAACCCTCTCCCTCCATGATTTTTTTCCCCCCAAGATAGAAAAATATTCTAAAGTAGATACTGAAAAAAAATCCAGGGAGGAATTAACAAGATAGGCACATGACAGTCAGCATCTCTCCTGAGTACACACTATTGCAACACTTCTTTTAACCATCCCTACCTTGTGTGTAACCCCCCCCCGCTCTGTGTTAAGTTCAGACTGACTGTGAGCTTCTTGAGGCAGGGGTTACAAGAGTTATATATGTAACCCTTCTGCCCGTCAGAGTTGGCAGCAACAAGGGCCGGGTTCAGTATCTAGGGGTTCCATTCCAATAACACAATGCAAAACCGGCTCGAGCCCCCACCCAGTGACCTGGGACAAATATATACCACCCCCGCTGGGCGCCTCCAAGAGGCAATACTTCCCCTCTCGCAAACAGAATCTGAGTGTAGCAAAAGCCTTTTAACAACAGAGAGAAACAATGTGGCATTATGTTGGGGAAACACCACCAACAGGATTCATAACACAACCCATGAGCAAAAGCCCCACCCCAAGCAAATTGGGGCATGTCCTTTCCCTTTGGTTCTTGAATCCAGCAACCCAAAATCACCCAAAGTCCCAAAAGTCCAACAACCCAAAAGTCTCTGTCCCTGGTCAGGGCAGCCCCAGAGTTCGAAAATTTATCTGCAGAGTTTTACCTCCCAACCTGGGTGGAGATGGGGGGGGGGTTAAGGGGCACCTTACGTGGTCCAAAGCTGATTGCCCCACCTCTCCATGGGGCTCCGCTCCACTTCACCAGCCATCCCACAAATCGCTCCGCTCTGCCAGCCGCCCCCATGAGCTGCTCCAGGCATTGGACAAACTGCTCTGCTCCACCAGCCGCTCTGGTCTGCCAGCCGTCCCGCAAACGGCTCTGCTCCACCAGCCACTCTGCTCTGCCAGCCGTCCCGCAAACAGCTCTGCTCCACCAGCCACTCTGCTCTGCCAGCCGTCCCGCAAACGGCTCAGCAAAATATCTTCAGGCTCCACCACTACTTAACACAACACTCAGTGATTTCAGCTCTTAGTAAGTTTAGCTCTTTTGTGATTTCAGCTTGTAGTAGGGGAGCCTCAGTACTGGTACACCACTAGCCCACAGTGAAGTCAGCTCAGCAGCCTGTAACTAGATTCCTAATAGAATCAAAATTAGCTCTGATATTCCATAGTGGAGAGAAGAGGAAGTGCAATTAGCATGTAAGGCCCTCACCAGGAGACCCATACCACCAAGTATTAATACTTGTCCCCCAGCCTCTTTCTCTTCACTGGGTTTTGGAACCCATGACCCTTGCCTAGCGAGTGCTGCTTAGCTGATGGTGAGTCCCTCCATCATAACAAAAGGCCAAGTACAGTTCCACTGTCCTGGATTCACATAATCAGGATAATAACAATTTATTCCTGCACCAATAACAGAGAAACTGGGGCTCCTAGAGCAGCCAAAGTGACCATCTAGGCAGGGTGGGTGTGCCTATGCAAATGAGATCAGCCCCTAAAGTTCTTTTCCACAACCCACCATGACTCGCCACCAGATGTCAGGGTAGAGCTCCTCCTGACTCTGCTTACATATATAAAAGAGAGATCTGTTTATGTAGATAATATAAATAGTGCTATCTGCTGAAACATAACCGTACATATCATTGTTCATACATTTGTAGGTTCAGTAAGCTGTTGTTATGTACCACAAATGGCTTCCCAAGTACAGCTCTTAACTTCAGAGACTGTGTATTTTAAGTATCTGTAAAGTGCAATACACACATATAAATATGTATAAATAATACCAAAGAAAGTAACTGCTTATCTATTCTCGTCTACATAGGTTCTTATACTGTGTTTATCATCACAGTATCTGAGTACCTTACACGGGAGCATTAAGCGATATCACAACACATCTGTTGTTACCCGGGGTTCTTTCAACCCAAAGCTCTTGGTAACTTTTACTCTGTGCGAGGTGGTGTCAGGAAATAAATCAGGGGAGACACAGCCGTCTGACCGATAGATGGCTGGCACAAACAGGACAACACAAGAGTGCTTTCACTTAAAGCTAAACTTTACTTAGTCTCAAGCACTTATACACACATCCGCAAGAGGTTAGTAAAACACCCCCAACCCTTGATAATTACCAAAGCTGAATGTGGCTCTCGAGTGGCACAGTGGCAGCCTGTCTGCTGCTGGGAAGCACGAGATGCATCCAGAGAGAGAGAGTCCAGTCCTGAAGAGTCCCCCAACCTCAAACCTTCCCCTGTTATTTATACATTAGTAATAGAATGACATGTCCCTTAAAGAAAACTTGTTAAGCAAGCAGTTCCAATGGGCAAGCAAAAGGCTCCTCCTGATTATCTATTAACCAGGTGTGGGTTTTTCCCAGAGTTTGCAGCCTTGAGGCCCCAATAGACATTCCTGGGGCAGATCCTGCTCTAAGATGCATGTATCAGCAACTTCAACACAATCCTTATCAAGAAGGACAGGGGATCAAGCTGCCCTCTCTGTGACACCAAAAACCCCCCTCCCCTCCTGCCTTGGTTAAGCTAAGCCTGCTGACTTGGCTATTTACAGCCTGCTGACTTGGCTGCTTTTAGCAATAAGCCATAGTGGTTTCAGGCACTTTACTGGTTTGCCAGAGTCTCCCCGTACAGTGTCACCCATTGTTCATTCTCTAATCCTTTCCCCAGGGGGAGAAGCATGCACAGTGAAGTGTCCTGTTTTGGTAAGGTGTTAGTTTTTTTTTTTTTAATATAATATCCGTGTTGCTATATGCTTATGTTAGAGAAGGCAAAGGCCAAAGAAATGTGCCTTGCACTTGGAGAGGAAGAAGCTGAGATTTGTGATTGTTCTTGTTCCTGGGTGAATTCATGCCACAGTCTTGGCTTGGCCCCCAAGAAAGTTCTGTTTCCCCCATGAACAAGCTTTACCCTTCTCGTAGAGAGTTCCATTGGGCCAGAGAAGCAACATTTTCAATCACAGTCTTCATCCTGGAGCTTTAGGCAGGCTTTTAGCTGTCCAGGGCCCAGGTCATGAAGTGCCTTGAAGATAAGGACTGAGACCTTGAACTTGATTTGAAATGGTATGGGAAGCAGGAGGGCAGGTTTGATGTGTTTATGGTAGCCCGTGCTGCTGAGAGACATGCTGCAGCATTTTGTACTAGGTGGAGTTTCCTCAGTGCTGAAGGCTTCATGCCCAAGTATGTTGCATTGCATTGCAGTCCGGCTGAACGATGATGAATGCATGAATAACTGAGGCCAGCTCATCATCCACCAGGGTGGGATGGAGTCTTCTAGCTCAGTGGCTCTCAACCTTTCCAGAATACTGTACCCCTTTCAGGAGTCTGATGTGTCTTGCATACCCGCAAGTTTCACCTCCCTTAAAATCTACTTTCTTACAAAATCAGAAAAAAATACAAATGTCTCACAGCCACACTGTTACTGAAATATTGCTTACTTTCTCATTTTTACCATATAATAATAAAATTAATCAATTGGAATACAGATATTGTACTTACATTTCAGTGTAGCATAGTCTATAAAGCAGTATAAACAAGTCATTGTATGAAATTTTAGTTTGTACTGACTTCGCTAGTGCTTTTTACGTAGCCTGTCGTACAACTAGGCAAATATCTAAATAAGTTGATGTACCCCGGGAGATCTCTGTGTATCTCCAGGAGTATACATGCCCCTGTTGAGAACCACTTTTCTAGCTGACCAGAAATGGTAGCAGCATCCACAAGTAATGCATTTGTGTGACAGCTCAGTGTCCAGAAGGCATCCCAGAACACTTCTAATCTATGGACTGAATTGACCAATCATGGGTGAGTACCTTCACCCAAAGAAGACTGCACTGTGGCTGCAAACTCTTTATTGCCCTTTCTTCTGCCCACCAGCATATGCTCCTGTCATGCTTGGGGTCAGTTTCAGCCAGCTGTTCTTCATCCTCATCAGCTGTGTTATTGCATATTGCTGGCAATCGAGGCCCTGATGTCTGACTATTTCATCTGGTGGTTGCAGGTAGGTGTTGAAAAGGACCAGAGAGAGAACTGATCCTTGTGGGACTCCACAAGGGAAGTGCCATTTGCCATCACTACTCATAGGGTGTCTCCCTCCAGGAGGGACTCAACCCATTTTAGTGCCTTACCTTTGACTCCTTCCATTTCTCACAGGCAAGACAGCAGTATCTCATGGTTAAGGCTAAAATTTTCACCACAGATATTTTTAGTAAAAGTCACGGACAGATCACGGGGAATAATGAAAAATTCAGGAAGCCCCTGACCTGTCCCTGACTTTTACAAAAAATATCCATGATAAAGTGAGGAGCCAGGGCAGCTGCAGTTGGGCTGGGAGCTCCAGGGTCCCCCTCTAATGGTGGCGGTGAACTCTGGGGGATCCCTCTGCCGCCAAGAGGCCGGGAGCTCCTGAGGTCCCACCTGCCAGAGAGCTGCGAGGGTCCTCCTGCCGCCTGCGGTGGCCAGGAGCTGCAGGAGGTCCGCCTGCTGCCGCCGGTGCAGCTCCTAGCCAGGGCTGGCTGAAGTCACCGAGGTCTTTGGAAGTCACAGAATCTGTGACTTCCATGATTAAATCGCAGCCTCTCTCATGGTCAACATTTCAAATGCTGCAGAGGGGTCCAGGAGGATGAAAATGGATTATCATGTCTGCCTTCTGTCCATTGACAGGAAGAGCTCATCCATCAGTGCCATTTAAGCAATTTCAGTTCTGTGTCCTGGCATGAATCCAGATTGTGCCAGGTCTAGAATATTAGCTTAAATTATATGACCCTATAGTTACCTTTTGTCTAGCTTCTCTGTGAGCTTACTCAGGAATTAAGGTTTGGGCAGTAGTTGGGTAGGGCCAATGTATCCAGAGTGAGTTTCTTCAGTGTTGGTCAGACTATTGTGTGTCTGAAGAAGGAAGGGAAGATTCCCTCTTTGAGGCATTGCTGTTTTGGTCAGGAGTGGCACTGGTTGCTCATGACTCTCTTTCCCAAACCAGGAAGGACGTGGGTTAGATTCATAAGTCTTGGGCTGAGATTCCTTTAGGGCATCCAGAACTTCTTGATGAGTGAACGTCCTGAACTTTGGAAATGTAGGTGGACTGCTGGTTGGTGTATGCAGGCAGAACGGATCCATGTTGTTTGGAAGCTTTCTGGAATCTACATGATCTTTTCAGTGAAGAAGGATGATAGTTCCTCACAGCACTTGGTGCTTTATTCTGATGTCCGCTGAAGGCACTTAGGACTGATGAAGTGATTACCTACCCAGGATAGCTCTTTGAGGTGAGATTTTTTTGTTGTGTTCTTCCATTGAAGACCCAAATATCAAAGTATCATCCAGGAAAACAACAATTCCATTTGTATTCATTATCAGTTCTGCCATCTTTCTTTGGAAAATTTCAGATGCACTGGTAATCCCAAAAGGTAATCTTTGAAAGAAAAATCTGCCAAAGGGTGTGATCAGTGTAGTCAGTTTAATACTTTTTTTGGGTAAAAGAATTTGCCAGAATCCACTTGAGCCACCCATTTTGCAGAATATTGTAGCTCCTTTTACTTTGGAGAGAAAGTCACTCCATATTGAGAGAATATATATTTTTTTCTCACAACTGCTTAATTAAGTCTTTTAAGATCCACACACATTTGTATTTTTCCAATTATAACCAGGACCATTGGGGCACACTATACTGTTGGCTCACAGATTGTCTTGATTATCACAATGTTCCATTCTCCTTAAGCCAGTTTCCACTTTATGAAATAACGGAATAGAAATGCTAGGAGGTGGATGTACACCATATGGTTCAGCATTAGTCTCTTAAGGTTATTTGTATTAGATCTCCTTTCAAAAGTCCAATATTACCACATACTCCATCAAATTCTTCCATCTTTCTCATTAAGCCCATCATAGCTGCCATGCTGCAGCTGAGAAGGTTGATGTTGGTCTTTGATCCTTTGATCATGTACACACTGAATGCATAGCTTTCATCTTTGTAAGTTGTTTCTGTGGTGAACTGACCCATGCAGTTCAGAACACCTCAGGGCTGTGTCATGTGATTTCATCTCTGGGAGGGGTTGAAGGTGATTGTAAATTCCTTCTGAGATGTCTGTTCCTGAGTCAAATTGAAAGTCTTATAATTAATATTCAGTTTCACCCTCCAGATAGGCTCTGTGTCATCACACATGATAGATCCCAGAAACAATGGCTCTTGATTGTTTGTAATATTAGTCAATTCCCTGACTGCCTTGCTGCAAAATGCCCATATTTTGTGCCTTCATTACACCTTGTGCCTTTGGCTAAACATACATCTGTTGGGCTATGAATTTTTCCACATCTTGTACATTTAGTCTGAAAGGCTTTGTAGTTTGCCTGCAATTTGCCTCTCTGAGCCTTAAGGGTCTCATGATAATTACTTTTACCACTCATGCTGTGTCTGTTTGTAGCGTCTAAGCTAGTTTCAGGTTTTTCAAGTTACTCCTGCCTTTTGTTCTGCTGTTTGATTAGTTCAGACTGTCTTACTATCTGTTTAGCTGTGGGTAAATTTAAGTCTATCTTTAATTATAGTTGCTATAAGAGGTTCTTGTCTGATAACCTGGTAGCCAGCCTGTCTCTGATATTTTCATGTTTCATGTTCCAAAGTCACTGTTTTCAGACAGTGCATGCAAAGTTCTTATAAAAGATTTAACATTTTCTCTTGATTCCTGAATTCTCTGGTGAAAACATGCTCTTTCATAAACCACATTTCTCTGAGGACTAAAGTATGCATCAAACATAGCCAGAACTCTTTCATAGTCATCTTTGTGACTGTCTTCAGTAAAGGTAAATGATTTAAACGTATGTTCTGCCTGCTTTCTCATAGCATAAATTAAAGAGGATACTTGAATATCTCCTGTTTCTTATGGAGTTTTGCAGCAATGCAAAATCTTTCAAAATACTGCTTCCAGTCTGTTCATTCTGACGGTCTACCAAAGCTGAAGTTCTCTAGGACACTGAAGAGCGGCATGTTGATGAGATCAATCCTACAACCCTTGTACCATTTTTCCCCTTTCCTTCTGCAACTTTTGTTGCAGTTTTCCTTCTGTTTCTATTCTCCTCTGGCACTAGTTTTCTTCCGACATCATGTCACGTATACTTTGTCCACAGTAGATTACAGGGCTGCTACTAGCAGGTCTGGCTCTTGTACCAGATTTGGGATGGCTACAGAACTTCCTTCTCAGAGAGATACACCAGAGACACGTTCACTTTTATGCACTAAGTGATGGCTGTTGTGAGCTTAAGGCCAGAGGAGCTCTCTCTTCCTGCCATGGCCCCAGGGCTGGAGGAGTTCTCAGTCTCAGCCATAGCTCCGGGACTAAAGGAGCTCTGTGCCTCAGCGCTGTGACCCAAGGCTGGAGGAGCACTGTGCCCTGGCCATGGCCCCGGGGCCAGAGGACCAGTCAGCCCCTGCCGCAGCCCCAGGGCTGGAGGACCTCTCAGCGCTCAGGGATGAAGGTGGGATCTAGGGACCGCATTTGCTATAACCCAGGGTTTGCTATTGCGAAGGGCATTATAGCGAGGGTCTACTGTAGCTGAACCATATAATACAGTTTAGCATTACATTGCAGAAAGGAAGATTTTCTTGGCCCGTAATACAGCCTCAGCATAGGCTTGGAAGCATTCATTATGTTCCATCCTGTTTGTATCGGTCTTCATTTTCTACCACTAGTGCTGGAGTGTCCACCCTTTCTCTTCATTTGGCACAGGGTGTCAGAAACCCAAGGAAATGTGTGTGGGTGATGGGAATGAAGGGGCCATAGTGGGCCAGCATGTCAGCCATCAAGACTAGTATACAATGACAATGATTCATGAGGGCTTCAACTCCTTGTTCTAAGGGTGGAGCACTGCTGTCTTCTATCTGGAATTTGCTGGAGTCCATGGTTCTATGTCTGTTACATGATTACATTTACATCAAGATTGCTCTTAGTCAATGACCTGTTAAAAGATGCATGCATTCTCTGCAGTAATTCATGTGCTCGCAAGTGCAGATTCGCTTTGGATTTTCTAGTTAATGGTACGTTAATTTACCAGTGAAAAAATCAAGGGAATTTATTCTCTTTCTCTGATGCTGGAAAGCAACTTTTGGTTGTTTTGGCCCTTACGAGTCCTGCCCCTCTGATTGTCACTGCCAGCAATCAGCTTCCTAGGCATAAAGTTGACCAAGAGCTGGAACAAGGCCAACAAATATGAGGAAAGGGAGAGAGATAAAGGCAATCAAGAGGTGCATACTGTGTAATTCCTGTGCTTGTTTTTAGAGAGCTGGAAAGGGGTTCTTGAACTTTTTAAACTGGCAAAAAAGCTGTATAATTTGGGCAAGTTTTACCAGCTATCAATCGAAAAACTGAAAGCCTTAAAATGTCTTCTGAAACCAATCCCAAAAAGTAGTGTGTCAAATGATCTTTCTAAAATGGAGAAGGAGTCAGGAAGCTCCGGACTGCTGTGTAGAGGACAAACCCTCCCCCTGAGTTTTGAGATTATGCCTCTTGACTGGACAGTATCTTCAGGATTCATAGGCATTTTACAGATGAGTGCATGCAGTTCACAGTGAAGGAAGAATCCTTTGTTCCAGTATTGCCAATCCTAAGTGCTCAAAAATCATGAGTCAGACTCCCCCAAAAATCATGAGATTGCCTTCAAACTAGGTGATTCAAAGAAATAAGAAATCACTGTTTTTAAGTGTGATTTATGGGCTTTTAGGGGAAACTGTGCCGCCAATGTATGTGATCATTAGAAGCTGAAAATTCCAACCTTAAATAGACATGCAAAAAAACCAATAAACCATTCCCCCACTGACTACTGGGAAGGGGACTCCACTTACTTCCCCCCCAGCCCCTAAGGTGTAGAGAGGTGTCATTCTTTCCTTCTCCATCCTTCTGGGTGTCTCCCTCCACCAGTCTTCTGCCCCCAAGTCTCTGGTTTCCTGTTTTGCTCCCTCGATTCCCTAAACCCTTCTCACCTCACCACGATCCACCCCCACTTCAGTCTCCGTTCCGCTCTCCCTCAAAACAACAACAAAAGTTTGTGAGGCTACTGCAAAAAACCACTAGCAGCTGTATGGAAATATAACAACTTTTATCCTAAAGCACTTTACATACGACATATACTCAATGCACTGGAGTGCACTCACCTCTGGGGTGGAGGGCTACAGCCAAACTGCAAAAATATAATAGGAAGAGGACCTCTGGGCCAAGAACAAACTCCCTCTCTTGCAGGAAGCACTATGGCAGCTTTAATGTCCATGCAGAACCTCCGTTTTTAATATCTGACCCAACAGATCTTCACAGAGTAATCTACATCAGATTTAATCTATCTGTACAGGAAGGATGAAGAGCAGAGACAGCCCAGATGGTATTTTAGGCTGTGAATCTGGTGAGGAGGGGATCTATGCATTTTCAAACCTGTGCTGAGACACTAAATCAGCCCTTCCAGCATTCACTTGAACCATTTGGAATTGTTTTCTGGAAGCTTTGGCACAGTGCTCAGATGTGGCAGAGATGCTTACATCTTCATTCCTCCTCCTCAGGATATTTATTGACCAAGTAAATCAACAGTGGATTTCAAGGAGCTTTGGCCAGCAAAAAACACAGTGGAAAAAAGTGTAATGCAGCAAAGAAAGTTGGGTGGCAGGGGCACCAGCTGGGAGTGCTCTGCTCCATTCTGTGGGATTTGGGGTTACAACTGCTTCTACCATTCTCATTCTCTCTGGGCCTGCAGTGGGGACTGGGAGCGCTGCCACATTACAGCACTTCACAGCACGCTGAGAAAAAGCTACAGAAAACCCCCAGACGTGAACTTCAGCACAGCCACAGCGCACGGTGAAGCTATTTACAGGAAGTAGCTCAGATTTTTCCATTACAAACAAGCCTAGAAATGAGGGGGGAAACCCAGCACAGGAAAGTTAGAATTTGTGATGTTCACGAAACCAAAAATCTCCAAAGTTCATTACAAATGAATTCAATTTTAACAACAGGAAAAGCAACCCAGATCAACACACCTGATGTCCACATCAGACCCCCTCAATTCTCCTCCTTTTCTTGAATAAGACTCTTTGGTCTTCTCCCTTATTCCATGTTTGTTGCCCTGAATTTTTGGATTTTAAGGCTAGATCCAAAACCCATAAACGTCAGTGGTGATCAGGCCTTTAAGTGGTTAATGTGTTACTTCTTTCCTTTATTAGTAATACCATTAACACTGGGCTGAAATATGGATTTTATGTGTAAAACCTGGTGTCCCCATCAATCACAGCACGTGTACATTGAGAAGTCATAACTTTTTAAGATGTCTCAGATGCCTAGTACATATACGTGGACATAGCAGCAAAGAAACCCGGACTCCTTTATTCTCCAGATTAGAGATCCACTTGTGGCATCAACGTTTCCCGCCACACTTGAACCTTTTGAGTTTCATCCAATGGAGACACTGCAGGGAGAAGGTCATTTCCACCTGGCACATTTAACTGCATGAGGACCAGAGAGCATATGTGAAGAGGCTATCAGAGTTCCAGAGCTAACTGTACCTTTGACCTCTTCATGGCTTTCTTGAGGGCAGGCCACTTTGGTCTTCAGCCTCTAGCTACCAATCTTCTCGGGGAGGAGTCCCACAACTCTCCCTCTAGCCTAGGGATTTAGGCTGCAATTCCTCCTGCAAACTCACTGGGATTGCCTCAGAAGATCTGAATTGAGTTCAGCACCTGCAGCTCTGTTTTCTCAGGGGCAATGACAAGGTTAAGCAGTGACCAGCCAGCCTTCATAAAATCAGTCTTATTTATTCAAACAAAAGCAGTACAGAGAAAACATTTGAAAAATAATAACTGCTGTGCAGGTCTGAGCTTACCAGGTGCCACCCATCGTCCACATGGAGTCCCTGGCAGGTTTCAAAGAACTTCAGGTCCACTTGCAGGGTCTGTCCCTCTAAGTCACAGGGGAATTCAGCACTTTTAAGTTTTTATATCAGGGATGGGTCTGAACAGCAAAGTATGGATTGAGATTTGAAGGTCCACCAAGTTTTGGAGTGTTAGGAACTGGGATTCTGGTTCAGACCAATGGTGGATGGAGCTTGAACTGTGGGGTGACTTTGTGTGTATAATGCACCTCTAAACTGAGGTTAAAGTAGAGGGGAGGAGAGAGAATACACCTCTTCCTTTCCCTGGCTTGGGAGCAGTCCCTCACCCCGCTTGCATGGTGATCTCCCACTCCCATTTCAATCTACATTATAATACCTTCAAGGTATGGGACACTCTCTGATGCAGAGGTTAAAGTCAGCAGTCAATTTTATATGGAGCCTGAACCAAATAATGACATGGGATTGGACTTAACTGGTAAATAATACACTGTGCTGAGTAGATTTATCTTTGCTATTACCTTATTTTTCTTATTCTTATGATCAAATTACAGTCGTACTTCATTAAAAAAGAATATTTGGCTTGTTGGATTTCAGAAGATGTAACACAAGCCAGCAATAATTTTTATCTACACTTTTTCAGGAAGAGATGCACAAGTCATGATAAAAAGAAAAGGAGTACTTATGGCACCTTAGAGACTAACCCATTTATTTGAGCATAAGCTTTCGTGAGCTACAGCTCACTTCATCGGATGCATACTGTGGAAAGTATAGAAGATCTTTTTATACACACAAAGCATGAAAAAATGGGTGTTTACCACTACAAAAGGTTTTCTCTCCCCCCACCCCACTCTCCTGCTGATAGCAGCTTATCTAAAGTGATCACTCTCCTTACAGTGTGTATGATAATCAAGGTGGGCCATTTCCAGCACAAATCCAGGGTTTAACAAGAACGTCTGGGGGGGAGGCGTAGGAAAAAACGCCCACCTTGATCACCATACACATTGTAAGGAGAGTGATCACTTTAGATAAGCTATTACCAACAGGAGAGTGGGTTTGTGGGGGGGGGGGAGAAAACCTGGATTTGTGCTGGAAATGGCCCAACTTGATTATCATACACATTGTAAGGAGAGTGATCACTTTAGATAAGCTATTACCAGCAGGAGAGTGGGGTAGGGGGGAGAGAAAACCTTTTGTAGTGGTAAACACCCATTTTTTCATGCTTTGTGTGTATAAAAAGATCTTCTATACTTTCCACAGTATTCATCCGATGAAGTGAGCTGTAGCTCACGAAAGCTTATGCTCAAATAAATTGGTTAGTCTCTAAGGTGCCACAAGTACTCCTTTTCTTATTGTGAATACAGACTAACACGGCTGTTACTCCGAAAAAAGTCATGGCGCCTTCACTCTGCAGTGAGAGTGACAGGGTTCTACAAATGACAGGTTGGCAGACCCATTAGGAGCAATACCCTCATTTAAACTTGTAAAAACCAGTAAACTTGTAAAAAACCCAAAACACATGTGCCACCCCATTCTCCCTGGGCAACTGTATTTTCACACCTAGCTGACATAGCCGCTGACATTTTTTCATCTAAATATTGACATCTTTGAGCAGCTCTATTTCTATCACTTACATTTTGTTTTTACTTATTTTAGTGACCCTAATCCCTTCCTTGAAACATATCAGGAACATAAAGAAACAAGGATGTTACCAGGATGGGCATGGCTTATCAGTATCTACTAATGCAGTATGAAGTCAGCTTCTATTACAGTTTGCAATTTATACCATGGTTTGCAAAATACAGGAATTTGCATGATGGGGGAAGATACGCAATCAGGCCTTGGGTAGTGGGGTGGGAATGGGTATTATTGTATCAAGTCAAAAGAAAAATTAGGTGCAAATAATTCATAGCCATTATAAACATACTTGCCCAGGGACCTCCTCTCCATACTCTCCCCAATATTGGTACAGGCCCCAATGTCCCATCCATTCACCCAGACTTATTTAGTACTTGCTTGTGGCTCTCCTGGTGACCACTATTTCAGATGTCCCTTTTAAAGCACACTGCTGTTGAAAGACTCTCTGGCTGAGGTTCCCATTGTCGACAACTTTCAAAGTCAATGCAAACACTAGAGAAGGACAGAAAAACAAAATCTAGCAACATTTTCCAGGGAGAATTAAAAAAACCTCCTACGTCCTTCCACACACCCCTCCCACCAAACTATATCCACTGTACTGTACACACCCACCTGTCGCCCCTTTCATTTCTGCCTACCTCCCCCTGTGCGGTGAAATTTGATGATCGGCCACAGCTCACAGTCTATTCTTAGAACATTTTTAAATTAAGTTGGTGCTTGTAAAAGATCCCAGGTTAACAGCACTGGAGTCTGAAGCCTTTTATTTATCCACAGAAGTAGAGAAGCTTCCCATAATCTGTCCATTGTCAACATGGCTCAGAGGAAAATTGTTCAGGCTTTGTGGCCTGTTCCGTATTTTGCTTCTCCGTTGAAAATGCCAATTAGTGTCAAATATGATGCTTTTAAAAAAACATAAAAATGGATATATCTACTACGAACCGGGTTGAAACCATCAACCCATTGAGACCACTGAATCCCATAAAATGGTCACTATTAGCTAGGTTCACATTCAGACCAGTGACCTAGAGATGAAAGACTCCATAGCCCTTTGCTCATCCAGTCCCAGGCGTCTTGCCTCCTAATGATTGTTGTGTTGATTTTGAAAACATTAACACCAGTGACAGGAAGCTCTGAAGCCTGGGAACTAACTAGTGAATATGCCACGGGAATCTTTGGTTCCAAGCAAACAATACTAGTCCCTGAGCTCTGCTCCATCAGATGACTGTTTCCCATTATTACATCCCAAATATCCCTTGGGCAGGGAAATATGCAGTAGAAGGGCAGTCAGTTATTTTTGAGAGCCTTTTCCCGTCTGGACTGTCAAAGCTCTGAAAGAGTTGGCAACCAGCCCATGCTTCTTCTGATAAATGATATTTGCAACTAAAAAGGGATTAAAATAACCTCTGAAAGCTACTCTGAAGTGGAACAAACAGTCTTGTTCAGCAATTCCATGGGGATTGGAGTGGATTATTTTGGTGGCAATTTATTTTTGGTTTTCACCCCCAGTTTTCCATTTGAACTGACTGAGGCACAACAAGGAGGTTGTATAACTAGCATAGGGTTCACCGTTAATGGAAGGAGAAAATGGGATCAGCCAGGATTCAAGCCCAGGTTCCTTCTGGTTCCCCATCCTTTCTTCTAACCATGACATAGAGCCAACAAATCTGGACTCCCTTATTGTGGGTTCTCTCTGCCCAACTTGGGTTCTTTCCTTTCTACCTGTGTTTATTTATAAAGGCAACAATCACCTTGGTGTCTATGCACTGAAGATCCTTTATTCCTCATGTTCCCTGAAGACTGTTCCTCAATCCCTTGGAGACTGAAATGGTCTCCTAACAGCCAGTTGGTAGTGAGAGAGATATCAGTGTTTTCAGAGTTGATATAAGCAAAGTGGAGATTTCCTGCCATTACTTGTATCACTGTGTAACAGAATGCAATTAAAATATTCGGCTCTGGAGGAAGCTGGTTAGCTAAGGCTGAATGAGAAGTTGCTAGATACAGGGTATAAAGTGAATGAATTAAACTCCGGTTAGCCTGTGGCTTTAGGAAACATGCCCAGTTGACATTTTTGGGTGGGATTTTCAAAAGCTCTCAGCATTGTTCTAACTCTACAATCAGTGAAGTCAATGACAGTTTTGCCAAGGACTTCAATGAGATCAGAGTCTCTGGCTGTTCCATCATGGGGCAAGTTCTCAAAAGGGTTCATAAGACATGAAGTTTTATAAGTCACTACCTTTTCACAGGACAGGAGAAGGGAGTGAATTAAATCCCACTCTTGTCCTTCTTCCCAAGCCATACCCCTTAAGGCAAGACACAGCCCACATCATCCGTTTGAAAGCAAGGTGCAATAGTCTCCTGCCCAACTTCAGATGTCATTGACAGCACTGCAGGGCACGTTACAACTGGAATGGTTAGTTTTGAGGTAAGTGCTTTGCAAATACCAGGACCAACAGGAACTTTACAGGATGATTCTGTCAATAGGAAAAGAGACTCAGAATTTAGGCCCAGATTTGTAAAGGTATTTTAGGTACCTAATTCTGGGGCTAAATCCTTTCTTGATTATACCATACAACCCTATTGAATCCATGGGGTTGCAGAGATGTAACTTCGGGAAGGATTTGGCCTGCACAGACGCGAGAATGAACTGACCCCTAAGGGCACTGCTATTTCTCTTTTTTCTGTCAATTCTCCATTTTGTGGGGGGTTCTCCCCTTTCTGGGTCACAGGGGGCACTTGTGGGTCTCCGTTCCTGCTACTGCCAGCTCTCCCCTCACCTTACTGTTCTTCTCAGCTACGGAGCTGAAGAGAGCTGTGGAATGCTTGTTTGGTGTGAGCCCCAGTATTGCCAACACCAAGTGTGCAAAAACGGCGAATCAGCCCCACCCAAAATGAGACTGGCTTAAAAATTATGAAATTTTAAAAATTGCCTTCTGATTGCTGAGCCGACAGAGTGCACTTGGAACACATATTCAAGCTTTTCTCTGCAGCCCAGACAGCTAGAAACTTCTTTTTAGACAAAGCAGATTCTCACCTAACCAGAATATTTGCGGAGCTGGGATATTAAGAAAAAACACCAAATATTGCAAGACTTGCAATAAAATGGTGAGACTTGGCAATACCAGAGCTCTTTAAAGTAAATCATTCCTTGGGGGCAAGCCCCCTACGGATGCAAGCCAAAACACGTGCTATTTATATAGACATTGGAGTGAGAGTTCCATGGCCGTAACAGTTTAATCCCAGAACTCCCAGGGTTTATACATTTAAGTCTTTTTCAGAACAAGTGCTATGCGGAGCCAGCTGGAAGGGTGCATGAGCCCAGATCAAAAGCAGAATCAGTGGGGAAGGGCATGTCATCCTGATCCAGAAACAGAGATTCTGCTGAGAATCAAGATAAAGAAATAATTATGCTCTCCAGAATTCCCTCCCCTTCCTGATGCTGCTTCTTCCGCTCTTCTCTCTCTCTGTCCTTCATCCCAGCTCTGCCTCTTGCCCTCATTTCATTGTCTCTGTACATTCTCTTTCCCTTGCCCCCTGTGCTTTGAGTTAGCCACCTGCCTGGCCCCTTTATTATGGGGCTTAAACAACAGTTAGTGACACACACGTTGTGCTGTAAAATTGTTCAAACGTGCCTTGACTTTAGCAACGTCCAGAGTGAATACAGAAATCAAACCCCATGAAGTTTCCAGCTGCTGCCCAGAATTAGCACTTCATTCCTTATTACAGTGGTGACGGTAACAAATTATTTGAGGCATAGCAGGAAACACTTACCATTCACCTAACACATAAGATACTGGCACAGCAACAGATTAGTTGTTATTTCACTCCGTCTCATCTATGCTTACTGGAGCTGTCCCAGGGAGCCAAACAGCAATCAATAAAAGGAAATAATGCAGTTGGATCCATTGTGCTAGATAAGCATTAAGTATAATAGGCACACGGGGTGGGCTTGTGCCACTGAGGGATGGTATCTGTACCAGAGCTTCCAACAGATTTCTGCAGGGTTCAAGCATTGCTTGTTTCTAGCCCCAGTGATTATGAGGAAAACCACTGAATATGCCTGTTGCAGGGCCACCTGTCTGAGTCTGCAGACAGACTCTGAGAGGTGTGAGCTGTCTGTTTTCATTTTAATGGGCTGCTCTCTCAGAATCCTAATTATTATATCAGAATCTTCCACTGTTGAATGTCTGTTGATCATTTTAGCAGAAATATCCAGCTGCCTTGGGATTATGGGTGGAGCTTGGGTTCGTGGACATGTTTTGTGTGCCATTGTTTCCTACTTACCTCCACTCTGATCCCTGGGCCAAGAGAACCAAAGCTATTGCCTCTGTGGGGCTTTTTATGATGAAAAACAAAAAATAAACAGTAACCACAAAACAGTACTGGAAATCAGTGTCAGAAGAAATGCACAGCAAGGAAAACATTTCCAGGCAGACTAAAAATAGAGAAGTGACCCTGGCTATTTTATATAGAGAGATCTGTATGTACATTGCATCCATAAGTGTGCATGAGGGGAAGAATTTCCCTGCATCACTTTCAAAGAGGAGAAAGCAGAAAGACAGGACATTCCACACATGCAGCTATCATGTGTTCCACAAATAATTGCACCTGGAGAGCACAGAGGGAGTAAGTGTGTGTGGTGGGTAGTAGGAAGAGGTAACTACTAAGCAGAGCTGAACATGATGTCAGAGGACAGAGTGCAGAGTTGCTTCATCGAAAAGTTTAGCAGCACGTGCTGGTGATGGCTGATGTGCGCTCCAGGAGAATTGGGCCGGACGCGATTGTCAACATGTGCACTCCTGGAGTGGACGACTGTGAGCTAGGGGCTGCCTTGGTATGTACTGTAGCATAGACTGGAGTTTAGGGGGGAAACTCCCCAAAATCACCTACCAGTGGAAACTGAGAGATCAGACAGCTGCAGAGACAGGGCCTAATTTAATCGTGCCACTGTAGTCTGACGGTACTAGGAGAATCCCAGACCTCTGAAGGCCCAACTCTGATCCTATGCTATCCAACACCTGATCTTTACAGTAATTGTCACCTTCCACCCCACTCATACACACAATTGAAGAAGAGTTTGTGGGACCCTGCTTTCTTGATTGATCTGAGCCCTAATTCAGGTGTCAGTAGAGAGCAGTGTTGGCAAGTCTCATGATATTTGCTGTTTTTCTTGAAGTCTCAGCTTCTGGAATCATGTGAGAATCAAAGCTTTCATTTTTTTTAAAAAAGAAGTTTCTATCTCACATGGTTCTGCAGAAAAGCTTGAAAATATGATCCCAGTGCACCTAACGAGTTAACAGGCTAGAAGGCAAATAAGAAAAAATCCAAAATATATTATAATTTTTAAAAATCTCGTGATTTTCAAACCATATTTCATGATTTTTGAGGGACCTGACTCATGGTTTTTGAATGCCTGGCGATGGCAATACTGACAGCTTCATTTAAATATCAGGGGTGGGGGGAGAATCTGAAAGATATGTTTAACACAGAGTACATTTTAAATTGCATTTACATTGTGTTGTAATGTGCACTGCTGCCCCTACTGGTTAGAATCAGAACTGCTCAGCTCTGTGTCATAGGCTCCCATTTAAGAGAGATTCTTCTCTAGATCATGTGTTTGGGGTTCTGTGCTTTCAGACCAGGAGGATCCAACTTCTCTCACTGCTGCTGCGAAGTTCTGAGGAACCATGGTGTGCAGCACAGTGACACCAAGGAAGCCCTAGATGACCATAGATAATTACTGTGACGTTATTGACATGAACTGTGATGGTATAGACCATTGTTGCAACCAGGGTTCTATGGTTGCACCAGGTCTTGTACAGAGGAGGTCAAGTGGGGTGTCTATGGAAAGGTTATAGTTTTCGGTTATGATTATGCTGTCTATATGTGTGTATCATTTTTGTATTTGAAGTTATGAATATTGGCTATGTACTTGTATCTCAATGTGTTTGATTCTAAGTAGTCTCAGTGAAGCATTTGCTCAGCTTCTTGAGAAAGGACTATACTCAGTAAGTGCCCAATCAAGAGACATTTAACTGACAATGGACTTTGGGAGATGCCAATCCACATCTGAGCTTTCCTGGGAACATTCAAACTAACATGTAAAGAATGGTGTCGGCCTGCAAAAAGCTGAATCATTCATGGACATGTGACTTGCCCAGGTGGCTACAAACTCCATCTTGTTGTTGTGACTTTTCACAGAAGAACAAAGGGGTTTCCACCCACAAGAGAGAGAATATAGAAGACCCTGGAAGCCTCTCCATTTGTCTTCAGCTGGCTTAAGAGATGGCCTCTCCACCCCAAAGAGATGTCTGAAAGAAACTGGAACAAAGGACAGTAACTATGGGGGTGTAAGTGATTGTTGGACCCAGACTAGGAAGGAGTCCAGTCTGTGAAAGAAGCTTATTGAAACATCTCTGAGGATGAGATTTACCTGTATTCAGTTTCCTACTGTACTAGGCTTAGACTTGCGTGTTTTGTTCTATTTTGCTTGGTAACTTACTTTTTTTCTGTCTTTTATTACTTGGAACCACTTTAATCCTACTTTTTATATTTAATAAAATCACTTTTGCTTATTAATTAACCCAGAGTAAGTAATTAATACCTGGGGAAGCAAACAGCTGTGCATCTCTCTGAGTGTTATAGAGGGCAGACAATTTATGAGTTTACCCTGTATAAGCTTTATACAGAGTAAAACAGATTTATTTGTGGTTTGGATCCCATTGGGAGCTGGGTGTATGGGTGCTGGAGACAGGAGCACTTGCTAAGCTTTTTTCAGTTAAGTCTGCAGCTTTGGGGGCATGACTCAGACCTTGGGTCTGTGTTGCAGCAGATTAGCATATCTGGCTCAACAAGGCAGGGTTCTGAAGGCCCAAACTGGCAGAGAAAACAGGCTCAGAGGTAATCTCAACACATCCCAAGGGGATCTCTGTGACCGAACCCATCACAATTACAGTCACGTCCCCTCCCCACCCTGACATACAACCAATTTGCTATGTTAAGAAAACATTAACATTGCATTAATAAGCACTTAAACATTGCAAAATGCTAATTTTAAATGTGAATTGCTGCCTTAACTGCTTCTGGTGAAAATGCATTAGAGAATCTAATCTATTATAGGTATTATGGTAGCACTTAGGGGGGATTCTGAAATTCCGAGATTCCAAAGTCAGAAAGGACCATTGTGATCATTTAGTCTGACTTCCTGCATAGCCCAGGCCATAGAACTTCCCCTAAATAATTCCTGGAGCAGAGCTTTTAGAAAAGCATCCAATCTTGATTTTAAAATGGTCAGTGATGGAGAATCCACCATAACAGTTGTAAGTTGTTCCAATGATTAATTACTCTCTATTAAAAATTTGCACCTTATTTCCAGTGTGAATTTGCGTAACTTCACCTTCCAGCCACTGGATTGTGTTACACTTTCCTCTCCTAGATTGAAGAACCCATTATCAAATATTTGTTCCCCAGGGAGATATTTACAGGTTGTAATCAAGTAACCCTAACCTTCTCTTTGTTAAGTTAAATAGATGGAGCTCCTTGAAACTACTACTATAAGGCGGGTTTTCTAATCTTTTAATCATTCTCTTGGCTCTTCTCTGAACCCCCTCCAATTTATCAATTTCCTTCTTGAATTGTGGACACAAGAACTAGACACAGTGTTCTAGCTGTGGTTGCACAAGTGCTAAACACAGAGATAGAATAACCTCTCTACTCCGACTTGAGATTTTCCTCTTTATGCATCCAAGGATTGCATTAGCTCTTTTGGCCTCAGCGTTGCAGTGGGACCTCACGTTCAGCTGATTATCCAGCATGACCCCCAAATCTTTTTGTGTCACTGTTTCCCAGGTTAAAGTCCCCCAACCTGCAAGTATGGCCTACATTCTTTGTTCCTAGATGCATACATTTACATTTAACTGTATTAAAAAGCACATTGTTTGCTTGAACCCAGTTTACTAAGTGATCCATATCGCTCTGTATCTGTGACCTGTCCTCTTCATTATTTACCTCTCCTCCAATCTTTGTGTCATCTGCAAACATTATCAGTGATGATTTTATGTTTTATTCCTGGTTATTGATAAAAAAAGGTTAAACAGTATAGGGCCAAGATCTGATCCCTGCGGGACCCCACTAGAAATGCAGCCATTCGATGATGAGTCCATGTTTACAATTACATTTTGAGACCCTATCATTAGCCAGGTTTTAACCCATTTAATGTGTGCCATGTTCATTATATTTGTTCTAGTTTTTGAATCAAAATATCAAGAGGTACGAAGTCAAAAGCCTTGCAGAAGTCGAAGTATATTATCTCAACACTATTACCTTTATCAATCAAACTTTTAATCTCATCAAATAAAAGAAATCAAGTTGGTTTGACAAGATCTATTTTCCATAAACCCAGGTTGATTGGCATTAATTATATTACCTTCCTTAAATTCTTTATTAATTGAGTCCTGTATCAGTCACTCCTTTATCTTGCCCGGGATCGACATTAGATGGACAGTCCTATAATTACCCAGGTCATTCCATTTATCCTTTTAAAATATTGGCACAACACTAGCTTTCTTCCAGTCTTCTGGAACTTCCCCACTGTTCCAAGACTTACAGAATATCAACATTAACGGTACACTTAACTCCTCAATCAGCTCTTTTAAAACTCTTGGATGCAAATTATCTGGATCTGCTGATTTAAAAATGTCTTGGCCCCATTGTGCTTGGCACTGTACAGGTATTAGAACAAAGACAGCTCCTGCAGTAAGACAGAGTCTTTTCTCTCACAAATACTACATATACTGTACAATTTTTTCCCACAATTTTCAATACAGACATGTAGCATCTTCTACTGCTGTGCACTAACATGTGTGCACAGGACAGGACACAAAACATCATTTACATACAAGATGAGGAGAGAATGAGGCATGTGGATAGCTCATATGGGTGCAGGGGGAGACCAATAGCATTTCCCGTGATCTAATGGTTGCCCCATCTCAGAATTAAAAACCTACCTCGATCCTTTGGTTAAGAGGATACAAAATTGATGAAAATGAATGGTCCATAATTAGTGGAATTGTCCTAAATGTGCTTTGTTCTTTTTCCTTTCAGCCATTCACCTCCCTTGTCCATGGAATGGCTCCTGGGCCTAATCCACTCTCCCACACATCTCTTGGGAGATGCTGTAACAGCCTATATATAAGTGACATTTATTAAGTTCATCCTTAGAAGAAGAGACTAGTTTCCCATCTGGAGCATCACTTTCATTCTGAACTCTCAGCTGTGACCATGAAGAGAGAAGGGTATTTGGTATCTGTGAGAGAGCCTGATGTGACCCTTGTAAGCCAGCAGTAGGGAAAGCTTAGATAATAAGGGATCTTCACAGAATTTAGGATGCAGATATAATCCTTTAAACCCTAACTAGAGCATGATCAAGCATCTGGGACCTTATTCAAGGACCTTGGGTCCTTTCCAGCTTAGAGAATAAGCTCCAAACACACACACAGAGCCATATCCTGCCTGCCTGCCATACAAGCTAGAATTACGGGTACAGATAGGCTACTATTCTGCCTGCTTATTGTACTGTATCATCTTGTTTAATATCCCTGGCTCCCTGCCATACCAGAGCAGACCCAAAGTCCATCTAGTCTGGGGTCTAGTCTCCAGCAATGGAGACTGTGAGATTCTTTAGAAGACGGCATAACCCATCTCCCCACTGAATGCTCAATGTAATGATGGTGGTGGGGGTTATTTTTTCTTGAGGCTCCCAGCTGGTGATCAGCTTATACCCTGATTCATGAGGAAAGGCCAGAAGCAGCATCTTACACATCACTGGACCTGCTCTGTACTGGATGGAGTTTACTCCTCACTTGATGGCATGGAGGCTGGCTTCCCTTTTGTCCTACCAATGTATGCACCAAGTAGCCCACATCTCCCATAAGTGATGACATGAAATAGCTCATCTCAGTGGAATAACAGGTTTCAGAGCAGCCGTGTTAGTCTGTATTCGCAAAAAGAAAAGGAGTACTAGTCCTTGCCTACAGACAGCCCCCCAACCTGAAGCAAATACTCACCAGCAACCACACACCACACATCAGAACCACTAACCCAGGAACCTATCCTTGCAACAAAGCCCGTTGCCAACTGTGTCCACATATCTATTCAGGGGACACCATCATAGGGCCTAATCACATCAGCCACACTATCAGAGGCTCATTCACCTGCACAGCTACCAATGTGATATATGCCATCATGTGCCAGCAATGCCCCTCTGCCATGTACATTGGTCAAACTGGACAGTCTCTACATAAAAGAATAAATGAACACAAATCAGATGTCAAGAATTATAACATTCATAAACCAGTCGGAGAACACTTCAATCTCTTTGGTCACTCGATCTCAGACCTAAAGGTCGCAATATTAAAACAAAAAGACTTCAAAGACAGACTCCAACGACAGACTGCTGAATTGGAATTAATTTGCAAACTGGATACAATTAACTTGGGCTTGAATAGAGACTGGGAATGGATGTGTCATTACACAAAGTAAAATTATTTCCCCATGTTTATTTCCCACACCCCCCCCCTCCCCCCCCCCCCACTGCTCCTGGGACGTTCCTGTTAACTGCTGGAAATGGCCCACCTTGATTATCTCTACAAAAGGTTTTCTCTCCCCCTCCCCCCCGCTCTCCTGCTGGTAATAGCTCATCTTAAGTGATCACTCTCCTTACAGTGTGTATGATAACACCCATTTTTTCATGTTCTGCGTGTATATAAATCTCCTCACTGTATTTTCCACTGAATGCATCCGATGAAGTGAGCTGTAGCTCACGAAAGCTTATGCTCAAACAAATTGGTTAGTCTCTAAGGTGCCACCAGTACGCCTTTTCTTTCAGTGGAATAACAGATCACAGCACTTGTTCCTGGCACTGTTTGCTGGCCCATCTGCTTTAAAAATGCTGTAACAGCCCTACTCTGCATCTGGCATGAAGTGCTCATTAGGAAAGGAAAGGGTAAATGGCTAGCTGCAAGCGCCCAATGCTGCAAGGCATGAATGAATGCCATGCACCCCCAACCCCTTCCCAATACCATGGACATCCCTAACCAACATCCTTAGGAAGACAAGTATTATTCCCTTTTTTACAGATATGGAAACTAAGGCACAGAAGAGAACCCACCAGTCCCATCTCCCTGCTCCCATCACTAAATCACACCTGATGGTCCATTTACGAGAAGCAACCAAGATCAGAAGTCAGGCACCTAGCAGTCCCCTCATGATGAACTGTGTCCTAAGAGATTCCCTGTCACCCAATGCTCCCTCCTTGGGTGTGCCCTCCTGCTCAGCAGCTGGGGTTAAGCTTCATGGTTTTAGATGCAGAGATATGTGGGTTCTCTTTTCATGAAGAGCATTTTGTTCCCTCCCCACCAATCAATAGTCAGAGAGCAGCAATCCCTCATCTAAAAGCCTTTTTGGATCCCCTCCTGCTGGAACTTGATACATGAGGAGCTGGTGGTTTATGCACTTGTCTCTGGGGAACACTGTGCAGAGAGAGAGCTGTCAGCCTTTAAACAACAATGCTGAACCTCACTCTCTGAGACACACAGAGAAGACTAACAGGCACCATTTATCTTCTGGCTTATATTCCTCTTCTACTTGCCCCCAGGATAGCTAACTGCTGAAAGCTGAAATCAGATTAATCCCTTCTGTAGAACTGAAAAGGGGAAGGGCGGGGGGGGGGGGATGGGGGGGAAGCTGAGGCAACACAGCCAAAGGGCTGTTTGGATCAGACCCATCTGTGAGAGCCAGGAGGAAACAGTTCATACAGGAGACATCTCAAATTTGTTACCACACACACTCAGCACACACAGAACTGAGCAAGTGCTGCCAGCCCCCACATGCAGCCACAGACACCCACAGAATAACAACCTTTTGCAGCCCAGTGTTGTAAAGGATCAACTGTTTCTCTCCTATATCATAAGTCCATTAAGAGTTTGCTCCTGGGGGGTACCAAACTCTCACTGTACTTAGGCTCAGATTCTCTGAATATCAGTCCAGGTTTAACATTGCCATAACTGTATGATGTCTATAAACACTTGGTGAAAAGAGAGGGGGCCTGCCCCTCAGAAGCGTACCCTGGAAAAGTATTTAGCTAGAACCTTAAGATAAGCCCCTATAATGTGGCAGAAGGAGAAAAGATGGGGATCAAGGGACAGGAAACCACTAGGTTAGTCAATGTGCTTTAAATCTGTGGCAGACCTTTTATCAGGCAAATGAATGTGAAGTAGCCCTGACATCATCTCCTTCTATGCTTCAATACCCTACAGCCACTGCACTCTGTCCTAAGGGACTGAGTCATTTTGTGAAGCCTTGATGCTGCATCACCACACTGTGACTCAAACACCACGCTGTGACACTGTAAAGACATTTCAGGCCTGCTATTGTCCTGGGCCGCCACTAATAAAAAGAAACCCGTACTAGTCTCATAAATATTGGCATAGGTAGTGTGGCTTAGCAAGGAACTGATCTCAGGTGGCTTAGTCTAGCTAGGAGCTGATCATTGGGTTGCATGGCATATCTAGGAACTGAGCATTTATGGCAGTGGTGGGCAATCTGCGACCCATCAGGATAATCTGCTGGCAGGCCGTGAGACCATTTGTTTACATTGACCATCAGCAGGCCCAGCCACGCAGCTCCCAGTGGCCGCGGTTCGCCATTCCCGGCGGATGGTCAATGTAAACAAACGGTCTCATGTAAGACATGAGAGAGAACTGTCCTGCTCTACTTGGCCCTGGTGAAGCCTCAGCTGGAGTACAATTCTGGGCCCCACACTTTAGGAAGGATGTGGACAAATTGGAGAGAGTCCAGAGGAGAGCAACAAAAATGTTAAAAGATTTAGAAAATCTTCTGAGGAAAGGTTAAAAACAACTGAGTATATTTAGTCTTGAGAAAAGAAAATTGTGGGGGGACCTGATAACAGATTTAAAAGATGTTAAGGGCTCTTATAAACAGGATGGTGATCAATTGATCTCCATGACCACTGAAGGTAGGACAAGAAGTAATGGGCTTAATCTGCAGCAAGGGAGATTTAGGTTAGATATTAGGAAAAACTTTCTAAGTAAAAGGGTAGTTAAGCTCTGGAACAGGTTTCCAAGGGAAGTTGTGAAATCCCCATCATTGGAGGTTTTTAACAACAGGTTGGACAAACACCTGTCAAGGATAGTCTAGGTTTACTTGGTCCTTCCTCATGGCTTCTCAAGGTCCTTTCCAGCCCTTCATTTCTGTAATTAATATTAAAGTGCCATAAAGTGCAGATTCAAAACTCCTTGCTGACCATTCCTTTTTGAGGTCTTGCTTTTGTATATAACAGCTCAACATCTCTAAGAGCCTTGCCTGCTCCATCTACTTCAACTAGCGCCTGGAGACTGTAGCTTCCTGAATGTGTGCATTAGTTTGTATATGATGTGTGTATGGACTTGCATGTGAGTTTGTTGTAAAGCACTTTGTCTGTGAATGAGTTTTTGAGTGGATTTATGCATGGGCTTGCATGTAAGCTTTTGTAGGGTGTGTGCATGGTCCTGCATGTGGGCTTGTGAGGAGTGTGTGCATGGACCTGCATTTGGGCTTGTGTATGGAAGTATATGCACATGTTCATCTCCTGGAAGGTGTGTGTCTGTGTGATTTGTGGGAGGTGTGTGTAGCTGTGTGTGCATGTGTGGTTTAGGTACATATTCCTGCAGTTGTCTTCTTTGTGGCTCAACCCAGCCATACAAGCTACAGACTATAAGGAGCCTTTGTGTTTAGCTGGCAGTTCGCTCTATGGCAGAAGCCAGCTGATTCAGCTCCAAGTGCAAAGCCACCCATCAGCAGAGCTGGTTCCTGATGTCTTCAGCTTGCAGGGGGGATTCTGGCTTTGGCTTTTCCCTCTGCCGAACTGGCTGTCCAGTTAGTTTTTATTGCTTATGCAGGGAAGTCAACAGATGAACCCTGTGTGAGGAGGCAGGGGGTGCTGTGTTGGTGCATGCTCAGTGCTGGGGTAGAGACTTTGGGTGTACCTGCCAGTTTGCGTGTGGTGTGCATGAGCGTACATAGGCTGTGTGCTTGGTTATATGTGGCATGTGCTGGTTCGGGTGGACAGCTGTGTATTATGTGCATAGGTCTAGGAGTAGCTTGTGTGGGTGGTGTGTCTGTGTATGTTTCGGTAGATGGTTTCCAGGGAGCTAGAGTAGGGTGAGAACAGCTGGGGTTGGTACAGTATTAAACATCCCGGGTGAGAAATTCACTAAGGTCAAACATTCTCCCTTCCTTTAAGTTATAATCAGGACAAAGTACTGCCCAAAGGGAAGCAGAGCTCTCAGAGATGGGGGCAAGACATTTGCACTGCAACACTGCATTATTAGGTGACTTGACTTCATGGTGCTTAAGCAGGCAGAGTGCAACTTGTCCTTTTATGGTAGGAACTGGTATAGCACTCTGATGTGCTTGGGCCTGCCATAGCTATATGTATAGTCAGCTTCTCAAGTAGGATGTTGTGTCCACCCTCTTTCTTTATGGATAGATGGGAGGGGATGGTTCCAAAACATTTCTACTGTAACAGGAAGTCACACTAGAAACAAGAACCACTGCAATGTTGGTGGGGGGGAAGAGGAGGGTGTCTTATATCCCCATGGCACAGCCATATAACTCCCATTAACTGGAGATGGTCAGAAAATTCCCCCCTACCTCCCATGGAAAAGTTTTGTTTGGCAAAACATTGAAAATCAAAATATTTTGATTCTGGAATGCCACCGTGGTCCCTCACAGGAATTGTAGTTTGGATGCCTTGTGCCCCCATTCTCCTTTATAAGGCAAGCTCCCTGGTTACACTCTACCACCCATGATGCACTTCAATCTCTCCTCTTGGGCTAACTGCTAGGTCTCACAATGTAACAGTAAACAAGGAATCATCATCAAGTGGGTGTGTTTCCAGTGGGATCCCGCAGGGATTGCTTCTTGGCCCTATAATATTTAACATTTTTATCAACGATCTGGAAGAAAACAAAATCATCACTGATAAAATTTGCAAATGACACAAAAATTGAAGGAATGGTAAATAATGAAGAGGACTGGTCACTGATTCAGAGCAATCTGGATTGCTTGGTAAACTGGACACAAGTAAACAATATGTGTTTTAATACAGCTAAATGTATACATCTAAGAACAAAATATCTAGGCCATACTTACAGGATGGGGGACTCTATCCTAGGAAGCAGTGACTCTGAAAAAGATTTGAGGTTTGTGGTGGATAATCAGCTGACCATGAGCCCTCACTGTGAGCCTGTGGCCAAAAGAGCTAATGAAATCCTTGGATGCATACACAGGGGAATCTCAAGTAGGAGTAGAGAGATTATTTCACCTCTATATTTGACACTGGCGTGACCACTGCTGGAGTACTGTATCCAGTTCTGGTGTCCACAGTTCAAGAAGATTGTTGATAAAGTGGAGAGGGTTCAAAGGAGAGCCACGAGAATGATAAAAAAAAAAAAAAAAAACAACCCTGCCTTCTAGTGATAGACTCAAGGAGTACAATCTGTTTAGCTTAACAAAGAGGTTAAGGGGTGACTTGATTGCAGTCTATAAGTACATACATGGGGGACAAATATTTAATAATTGGCTCTTCAATCTAGCAGAGAAAGGTGCAACACAATTCAATGGCTGGAAGTTGAAGTTAGACAAATTCAGACTAGAAATAAGGTGTACATTTTTAAACGATGAGAGTAATTAACCACTGGAACAATTTACCCAGGATCATGACAGGTTCTCCATCACTGAGAATTTTGAAATCAAGACTGGTTATTTTTCTAAAAGCTATACTCTAATGGAGAATCCCAAAGCCATGCAGAGGAATAGAAAAAAAGGTTTTTCCTTGGCCTAGAGCCCTGGATTCTTTTATACAAACAGTTGACTACCGGTGGCTACCAGATTATTAAATATTGTGCAAGCGGTCTGCTAAAAAAACATGTGTTGTGATCAGAACCCAGCTGCAATCTGCAAGACTAAGATCTGCTTTCAGATCAGTTTCACCAAGGGAGGTGGGAGGAGGATAGGGAATAACAATAACATTTACTTTGAAAAATGTGATACAGGATAGGATCTGCTGAAGGGAGTCCGCGTCAGACACCCTGTCCTGCTCATGAGTGTGTCAAGCGGGAAGAGTGATTATAAAATGGAAAATGTGAATCTTCTGGGATTATGGAGGCAAGAGTTCTCTAAACTATAAATCAGTGTGGAGGGTGTGTGGAGGGCTGGGAAGAAGCAGTCAGCCAGCTCTAACATCAGGCAAAATTATTGCTCTTGTTGAGGTACATTCAACAGCTTCCCTTCTGGGTGACAGCAAGAAATCACAGGGTGTTTCATGATGGATGGAACAAGTGGGGATGAGAAGAGGCTCTCTGCTCTATACGGGGCCTAGTTTTCTTGTCTGGGGGTAGCTTTCGTTCAGCTCTGAACATTAACTGCCAGCTGTATTCACACAAGACTTTACAGAGACAAACTGTATGGGGAAATTTCCCCACTGCTGCTAAAATAAGCTTCAGGGCACTGCCAATGAGATTTTGGGGGACACAGTTCAGAGAGTTGGTGCTCTGTTGCCCAAATGGCATTTGCCGCTTTAACAGCCCCAGCAAGTCACAGATGTGGATGGATATGGTGCTCAAGAAAGTACTTCCCAATTGTACTGGCCAGAGTATTATGCAAGCTTCTCTTTCCACACAGCTCTGCAACGTACCACAGTCCAGGCCTGGGCTCCCTACATGCTTCCTCATGACACAGTACGTTACTGCAGCAGCTCTGCCTCAGTTTCCTCCAGAGTCTTCTCCAGCCAAACCACTGAAAAAGTTCATCCTCTTCCAGGGTAGCAGCATCTCCATGTCACAGTCCCACATAAACACAAGCAACCAGAATCTTCTGCCCAGGTGGGATCAGCTTTCAGCCCCTTCCTTTCAGGCACCCCAGCTGCAGCAGCTTGTCTTAATACTCTCCAACAGGGTCCTGGTAACAACTCAAACTAACAGTCTGTGTCAGGCCTACACACTCACAGAGAGATCTTGGCAGACCAGTGTTCACTCAGCTCCTGGACCCACTCAGTCTTCTCACACAACACTGGAGCTGCCAGTCCACGCTCCTTTTTACTTTGCCCCCAATTAAGTGGGTTCTCTCCTTTGAACCCCCCACCGCCTCCCAAGCCTGATTGCTCTTGCAGGTGAAACAGGGCAGGGCTGATTGAGCCTACAGGAGCTCATTAACTCTTCCTGGCCAGTGTGGGTTTGTGTACCCCATAACACACTCTAATACCTTAATCCTGATCTGCAGCCCCATCCCCACACAGCTCAATTGATGCATATCAATCCAGACCTGCAGGCCTCCTATTGTTCCAGCTGTAGGCCTCCTCTAAGCAGAGACAACTACTCATGTTTAGCAGGATAAGTGTGGGCCCCCTGAATTCCTCTTCACTTATGACATGAGGCAGGATTTGAAGCTAACTCTCTAAAGTGAACGGCTGAGGCATGAACCCAGAACATCATTCAAAGTCATTCTGCAAGGAGCTCAAACAAGAGTAGAACAATATCCTCTTTCCTTTGGTCTATTCAAACACGTTACTGGGGGATGGGGCGGACAGATTTGCATCAGGAGGTGGCTCTCCCTTTCAGAATTCAATACATGCTGATTAGATCAGAGTTTAAGTCTCCCAAGAACTAGTGCTTATCCCAGGATGCAGAAACTAAAACCATGGGGAAGTGGGGAGGGATCTTTAATGCAAATCTGCAGGCAGGTCAACAAGCCTGGGGAAGCCTCTCCCCTTTAGGGGATGCTGGCTATACTGACTTGAACTGGTTAAAGAATGTTAACAAAGAACTGAATTGTCAAAAAGTGACCATACTGACATAGGGAGGAAATCACTGTCCTTTGATCCAAGAACTGACATGACCGTTGCGACTAAAAGGCATAGTCCCTGAAGAAAGGGTCTGAAGTACTTTGGCCCAGATTCTCAAAAGTATGTAGGTCCTTTTTCCCACTGAAATCAGTGGAAGTTAGGAGCCTAAGTTCCTATAAGAATCTGGACCTTTGTTCCTACCAGGGTCTCTCTGTGGATGATGGGTGGCACCTGATAAACTAAGACCTGCATATAAGCTGTTTATTATTTTTAACCTATGTTTTCTCTGTAATGATTTTCTCTTTGCTTTCTAAAGGCTGGCTAGTCACTGGTTAACCCCGTCATTGCCCCTGAGAGAGAGCAGAGCTGCTGGTACTGAACTAAGCTCAGACCTGCTGGGGGTAATTACAGTGAATGGCGGGAAGAACTGCAGCCTAACTCCCCAGTCTAGAGGGAGAGAGTCCTCGGAGTTCGTCCTGAGAAAGGTGATGGCTGTCGGTGGTGATGGCTGCTGGCCGGAGACTTACATGGGATGCTCTCAGTGAGGCCACAAAGGGGTCAAAGGTGCAGTTACCTTGGGAACTGTAATAATCACTAATTGTGTCCCCCTCATTTTCTGGTTGCCTGACCTTAGACTCTGGGGTCTGATTTGCAGAAGTTCTGAGCACTCACAACTGCAACTGAAGTCAATAGGAGTTGTGCTTTGAACATATAAAGTGCTACATATTGTTAAGTTCTCCGGAAAAAAAACCCACCAGACCCTAGGCATCTCAATTTGGGCTCCTAAAATTCATGGATGCTTTTGATCTTAATCTTTTCCCATCTGTAAAATGGGAATAATAACAACCCCTTATCTCACAAAGGTGTTGTGGAAATAAATCCATTAGTGTTTATTAAGCACTCAAATACTATAGTAATGAGTAGCATAGAAAAGTCCAGGAGGAAATTAATAATTCTATAGGAAGGTCACACGCTGAACAATAAGGATAAAACAAAATATTGAATATTAAGTGAGCACTGCCCATCCTTTGCACTGAATGAAGCAGGGTCCTGTGTAAAAAGTAGTATATGATCATGTAATTTTAGGCTGTATCATGATAAATATGCCCAAGGGGGCTGAATTAAGGTTGCACAGAAAACCTGAATTCTGGCATTGCCTAACTTTTGAGTGCTTGACTTTGCAGCCTTAACAGAGTTCTTTTAACATAGTTTTGTGTATGTAATTTGGATTACAATAGTGCTCAGTGTGGACTGGGCACTTTCCAAACACAGAGAAATAGATAGACCCTGCTCCAAAGAGCTCTTGGTCTTTGTCAGCTAAGCAACAATACAAACAGGCATAAGTTTCGCTAGAATGTTTCTTTCCCTACTGTTCAGAAAAGAGAGATGGGGAAAAACACTGCACTCTCCAGCAGAACACATAATATAACTCCAGAGCCTGTGGTAGGACTGCAGCAGGCTCGACTGGGGAATACAAAGAGCCAGTCGCTTTGGGAAGCTACCTGGTACACAGTACAGGCTATAACAGATTCCTCAGGGCTAAAACTATCTTCACTAGATACTATGGGAAATAAAGATATGGCACTGGGAAGTGTTTTCAGGACTGCAGAGTGGTCATGGATGTGGCACTGTAACTGGGCAGCAGCACTGAGGATTTCAGAAGTTTATTAAACCCATGGCATCCAAAAAGACAGTTTACATTTTCCAAATGTCCTTGCACATCGCTATGTGTCCCCATACATCTGCCTTCAGCCACTGAGTTGTGCAAGTTACTGCACATCTCTGAGTCTCCATGCATCTGCCCAACCCAGTGTCACTGCACAGCCAAGACTTACTGCATGCTATGGTGGCTCACCTGCTTCTCTCTATATATCTCTGTTCAACCGAGCATCATTACGCATCCCCTCGCAGCCCTGATCACCACAGTATTGGCACGTCCTGGCAGGTCTCTGTGCATCTCTCCCAGATAGGGCAAGCAGATTTTCACTGCGCTAGTCTCGGCCACCTTTCATCAGTGCTGACATAATTTTATTAAGATGATTTTGCATTTCACTCCAAGAGAGGTGAGTCTGATGTGGAATCCTAGTGAGTCCAAGAGAGGAGTGAAGGAGCTGGGGACACAACAGGTAGCCAGGACTGAGGGGAACGTGATGGACCCCACATCCTCCTCCCAGTCAGTATATGTCTGCTGTATAACGTCTGGCCTTAAAGGACCCTACCTCAGCAACAGGCTGAGAGCCAGAGAGGCCTCCCACCTGCAGTCAGCTCTGTCACAGTCCTCCCCCACACACTGAGTGCCAGAGGCACCCTGCCATATATCAGATAGCAGCAGCTTCTCCCTTTAGTCTCTTCCTGCTTTATAGCTGAGACAACTTTTGCTACAAACCAAGGATCCTTTACTTAGGTGGGAACTGCCCTCTCTGCAGGCCCCAGGTCTGTACAAACTTCATTAGCTTGATAAGAAAGTGGAGGGGTGGTGGGAGGAGATGAGACTTGCTGGAGAGAGGAGGCGAAGTGGGGTGATAGGCTTTCCCCAGGAGGAAGAGAAAAGGGGTCTACTCAGCAATCACAGCTCTTCCTCCAGGGTAAGCATTGCCACACAGGACAGTGCCAGGTTTAGCAGCATCAGGGCCCTTTCCAGATCTTGGCAGCCTGAACAGAAGCAGGAAGTATCAGTAACCCCAGCACCACAGCCTATCTGGCCAAGATTTCAGGCTCTTGGTGTGAATCAGAGAAGCATCCAAATGCCCATGTGGCAGTATGAACTTATCTGTGTCTTCCCCTCACTGGGAGCCACTGTAATCAGAGGGGGGTGTGATCAGGGTCACGAGACTTTCAGTCCATGCTATCTGAATTAGAAATGCATCAGATACCAAATGTGCCCTGCCTATTTCTACCAGCAAGAAACAAATTCCCACTTTCCACCTACTATTCTGTTCTACTTGTTAGTGAGGTTTGGGTTTCAGCAACTCACACGGAGCCAAATTCAAGGCTGATTTATCCCCCATTCGGTATAATTCCATTAGCTGCAATGGAGTTACTGAGTCAGCACAGAATTTGGACCATGTCCATTTTTATTTGGGAAAAACTTATTTTTTCTAACCATGGTCCCTGAAATTTTCCATTCTATATTAACCCTGGAAAGTCACCAAGCTCCTCTGCATGGCTTACTCAGGATTTGAAAAAGCTCAAATCCCAGCACCATGCTTAACATCCATTTGTTTAGAACTTTTCTGGAGTTGGTTGCTGTTGGTCAGTTTAACTTCATGCCCCAAATATTTAGAAAGAAATTAACAACAGAAACAGGAAATCAAACATACCTCTGGGATAGATCCACAGGGAATATGCAACAGTGATTTACCTTGGGGGCTATCATGGTTTCATGCTCATAAAGCTGCCAAAATGTTCAGAAATAGCTACTAATTTTGGATCCCCAAATTTTGAGACCCCGGGGACCTGATTTTCAGAAGTGCTGAGCATCTCCACCTCCCAGTGACCTCAGCTGCAATTGCATATTTTCAGCACTTCTTAAAACCAGGCCTCAGGGGTCTTGACATTTGCACTCTCAAAATCAGTGACCTCTTTTCAACCTTTTGACCCTAGATTCTGGCAAAGATAAGACTTCAATGGTGACAATTTCCAGCAGTTCTTGATGTGGTCTCTTCCATGATTGTGCCAGGTGGGATTTGGAAGAACATGCTGCAGAATATGTGATGTAAATGTACTTAGGAGTTAGCTAACTCATCTGACATTATATAATATATAGACAAATCAAAGCAAAAGAAGGAAATAGCAAATATATTCCTGGGAATCACCTGAATCCAACAGGATATAAACGAAGACCAAGAAGTGTTCCCTTTTCCAAGAAGGTAAATTGACTCAACACAAATGAATTGATTGTGTTATACATCATATACACATAGCCTCTTGGGCTACCAGCTGCCTATTTGTGAGACATTCAGAAGTGCCCTCAACTTGCAGAGAAGAAAGAAACTCTGAACTCTACATGGAAACTGAAATGACTCAGAGAATCAGGTGTTTGGATACCACAGTGATGAGCATGATATTGATGCACTGATAGATGGATGGGTAGATGCACAGGGATTGTAATGGGATATGTAGCCTTTCATCATCTCAACCTGTCTGGTTTCAGAGTAACAGCCGTGTTAGTCTGTATTCGCAAAAAGAAAAGGAGTACTTGTGGCACCTTAGAGACTAAGCAATTTATTTGAGCATAAGCTTTCGTGAGCTACAGCTCACTTCATCGGATGCATACTGTGGAAAGTGTAGAAGATCTTTTTATACACACAAAGCATGAAAAAATACCTCCCCCCACCCCACTCTCCTGCTGGTAATAGCTTATCTAAAGTGATCACTCTCCTTACAATGTGTATGATAATCAAGTTGGGCCATTTCCAGCACAAATCCAGGTTTTCTCTCCCCCCCCCTTCCCCCTCCCCCCCCCCCAAACCCACTCTCCTGTTGGTAATAGCTTATCTAAAGTGACCACTCTCCTTACAATGTGTATGATAATAAAGGTGGGCCATTTCCAGCACAAATCCAGGGTTTAACAAGAACGTCTGAGGGGGCGGGGGGGTCTGAATCCAATCCGGTTCCTTAGGGACTGAGTTACTGTTACATTTGGCAAACTCTGTGAAATGAGTTGGTGAGTCTTGGCTGCAGTTCTTAGTTTTTAGTTATGCACATTTCAAAATTCCCTCTTTCAGGTGGCCCTAGCTGGATCTGTGGCTGCCACTCAGCAGAAAGGGTATGGATTGAAGGGGTCACGCAGACTGAACTATTCAGTGCAGTGAGGCACCCTCCTAACAGTAAAGTTGGGAGGGGAGGGAGGATGAGAAAGAGCAGGCGTGAGAATGCAGGAGACTAGCAGCCCTTTGGAGAGGGACATCAACAGGACAGTAAAACGTGTGTATGTACCCCGTGCCTCCAGGTGGATGAATCCATGTCCCAGTGGAAGCCTTTTCTTGTCAGGGTGAGATCCATTAGCATGTGGGAAGTTTGTTTTGTGATTACAAGGCTGCAGTCTCCCAGATGACTAAAACATATAAACTAGAGACTTTTCTGGGTTTTTCAAGGGCTGGCTCTGAGGACTCCCCAGGCAGTATGCACTCTGCCCAAATCACAAGAAATCCATCCTTTCCCACAGGCTCAGGCTGCCCCCACATTTGCTAATGAAATAAACCCTTTCCTAAAGTGGAAGCGTCACCTGATCCCGGCAAAGGGGAGGAGGGTGTGGGGAATCCATACCCATGACCCAGAGCTCACAGAGATGGTGCTCTTTGAGGGTATATGGAAGCCTAGCAGAGTGTGAATATAGTTACGCAACTTTCTCAGACTGGAATCCTGAACACGGCTCACAAACAAGCTGCAGGATCCTGTCTCTCATTTACTTACCTAGACTTCCTATTAACACATCTGCCTTGCAGTGTAAGCAGGGGGAGGGGCCTGCCTTGATCCTATGGGCTGCCACTCTTGTCTTTTATTGGTGCTAATCTATACAGTGGAGTCTGAACATGACGAGGCCAGTCTTTGTCCTCAGGTCCCAGGCAGCGTAAGCCCTTATTATTTGGTACAGCAGGTGGTTTTGCAATTTATCTATTATATAAACTCGGAGATCAGATTGCTGAGGGTTTGGTTTCCCAAGCACAAGTCCTGTCTCTTCAGCAATCCTCTCCTTTCTCAGCAAACCGACCGTTGTTTCTAGTGACCTGCATAATACTCAGAATAGCACTTTACTTTCGCAAGCATTAATGAATTAAGCCTCACAACCCCTTGGGTTTATGGATGGGGAAACTGAGGCACAGAGCAGGAGCGTGGCTTGCTCAAAATAACACAATGAGTCAGTGGCAGAGCCAGGAATACTACCAGAAGTCCTGATTCTCAACCCCATGCTCTAACCAGACCATACTGCCTCCCAGACCCAGAAGTCCTGACACCCAATCCCCTGTTCTAATGACCCATCTACAATCTCTCTCCATTTTTATGATTTGACTCCATAGGAACACTGTTTATCCAGCAATAAACATCCATAAAACAAATGTAATAGGTAGAAACAAGAGAGAATGAGAGAAGCTAATATGGCTCATGGCTCTAATGTTTATTTTGGGAAACAAATGAAGGATCCAAATAAAAAGTTCAATACACTTCATACTTAGAATTACTAGGCAAAGCTATCCACATTTCAGTGGGTGCTTGGGCTTACGGGTGCTGCTTATGGGAGCAGATTATAAACAGACTCTCTAGGTTGCCTTCTAAGGCATATGGGTCACATCCAATTCCACTCTGGGGTTGGGTTTTTTATTTTTTATCTTCTTTTTTGTTCCCTGGATTTCTTTTAGTTTTCCCTCCCCTTCCTTGATTCCAGTCCAGCAGTTCCATTCCCAGAGAACGCTGTATCCTAACTACCTCTCTGCAGACAATCAGATTTACATTTTTCCAGGCTTCTTTCTGTCTGTAAGATTTCTGGGCTTTTTCCATCCTCCAAAATATGATAATCTAGCCTGCACTGATTTATATATTGAAAGTGTCAGGGAGTCCTGGGGCTCCAATGACCATAATAACACAATGAACAACATCATTGTGAAACATACCTATATAGATGCATTACCAGCTGATATACCAGTGCCATACAGACATTACTTACGCACTGCTCAAATGCATCCACCTCCTGTGTGGAACACAGCAGCTGTTTAAAAGTAGGCACTAACTACCCAGCACTTTTTAAGAATAGTGAAAAAAGTATGTTTTCTAAGTGAAATTGCCTGGGGAATTTGGGTCAGCAGAATGTAATTACCCTAGGACATGACATGCTCTTGTGAAAAGAGCCATGAGATAGATTGTTGATGAACACAAGGGGTCAAGGGTTCAGAACATTTTTCAAAGGGGAAAATACTGAGTTACCAGAACCCGAGATGGAAAGTAACAAACAGATAAATATCCCTCATACAGTTTTCTATTACCCAAGAGTAATTTCACAGACATGCTGTGTCCTATCCCGCCCTCTTCTTTCCCCACCTCCTCCTGCCCAAGAAAGGTCATTTTCTTCACAGGGAAAATAATCCTCCACAACAACAGGGTTTTAAATCAGACTGAGAAAAATAACTTCCCATCCACCAATAAATAAACTCAACCTCCTCAATGCAAATATTTGGAAACAAAGAGTCACCTCATAAATTACCATCTCAGATCTTGTTTTGTTTGAAATCAGAGTCAAGTAGACCTTGTTTTAATTTGAAAGGGAGAGAAAGAAGTCTCATTGCATTTCAGAAACAATACAAACTCCAGAAGAAATACCAAATCCACCCCCCAATTGGATTCTGTTACCACAGACTCTTGTGTCTGAGCAGAAAACAGATGTCATCAAGCTTGCTGGCTCACACTGTGCATTGCTTCTGGCACACAAATCAGATTAAACTTTGTAAGACTGTTCTAAGCAAAATGGTAGCATCTGCATTATGCAGCAGAGAAGCAATGGCTTGCACATTTGTGCTAGGTTCAGAAACATGCTTAGTAATACCAGGGGTATAGCAAGAACTGGACTCATCCTACTTATATGGGGGCAAATCTAGAGTAACTCCAAGAAAGTAAGTGAAATTATTCCAGTTTGCCACCACTGCTTCTGACATCAGGAGCTGGCCCTGTGGTAGTTATAACACACTCAACCACCGATGACATTTGCTAACCCAGAAGTCCTAAGTGCGTAACTATGGAGGTCATACATTTAGGCTTGATACTAATGCTCTGACTCCCGAGAATTACATGAGAATAACGCTGCAGTTACTGGTTAGTTGTGCAGCCAAAAGGAGCACTCAGTGTCCCTTGGCATCAGTTAAACTGGTTGTACCATCAGTTAAGTGGCATTAAATGCTGCCCTGTATATTTAAGTGCCAGGTGGTGACGACATATTTGGTAACACTCTTGCCTCTAGACAATATGGACTGAGCAGGGAACAGTAATATGCCATTACAGGCTGCTTTGGATCCAATGTTAAACTGCACTGCCTTATATCTAGTTCAGGTGGCTGCCCAGCTGGGAGTTAAAGAGCCCATAATGATTTTTGAGAAAGCCTTGAGGGCTAAATAATAATCCCATTGTCCCGTGCAACATCCCCTTCTCAGTAAACAGGAGCTGATGGCCCGTGCTTGTGAAAGATAATATTGGGCACAATGATTTCTGTGTTTGCTTTTACAATTTACCCTGATAATACCTTACATTTCTACAGCACAAAAATGTGTTAGGAGTTTAAAATGGTATACGCTACAGGCAGGAATCACATCATCCATCACTTGGATGCAGTCACCTCAGGGGTGAGACTTGGCAAAGTTTAACTGTCCGCAGCAACACTAAACAATCATTTAGGGCAGGAGATGATTAATACTGTACCCAATGGAAACTGCGAGGGGAATTTAGGGAGGCAGAATGTAATTCCCCGAGGAGGAACTTGGCCAGGACACAAAGGCTGATCCCCTGGACGAAAGGAATGAGGATCATAATTTTACCACAGACCTCTACCAGTAGAGTGCCCCCTAATCCCACGCTGGGGCATTGGTTCAGTACAGATTCAGAAGAAAAACCACCACCTCCGGAGTCACTAGGAACACTTTCTGCAGTATCCTGTGTTCATTTAAGGTCCTCCATCCAGATACAGGTCCTAAACCACTTTGCTTAACGTGTGAACTTCAACAGGATCACAGCCACAGATTGTCTGGCTGCAACATCTCTTATGCTCTTTTACAATCATTCTGGGACCCTTGTATATGACAGGAGTTATTAATATATATCACTCTCTACACTATTAACTAAACCAGCAGGTAGTTACATAGTAACTATAGTTCACTATTAACCAAACAATTAAGTATATATTCCTGTTTTTGTTCTGTCCTGTGGCTCTGAAGTTACTATGTAAGTCAAGTAACTATGTATGCAATTATTTTTACATGCAGTCCTTTCACAGGCTTGAATGGTATGGCAGGATCAGACCACCAGCAGCCAAGCTAGCAGTAGTGCTTCTGTTTATCAATGTCTAATGCAACAGAACTATGACAAAGAAACTTCTTGCCACAGACCAAATTCTACAATGAACTGACCTCCCAGAACCCCACTGAAGTCAGTTGGAGTTATGAGAGCCCTGTACCTCTACACTTTAGGTGTCCTATTTGTACCAATGACCACACAACACAAAACAGTCCTCATAGGGTTATTATAAATTGTCATAAATATAGAGGAAAGAGTCACATAAAATCCCCCCTTGGTAGCTGTACTGAATTGCCTTACCTGTAAGGGGTTAAACAGTTCAAATAACCTAGTTAGCACCTGACCAGAAGGACCAATGAGGAAAGAAGATACTTTCAAATCTGGGGCAAAGGATTAGTTTGTTCCCTCTCCAGATGGAGAGAGAAGCCAAACAGATACAATATCTCCTGAAAATATACCTGGAATAATCCATTTAAAATCACAAAAATTGTAAGTAGGGCAAGGAAATGCATTAGGTTATCTTTTGTTTTAGCTTGTGAATTTTTCCTATGCTACAGAGATAGTTTTATTCCTGTTTTTGTAACTGTGAAGCTGAGCCTAGAGGGGAATCCTCTGTGTTTTAAATCTTTTTATTATCCTGTAAAAGTTACCTTCCATCCTAATTTTGCAGGTGTGATTCTTTTACTTTTTTGTTTATAATAAAGTTCTTCTTTTAAGAACCTGATTGATTTTCAGTGTCCTAAAGACAAGGGGTCTGGTCTGTACTCACATTGCTAAGGCAATTGGTTGGTATATTATTCTCAAGCCTCCCCAGGAAAGGGGGTGAAGGGGCCAGGGGGCATATTTTGGGGGGATAGGAATTCCAAGTGACCCTTCCCGCAATTTTTGTGTAAATCACTTGGTGGTGGTAGCAATACTAAGGACAAGGAAAGGAATTTGTGCCTTGGGGAAGTTTTAACCTAAGCTGGTAGAATATAAGTTTAGGGAGTCTTTCATGTGGGTCCCCACAGCTGTACCCCAGGGTTCAGAGTGTGTGGGGGGGAACCCGGATATAAACCTAGAAACTCTGCATCAGTTTTAAACACTTGGGGACTAGAACAACATCCCACCAGTTCAGAAACTTTGGGTGATGGAGTCAAATAAAGGAACCGTGTATGCAGTTAGCAGGGCGGAAATGTCCTGTTGCCTTTGGGATTGGAATTAAATTGCAACTGGAAAGCCTCAGTGCATTTACCAATTCAAGCTCAACCAAGAACGCTTTGGAAAAATTCAGGAAGGGCTTGTCTATATGGGGGATATTTGCACCAACGGACACACACTGATGTTGTTACATTCTCCAAACACCTAGTGTAGCTGTGCCATACCAATGTAAGAAGTTTGAGACTAGGTAAGCCACACTGCTGCAAGGTAAGCCACGCTGTAGCATGTCTACAGTACTGCTTTACATCATTGCAGCTACATGGTGCGAATACTGACAAGCTCTAAGAAGACTGGACACAAATCAGGAACAGAACAAACACGGATAGCCTTAAAAATAACAAATAAAGATGGAGGTCTTTTTATCCAGCAAGCACCAGGTGCAGGGTTCACTGTCTCCCCTGCTACAGCAGCTAGTATAATTTACACAAAAAGCAGCATGAGGGGAAAAAATGAAGGTCAGGTCTAATAAACCATCCCCCCACTCTGAGCCCCATCCTGCACATACTGTGCTCAATTGGAGTTTGTGCCTTAGCTCCCTCCTTTGTAAAAGGAGAAAGATTATGCCTCTTGGGGAGCAGGGTAGATTAACTGACATTTGCTGAGCACTTTTAAAATGTAAACTGTTGAGGGGAAATGCACGAGCCGTATCTCAAGCGTTGGGGACAAGTTAGGTGGTGACAGAAAGTCGTCACTGAATGATTGTCTGGTGACCTGGGTAAAAATGAGTTTGTTGGGTCTTAGTCCAATTCCTAGGGGACATCACACAAAAACACCATCACAACAGAAACCTTCCAAACAGAGGACAAGGACAGCCTGGGCCCACAAGGAGTGCATTTCTCTTTCACACTGAGGGTGCCCCTTTGGAACACGGCTAAAGTAAACTGGCCAGTGGAAGCTTTGCATTGTTGTTTCCTGGGCTGTACCTGTTCTGGGAACAAAGACCCCCAGCCTCCAGGACTGTCACTTTGGCACCTTCCACCAGCATGCTATTCACTCTGGGGTGGAGGGGAAGGGGGGGAACGATAACAATGATCATTTGAAGAGATACTTAATTTACCCCATAATTTATCTATAAGATGAGGTGCTTTCTTAACTTGTTTTGCAGCAGATTCTTAAATCCTTTTTGTTCGCTGAATAAACCCTCACCACGTCCTGGATTTGTGTCTTGGAACTGAAAAGTGAACATAGATATGTCCCCTCCAGGAAAGTCAGCGCCTGGTGTTCTGTTCCTGTCACCAGTCTGAAACAGTGCAGCCTGCTGCAGCTAGTGTGTGATGGCAGCACAGCTACTCACAAACCCAGAGATGAAAGGGGTTGGGGTAAATGGCCTCCTTTTAATCCCAGCAATTCAGAGGAAAAGGGGGGCAGGGGAAAGGATGTAGTGTTATGACTCAGCCTAAGATGCCTCTTGAGAGACTCTGCCTTTTATAGGAGACAGCAGAATCTGGACCTGGATTTGGAAGAAAGACATGGCTGAACAGCCACTGTCTGAGCCTGAGAAATGGGGAAGGATGCTGCCACTGAGCCATGTACCCCGGAAACACCACAGAGTTCATTTCCCTGCTGTGTATTTTCAATGCTGTTTTTAGAGATGAGGCTAAAGTGCTAGACTGAAGCTTCACTAAACAGATTTATTTCAGGAGCTGGAACAGTGCTGGGAATTTGTCAAAGAAAAACACCCAGGTTTCTGGTAATTGATTATTTCTTTTAATTTAGACTCCAGTGAGACTGTCTGCATGCCTGAACCTGTTCTTGGGGTAGAATTGTGACTCTTCCTTGTGCATGGATGTTGTCTGGTTGTCTGCACAGAAAGCAGCCATTGGAGTTTACTGCCACAGTGAGAAAAGCTCTCCGGCTCTCTCACAAGGTGTGTTGCTAGATATTGTGATGGTGTCAAATGCTTAGTGACAGGGAAGCATAAGTCTGTGCCCCAGAGCCATTCCCTCACCTATTAGATTGTGTATGTGATTTTATGCTAGTGCTAGGGTCAATTAGTTCCTACATTTTGAATGAATTTTTAAAAACAGCTGTTTCAGTGCTTACAAAAGCAGAAGGGAGCAGTCCAATAGCAAGCTTCCGCACACATCTTCGCTGATGCCTCTCAAAGCTGACCCACGGCGCCAACTGCTTTTTCAGTGCTGGGCGCCCAAGACAGCAATTTTGATGCACTTTAATCCTTTCCTGCAGCACCCCTCACAATTTCACTCCTCCAATCCCCTTTACTGTAGCAATGCACCTCACTCCTGACTTGCATCCTGTCCACCTCAATTTCTCTCTTCACACTTATCCAGCCCTGAGCACCACAGATGTCCAAAATCTGGTGTGGTTCAATGATATGTCTTATGTTCTCTCCACAGCTCCCTAGAAGCAGGGCCAAATCTGATTTCACTTAGGATCAATGCCACATTTGAACCATGGTCTCATATGAAAAAGTCCCTTTGCTGTAGCTCCCCAGGCCTCCTCAAATTAAACCTTCATTGGGCAAACTATAGTTACAGGCTCTGACCTCCAGCTCCATTAACTGTATCATTAACATTTCGTACTTAGGAAGTTTGAACAGCCTGAGGCTTGTCTACCAGGCTCTAAGAGATGGGAGAGATGCTCATATGGGAGCGAACAATCAGCCTAACAGCACTTCAAGAAAGTGGAAGAAGAAAGCAAATAATTCCCAACACTTGGGTTTGCTTTTCCCTTTGCAGAGCTTGTCTAAATGCTCCCAGCACAAATACTGTGGTGTCTGCAACTGATGGAAATTCTAAAAAACCTGCATTCTCTCTCTCAAAAATAAATAAATAAAAAAAATAAAATAAAATAAAATAAAAAAAATCCTCAGTCCCACAGATTCATTCCTGGCTGATCTTCACCCCTAGCAAAATCTTTCACTCTCCTACCTTGAGAGAAATCTGTGTATCCAGAGTGCCCTGCAGCTTCTTGATCTACTAAATGGAATTGCATTAAATATATTTATAAAAAAAACTTAGCATGTCTGTAGCACTGACCAATTTACTTGTCAAAAGGAGAAAAGAAAGTCTGAACATAGAATAGTCATTCAATAATCATATAATAATAATTCTAAGAATACTTATTAGACCTTCCCAGTTTTGCTAACTTAAAAAAAATGGGCCAGTAAAAGTTTCCTCACCAATCATCTAATTTCTTGTTTTATTACTTGCTTTATGTTAAGGTTTTTTGTTTTTTTAAGAAGTCATCTAGCTAAATTCTTATACAGTATATTCTTTAAGATATGTAGTGAAAGACCCTTTTGACAATGTTTGACAATGTCCTTCCCCCCTCCAAAAAGGATATTATTGTTTTAGGGTTAGCTCAACATTTTAAAGCCCATATATCCACTAAAGGGTGAGAAGGCAGAAATAGGAATAGTTATCCCCAATAAATATTCGCCAAAATGCACTATGCAAATATATTGAGTTTTATTTCTCTTTTATGGAAATAATAACAGACATTCAGGTAGAAAGATATTAAATTAATGCAGTCAACAATTTAAATGCAAAAATAAATATAAAGTCCAGCAGCTCACTGCATCCAAAACAGCTCAGATTTCTTCTAACAAATAGAAAAGTTTTTTTTGTTTAAATCAGAAGTTTCATACAACTTAATAGAAACAAACATAAAAGTGCTTTCTTAGAAAACATCCTGACCTTACTTGCAAATTGCTCTTGGAATCTATCCCACTCCAACTGGTTCTTTATCAGGAGGATAATTTAAAAGGAACTTCACCCCCCCCCCCTTAAATAAAGCCTTCATCATGGTCCCTTCAAAGTCCCCCTTTGCCATGCTGACTGACAGTTAGGATCTAATCTATAATACAAAAGAGAGTGTCCAATGGCCATTATTTGGAAAGCAATTCTTGGTAGCAAGGATCTCCACACATAGTCTCCCTTGAAAAATATAACTCTATAAAGTTCTTGCCCTTGTGTCTGGCGGCTGCAGGCTTCACTATGAAGCACAGTCCCTTCTCTCTGTGTCCATTGCGCTTGCGAAGCTGCTGTGATGGGTGATCACTGAACCCCAATGGTCCCTTCACAGGGCAGAGTCAGAGTCACTAGAGTCCAAACTGTTCCGCAGCTTGCAGCTGCTGAGCTTCTCCCGCTGCAAGCTCAGGTTCTGGGTGCTCCTCCTCAGGCACTCCAGGGACTGCAGGAAGGATTTCTTGGCTTTCTCCTCCTCCATGGGGGAGACCCCTTCCTCCTCCACCTCCTGGATCTCATCGAAAGTCACCGGCTGGGTCTTGAAGCGGGACTGTCGCGGTCTCCTCAGCTTGCCCTTGGGGATCTTGGCGGGGCGGATGGGCTGAGGGTATTCCTCGGCGATGCACACGAAATGAGGCATGACCGCTTGGTAGCTGGAGCAGATGCCCATGAGCTCGGCTTGCTTGGCTGCCATCATGTTAGCCCCTCTGCTGCGGCTCTGCAAAACGTGCGCTGGGCAGAGGCAAGAGGAGCAGGCGGCCGTTGGCGAGCGCGCGGTCCCAGGCACCACGGGGATGGGCGCGGGCTCCGAGCCGAGACAGAGCCCGGGAGCAGAGCGGGGGCGCGCCGGGCTGCGCTCAATCCTTCCCCTCAGCCCAAGGCAGGCCGGGCTCGCCGACAGCCAGCCAGCTCCCTCCCCAGGCCTGGCGGCGGAGTCTCGCTCGGGCGGGCTGCGCTCGCTGCCCCGGCTGGGAGCGGGTCCCTCTGCAGTCCCCCTACGGAGCTCGGCCAAGGCGGGAGCTGCGGCCAGAGGCTCGCTCCGGTGCTGTGCGGAAAGCTGCTGCTGCTGCCGCCTGTGTCGTCCCCGGCGCTATATAGCCCCCTGCAGCCCACACAGGAGCATGCTCAGATGACACCAACTACCATTTAAAGCCTGCCCGGCCGCTTCCCTTCCGCCTGACGTCTGCGAGTCATTTGTGCTAAAATAACGCCGCCCCCGCGATGCGGAGAGACTGTGCTGGGGAGGCCCCGGGGCTTTCCCGCGCCAGCCGCGGAGCCGCGCGCGGCGCTCGCGGGCTGCAGCCCCTGGCCCGGTGCAGGCTGAGGGGAAAGGCTCCCAGCCTGCGCTCCGCCGCTGGTAACCCACCCACGGGGGGGCGGCGCGGGTTGACAGCGGGTGGGGTGCCAGGCGCTCCCCGCCATGGGCGGATTCCGGCGCTCACTGGAGGAAGTTTCCCTCTCTCACCTGTCCTGCTGCGGCCGCCCCTTAGAAACCGCCACGGGCACTTTAGAAAACATCATCCCTAGCTGAGCGGGACAGGGGGGAGCAGATCCCCGGCGGGGGTAAATCAGCAGGCTCCGCTACAGTGTGCCCCACTCACACGAGCTGGGGATTTGCCACCACCCTTCCCTGACTGCTGAACGCCCACTAACTTCTCAGCCAGAGGACGCTCCTGGCCTCCCCACAGTTTTGGGGCGGAGGCAGTGGTTGTGATCATCTTACTGTCTATCTAATGACCCCAGTTATCCAGTTCTGCACCTTAGGGACGTCTGCCAGGCTTCCTTCCACCTGGAGAAAGCCCCCAAACACCTCCCTGGCTGTTTCCCCCTTGCTGCCATATCCTGTAAGTTACCTAGTGCAGGAGTTTTCAACCTTTTTTTCCCCCTAAGGCCCCCAGACAAGTTATAAAAATTCCAGGTTCACCTGTGCCACAGCAACTGTTTTCTGAATATAAAAGCCATGGCTGGCATTAGGGGTATCAAGCATGGCCACAGGGGCCCCCTGAAGCTAAGTTGCTCAGGCTTTGGCTTTAGCCCCAGGTGGCAGGGCTCATGGCCCCAGGCTTCAGCTCCTCACAGTGTGTCTTTGAGACTAACACGGGCCCTGCTTGGTGGACCCCCCTGAAACCATCTCGCAGCCCCCTCAGGGGGCCCTGGACCCTTGGTTGAGAACCGCTGACCTACTGTGCAAGCACTGCCCGAGTTGGTACCTGCATCCAGATCAGGTTTCACAGTGGGAGTGGGGTACACAGACTTCACATACCTCCTTTTCCTATTACTGTCCACTTCAGACCTGGGGGCTGAGGCTGCTCAGCTGCTCCTGGCATCTCTCTCCTTTCTCCTTCTATGTTGCAGACAATCTCCAGCTTAGGGCTCAGGCAGCAGAGGTTCTAACAGGCCTCTCTTCACATACATTCTGCCGATAACTCTCTCCCTCTGAAGCACACAGCTTGAAGAGTTTGTGTTAGTCCCTCATAGCAAACATGACCTCCATCCTTCTGTGAATTCTGTCTCTCTGACTCCTGTATGAAGAGAGTGGAGGGCTGCTGGGAAGGAAAGAGACAGCATTAGCTTGGCAGTGATACCCTTAAGCCTTTCTTTGGATGTTGATATTACCTGTCCTGAAATGCCTGGTAATTGAGGCTTGACTAGCATGTGGGGAGTGGGCTTGGTATACAGGCTCGGGGACACCTTTAGTGCTGGAAGAACAATTATGCTGATAGTCACATGTTTGACTTTCACTTCACAGGTTTTGAGTGGGGGGAGGGAAGGGATTATACAGCTGTTTCTCTGGCTGAAAAAATATTGAAATCAGCAACAGGATTGTAATACCCCTTAGTTAGTGGCAAGGATTCCTGCTGTCTGGATAAGAAGCAACTTGCTCCTTTGCCCACCCTTCTCCCCCCATCACCACCACATATTCAGAGGGGACTGAGGTCAGATCAGATATGGGATGCAATACCCTAATCTCTCAATCCTCCAGAGTGACTCGGCTGAGAATGTCAAGTTAAGCACTCTAGGGTTAGGGAATAAAAGTCTTCTCAGCAACAAAACAAATGAACTATGTAGGAGAGACAGCACGGTCTCGGAATTAAATCCGGAGGTGGGGAGTCAGGACTCAGATCCATTTCCCAGCTCTGCCACTTTTGACTCACTGTGTGATGGAAGACAAGTCACCAAGCCTCTCTGTGCCTCAGTTTCCCCATTTGTAAAAGGGGAGTTATGAGGTTTCATTAATGCTCATAAAGTGCTGTGCTCAGATGGAAGGACAAAAATACAAGGAATAAAAATATTAGTCTATTATTTTAAATGTCTGGTGTGACACTGCACCCCACATTCTTCACAATTATATTATTATGATATGATTATGACATAATTATAATGTATTTTATGCCAGATAAGTCATGTGAGGTGTCACTGGAAAAGTTATGATTTGCTGAATATGAGTATCCCATATATCATTTTTGTATCTGTATTTCAAATGTAGTTACACCTAGGTAATGCCCACTAGACAAGATGCTTTCAGTCTAGATAGTCGGTGGGGAAGGGCCTATTCAGGGCAATGGTCCATTAGGAAAAAACAATAGGCCTTAGGAGAAGCTTATCTCCCACCTGGGGAGCCTTCCTGAAAATGCTATAGATAGCCTCCAAGTAATGGCTGCTATGACTCTACAAAGACATGTGATGAGACCACATGTCTCTAGACTCCATCTTGGGCTGTCAGTATTTTTCCACAGACCAGGCTGGGAACCAAGCTTTGGGAAAAAGGGTTCCCGCCATATGCAAAAGCTATATTAGGCAGGGAGTGACATCATCTGGTGTACTTCGCTCCCCACACAAGACGACTCCTGGAAACGTGGGGAACAAAGACTGGGGGAAGTGCTGGACCCAGGCTAAAGGGATTTCTAGCCTGTGAATGAAACACCTAGGGATTCCAAGCTGTAAAGCAAGTGCAACTTGCCCCTTAAGAATCTGCAGCCTGCTTGTATCATCTCTTAGGGTGAGAATCTGCTATTCATATCCAATCTATTTAGTATATTAAGCGTAGTTTGTGTTTTTTGTTTATTTGCTAGGTAATCTGCTTTGATCTCTTTGCTATCACTTATAATCACTTACATCTATCTTTTGTAGTTAATAAACTTGTATTTGCTTTATCTAAACCAGTGAGTTGGAGTGAAGTGTGTGGGAATTATAACTTGGGAGCAAAGGCAGTTGCATATTCCTCTCCACATTGAGGGAGGGGGCAAATTTTATGAGCTTATGCTGTACAGTTCCCTGTGCAGCGCAGTATGGTATAACTTTGGGTTTATACTCCAGGGGGGTGTGTGTCTGAGGAGCTGGGAGTTGCCTTAGCTGTAGCCTTCCTATGTAGGGGCTGGTCAGAGAGCCTGCATGTAACTGCAGCTGGATATGTCCTTACCTGTATGTATCCTGGTGAAAGTGCAGGCTGGAGGACTTTGCAGCTTGTCACAGCAGTACAGTGTGAGAGGGAGCCCAGACTGGTGGGTCGGGGGCTCAGTGTTACCCCAGTTGCAGATGCACCCTGGGGGGAACCCATCACATCTAGTACTACAATTATTAAAATAAAACAGGAGCTTGTGAATTAGTTAAGGTTGGAGCCCTGGTTTAAAGATGTACATGCTAAGGATTATCAGAAGTGGAAAAAACCCAAGGGTTAAAGAAAGAGGAAAGGCGCTAGAATGCAGGGGGGGAAGAGCTAGTATGTCAGTTTGTCCCTCTCTAGGATTGATGCAGGATTGTTCCCTCCAGTCTGTTCTCAGCTAGCTTTTGTCCAGTGCAGGTCCCGTGCTAGGAGAGTTTTCAAAATCCAGTTAGATAGGAAGTGGGAAGGAGGGAGACTGTGTCTTATCAAGAATATTATGTATTTCGAACTGTGACTAGAAAGGGGAAGAAAACACATTCTTCGGGACTCTTTAGCAGAGGGTTTGCCCGGCGGGAGGAGCCTCATGTGTTTGTGGCAGAGACAGGCAAGTGCTTCTTGAGAAGCAGAGTGGCATGTGCACAACACGGGTGTCCTGCTCCCACTGCAGCTGCTCAGCATACGGAAAGGCACCTGCTTTTGTGAGGCCACAATCATGTGGGCCCCTTGTTTCCTTTTCATGAGGGTCCAGACCTTCCCACACCAAACTCCCTAATCAATGGCAAGGACACACACAGATGGGGCTAATGGCCACTTCAGAATTGCTTGGAAAATACAGTTTTAATTAGGGCCATTTCACAAAGCTGGCTAAAACAAACCAAGGGCCCTCTCCTGTGGTTTGGGAGAGAGGTAACTGTGGCCACCCCCTTATTAGCATGTTTCTAGAAAGATGGGTGTTTCGCCGGCTGCCAATTTAAAAGAAAAAGAACCATTAAGAACCCTAGCTTTATAATGTGCCTTGCTGCAATCTTCCAGCTCCTTGGCTCTAAAAAGCAGCATTCGGGCCAAGTTCAACATGAAGCCCTTTTATTGGGAGACAAAATTAGCTTAATAAGGGAACAATTCTCTATTTGGTCAAATTGAGTCATTCCAGTTTGGGAAAGAGGTTGTTTTCATTGTTGATTTTAAATGGCTACATTTCACCTCTAAAATACTCTCTGCACAGTAACGTGTCTCTCTCTCTGAAAGATCCCACTTACAGCACAGTCATCATCCCTGACAACTTGGCTTAGTCAGGACCGAATCACACATTGTGCTACAATCATTCTAGAGGTCAAGAATGCAGCATGGTTTGAAGAATACATTAGTTTGGGCCTGTCTCACCTGCAAGAGCAAACTGTATTTTAGCCCTTCAGTGACCAGATCCCCCCCAACAAAGCCATGTTCCAATTGGAAAGGAGAGCATTTCCCCTTTTAATATACCCCAAGGTATCTTTGACCTGCCTTAGCAACATGTGCACAATGGGCACCAGAGACGCTGCAAAAAGTGCAATTGATTTTAAATCTGCAATTAAACATTCTCCCAGGACACAAATAGACCACACAACTTCATAAACAAAGTTCAGCATTAGAGCAAACTGGCTTCACTTCATCTGGAATGAGCATTTCATTTCTCAATTCTGATCATAAAAGGCTCTGGATAATTTCACTGCAGAGTTGGAGCAACATCACCATGGTAATAACTAGAAGGCGTTAAGATTTTATTTGAGACAATTCAGTGAAAATATCCAGTGACATAATTGCCTAAATTAGGCTGGGAATGCGCTAATGTAAAAAACTATATTTGTTCCAATGGTTTAAGTCCTGGCTTTAATCTAGGTTGCTCCTGGTATTTGAAATGTGACCCCTGCCGTATAGATGACAGATATTCCCTGCTATGCATGTCATAGGAGCAGATTTCTTCCCTACATAGTGCAGGAGCTGAAGTCACTTGTATACTAAGGCATTGCTTAGGAGGGGGGGTTTTCACCTCTATCTATAGCTGGTAATATTTCAAATGTCTGTTCAACTTCTCTTGGGCCTTTGGATCATTTGTCCAGTCCAACACCCATCTTTATGGAAGAAGAAACTGCTGGCATTGTTAAAACAATATCACAGGAATTCCATGCCACCAACTGTGCAAACAACAAGTTACTTTTTCAGCCCTGTAATAATGGGAAATACCATCATGACCCTTTATAAATTCTTCATTCCCACCAGGGTGAATTGCACAGAACAGGAAATTCGGGGGGTGGGGACATGGGGGAGACACTCTTCCTTTCCTGCAAGAAAGGAGGAATTTTAAAGGGAAAAGACTGCAAACAGATTACTTTCCATTAGGCAAATCCTGTCTTCCATTAGGCAAACCACCATACCTGCAGCTCATGCCAGCAAATAAATCAGTGCTGCAATAGCATGATTAGTGTGGGTAGGGACTGTGATCTCTTGAGTCATCTAGTTCATCTCCCTGCACTGTGGCAAGATTGATTTAACTCATCCCTGATGGGCATTTTCCAAATCTACCCTCAAATATCTCTGTGGAAGGGGAATCTGCATTTTGCTCTACTGCCAAATGTTTCTTTGAGTCAGGCAGTGTTTTTTTTTAATATGTAACCTACATTTTCTTTGCAGCATCTTAGATTACTTTTTATTCCGTCTTGGAAACTAATGAGAATGAGATACAAACCCTTAGCTTCTCGATTACACTTTACAAAGAAGAACTACTGGATCTTCACAGTCCTGGCTTGTAAAGTAAATAAGTCCTGTATGACCATACCTATTTCATAGAATGCTAAACTGAAGCAGAGAGGTTAAATGACTTGCCAAGGCTATCGAGGGAGTAAGTATCTAAACTTCGATCAGAATGATCAAATTCCTGAACCTCCAGTCCTGTGCTCAGTAGTGTTTAGTCAGCAATATTCACCTGATCACCAGCATTAGCCACAAATACAAGTATGGCAGCATGTTTTTCATTTCAGCCAGGTGGCTTTTAAGTAGGACCACAACATATTGTTAAGGTCAGAGTTAGTTTTGAAAGCCATCAAAACCTGTGCATATCTATTAGGAATTCTGCTTCCTGTGTTTATTGACCACATGTGTTGGCGGCTGGGAGGCTTTGGTCTGTTTTGACCTTTTCTTGTCTTCAGTATAACTCCTGTTATGGAACAGCCACATTTAGAAAAATAATAAAGAATTCAATTGCTGGAACCTAACAGACACTGTCCTACAAACATCAAAAGAGAAGAACAATCCAAACAGTATTTTAAAGCTGAAAGCTATTTTTCTTCCCTTAAACTTTGAGTCATATCTTTGCTACTGGGAGACTTGCTGTTATTCAACAAGCTGTAATGCAAACCCATTTCAGCTCAGCTGCCGAGACCTCAAATGGCCTTCAAGAGACATCTGTACTTTCACATGCAAAATGTCACCACATTTTTACAATCATAAGACATCTTCAATGAAAACACTCAGTGTGCCAAGTCCAACTCTTGCATAATCCCATTACACTGAATGATTTACACCCTGGATGTATTTGGATCATTTTCCTTGTCACGGTCTCCTTGCAAGGGACACACTCGTTCGACGTTGCTCAGCTCATGACTGACATGCCCTTTCCCCATGTATATGTTTGGAAAGCCCTTATATTCCTTTACAGTATTGTTAGTTAATGATTCTACATGCTTTTGTTTTTCTTTAAAAAGTAATCAGTGCCAGCAACTCAGCTCTGAGGGACACCCTACAATAACAAATCATTGTGCACAGCTCAGCCCTCACAATCAACCATCCAATACAGTGATATGCTGCCAACATATTAATAATTAAAAAGTCCCACCACCAAGAGAAATCATCATATCCCCTAGGTAAAATACTCCCCCAAATCCATCAATCCTTCCACCCTCACCATTATATTTCCCTATCCTTGGAAGCTCCCCTACCTGGCAGCTCTTCTTCATGTCAGGTCAGAGTCCTGTGGCTTTACATTGTGGTTGGTCAGGTGGGAAGCAAATCACCGCTGGTTCTGGGGCTTGGTGGTCGGTTGGGGAATGTGTTCCCTTTTTGTTCTTGGGATGGGTGGGTCTCCCTAGCTGCTGTAGGTGGTAGGGTGCAGGAGTGGGTCTTCTGTAGTACGCACGGAAGGAGCAGGCTTACTCTGGGCAGTTGTAGAGGGGAGCAAGGTGCCAGGCTCCTTCTCTGTAACCGTCTTTTCAGACTCTGGGCTGGGGGTCAGTGTGCAGGCACTAGCAGGCTGCTGTGGGCACTGGTCGCTCATTCACAGCAGCAACACCTTGGTCTTCTCTCCTCTCCTTCATGCACTGCTAGAGCTGTAGGTAGAGAGAGATTTGTGGGCACTATGTGGTGCTTTTCCATGAAATCCTAGTCACTGGTAGGGGATGCAGTGGGGAAGTCTCCCTTGTAATTGCTGTAATGGTGATAGGAGGTGCACCCAGGGCATGGGAGCCACCTAAGTGAACAGCAGCCCCCTCAGTCCCAGCCCCAGGAAGGGCAGAAATTAACAAACACAACGGGCCACAGCATTCTGGGGTGGTCTTTTGAAAAAGCTTTTTTGTCTCTGCCCTTCCAAACAAATAATTCCTGTCCCCCATAATCCCATCAGTGTGCACATACAGTGTGGTTTCTGGGGCGAGTCGGTGAGATGATTCTCTGAGACACCCCTCCAAACTGCCTCATTTTACACACAAAGTTATGTTTTTAAAGGGATCTTTATGTCTCCCTAGCCTCCTCCTGCGGAAGTGGAGCCCAGCTTTTTGAAATTGATTTGTATGAGTTTATGTTGGCTACTCTTCACAGGGGAAAGGGCTAGAAACTTTCTTTTAATAACTGAAATGCAAGGGTCTCCAGGATGAGGTCCAAATGCCTGTTTTGTTACGGAGTGATTCCGCCAACCCTCTGCTGGCTCCTCAGTGCTGTAACAAACTAATGCAACAAGAAGCCTGTGTATATGGTCCCATTATTCAAGAACAAACCACTGCATTTGCAGCCCAGTATACTTGGATATTGGTGTAAACCCAGCTTGTCCATGAGCAAAATCATTCATTGCCTGTGGAACCTCAGTTTAGCCCCACTCTGCATATGATATCGGATCATGCCTTCCCCCCCACCTCCTTTTGCTCCTATCCTCCCACACAAACACTTTGCTCTGATCTCTGCCCCTCCGCCCTTTGCCCCCGCTGCTCCTGCCCCAACCTGTTGCCCCTAGCTATTCTCATCTTCTTCCCCGGCATCTCTTCCCCACCTTATTCCTCACCTTGCTTGTGCATTCAAGTCAGGCTAGGGTGACCAGACAGCAAGTGTGAAAAATCGGGACGGGGGTGAGGAGTAATAGGAGCCTATATAAGAAAAAGCCCCAAATATCGGGACTGTCCCTATAAAATCGGGACATCTGGTCACCCTAAGTCAGGATGTTCCTGCAGCTACTCCAGGCTGCCTAGGCACCACCAGCAGGGGCATTGAGAGCAAAATCTGTTCTACTGCCCAGCACCATAGTAACCCTCAGCCGCTGGGAGGAACAAATGCACGGAAAGTCCAGCTCAGCCCCAGCATGGAGCATGGTAGTCACTATATGGTGATGGTGCACATGCAGTCCGGTCACATGTAGGAGCTGGAAGGGGAGAGGGCATGCTTAATAGAGATGGATTCTTCAAAGAATGTAGTTGTCAAACTCTTAACAATCCTCCACTGAGCATACGTGAGCTGAGATTTTTCAGACTTTTTCAGACTTCATAACTTGGCCTAATTTGGGTGAATTTTCATGGGGATAGCTAAAGGCATATCCTGGCCACCAAGACAACCCCCTGCCAAATTTCATGTCTCTTCTCCAAACTACAGAGGTTCTAGAGCTTCTTGCTGAAAATAGTTGTTAGAACTTTCTTAACATGGAAAAAACAACATATTTTCCCCCTTACCTCATTCTTAGAACTGACAATTGTTTTAACTGAAACAAAACGAACAGCCCAAGGCAGATGCCTGGCATGGGACATTTCAACCCAGTTTGTCTGGCAAAGCTGTAAACAACTGAAAACAGGGTCTTAATATGAAAAGGTTTGGGAGCCTTGACTATAGGCATCACTACTTGTGCCAGCTATAATTAACATTGCACTCTGCGCACCATTTGTGCAGGAGTAGCCACAGGAAGGAAACCCAGGTTCAGTTCCCAGCTTAGCCACAGATTTTCTGTAGGATTTTGGGAATGTCACTTGAGCTACCCTGTATCTCAGTTCCCTATCTTTAAAATGTAGATAATAGTTCACTTCCTCACAGGGGGCTAGGAGTACAAAATCCACTAATGATTGTGTGGCGCTCAGATGGTATAGTGATAAGGATTACAAAATAAATGTGCTCTACATCATCATCTTGATTATCCAAAATAGGATCCTTTCTCTTGATATCTATCAATTTGTTCCACACCTATTCCTACTTTAGCATTTCTTATACACATGGATCTAAGTCTTTCCTATATAGTCTACAATAGTTCTTCAAAAGGTTCTGACTACTACCCCAAGAACAAAAGGTACATTAAAAATTCTGAATACCTTGACTGTCTCTTTTAAACATCATTACACTGGTCACATTCCTGTGATGACATCTGATGAATGAACTAGAGCAAAAGGTTTGTGAAACCTGGAACAAAATATTATTTGTTGATCAGGAAGCCCTACTCTTTCTTTCTCAGTATTCAGATGTCTTCTGAGATCCTAGAGATGTACTTGCTCATTGAAACAGTGATTTCTTTCTTTGGTTTACAGACCCTCCCAAAGGAGCAATAAATAGACTTATATCTTAATCACATTAGATCCCAAGATGGCCACGTTGTGATATTTTTGCATTTCACAGTACTATGCAAATGGCAATAATACTCTCCTAACCAAGTGTTTTAATACAGTAAAGCAATAGCAGAAGACACAAGTGGGTGTTTAAGTGGCAGTGTCACAGGATAATGGTCTCCGACTGCTACTCTGTAGTAATAATAAATGCAGAGGCAAAGCTGAGGCATTTACTTTCAAAGTAAAAGATCTATAAAATGTTCCATGACAGAGACACTGTTTTACCAAATGATTGATGCATATTTAGTTTAACTGGTATGATGGATGTCAGAATGAGTGGCAGCTGTTGCTCAACTGTTATTGTAATGTTGCACGCTCATTGGTTTAGGGGATACAAGGTGGGAGTGAGACACAGCCAACTGGAGACCAGTTAATTCCTAAAAGTGCAGGTTTTTAAAAAGTCAACTGTACTTTTATAAATCAAATGAGTTTTAACTAAACTGACTTGAGTAACCTGCTGGGATGGCTCCCATTACATTTAGTATCAGTTATAGACACGTAGTATTAACCCTTCTTAGCTTTAGCTGTAGAATTGCCATTAGTAATTGTACTACAATCGATAGAACCTGGAGTTTCTGTTTGATGGGAAATTTCACATTTCCAAAAAACAGTTTGTTCGTTCGGATTTGGTTGGAAATGTGAAATTTCCCATGGAATGGAAATTTTTTCAAAAAATTCCTTTATGGAAAAGCCAAAACGGAATTATAAAAATTTTCTGGGCTGGCTCCAGCTGGCTTGCCAGGTGGGCAGCTGGAGAGTTGGGCAGCCACTTGCTCACCTGGTAGGCAGCCCTGGTACCCAGGAAGCCAGCCAGCCAAAGAGCCTGGGGAGCCAGGCAGAGCAAGTAACCAGGGAGCCAGCCTGGGGAGCCAGTCAGCCAGCCGCCCGGACCCCTAGGTAGCCCTGGCAACTAGGGCCCTGGGCAACCTACCTGCCCAGCAGGCAGCCTGAGGAAGCTGCCACCTGGCTCACTGAGTGAGCTGGCCAGCAGGCGCCAGGAACCTGGGCAGCCTTAAACCCCAGCCAACCGCAGAGCCCTTGGAACTGGCCTGCCCAGGTCCCTGGGCTACCTGACTACCAGCCAGATGGACTGCTGAGGAGCTGGGAGCCTGGAAGCCCTAGCTCTGTGGCAGTCAGCCAAACAGGCTACTGAGGAGCCTGGAAACCCCAACTCCCCACCAGGAGGGCTACTGAGGAGCCAGGGAGTCCAGGAAGATGGGAGGTGAGCTGGCAGGAAATGAGGCAGGTTTCTGATGGAAACTTGCCTGGTTTCCATTGAAAGTTTTGACAGAATTGACACATTTCCCTGGAATCAACGTTGTCTGATGGAAAATTATTCAGTCAGAAAATTTCCCATCAGCTCTAATAACCAAGCACCTTTCTCCACTCACATAGCTTTGTCAGGGTTCCCTCCCCACTTTGAACTTTAGGGTACAGATGTGGGGACCCACATGAAAGACCCCCTAAGCTTATTTTTACCAGCTTAGGTTGGATGGTATTGCTGCCACCACCAAGTGAGTTAGACAAAGATTGAGGAAAAGGACCACTTCGAGTTCCTGTTTCCTCAAAATATACCCCCAATCCTCTTCACCCCCTTTCCTGGGGAGGCTTGAGAATAACATACCAACCAAATAGGTAAACAAGGTGAGCACAGACTAGACCCTTGGGTTTTTAGGACACTAAAAACCAATCAGGTTCTTAAAAACAGAACTTTATCATAAAGAAAAAAAAGTAAAAGAAGCACCTCTGTAAAATCAGGATGGAAGGTAATTTTACAGGGTAATAAGATTTAAAACACAGAGAATTCCCCTCTAGGCAAAACCTTAAAGTTACAAAAAGCAGGAATAAACCTCCCTCTTAGCTAAAACAAAAGATATCTTAACGCATTTCCTTGCTATTACTTACAATTTATAATTTTAGATGCTTATTTTAGGTAGAGCTTTAGGAGATGTGTTTTTCCTGCCCTGGTCTCTCTCTGTCCTGGAGAGAACAACAAAGACAGCACACAAACAAAACCTCCCCCCACAGGTTTGAAAGGATCTTCCCTTACTGGTCCTTTTGGTCAGGTGCCAACTAGGTTATTTGAGCTTCTTAACCCCTTATAAGTAAAGGAGGGATTTTTTGCTACCCTTAGCTCTATGTTTATGACAAGCTTCTTAACAATATAGTTGTTGGAAGAAACAAACAAATTGCAACATTACAAGACTGGCCCTTTGTTGGGGCATCTGCCATAGCATGTATCTGAACTATATTGTTTGTATAATTTTGATTGTAAGCCTCTTGATTAGAGATTTTTCAATGCTACACTTGGATACCATAGTCACAGGTGCCTTTGAAATAATTCTTTAGGCATAGGGAGAGATATCACATAAAACAGGGATGGCAGGTAATATTTTCAAGAGCATCAAAGTGACTCAGGAGCCTAATTCTCACTGAAAGTCAATGGGACTAAGGCTTTGTCTACACTACGCACCTTTTAGCGACACAGCTGTGCCGCTACAGCCGTGCTGCTAAAAGGCACGCAGTGTAGCTGCTGTTTGTTGGCAGGAGAGAGTTCTCCCGCCAGTAAAAAACTTCCACCCGCAACGACGGCAGCAGCGTTGTCGGCAGGAGAGCGCTCTTGCCGACAAAGCGCCGTTCACACCAACGCTTTTCGTCAGTAAAACTTGTCATTCAGGGGTTGTTTTTTTTTTTAAACACCCCTGAATGACAAAAGTTTTGCTGATGAAGTTCCAATGTAGATAAAGCCTAAGGCTTTGCCTACACAGGAAAGATTTACCAGTTATACCAGTGTAGTAGTACAGATATAACCCTACAGTGTGGGCAATCTTATTCCAGTACAAAAGTGGCTTTCTATGATTTAGCTTAAACCCGTTCCCCAAGAGACATATGCCAAACCTGAGGTTCTCAAACTGTGGGTTGGGACCCCAAAGTGGGTCATGACCCTATTTTAATTGGGGTCACCAGAGCTGGGATTAGATTTGCTGGGGCCCAGGGCCGAAGCTGAAGTCTGAGCCCCATTGGCTGGGTCTGAAGCCAAAGTCCGAGGGCTTCAGCCTGCGTGGCCGGGCTCAGGTTTTGGCTTCCGTCCTGCATGGTGGGGCTCAGGTTACAGGCCCCCTGCCCAGAACTGAAGCCCTTGGGCTTTGGCCCCTGCCTGGGGTTGTGGGGCTCGGGCGGGCTCAGGGGTCGTGTAATATTTTCTGTTGTCGGAAGGGGGTTGCAGTGCAATGAAGTTTGAGAACCCCTATGCCAGCGGTCCTCAAACTTTTTTTTTTGCGGACCACTTGAAAATTGCTGTGGGTCTTAGCGGACCACTTAATGATCTTTCCAAATGTTGTTTTTACCATTAGCTAACTATTTTAAAGTGCTTTGGATAAAGTGCTATATAAAAAAACCTTAATAATAAACAACATTTTTTTGTTCTACAAATAAAAGCACCAGCTCATATTTTAATATCAGTAGTCTTACCTTTCTAATGCAATGGATGTGCCCTCTCTCCCCCACAGTGGCAGCCCCTGAGCTGGGGCTGGGAAGGAAGGGGGGGTCTCTCCCTGGCAGCCACAGCCCTGGAGCTAGGGAAAGTCATCTCTTTCTCTGGCCACCGCAGCCCCGCATGTCCCAAATTCCCCCCACCCCATCTTCTCACCCTGCCCCCTCCCACCTACCCACTATTCCCCCCAGGGCCACCACCTCACCTTACATATATGTCTTCTCCAAGGTCCAGGCACCTAATTAGTGGAGCCACGCCTGAGCGGCTCCACTAATCAGAGGGGTGGCCCTTCATTCTCTCATGTGCGGCCACCCAGGCACGCACCTTAGAGGGAACTATCTGCAGACCACCCGAATGGAGCTTGCAGACCACTGGTGGTCCACGAACCACAGTTTGAGAACCTTTGCCCTATGCTAAACCAAACACAAGGCACCTTTTACCAGACTTAGGCTACGTCTACACTACAGCTTATGTCGGCATAATTTATGTTGCTCAGGGGTGTGAAGAAACTACCCCCTGAGCAACATAAGTTACACCAACATAAATGCCGGTGTGGACAGTGCTATGTTGGTGGGAGAGCTTCTCCTGCTGACGCAGCTACTGCCTCTCGTGGAGGTGGTTTTATTAGGCTGATGGGGAGCTCTCCCCCATCAGCATAGAACATCTTCACCAGACATGCTACAGCAGCACTGCTGCAGCGCTGTATGTGTAGACAAGCCCTAAGGGTGTCCAGATGGGGAGTTATACCTGTATAAAACTATGCTGAATTAAATTCACACCTTAGGTTATACCCCTCTCCCCAAAAATTCCCTTGTAGACAAGGCCTTAGGTTCCTAAGATACTTTTGCAAATGCATCTTAAACTTTTCAAAAGTGCCTCATGTCTTCTTCCATGGGTTGCACAATGCTGAGCCCCGAGAGCAATCAACATAAATAGACCATATTTACCATTTAATACATAATGTAAAAGTGGCCTGAAGCAGTTCTTATTTGAAGAGAAAGTAACTGTTGTATGTGTTAAAAAGCTCAGAAATTTCCTGACAATGAGATGAAGGAGTCTGTGGATCATCTCCCACGGACTGTGGTTGAGCCTCCCCTCCTTCTTTAAAACCTTTAGATTTTTAATGCAATTTACAAATAGCAGCAGCAGTTTTAAAGAACTAAAAACAGAATAAGTAAATACCTGAATGATGATGGCTCTGGCAACCAAAGTCCTGTCCTGAAGAGAGGATCCAGTGCAGTGGTGGGCAAACTACAGCCCGGGGACCACATCCAGCCCTCCAGACATTTTAATCCGGCCCTTGAGCTCCTGTCGGGAAGCGGGATCTGGGGTTTGCCCTGCTCTGGTGCTCCAGCCGGGGAGCGGGGTCGGGGTCTTGCACCACTCCCCATGGCTCCCAGAAGCAGCGGCATGACCCCCCTGCGGCTCCTACGTGTAGGGGCAGCCAGAGGGCTCCACATGCTGCCCCCATTGCTCCCATTGGCCAGGAACTGCAAACAATGGGAGCTGCAGGGGTGACGCCTGTGGACAGGACAGTGCACAGAGCCGCCTGGCCGCACCTCCGTGTAGAAGCCAGAAGGGGGACATGCCACTGTTTCTGGGAGATGCTTGAGGTAAGCGCTGTCTGGAGCCTGCCCTCTAAACTCCTCCCGTGCCCCAACCCCCCTGCCCCTGCCTTGATCCCCCTCCTGCCCTCCGAACCCCTCGGTTCCAGCCTGAAGCACCCTTCTGTACCCCCAACCTCTTATCGCCAGCCCCACCCCAGAGCCTGCACCCCCAGCCAGAGCCCTCCCGCCCTCCAACCCTCAATTCTGTGAGCATTCGTGGCCCACCATACAATTTCCATACCCAGATATGGCCCTCAGGCCAAAAAGTTTACCCACCCCTGCTCTAGTGTGAAGCTAATGCTGACAAGCAGGAAGGAAAAAACACTGTCAGATTAGAAACTCCATTGCTCCCCAAGTTCTGAAATCAGCTTTATAAGAATAGCGGGGGTTGGGGGAGAGGGGAGTTATAGAGATGAAATAGAGCCATTCTGGTCTAAATGAGGCAGCCAAGCCAGGAGCTGGCCAAAGAGGTGACTGCACCACTGAAAAATTAACTGATGTGATATCTTACCCCTGTGCAAAGTACTGTACAGAGCAATTTATTGAGACTGAAATCAGCACATTTCAGTTCTCTCTCTGACGGCTAACTGCACCATCAAGGCAGGAAGAGGAGAGCTCACCCCTGCATGCAGCAGGCAAAACCTTACTTCATAGCCTTCATTGTGCTAGGGCTGGAAGCACAATGGTGTGTCAGGCTGAACAAGGGAGGCAACTTACTCTAGCTCTTAAGCTAGGAAGGCCGCATTCTCTCCGGGTAAATGCAGTTGCTGGCAAATTCCATCATGCACACAGATTGTCAAGCACCTTCCTACCCACAAGCTTGCCTCCTCCCCCTCCCCTACTCATGTTAAGTAGGCGGGTTAGCTGCATGTTGATTATATAACATAGGGAGCCCAGCTCTGCCCACCACTTCCGCCCAGAAAACACCACCACCCAAGGTTTGCTAATCCCCCTTCTGCTGCCTCCGCAAATAAACAAGGTGCCTGTGTTTTAGGGTTTATTTCTTTCTACCATTTCATTTTGAAGGAGCACTGTAAAGATAAGCTGTCTCTGTTCTTGCCATGGACTAGATCTCGAGCACAGCTCTGCCTGAGAGAGCAAGAAGCAGAGGGAAACACCTAAGCATGTAGAAGCAGTGTGACCTACTGGACAGGGCACTGCACTCAGGAGTCCTGTGTTCTTAGTCCTGGGTTGGCATTTAATCAGCTCTGACCTTGGACAAGTCACTTCTCTTTGTGCCTCTGCTTCTTCTGTCACCCTTTATCTGTCTTCTTTAGAATGCAGGGTCTTCAGGGTGGGAACTGTCTCTTAGTGTGTTTATATAGCACCTAAAGGAATGGGGCCCTACTCTTGGTTGGGACCTCTGAGCACTACTAGGATACAAATAATAGCATTCAGCTGCACAGGGTTAAACTGCATGTACAAGGGCTGTGTGTAAAGAAATCTTCTAGTGGCACATCAGAGCTGTCTCTTCTGTTAGGATCAGGTGAACATATCCCACGTGATCAATGCCTTGCGATTGCAGAGTGGAGACTAGTATTGATTAGCCATAATTGTGCTTCTGGGTGTATAATATCAAATCATTCAACGAGGGAATCTAAATCAAATAACTACTTTGTGCAAGACCCTTCCTTCATATTTCCCCCTCATTAAACTTCATTACAGCCCCATTTTCCTGTATTTAAGAAAGGAATCATAACTATTCTGAAGAATCTCACCAGGAAGCCCATTTCCTTCTTGCTCAAAGGCCATTGGCATACAGCCCCAGCCCCCTTTTAAAAGTAGCTTGTAATTATTACCCAAAGCGGAGATGAATGTCAGAAGGATCAAGAAATAGGCAGATCAAATAGATCAACAAGCAAAGCAACAGAAGTCTGGCATCTGGCCAGCTGAATGATTCAGCAGTTTCTGAAGCAACCCTGAGGAGAGTGAATCCTTCACAAAGAGCCTTCATCGCTGACGCAATAAATGCAGCAAAGTCGCCCTCCGGCTTGGCAAAAAATGGGACGACAGGCATATTTTCAGCACAAGTCTGGTGAAGGGAGGATGGGCCAGTTAGCTCCCATTTAAACAAATGGAATGGAGTTGCTATGGAAACTTTGAGCATTTAAAAGGAGCACTTAAAAAAAAAATAAAACAAAACAGTAATGCAGCTTCCATTTCGAGGCTGCAAGTATTTATGACCAGAAAAGGCAAAGCTAGTGTTAAATGCTTTTTAGCCAAGACAATGGTGCCAACACTTGAGGAGGATATTCTGGGCTGCACAAGCACCTATCATCTGTCACAGGCCCTAAACCCCAGGAGGAAAATCTACCACTCTCTGCCAGAACTGCTGCACAGGACTCTTCAGCTTAACCCCTCCACTGCTGTCCCACCTCTCTGTGAATTAATGTTCAGGAGGTAACTTGGCCACATCTCTCAGTCCTGAAGGGAGAAAAATAAAAATGGAGGGAATTAATCTGACATGGTACAAATGAAGTAAATCTAAAAACATCCTCCCCTTGATCAGAGATTTTTCCATAAAAAGACATACACGTCAGGGACTCCATGAAGCCCCCTTTAGAACCATGCTGTTACTATGGATTTTACATGGAAGTTGCTCAGATACTACAGTGATGGGTAACAATATAAAACCCTAAGGTAGTTTCATATGCAACCTAAAACTCAGCAAGGGGTTTATACAGGAGTACTCAATGCAAGTACTCCAGGAATAAGTGGTTACAGCAAAGGATGGGGAAAGAGGTATTAATATGGTCTAGTCTGAGCCATTAACTCGCTGTATGACTGTGGATCAGTCACTGCTAGTTTCAAAATGGCCACCATTTTGCATTGTTCTCAATGGGAGAGAGGCCAGAGCCCACCCATACCAAAGTTGGCCACTCCCTCCATTATCCTACTCCTCTTCACCATCCCTCAGGGGATCTTGGTTTCATGCATTTGGAACAATAGGAGGTAGAGGCCATTTTGAAAGAGGGCATCTTAATGGAGGACAACTTATAGCCTCACTTCAACTGAAAAAAGGCATAAGATGATGGCCATTTTGAAAGAATGCGTTCTTCACATTTCTCTAAAAGAGAAAATTTTAAATGCAGTAGCCTCTGCTGACAGATAAGCTTTCAGTTATATTAAAAAAATGGCACAAAAAATTACCATGGATCCTAAGTATATATATATTTTTAAATACCCGTTGTGCTGCACTAGCAATCTAAAGCAGCTGTAAACCCAGTTAAACTGGCCAACATGCTCAGGCTTCTCTAGAGTGGTGTACATCAATCAATGCATACAAGGAATTTGGCCCTAAAAGTTTTAAAAAAAAAGATGTATTTTTAAATAAGTACCTATCTTCATATTGTTATAAATATCACACGGATACATTCTCTGAGTTTCTTGTTTTGTGATCAAGTATGAAATTTTTAATTGAAAAAAGATGGAAATTCCATCACAGAAATAAGGGAAAATAAACAAAAAAATCTAAAATGTCTTCAAAAATCATTTTTAATCCGGGACCACAAACATTGCAATGTCTTGATCATCACCACGTTTATTGCATGATGTCATTACAGGGGAAAGTTAAGCATGCCCTAACTGAGCATTTACATATCTTGTTTGGATTTAAGTTTAACCTTGCCTCTGAATCTTCTGTTTGTTTAGGGGATAATCACAATACATTTTATCCTAGACTACTAATACGTATTTCAGCCTTTAGTCCCTCTTACTGTAGATTTTGTCTGGGAATACTATGTAGTCTCTTATACAGGCCTAGGATGAAAGAGGAAGACACTACGGTGTCTAAGAGGTGTGTTCTAATTCTAGAAAAAGTCTTTTGGATGAAATATTTCATATTCAGTATTAGAGGGTTCCCCTCCCCCCCCATCTGTAAAATCAGAGCAAAACCCCTTCAACTATCTTTGAGTTACCAAAAGGTAAAATACAACATTTTCCATTTAAAATAAATTTTAGGCCACTGCTTTTCTCAAAGACTGAACACCCCACCCCCCCAAGGCTGAAGTTTATTACTTGAAATTTCAGTTTTGCTGATCCTCAATGGGGCCTTTCTGCTGTCAGGACCCACCTTCCCACCTACAATAAACCAACATTAAAATCTTATTTTTGTGCATGCCAACTTTGGGAGCTATGAACTATCAGGGCTAAGTATCAAAACAGAAAACTTCCTTTGTAGATAGATTTCAATGTAGAAACAGATTCTGGGCCAGATTCTCTCTGCCTATTCTGGCCATTTTCTGATGCTCAAGTAGTGCAAAATGGTAGACGGTAGCTCTACCTGGCTAGCTGATTATTTCTCCAGTGTGGGGAAGTTTTCACCTGGCATAAAGAGGCATAATCAGCCTTTATGCCAACTGCCCTACCCACATGATGTATGGGGTAGGAGAGAGCATGACACAGCATACCTTCGCTCAACCAATTCTCAACGGATGTGTGGTCCCACAGGAAACACAGCCAGCTGGCATAGAAGTTAGAGCAGCCCCTAAGCTCTCCTGTACCAAGTGAATCTCAGCATAGGAGAGAATCAGGGCGCTTATGCATGGCTTTTAAAGTCTGTAGGAGTTGACCTCTCTCTTGTGAAGCTTTCAGCATCTCAAGAGAAGAATTTCTCTCTCTTGGGAATCTACAGGGAAATTAAAATACATCTTATGTTAAGGTTACAAATCTCATGACTTTCAGAGTTTAAGCGCTAAAACTGTGGTTCTCATACTGTAGTAATTATTAACTTGCACTTACTACATGTGTGTTGCATTGTCAATTTCTGGATTGATATCTAAATATCTACATAAATATGAATTTATGCAAACCACAAAATATACAGGATGTGTAGCATGGCTGAGTTAATGTTACAACAGAAACTAACCTCCATTTCCTCACTTTTTGAGCATTTAAATTCCTCACCTTAATGTTACTAGTTAATAGAGAAACATGCATTAATGTATCAAAACCCCAATCAATGGGCACAGAGAGGCCAGTGGCAGGATTAGAATCCATGGGCCAGACCTCCAGCTACAGTAAAATGTCAGAACGCCATTGACTTCAACTTAGCTACAACAATTTACACAACTGAGGATCTGGCCCTGTCTCTGGACACGGTAGGGCAAGCACTCCGTCAAGCTTAACACACACTTGCAGTTTACTCAAATAGGCTGATGTTCCCTTCTTTTTCACACTTTACAGGCAGCAGTAGAGAAGGCTTACTGCTCTGAGGTAACCATTGGCCTATGCTTCTGCCTGGATGTAGTGCTGTACACAATTATATTAAACAGGTTCAGTGAATTGTGCAGGGCAGCAACGAAAGTTACAGACGTAAGTACCAGCCTCTGGGAGGAGTCAACTCAAGCATCTGGTTAAGGAGAAATAGTTCTTTTTCTAGGAACTACGCCACCCAACATGGCATCGGGAGTCTGCGCACAGCACCAAATGACAACAGAAAGCAAAGCAAATGGCTGTATCCTTCAACAACAACTTATAGTTTTATCAGACCCTTCCATCTGAAAGTAAGAAACTGAGTCAGGATAACATCAGGAAACCAGGGTGAAAAAAAACCCAAAAATCATCTAAAAAAACCCCCTGGGTTTATCTACATAATCCCACGTTCGTGCACTTTAGAAATACAGTTTTAAGTGCTGTACAGTGCTTTAGGCAGACATCATAGCAGTATTATACTCATGTGATTCACTGACAACTCAAGTCTGCCCAATTTAGAGCCTGAGTAGTGCAGTGGCTTGAGAGTTTATCCTTTACAATCACCAGTAAAAATGAAAATTTACGCATAGCAGATGATTAGTCACTGGACTGTTGTCAGCAGGGAACAATTTTCTTCCACAATGCAGCAGATAGCACTGGCTAATCAGAAGCAGACTTTTTCTAAATGCTGACTTACTCTGACAACAGAGAGGGACTTCACCAAGCTTAGCTTAACTGATGTGAGACAATGCAGAGAACGTTTATCAATGCTTGTGGTCCCACATTATATAGAAAATGAACATCTACCATCCTGCAGCCTAACATAGCTGACGAACAAGTAACTGTAGAGAGTATTTAGCCACATATAGGGCATATCTGGCTTTGTTTAACACTGACCATGAGTTCATAGGTTCCAATAGCAGGCAAGACAGGTAGGAAAGGCAAGCTTTTAACAGTTCCTGAAAGACTACCTAGAATTGGGTTTTAGCTGCCCTTTCCCTGTCTGGAATGCAAGAGGTTTGATAGAAGTGTTTTTCACTATAACCTGAATTTGTGAGGTTACACATATATACAGGAGCATTTTCTAATGGTCGGCGAGCAGGATGAGGAGTCAAGAGTGATGGGTTCTCATGACAATGGGGAAATAAGTTAGGCTCAAATCTTCAAAAGTAGCCAGTAGTTTTGGGCACCCAATTTGAGATATCCAAGGCCAAAGTTTCAGAGGTGCTGGACACCCATAACCCTAGCTGAAGTCAATGGAAATTACAAGTGCTCAGTATTGCTGAAAAATCAGACCCTAAGTATCTCAAATACAGAGTCTCCAAATCTGAAGCACCCACAATCCTTGGCCACTTTTCACAATGTTGACCTTAATTACTTTGCAACTTAGATTTCCTATTTATAAAATGGAAATAATATTCCTCAACCTTGTAGGGGTGGTGTAAGGCTATATTGGTTAACAGTGAAGCAGCCAGGCAACATAGTCTAGGAGGGGATATGGCACCGGAATGGTAGTCAGGAGACATGAGTTCTACTCATACATTTGTCAATAACTTGTGAAACTTTGGGTAAATCCCTTCTTGTCTCTATGCCTGTTTCCCCTCCCACTCTTGTCTGTCTCACCTATCCCTTCAGGGCAAGAGCTGTTTGTATAACACATAGCACAAAGGAGCCCTGATCTTGGTTGGGGCCTCTAGGTGCTACTATAATGCAAACAACAATACAACTTACCTCCTTTGTAAAGTGCTTTGTGATCTACAGATTAAAAGCACTATGTAAGAGCTAGGTTATAGTATTTAAGTAAGGCTATGATTTTGTCATGGATATTTTTAGTAAAAGTCCCAGACAGATCACGGGCAATAAATAAAAATTCACAGAAGCGGTGACCTGTCCCTTTTACTAAAAATGTTCATGACCAATGGGGAGGGAGGAGAGTCCCGCACCCTGCCCTGCTGTGGCTGGAAGCTGTGGCCCCTGCCCAGTAGCTGGGAGTGACCCCCACCCATAGTGGCTGGGGAGCGGCAGGGGACCTCTGGGGAGCTGTGAGGGTTTCCTGCTGGCAGAGGCAGATGAGGAGCTGCCGGGGGTCTCCCGCACCCGCAGGGACTGGGGAGCTCCGGGAAATTCCCTGCAGAGGCTGGGGAGCTGCGTAGGATTCCCCACCACTCTGGGCCGCAGGGGTACTCCACAGCTCTCGGCCACCACAGGCGGTGGGGTACCCTACAGCTCTTAGCGGCTGCCGGCTGAAGTCACGGAGGTCTGTGGAAGTCACGAAATCCGTGCCTTCTGCAACCTCCATGACCAAATCATAGCCTTAATTATAAGTGTGCCAAGATCCTCTGAGTTGATGTGCCATGTAAGTGCAAAGCATTATTTATACACACACCTACACGGTTTCATGTAAACCAGTATGACAGGATTATTTTCTGTTACTTGTCTTTGCTATAAAAACCCATTCACATTTTGCCAGGGTAGTGGGGTGGTGGTAAAAAAGCATTGACCACTGATAACGGGTGAACTCTCATATCTTTAATTTTATGCAAGCATTTTCACCTCTCTCAAAAGGGACAGGTCACTATTGTTTTTTAAAATCAAACAAAACAAAGTCTATGAATTCACAAAATCAAATGGCATCTTATATCTGAAAATACGACAGTATCATCCACATGTTACAGGAAACTTGTGACTGTCACAGTTCTCCATGACGACAGCTCCGTTCCCCTCTCCCCATCAGGTGTTTGACAGTAACTGAATCCAATTCTTGCTCCAAACCAGCACCAGGTCTGAGGCTTTGGATCAGCTGTGATGTTATATCCAGTAATATCCAAGAGAGTTGTCTTCATTCACCTTTGCATTCCCTCAGGGTCTGGATAAATGGTCCTAAATGTCAAGTTTATCCGTGGTTCCCTGGCATGATATTCCTTAGGTACCCGATGCTATAAACATTATGAACAAAAAGAATATGGATTTTCATAATTAAAAACACATTTAATATTCAAACACAAAATATTTTGTATCCTCATTTTACAGGATGGTCCATTAAGTCCACTCACTTTTCAAAATAGTTTGATAAGACATAAAACCCATGTCCTGACTGCTCAGAGCAGTTAAGAAACCCACAGCATTTTCTGTAACAGTAGAGTTGTTAGGCCAAATTACAACTTTATTATGTTCTGTCTTCCTAAATTGCCTATGCACTTTCAGACGCATATTGTGTTCGTCACTGCCTCTCCTAAATGCAGGAACATTACATAGGAGTTTAAGTGGTGGGTGGAGCGATCACTATCTATCACTTGGAGTCCGGTGGCACCTTAAAGACTAACAGATTTATTTGGGCATAAGATTTCATAGGTAAAAAACCCACTTCTTCAGATGCATGGAATGAAAATTACAGATGCAGGCATAAATATACTGGCACATGAAGAGAAGGGAGTTACCTTACAAGTGGAGAACCAGTGTTGACAAGGCCAATTCAGTCACGGTTGATGTGGTACACTCCCAATAATTGATAAGGAGGTGTCAATACCAAGAGAGGGAAAATTGCTTTTATAGTGACCCAGTTCCTAGTCAAGCCCAAATGAATGAATGGTGTTAAGTTTGCAAATGAATTGTAGCTCTGCAGTTTCTCTTTGAAGTCTGTTTTTGAAGTTTTTTTGTTGCAGGATGGCTACTTTTAAATCTGTTATTGAATGTCCAGGCAGATTGAAGTGTTCTCCTACTGGCTTTTGTATGTTACCATTCCTGATGTCTGATTTGTGTCCACTTATTCTTTTACTTAGAGACTGTCTGGTTTGGCCAATGTACTTGGCAGAGGGGCATTGCTGGCACATGATGGCATATATCACATTAGTAGATGTGCAGGTGAAAGTTTATGCCCAAATAAATCTGTTAGTCTTTAAGGTGCCACCGGACTCCTTGTTGTTTTTGTGGATACAGACTAACACGGCTGCCCCTCTGATATATATATCACTTATTGATCTTGCAGAGATCCTGTTCAGCTTAAGCCATTAATTTGTGGGATACATTGAGATTCTTGGATGGAAAGCACTGTTAATATGTAGTGAAGCGTCATGTCATTGCATAACACACATCTCCCAATAGCTTTCCCAGTAACTCATGTCCTCACTGGTGTAGTTTGTGGAAATCCAGAAAACTATACGACGATGGGAAAAAGCTCATTCATGTTGCCCAAGTATTCTCACCTGCCAGTCTTCCTGGGTAGCTCCCTCCATCATCAGTAAAGTTCCATGAGGCAATGGGATCCGCACTCGTTCCACATACGTATAGTCCCCATTCTCTTCCTAGAAAGAAGAAATAAAAATACAGAAGTGTGTGCAGAAGACGGAAACACTGCATTAGGGGACTCCACATCAGAGCTTAAAACAAGAAAGGGGTTCCTCAACAAATTACCAATTAAGACTTGGTTCTGATATTGTTCTCATTGTATAATGAAGAGCAGGGTATACCACTCCCTTTGTTACTGCCAGGCAGCAGCTATATTTCACCAAGGTTCATAAATTTTAAGGCCAGAAGGAAAAAATGGTTACTCACCCTTTTTGTAACTGTTGTTCTTCAAGATGTGTTGCTCATATCTATTCCAGTTAGGTGTGCGCGCGCACCATGTGCATGGCTGTCGGAAACCTTTCCCTAGTAGCTACCCGTCAGGCTGGCTGTGGAGCCCCCTAGAGTGGCGCCGATATGGTGCTCTATATACAACCCTGCCAGCCCAACCCCCCTTCAGTTCCTTCTTGCCGGCAACTCCAACAGAGGAGAAGGCGGGAGGGAATGGACTAGACATAGGCAACACATCTCGAAGAACAACAGTTACAGAAAGGGTGAGTAACCATTTTTTCTTCTTCGAGTGCTTGCAGTTAGGTGACTTCCAAGCCTTACCTCGGAGGTGGGGTCGGAGTCAAGGCATTGCAGACTGAAGTATCGCTCTGCCGAAGGCCGCATCATCCCGAGATTGGTGGACAATGGCATAGTGCAATGTGAAAGTATGCACTGAAGACTATGTGGCAGCCCTGCAGATTTCCTGAAGAGGTACGTGGGCCAGGAAGGCTGTTGACAAGGCCTGTGCCCTTGTGGAGTGAGCCGTGACGGCAGGCGAAAGAACCTTCACCAAGTTATAACAAGCACGGATACACACCGTAATCCAGGAGGAGATCCGGTGGGAAGAGACTGGCAAACCTCTCATCCGCTCTGCCAAGGCAACATACAACGAGGTTGTCTTGCGGAACGGCTTCATGCAGTCAATATAGAAAGCGTGCGTCCTCCTGATGTCCAGCGAATGCAGCTGCTGTTCACGGGGCTGGCATGCGGTTTTGGGTAGAAAATTGGCAGAAAAATGTCCTAGCTAATATAGAAGTGGGACACCATTTTAGGAAGGAAGGCCGAGTGAGGCCTAAGTTGCACCTTGTCTTTATGAAAGATAGCGTGCAGAAGCTCAGATGTGAGGGCCCACAGTTCAGACACACGTTGTGCCGAGGTGATAGCCACTAGAAAAGCAACCTTCCAAGAGAGGTAGAGGAGCGAACAGGAAGCCAGAGGCTCAAAGAGAGGACCCATGAGACGGGAAAGGACTAGGTTGAGGTCCCAGGCCACAACAGGGGGCTTCATCGGGGGATTAATCTTCTCCAAGCCTTTTAGGAAAAAGTCCCACGATGGGGTGCGCAAACACCAAGCTCCCAGGTGTTTACCCGAGATGGCCGCGAGGTGGACCTTGAGAGAACCGAATGCCAGACGCTGGTCCTTCAAGTACAGGAGATAATCCAGAATACAAGGGATTGAAGCCTGGAGTGGGAGCACCTGCCTTTGAGCACACCAGATAGAGAACCTTTTCCATTTTGCTCTGTATGTGGCCCTGGTAGATGGCTTGCGGCTCTCCAGAAGCACCTGCCTCACCAGGTCCGAACAGATGAGCTCTGCCTGGTTCAACCACGGATCCCCCAGGCCATGAGGTGGAGCGACTGAAGGTCTGGGTGAAAGAGACGACCGTGATTCTGCAAGATGAAGTCGGGAGTGAGAGGTAGACATACCGGTGACTGGACCGACAGGCCCATGAGGGTGGGGTACCAGCACTGGTGAGGCCAAGCTGGGCCACCAGTATGACATCCGCTTTGTCCCTGTGGACCTTGAAAAGCACTTTGTGGAGGAGTGGAAATGGCGGGAAGGCATACAGCAGTTGACTGGACCATGGAATCATGAATGCATCTGCGATCGAGCCTGGGCTGTGGCTCCTGAAGGAGCAGAAGATTGGACACTTTCTGTTGGCCTGCGTGGCAAACAGGTCGATTCGGGGAAACCCCCAGCTGCGGAAGATGGAGTGGATGATGTCCGGATGAATCGACCACTCGTGCATGAGGAACTGTCTGCTCAAGCTGTCCGCCAGCATGTTCTGGCAGGTATGAGGCCTGGAGAAGGATGGAGTAGGCTAGACAGAATTCCCACAGTAGGAGGGCTACCTGACAGAGCAGAGACATAAAACATGGCCGTGGTATTGTCTGTCAGTACTGCTACACAGTGGCCCTGCAAGCAAGACAGCAATGCTTGGCATATAAGGCGGATCACCCTGAGTGCCTCTGACCATTTGCAACTGCGATTCCACCTGCTGGCGAGAGCGGCCTCGAAGAACCCAGTCGTCCAGGTAAGGATAGACATGCACATGATAGCAGCGAAGAAAGGTTGCCACGACCGCCATGCATTTGGTGAAGACGCGAGGAGCTGTGCACAGTCCGAACGGGAGGGCCGTGAACTGATAATGCACCTTGTTCACCACAAAGCAGAGGAACTGGTCTGTGAGACTGGGTTACAGATATGTGGAAATAGGCATCCTTCATATCGAGGGCGGCATACCAGTCTCCCGGATCCAAGTAAGGGATGATTGTGCTCAGGGAGACCATGCAGAACTTCAAGCTGACGATGAACTTGTTGAATTCCCTCAGGTCCAGAATGGGCCTTAGGTCCCCCTTTGCCTTGGGGACGAGGAAGTGACAGGAGTAGAAACACTTGCCTTTGAGCTCCTGGGGAACCTCCTCCACTGCTCCTAGAGCGAGGCGTCTGAACCTCCTGGATGAGAAGTTGCTCATGAGAGGGGTCCCTGAAGAGGGACGGGCAAGTGGGATGGGAGGGTGGGAAGGAGCAGAAATGGATAGAATATCCTGCCTCTACCGTGCGAAGCACCCACTGATCAGACGTAATAAGGGACCATGCACAGTAGAAGCGGGATAGATGGTTCAAGAAGGGAGGATAACTGGCCTGATTGTGGACTGGTAATCTGTCCTTGTGTGCACCTAAAAAAGTGCTTAGGGCCCGGAGGGGACTTGGACTGTCCCTGGCCCTGCACAGGAGGAGGGCGCGATGGCCTACGCCGACTATATCTGTTTCTCCTGCGGGAGAAGTCCTGTCTGAGCCTAGTGGGAAAAGACCGCTGCTGGGTGGTCTAAGGTTTGAAAGGCTTCCTTTGGGTCACCGGAGTATGCGTGCCGAGGGACTTACTCATGTTGCGGGGTCCAGAATTGCCATTGGGGCTGCCAGTGGGGTGCTGAAGCCTCCTAAGACTTCCCAGCCCTGATTTGGGCGCTTCCGATGCCCGATCTGAAGGAGGGTGACCTTGAGCAGGACGGCCAAGGGGGAGCGGTGCGAGACTGCATCAGGGAGGCCTCCTCCTCCTCCAACAGATGGGAGAGGTGCTGTGAAGGATAGCAAGGTTCAGACGGTGACCGGTGGAGTGATGCAAGCCGGAGCCGCCGTTGGGAAAGACAGCGAGATGTGGAACAGTGCCAGGAGGTTGAGCGGTGCTGCGATGTGGAGCTTTGCCTTGGTGTGGAGCAGTGCCGTGATGGGGACCGGTGCTGAGGCGGGGACCGGTGCTGTGAGGTGGAATGGTGCCAGGATGGGGTGTGGTGTCGCAACGTAGAGTGGTATCGCTGTATAGAGTGGTGCCGGTCCATCGAGCAATGATTGGAAAATGCAGTCTGAGGTCGATGCTGCCAGCGGTGCTGTGAGGTCACAGAGTAGGACCTGGACCTCGAGCGGGACCACGACCTATAAGCCAATGACCACCTCAAGCGGGGTCGAGACTGCGAGATCAGTGCCGCGAGTCAGACCAGTGCGGGGCATAAGTGTGATGCCAGGACTCAGAGTGATGCAGAGATCCTGGTTGGGGGCGGGGGGCGTGGCAGACAGCCCAAACATAGCCAGTCTGCCTTTGGATGGTACCGGACCTCAAAATAGTGGAGGTCTCGAGACTGGAGACTTGGGCACCATCATCTCAATGAGACCCCTAGTAGCCTCAAAAGTGTCTGGCGTAGAAGGCAACATGACCTCCCCTACCTGCAGCCGTGGGGAGTCCAGGAGCATGGGGCTTCCTGGGGAAGACGGGGGCCCACGAGGGTTGAGCTTGACCCGAGGGTCTGTCGGCCGTAGGCCCATACTCCACATTGTCCCCTGCTGGGGGTGCAGTGTCCGTGACAGGCCATTGGGGAGACTTGACCTTAGCCTGTTTTTTGTGGGCAGCTGGTGAGTGGGAGTGGTGCTGAGGGGACAGCTTCTGGGGCCCGGAAGACCACTGGCCCCTGGGTAAGTGTGCTGAGTCCTTTTTCCGTGCCACAGACGGCACCGCCAAAGGAGTGCTCCGCACCAAGGCGCTTGGAGCTGGGTCCTGCTGCAGACAGAGGGCAGACTCCACGAGAAGTTGTTTCCATCGAATATTCCTCTTTTCTGGTGCGAGGCTTGAAGGCCCTGCAGATCTTGCACTTGTCCGACTGATGGGCTTCTCCCAGGCAGGAGTCATGAGGGTCGCCCGTGGGCATAGACTTGGTGCAGGAGCTACTGGGTTTGAAGCCTTGGGAAGGCATGCCCTGGAGCCCCGCAGGGCACTCGTTGGAAGGGAAATCCTCCCAACCGCTAAAGACTACAATTAACAACTAAGAGAACTATTAACTAACAATGGGTAACTATATACAAAGATAAGCAGAAAAGGTAGGATTAGTGGAACACTTGCGAGCAAGAGACCACTGTTCCAACAACAATCACTGGCGGTAAGAAGGAACTGAAGGGGGGTCAGGCCGGCAGGGTCGTATATAGAGCGCCATACCGGCGCCACTCCAGGGGGCTCTACAGCCAGTCCGACAGGTAGCTGCTAGGGAAAAGCTTCCGACAGCGATGCGTGCGGCGCGCGCACACACACCTAACTGGAACCGATATGAGCAAGCACTCGAAGAGAAACTATTATGATTAGTTAGTCTGACCTCATCCATAACACCTAGAATTTCACCAAGTGATTCCTGCATCAAGCTCATCACTTCCAGCTGAGCTAGACTACAGCATATATTTTAGATAGCCATTCGGCCTTGCTTTAAAGGCTTCTAAACCACATCCCTAGAGTAAGTTGTTCCAATGGTTAATTAGCCCCTCTAAAAAAAAAAAAAAAAAATCATGCCTTATTTCTAATCTGAATTTGTCTAGCTTCAGCTTCCATCCATTATATATTTTATTCCGCTTTTGTCCATCTGTTAGATTAAGGAGCTCTCTACTATGCAAAATCTCCCCATGTAGGTACTTGTAGACCATGATCATGTCGCCTCTTAAATGTCATTTTGTTAAGATAAATAGATTAAGTTTCTTTATTCAATTTGTGAGGCAGGTTTCCAGATCTCTCATCATGCTTGTAACTCTTTTCACAATCCTTTTCAATTTATCAACATTCTTTTAAAAGAGTCGTCATCAGAATTGGACACACTATTCTAGCACTGGTCTCACAAATGCCATATACAATACTAACAACACCTTTCTACTTCTACTTATTCATCCCCTGCCTGTACATCCAAAGATTCCATTTGCTTTCTTTGTCACGACATTGCACTGCTAATTCATATTCATTTGGTTACCCACTATGAGTCAGAAAGTCCTGTCTGAGTTGTTGCTTTCCAAAATACAGTCCTACATCTTATAAGTGACCTACATTCTTGGTTCCTCAATGCAGGACCTGTGTTCATCTGTATTAAGAAGCATATGTGACCCGGTGCACCTGGGGTAGCCCTCACTAGAAATGCCAAGGTCAGGGCAGACTGCAAAAACGTGTGCAGATACTCCCAAGACTGGTGGGTAACAATGAAGTTACACTCCCCAACCAGTCACAAACTGTGCTTCTGATCCACACTGGTAATCAAGCAGCAAATAAATAAATAAATAAAATAAATTACACAGCCCCCTTCTTGCATTCCAGTTCTCCGGCTCCCAGTCAGCACATAGGTCCAGTACAGTGAGAAGTTACCATACAAAATGTTCTTCTGACCCCAAAGGACCAGCCACATTGCCAGGTCAGTATTAGGTTGGATCTTACGCAAAAATATCACGTTGCCAGCCAATCCTTCAGTGTCTAAAACTAAAGTTTATAATAAACTTTATAAACTTTAGTTTATAATAAACTAAAAGGAAAGAACAAGAAGAGACATGTTAAATGGTAAAACAGACACAAACATACAAAAGATTCAAAGTCCATGTATCAGTTTCTTAGCAGTACTCGTCAGTTTGCTGGCTTGAAAGTCCCTCTAGAACACATTCATAAATTAGATGGGTCATTCAGTCCTTTGTTCAGAGATTCGGTTTGTAGCAAAGTTACTCCAGAGGTAAGAAGCAGGACTGAAGACAAAATGGAAATGATGCAGCTGCCCTTTATATTCCTCTTTCCATGTGGCTTGTACTTCCTGTGTTCCAAACACAAGCTTCACAGCACATGGGCATGGAAAAGCCTTACGGCACATCTTCACCAGCAACGTTTAAGCGCTGCCGTCTAAAAAACCACCTCCATGAGGGGCATGGCTGCCAGCGCTGTAGCACTGTCTACAGTATGCTGAAACTTGCAGTGTTCAGGATGTTTTTTTCCCACACCTCTGAGTGAGAAAGTTGCAGCGCTGTAAAGCATCGACAAGCCCCTGGCCCCATCTACACTGGCAAGTTTCTGCTCTGTAACTCCCAAGGTGTACACACTGCCAAGCCACTTTGTGAGCAGAAATTGCGCAGTTGTGGCGCTCTAAAAAAACCACCCCGACGAGAGGCGTAGAGCTTTCTGCACCGGGGCTCCAGCGCTGCGATTGGCTTCGGGGAGGTGTCCCACAATGCCTGTTCTCACCTCTCTGGTCATCAGTTTGAACTCTACTGCCCTGCCCTCAGGTGACCAATCATCATCCCCACCCCGTACATTCCTTTGCAAATTTGAAAGTCTCCTTCCTGTTTGCTTGGTGATGCGTTCAGTGGTCTAAGCACATCTTTCCAGGTGGACCTCATCACCATTTGGGGAGAAGAGGCTGTGCAGTCCCAGCTGCACTCCAGCCGTCGGAATTATGATACCTAAGGACAGATTTCATGATGCATGATAGAAAGGGGCCACGAGTGAGACATACTGCAGTGTGCGGTAAAAGTGAAGGAGCTGCAGAACACTGACCACAAGGCATGGGAGGCAAACTGCTGCTCCGGTGCTGTCCCCACAAGTTGCCGGTTCTACAAAGAGCTGGACGCAATACTCAATGGTGACCCCACCTCCACTGCGAAGGCCCCTATGGATACTTTGTTGGCTCATGTGTCAGTCAAGAGTGGACTGAACCAGAGGGAGGAAATCTTGGACGAAGAGGGGGAGGGGGACCCAGAGGCAGAGAATGACTTGGAGGCCAGAGATGCCTGCAGTCAGGAGCTCTTTTCCATCCTGGAGGAGCCTCGCCAGTCACAGCAGTCAGACCTTTACAAAGCGCAAACAGGAGAGGAGGCCCCTGGTAAGTGGATCTGATTTTGGGAATTGCTGAAGCAAGTTGTTGGGGACAGGAGGGTTGGAGAAAGCAGGCTCGTCTCCCACCGCACGCCTAATCTGAGCGGTGGAACAGGCTGTTGATAGACTTCCTCACTTCATGGGAATCTCCCTCAGAGATCTCCAGGAAACTCTCCTGGAGTTACTGGGCAATCCACTCCCGCAAGTTCCTTGGCACAGCTACTTTGTTTCTTGCCCCATTAATGGTAACTTTCCCATGCCACTTTGTCGTCACAGGGTTTGTGTGTGGACCATTGCTGCACACAGGTGATCCGCATAGGGGCCAGGGCTGAAGCCGCAGTCTTGGAGAAGACCCTCCCTTGATTCCCTGGCCACCCCCAGCAAGATATCTTCCATTATGATCATCTCCTGTGGAAAGTGTGGGGACAGGAATGATTATCAGACCCCCCCCCATACAGCACTGGCTCTACCTAAGAGCCATGTGCCCAGTGTACAGTAGTGAAGAGTGATTTACCCTGCCTCTGTGGCTGTTCACCATTTTGGGGGTCTTGTGGCTCATGTGTGCTTGCCTGGGGTCAGCCAGTTAGTGACAGGTGAGAGACTATTGGCTGTGTTTTAAAGCACTGAATCAGTGTTACCTGTGTTGCAAATAATACCGCTTCTGTAAAATGTTACATTTAAACTTCACAGAGATGACCTTGGGAGCCTTGCCTCCCTCTTTGTTATCAGTGGCAGAAGGCTGCGCAGAATTAGAAAGTGACCAAGGAGAACTTTCTCCATGAGGTTATGATGCACTCTGCCACTGAGAAAGAGGAACTGAAGGAGTGGTGGGACAGCAAGAAGAAGGACCGAAAGGAGAACGCGGCGCACCAGAAAGAAGCCATGGAGCGGCTCTTAAACATTATGAAGCACCAAGTCTGCACGCTCCAGGCGATACTAGCTCTTCAAACCGAGCAGCTCCAGCACCTGCCCTCCCTCATGTGCACCAAATCACCTCCTAGCATTACAAGTATTGCAATCCCGAGATTAGCAACAAATATTAGTGGCTTTCAGCTTCAAATTGCTGCCTCAAGGCATTCCTGATCCTTATGGCCCCACGCTGTGCCCCTCTAAGAGCCCTAGTCTCTGGCTGTTCAAACTCTGAGCCGCTGTGGGCCAGCCCTGAGAGAAGCTTTCACCCTTCCCCTCACAAATATTATGGAGCGTATAGCACGCAGCTAAAAACATAGGAATATTGTCATCGGCCATGTCCAGCTTCCCACACAGGCATTACCAGCGGGCTTTTAAACGGCCAAATGTGCACTCCATAGTAATTCTGCACTTGCTCAGCCTGTTGTTGAACTGCTCCTTGCTGCTGTCAAGTTGCCCTGTGTATGGCTTCATAAGCCACGGCATTAAGGGGTAGGTGGTGTCTCTCAGGATCACAATGGGCATTTCGACTTCCCCTCCAGTGATCTTCTGGCCCAGGAAGAAAGTCCCTGCTTGCAGCTTCTTGAACAGGCCAGTGTTCCAAAATGTGTGCGCATCATGCACCTTTCCAGACCAGCCTACATTAATGTCTGTGAAATGTCCACGGTGATCCACAAGTGCCTGGAGAACCATTGAGAAATACCCCTTGTGGTTAATGTACTCCGTGGCTAGGTGGTCTGGTGCCAGAATTGGAATCTGCGTGCCATTTATCATCCCTCCGCAGTTAGGGAAATCCATTTGTGCAAAGCCATCCACAATGTCACACACTTTGCCCAGAGTCAGTCTTTTGGAGTAGGATGCAATGAATGGCCCTGCACGCTTCAATCAACGCGACTCTTACGGTCGACTTTCCCACTCCGAACTGGTGAGCGACCGATCAGTAGCAGTCTGGAGTAGCCAGCTTCCACAGTGCAATCACCACGCGCTTCTCCAGCGACAGGACAGCTCTCATTCTCGTGTCCTTGGGCTGCAGGGCTGGGGTGAGCTCATCACACAGTCCCATGAACGTGGCTTTCCTCATGGGAAAGTTCTGCAGCCTCTGCTTGTTGTCCCAGACGTGCATCACGATGGGATCCCACCACTCGGTGCTTGTGTCCCGAGCCCAAAAGCGGCGTTCCACTGTGGTCAGCACCTCCGTGAATGCCACAAGCAACCTCATGTCGTAGCTACTACACGTGGCGAGATCAATGTCTCACTCCTCTTGCCTTTGTCGTTTAAGGAATACCTCCACTACCACTTGTGACGTGTTGGTCAGAGCAAGCAGCATACTGGTCAGCAGTTCGGGATCTATTCCTGCAGCCCAAAAGAGGCAAGGCGCACAGCGCACAAACCGTTGAAAGATAGTGCCAAATGTGGATGGAAGCACAGGGATTGCTGGCATGCGATACAATGCATCACTGGGCATTGGGACGGGACCCAGGATGCCCCGTGACCCCCTCTGCCTTCCCACAAGTCTTAGGGACAAAAGAGAAAGAGGTGCTCTGTGGGATAGTTGCCTCTGAACAGTGCTGCAAGTGCCGCAGTTGCGAACACACTATTGCGCAGGGAGCTGTCAGTGTGAACACACAACAGCGGTTTTCCTTTTGTGCTCTTTGACTGGCACTGTAATTTTGCTAGTGTAGACGTGCCCTTTGAGTCCTCTGTCCATAGGCATGTCCCTGTATGGCTTGGGGAGTCATAAGGTGTATCCCTGGCCTTCTCTCAATGGGTCAGTTGTGTAGCTGACGTCATTTGATGGGCCATCAAGCAGGTTAGGCAGTGCTGCTGCCTGGGGGTGTCACCCAGATGCACAACAAGTTTGAAATACAGATATATCATACATATCTATAACTCACAATACAAAGGTGATACCAGCATATAAACAAGATCATCATACTTGGCAAATTATAAAGTTTTCACAGATACCTCACATAGCATATCTGGCATGACTCATTGCAATTTTACGATATTGGTAACCATAATATCATAAAGTGTCTCCCATACTCCATACAGCGTGTTGTTCAGGTGTGCCCAGTTTATCATTCTATTCATTCATATTGCTCTATAGAACTGACCTGTCATTATTTACCATTCCATCAGCAATGATTTTGTTTTCTTCAAGATCATGGATAAAAAGCGTTGACTACTATTTAACCAAAACCAGATCCCTGCACTAGAAGCACCCACTGAATGATGATTCCCCATTTACAATTAGTTTTTGAGATCTGTCAGCCAGTTTTTAATCTATTTAATAGGTGCTACGTTGATTTTGTATAGTGCTAATTTTTAAAATCAGAATGTCGTGAAGTACTATTCAAATGTCTATTATGCCAACGGTTATCTTTGTTAACCAAACTTGTAATATCATCAAAAAAATGTTATCAAGATTGTTTGCCAAGACCTATATTCCATGAAACCACATGGATAGGTATTAATTATGCTGTCATATTTTAATTCTTTATTGACTGTACCCCATATTAGCCTTTGCGTGATTTTACCTGGAATCCACATGAGGCTAAGTGACCTGGAGTTACCTCGGTCATCCTGTTTACCATTTTAAAATATTGAGACACTAACTTTTTTTCCCAGTCCTTTTGGACTTCCCTCAGTATACCAGAAGTTTTGTAAAATATCAACATCAACAGCTCAGAGAGCTCCTCATCAATTCTTTTGAAATTCTTGGGTACAAATTATCTGGTCTTTCAGATCTGAAAATGTTTAGCTTTAGCAGTCTGTGTAACATTCTCCGTACTTACTGTTAGAATAGAAACTGTGTAATCATCACTGCCAACTCTGACATCATCCAGCTTCTTTGCAAATCCAGAACTGAAATATTTATTGAACTCTTCTGCCTTGTCTGCACCACTACTGACAACTTTACCATCCCTGTCTAATAAAGGTGTAAAGCTTTTCTAAAATGAAATATTCAGGGAGGGTTAAGGTAGAAATTCAGCTATAGAATGTCTGCTTTAAACCGAAAAATTACTATTAAAAGGACAGACTCAAGGTGTTTTTATTTTTTGTTTATAACAAATGTTGGGAAGCATGGAACTGAAATCTGTCTGTCATTTAAAAAAAAGTGCTGCACTGAAAAGACACGTGCTAGTTTGTCATTGCAGGTTCAGTCCCAAGGACTAGGCTGCACAAAACATGGCTTTGTTATTGCAGCTTCCCCGCACTGTGCACATAATGAATTGCTAATTTTAGGGTCTTCCCAACAGTTGGCTTGTAAGGTCACTTCTGAGGACTGAGCTACTGAGTTTTTTAACTATAGGAATTGGGTGTAGAAGACAGCAAGGGAGAGAACACTGCATCAATTATTTGTTCATGAAATACATATACTGTGACTGTAAACAGATAAGGAAAAAATGTAGGTCATGTTTTAAGCTTCTAAACTCTGCCAGTGCCCCTGTAGACCAGTGGTTTTCAAACTGCGGGTCGCGACCCAGTAGTGGGTCACGGAATGCACAACACTGGGTCGTGGCGGCTTTGGTCAGTCGGCTAGTCCCTACCTGTTCTAACACTGCGCTGCGCCCCGGAAGCGGCCAGCAGTAGGTCTGGCTCCTAGGCGGGGAGGGGCCACAGGGCTCCGCATGCTGCCCTCACCCTGAGCATGAGCTCCGCACTCCCATTGGCTGGGAGGGCAATGCCTGCAGGCAAGAGCCGAGAGAAGCTGCCCTGACCCCCTCCAGCACCACCAACCCCCTGCCCCAGGTCTAAGCCCCCTTGTGCACCCCAAACCCCTCATCCCTGGCCCCACCCCAGACCCTGCACGCCTAGCCCAGTGCCCTGACCACCTCCTGCATCCCAACCCTGTACCCCAGCCCTGAGCCCCTCCCACACCCAAACCCCTCATCCCCAGCTCCGTTGGGGTGCGGGCATCAACAATTTTCTTCAACTGGGTGGCCAGAAAAAGTTTGAAAACCACTGCTGTAGAACACAATCATACAGACACACAGAACAGATGCTTAAGTTGTTTTTTCCCATTTCACTTATTTATTTATAATTACAGAGGCAGTCTCTTTTCCTGTTGCTCATAATGGTTGGTGCATTCCTAAAAATCACACTCACTGCAGTTGGCTTGGAGGAGATTAGGGAAGGCATTGCTAAAATGTTCCAGCCCTTGCTCAAGATGGCAATTACTCACAACTGAATTAAACACAGCCTGTCACTAGTAGAATGGAATACGTCAGATGAAATGGAGCTGTGCTTCAGGGGAATGAGATAAGACAGGCCGCAACTTATTATGTCATCTGAAAGACTACCTTATCATCTGCAAGACACGTGGAGCCCATGTCATTTGGAAACGTCGTAGCACAATTCAGACTAGAAGACGATTATTAGAATAAGATTCTATCCAGCCTGAAGCAAAGGGATAGTTGCCTCACATTGATACACCACTGTTTGTGAAACAAGAAGTGTTACAAGACCTCAGCTTTCAGATATCTACACATGGAGTTATACAGGAATAACTATTCCCAAAAAACTCCATGTGTGGATGCTTTAATTCTGGAATAAATGTCCTTGAATGATGCCACGTGTAGACATTTATTGAAGAATAAGAGCATCCACACGTAGCTATTGAGATAGCTATTCCAGAATAACTCCATATTGCAGATAAGTCAGAGAGGACAATGAATGGTTTGATAAATACCCAGGAGAGGCTACTTATTACTTGTACAGTAACTGCAGTTCTTCAAAATGTGTTGTCCCTATAGATACTCCACTTCAGATACGCATGAGCTTTTGATGGAGATTTTTGGGAACAGTGTCTGTGGGTCTGTACCTGCGCTGTACATATCCTTAAGCTCTTAAGGAATCTGTATGTTGTGGGGTGTGTGAATGTGGAAATTCCACTCGCTAGACAGTGAAAAGCCTTGACAACTTTAAAGGTGGCTCTTGTTGGAGCTCAGCAACAGGCCTGAGGTCCTTAAGCTCAACTGGTAGTCGAGTATGCAATTGAGGTGGGACTCTGATGGGGACAGCCCTCTCTGGGTGCACCAGAAGCGAAAGCGCTTCCATTTTTGCAGATTTCGCACTCTGAGGTGTAGGATTGGTCTCCATCCTCCCTTTTTCTTGGGGACTGGAAGCCACTTTGGTAATGGAGGTGGAATCTGTACTGGAGGTGGTGCCAAGACTGGTGGTCAGGTCGGTGCCAGAAGGAGAGTGAATACTTGGTGGTCTAACAGTACCATCAGGTGATACCTTTTGGTACTGGCCAGAAGAGGAGAGTTGGGTTTCTGAAGGATAAAGAAGTCTTGTGGGAGCAGCAATGAGCTCAGTACCGGTGAGGTGAGTTGTTGGGCTGCTTGCTGTGATGTCGCTGCCAATACCAGAGGTGTAATGAGCAAGCAATCTGTATGCTCTCTAAGCTCTTGGCCTGTTAAGAGTATGCGGTACCAGAAGAGCTAGTACCAAGGGAGTTGGTGTTGATGCTGATCTCCTTGCAGAGTCCTTGTGTCAAAAGGGCTCTGAATTGGATGTCAAGGCTGGTACCAAACAGGGCTTCTTGGCATGAGAAGACGCAGAAATCTTCTTTGAAGGTGGGTGAGACTCAGTATCAGGAAGGAGAGGAGAGTCTGCTGTACCCACACTGGGACATAAGGTCTCTTTAGCAACTGACCTTTGGGGAGACTTCTCCTTCCTACTCAACTTCCTGTCAGTGGACTTGGGCCTCTTCTTCTTAGCATGCTTTGGGGGTTCTGAAACAGCTTGCCAGAGCTTAGATGTTGGAGGTCTATAGAGCATTTGGGTCTCTTGAGACCAGTGTACAGGGAGGGAGTTGGGCCCTGGCCCCTGACACTTAAAGAGTACTCCATAAGTAGATTGAGCCTGTCCTCCCTCAGCCTCCTAGATCTACCCTTCAAGATGGAGCAGACCTTGCAAAGGTTAAACCCTGGGGTTTTGACCATACCTTGGACTTAGGGGCAGCCCCAAACAAAGGGGGAACTGTAGGTGGCAGGAAGCCCCGGCTGTCAAAGAAGGAGAAATATACACAGTGCAAAAAACAAAAACAAAAAGTCTGAAAACAAAGAAAATCAATTAAATTCAAAATAAGTAAAATAAGAATAAATCAAGTAAGAAGGCAAAGTTCACAAGCTAACTAAGGATACAGCAAGGCTCAGTCGCAGGCTGCAGGCGGTTGAGAAGGAACTGCAGCAGCAGGGGATCCGACCTTCCCTACACACACCCTCAAACCAGAGACCAAGGATAGGTATGGCACAGGGACAAACCTGTGGACAATGCTACTGAAAATCTCTAAAGGCCCATGGGCACATGTGCATCTGACGTGGAGCGTCCACAGGAACAACTACAGTACTTGAAGAAGAATATGGTATTTTAAAATGTTATTTTAAAAATCACTACAATCCAAAACTATTTTTCATTAATAAAAAAAACCAAGGTCTAAATTTTCAAAAGGGACATTATTTTGGGTGCTTCATTTTAGTGTGCCCAACTTGACACACTTTACAAGGACAAGTGCCCAGTGCTTTCTGACAATCAGAATATCAGTCAATATCACCTGAAAATTTAGGCCTCAGTTTAAATGAGAGAGTAGATTTGGGTACAAACAATTCTTAATGCAAAAACAACAAGGACAAGAGGAATATGGAAGAAAGGCTTTGCAGATAAAGCCTTCACCTCTAAAATGGGAGTATTAAATCCAGTGTGAGATTTAAGTGAAATAAGTTTGATGGGCCTCAGATCAATTCCCAAATAAAGGAGTTCCAAATAACAAAGCATGACATGACAGAATTGACTCAGAACTGCAGCCATATTTCCTCATGCCCAAGAAGTCACAGGCAGACAGAATGAGGCCATTCATACTGCCAGTGCTTGTGCTGGGAATAATGGAACCATGAGTGTTTCTCTTTGTGGCCTCTAAGGGCCCAGTCCTCTAAGATTCTGAGTATACTTGGCTCCTATTGAAGTCTGAGAGTGCTGAAGGTGTTCAGTGCTGCTCAGAATAGAGCCGAGCATGCTCTTTGCAAGGACAATATTTATTTGAAAAAGGCATAATGCGGCACCCAAAAAGTTTTGGACAATCATCTTGCTCTGTTAGAAGCATCCCTAGCAACCCATATGCAAAGATAAAGATTTGGAGTGGAGGGGTTTGGTTTTTTAACTTTTGAGAGAGAGAGAGGTTTTTTTTTTTTTTAAACAGAAGTTATAAAAAGTCCATGACTGCTGACGAACAGCAGATACATAAATACCATTATGAAAGCTCTGTTTCATTTCACAGGATTATATCATGTTATTTTATGTCTGGGCAAGAATGAACTCTTCATTCTTTGCCTCCTGATCATCTTGGTTAAAATGGATTTAAAGATCTGATCTGATAGAGACCCTATTTGTTGAAGTGTTGTCAGAAAAGTGGCTATGTAAAAACAACACCCTCTTACCACATTACATTGTGCATTTTGAGCCAAAATTGTTGACTTTACTCACAAAAAACAGGTTTGCGTTCCTGTTATCCCTGCAGAGCTAATAGTTATGAGCACCCTAGCTAGACTTTATTCTGCCTCCTACACCATCATCAACATTGTCTGCAAAGTCCTCATTGCACAACCTTTACCTTTGGAGCTGATGTTAGAGGAACAATCCAGGTGGGTTTTCAGAACCATTTGCGGCGCTGGTACTTAAAAGTGATTCTTTGATTTTTAAGGTAAGTAAATGCGATGTTTTAAATACCTGAACATAAACCTGGGCAAATACATGGTCACTTTTATATAGCCAGTTTGGTCAATTCTGTATACTCTTGGGCCTGATCTACACTGCGGGGGGATTGATCTAAGTTACGCAACTTCAGCTATGTGAATAACGTAGCTGAAGTCGACATACTTAGACCTACTCACCATGGTGTCTTCACTGAGGTGAGCCAACTGCTGATGCTCTCCCATCGACTTCGCCTGTGCCTCTTGCCTTGGTGGAGTACCGGAGTCAACGGGAGAGCACTCGGTGGTCGATTTATCGCGTCTAGACTAGACTAAATCGACCCCCGCTGGATTGATCGCTGCCCACCGATCCGGCGGGTAGCACAGACATACCCTTAGAAAAGGAGTAGCCACTGAAATGCAGGCCTGCAAAAGGAACTGGCCTACATTTTGGTGCATTGAGATTAACTGCTCTAATAGTTTTCAGCTGTACACTCAATAAAAGCCTGGGTTTAATACTGCGCCAGCCAAACAGGTAAAATTGTTTCAAGTTCTTCTTTAACTAGATAGAGTTAAGAATTAGGAAGGCTGCTGGCTTAGCTGGTAGGAAGCAGTAAATGTAAAGCTTAAAAGCACATTCTTGGACCTCATGACCTTGGACTTGTTCCTAAAAACAATTTCATAGAATCAGAGAAGTTAGAGAAAGAAAAGATCTATTAAATCTTAATGTACACCTAGGGACAGTGTGGCATTATTCCCTATAGTAGAGTCACCAGTGCTATTTTATAGACGCCACAGTCCCATTGGTACAACTCAGCAAGGGACTGAACACATGCAAGGACACTAACTCAGGGCTTCTAAAGGTCTGGGGACAGGGAATACTCAGCCTTACAGAAGAAATTCTCTCCTTTATGGATCCCCCTCCCCCATCACACAGGTGCGCCACAATATAGCTCTCCAGATTGTAAAGTCACCTGTATACCATTGTTCTTGATGTTTTCCTATAAGTTAGTCAGGACAGTGGCAGGAGGTAGGCCCAGCATGAAGTGGAAATGTTTTGTGTTGCAAGGGAAAGGAAGAATTTACAATGGGAACCTCTCCCACAAAAAAAAAAAGTAGGCAGCATGATGGTAACAGGGTAGCCGTGCAGCCCAGAATCTCAGCCTGCCGCAACCATGTACTGTAGCTAGTATGCTGAAAAGCATTGCACTAACAAGGAATGTCACAAGAACTGAGCTTGCTCAGTTTTCCATATGCTGCAGGCCTTTCATGTCATGTGCTTAGCTGTCAATGACCAATTAACCTTGCATTCAAAACCAACGTGATGCTAGGAAGTGCCCAGAATATTTGGCAGAAGACAAGTGGTTAATAGAAAAGAGGAAGAAAACAGGCTGCAGCATAGAGAATTAGATATATGGTGCAGACAGCTGGGCTCTGTACGTGCTCTGGGGGCCAGGGTTGGGCAAGGACAGAGGCAACATTTATTTTGGAAAATAAGGTTTGGCTCTGACACAGTAACACCTTTGCCAAATTTCCTTCAGCTCTGTGAAAACAGTTACTGCGTCTTCAAGCAATGGACACAGGATTCAAAATCCCAGACTGAGAATGCAGCTCTGGGAACCAGTCATTTAACATGCCATCCAAAAAGCGAACAACCAAAACCTCCACCACCTTCTTGACTGCACTCAGTGAGTGGAGAAGGGCTTTATAATAATGAAACTGAGCTGCTTATTGGAAAAGATTCCAGAAATGTCTAGAAAACTGAATTAACTTTCTGAAATCTCCATTTCTGGTATTTATGTTGAGTGATCCATGCTTATGCGAATATCTCTCAATCTCATAAAACTCAGCCTTGTCAGTTACATAGTAGCTCTTGTCCTCTCAGGGAATTCTGTGAGATCCTTGCTACTTTGTTTTACTTGTGCGCTATACTCTTTTTTGCATATGCTTGTTCTCAAACACAGTTTTCTCTGTCACTCATGAACAGGGCATATACTGAAAATCAGATACAAATACTTATTCATATTCTGCTTGTTTTTTCATCTGAGGATATCATGGCACCTAAGAGAGGTCAGGGCTACAATTCCTATTTTACAACCGGTGAAAGTGAAACACAAAGTGGTGCAGTGATTTGCCCAAGACCAGCATCAGTTGCAGAGCCAGAAACAGAACCCAGGAGTCCTGACTCCCCATCTCCTCCTCTAACCATAACTAAGGTAAAGATTCTGTCATGGGTATTTTTAGTAAAAGTCAGGGACAGGTCATGGGCAATAAACAAAAATTCACAGAAGCCCACGACCTGTCCCTGATTTTTAACAAAAATACCCTGGGGGCAGAGGGCAAGGGAGCAAACAGAGCAATGCAGGGGCTTGCAGCTGCTCCTGAGACAGGGGCTGACTGCTGCTGCTCCAGCCTTAGTGGGGCTCACCCAACCCCAGCTGCTGCTCCAGCGGCCGAGGACTGCAGTTCTGGTCATCCTGGGGCTGGCAGCTGCTTCAGCCCTGCCCCAGTAGTAGTCCCGGAGGTCCTGGAAAATCACAGAATCCATAACCTCCGTGACAGAATCGTAGCCTTACTTGTTTTGCAGGAGGTTATGGTTATCTCAAACATCTCCAATTCCTCTATTTTTAAGTCTCAACCCAGATCTCCTATTTGGCTCCACTGTCAAGAGTTTTGGCATCAACCTTGACCTTTGACTTTACTTCCACACTCAAGTTTGTTGACCTATCATCACCTCTGCAATACTGCCCAGGTACTACATTGCCTCCACAACATGTCAGCTGAACTCCTCATTGCCTTAACTATTGGAGTTCTCTTCTCTACAGCCTCCTGCAGAATACTGCTGTTTGCCCTCTCACACATACAGTCACATCACCCTATTCTCACAAAACCCCACTGCTGTCCCATTTTCTTCAGGATACAGTTAAAACAACCTACATTTAAAAACAATGTCTTCATAGTGTGGCAGAGCTCCAACCTTGTCCCCGTGGGTCCCGCACTTCCAGGCGATTTATGCTAGCCTCAGAGGCTCACTGTGACCCTCCATGTAGCCCCTCTCTCTTTAGGGCCAGGGTTATAGTCTACTGAGCCCTTTTCATCATAAGCCAGCAAGGAGGTTGGTGAGAGAACTTCCACAGTCTCTGTTGTCCCTAAGGGCTTATTCCCAAACAGTTTAGCCTCCTGTCCTGACAGGGGCCTGTCTTCCCCTCTCAGGAGGTGTTTCTGTCGTGGTGGGTTGGGGGGAACTGGCCCGCCCTCTACTCCGGGTTCCGGCCCAAGGACCCTAATGGCAGCAGCTCATGGCAGCCAACCTTTCACTGCCAGATTTGCTACATTTCCCTGGGCCACTTCCCCACAGCTCTACCGCTTCTCTCTCAACGCCTTCTTCACCCTTACCTTAGGGCTCCCTTCCAGTGGCTTGAGGGTGTTTTCATTACCCAGCCCTTCAGCCGCACTTCCTCTCTTCTGGCTCCCTGGCTCTCCTTGGCCTGATCAGAGTGATCCCTTTTATAGTATCAGCCTTAATTAGAGTCAGGTGTTCACATTAGCTTAATGGCCTCATCTGACTCTTTGCAGGTTAATTGGAGTCAGGTGTTCTCATTAGTCTAACAGCTTCAACTGACTCTTTGCAGGCTAATTGGAGTCGTGTCCACCCTAGCCTGGAACAGCCCCTGCTCTGGTCAGTCAGGGAACAGAAAACTGCTTATCCAGTGGCAAGTATAAACTGCCTTCTACTACTCTGCTGTACCCAACTGGCCTGGGTCTATCACAGTAGTCATTCTCCAGCTGACCTCACAGACTGCCTATCTAGTCATGTCTAGTATGCCCACAACCAAGTATCATGCCTCAATGTGGGCTCTTCTCTTCCTTTCTCCTTTCCCCAGTTGCCACAACCTCCTCTCTGTCCTAAGTCTTGGCAACACTGGTGCAAGAAGCCTTTTCCTCTGCAGCTCTTGGCATCTTGGAACTCATTTCCTGCATCTCTCCTCTATATTGACTATCCCCTTTCCAATGCCATCTGAAAAATCTATTTTCCCCACTGTTAATGACATTTATTTTCCCTCTGACTCTACTCAGACAGTTCCAGGCGCCTCCTGCTATTACACCAGTCTGTGGTAGTCAGGACACCAGGGGTTAATTCCTCTGCTCTTTCCAAAGAGAACTATGAGATCTTCTATTTTTGTCAGGACACCACTCACACATATATGGGAAGGACCTCGCTTTAATATGTCACTCAAAGGTTGTTTGCTATAAAAACAAGGTTTTGGTATCAACACTTTCAGAACATCACGAACGTTCTGCAATTATCTAACATACGCACACACCACGCACACCCCAGCCATCAGTTTCCTTGGTTACAGACTGAGAAATAGTCTGCCAACTGGCTTTTGTAGTTCCCTTCACAGCTCATACTGCAGTTAGCAGGGTAACTGCACAAAAATAATCCTTGCAGCACACTAAAGTCTCTCTGCAGCAAGACAGCTCTGAGGAGGTAGGGGAGCCTGGTAAACCTTCAGTGAAACACCCTTCAGGAAGTCCTTTAACCCTTTTCATTAAGATCTAAGATCAATTTCAGGGGGAGGTTGATTGGATAAGCATGTCTCAGAAAGACCCATCCAAACAAGACATTCAGGAAACATTCATCCCAGAGAAGTACAATCAAGCAATACAAAAAGCAGGGACTGAAGAGGTTATGTGTTTGGTATGGGGAGTGAGCTGAACACATTAATTCATGCAGCCAGATGTGCAGGCTTAAATCACAGGGTGGGCACTGATTCCAAAACAAAGCACTCACTTGCTGCCTCTGTGCAGGGAGAAACTGCGATAGAAGAAAAAGGACAGTGGCAAGGGAGGTTTCTTCAAAATATTGGACCTACAACTAGAAGACAAAAGTGGCTAGTTCACTTCACAATGGTCTTCGTATTGCCAAGCAGGACACACAAGCTTCAAGGCAGAGACAAAGCATCACACACAAAGCCACTAAATGGTCCCATTTCTAAACCAATGGAAAACAACACAGAAAATTTTTTAAAAGATCTTGAAAACGTAGTCAGGGTTAAAACAAAATTTGTTTTGGTATGATGCTAAATTTCCATGCCAAGTCCCCTTAACAGTCCTGATGGGAAATTTGCTTCTGAAATGCACACTGTGGGTTGTTGTTTTTTTATGAGTACTGGGTAGAATCTGAATGAGATATTCTTCCCTCCTCATAGGGTTCACTCTTGTATTAGAGGAAATCAAACAGCTATCCATGTCTCTCTAATTCCTCTTCAGTCTATTACATAACTGACACTGTTCTGGCTCTTCCTCCAATGAAAGCTGTACTGCTTGAAGTGGGCAAACTCGTTTGCCCTCCAGCAAGTGAGGGAAACAAACAGAAAGAATGTTACTTGCATCTACTCTACTTTTAATTTCTTGTCAGAAAGAAAAATAAATTGTGAAGGAAAGAATAATAATTCATGGAGGTAAGTGGTAAAGGGGATGTAATGCAACATGCATTTATCAAAGATAGATCATGCCACATTAACTATTTTCTTCTTTGAGAAAATAATTTTTTTTAGATAAGGCAAGATTTACTGTACCTGAACTTCAATAATGCGTTTGACACGGTACCACATGGGAAACCATTCGTTACATTAGGGAAGATGGTACTCAGTATAAGAAATGTAATGTGGATAAGGAAACAGCTAAAGAGCAAAAGGCAACGACTAGTGCTGAAAGGGGAACTACTGCACTGGAAAGAAATTACTATTGGAATTCCTCAAGGATTAGTCTTGGGACCAATCTTATCCAGTATCTTTGTTAATGACCTTGGCACAAAAAGTTGGCATGCGCTAATGAAATTTGCTGATACCACCAAGTTGGGATGAATCATCAATACAAAGGAGGATTGAAATACTTAAGACTGGAGTACAGAAACAGCATGTAATTCAAGAGTACGTAGTTCATGATCACGTACATAGGATCTAATAAAAATTTGCTACAAGCTAAGGGCTCATCAGCTGGAAATGACAGGAGGGGTGACATTGTGGAACACCCTCCCAATAGGAGTTCTGGGGTCAAACAACTTAATTAATTTTAAGAGAGCTGGATCAGTTCATAAGTGCAATTGTATGATTGTGTCACTTGTGAGGGTAAAGGGCAAGACTCAGCCTCCCTTAGATTCAGGAAGGAATTCTCCCCCAGTCAGATTGGCAGTGACCTTGTGGGGGTTTTCACCTTCCTATGTAGCATATGGGTTCAGGTCATTTGCCAGGATTCTCTCTCAGTTATTTCCTTGCCATTGCTGGGACCTTGGGCACTGGTGTGCCTTGGTCCCTAAAATTGTCTGCCTACGGCTCAAAGCAGTCTAGTTGCCTGTGGACTATTATACTTTGATTATTTGCAGTTGCTGACTTTAGCGTGCGGGTTATGAGTGGTTTTTGTGGCCTGTGTTATACAAGTGATAAGACTATATGAGTTGGTAGTGCCTTTTGGCCGTAAAACTCTATGACTCTAGGATCACGTCACCATGTGACAGTTCTTCAGTGGCCTACATGAAATGAACTGAAGGGTCCCAGTTTGTAGCTGGCAAATGTCAAATTCACAATAAATCACTTTTAAAACCATTGGTATCCTTGACAGCTGTCTCAGAAGAGAGGCAAACACTGTATGCATCAGAGACCAAGCCACTACCTCCTAATAATTTGAGACACACTGGAGGAGCAGCATGGGAAACACTTGCACTGCTACTAATTATGCTGTATCTGTTGAGTGGATGAAAACTTGGGCCAGCAATCTAGCTCCTTTCAGCAGCACTTATTTTACCACCTCAGTAGCTTAAACTGTTTTGAAGCCCTCACATTGTGTGTGCGCGCGCAACAGAGAGAGGCTCCTTTCATTTTTTCCTGAATCAAGGCAAGTCTCTACCTTAATATGCCATGTATCATACTGTATTTACATGGCACCGTTCATCCCCATTTATACAGAGTACACACAAAGATTACATCACCCAAAAGTGAAATGAAGCCACCTCAGAAGTGGCAACATTTGCAGATGATACAACACTAGTATCTTATATCAAGATAGTTAAGTCCAAAGCAGACTGCGAAGAATTACAAAGTGACTGCACAAAACTGGGTGAATGGGCACCAAAATGGCAGATGAAATTCAATGTTGATAAATGCAAAGTAATGCACATTGGAAAACATTATCGCAACTATACATATAAAATGATGGGGTCTAATTTAGCTGTTACCCCTCAAGAACGAAATCTTGGAGTCATAGTGGATAGTTCTCTGAAAATATCCACTCAATGTGCAGCGGCAGTCAAAAAAGCTAACAGAATGTTCAGAATCATTAGGAAAGGGATAGCTAATAAGACAGAAAATATCATATTGCCTCTATATAAATCCATGGCACGCCCACATCTTGAATTATGCGTGCAGATCTGGTTGCCCCACCTCAAGAAAGATATGGGAATTGGAAAAGGTACAGAAAAGGGCAACAAAAATGATTTAGGGGTATGAAATGACTGCCGTATGAGGAGAGATTAATAAAATTGGGACTTTTCAGCTTGGAAAAAGAGATTACTAAAGAGGAGATAGGATACAGATCTATAAAATCATGATTGGTTTGGAGAAAGTAAATAAGGAAGTGTTATTTACTCTTCTCATAACACAAGAACTAGGGCTCACCAAATGAAATTAATAGGCAGCAGATTTAAAACAAACAAACAAAAGGAAGTATTTCTTCACACACACAAAACACAGTCAACCCGTGGAACTCATTGCCAGGGATGTTGTGAAGTCCAAGGCTATTACAGAGTTCAAAAAAGAACTAGATAAGTTCATGGAGCATAGGCTATTATGAATGGCTATTAGCGAGGATGGGCAGGGATGCAAAGCCATGCTCTGATGTGTTCCTAGCCTCTGTTTGCCAGAAGCTGTGAATCGGCGACAGCGGATGGATCACTTGATGATTACCTGTTCTGTTCATTCCCTCTGTAGCACCTGGCATTGGCCACTATCAAAAGACAGGATACTGGGCTAGATGGACCATTGGTCTGACCCAATATGGCCATTTTTATGTTCTTATGAAATCCAGTAGTGGTTTCCCTAAGCACAGAAACATTACATGAGTTAAAGCATGAAGAGGAGACTAATCATGTATCCAACTGAAAATGCAAGTGGAATTTCAGGTTGGCAGAACATAATAATTTAAGTTCCAATCTAACCAGGACATCAGGGTTAACATCTGTAATGCCTTCCATTCTGACTGCCCTACTTCGGAGGCAGCACCAGGAGGCAAAATATAAAGAAGCACATTAGCTTTTGAAATCCCTGAACCAAATAATATATTACCAGAATCTCCTATTACCCCTTCAGTAGACTCTTAGCTCAAAAATACAAGCACCTACAGAACACTTGGGTATTTGATTTTTGGAGGGAAGTGATTTATTTATTTATTTATCTATCCACCCTTCAGAAGGGCTTCAGGATTAACTCTGGATAACCTGAAGTTCTAATACTAGCAGATGATAAACTAGATAGCTTGAAAGCCTGTGACAACTATTAATCTGAATTCTCCTTCCCCTTCCTAAACTGACCTGTAATTTTTTTTTGTTCAGAGCAGCAATCAGACTCCAAATGCCTAAAGTCAAGTTTATATCTTTTCAAGAAAATAGGGAGAGCACATTAAAATATGACAATCACGTCTTGATGGTACATTTTGAAAGACTATAATTTCCACCAGAGACTCCTGCAATTCTTGCTTGACTGAGCTTCTGGCGTCAGAGGAAGCTCAAAAGGGAAATTGCAAAGCCAGTCAAAATACCACAGCTTTTAGAATTTGAAAAGAACATGTATCATGTGCTGAAAAGATGTTAAACTTGATTACCATTCAGGCACACGATACTGTTTACAGAAACTCATTCAAAGGTTATCTTGGGTCTGGGGATTACACTTTAGAACATTCTATTCAGTACTTCCTTTTTAGCCAACCCAAGAGACTCCAAGAGACATCTCCATTAAATGCAAAATAGAACTAGAGAAATAATTTTAAGAGGTGTCACCTGTCTTAGACCATATAAAACAACAGACATATGTTGTAAACATAAACATTATACCTATATAATGAATAATTTTAGTTCTCAAACACCTTAACTCTTTGAACAGGTCTATTTCTCCCCTATAGTAGATGTTATCATACCGGATGAGGCTGCCATTTTAATGGAAGAGACAAGGTAGGTGAGGTACTATCTTTTATTGGACCAACGTCTGTTGGTAGAAGAAAAACCTTTCAATCTTCACAAAGCTCTTCTTCAGGTCTGGACAAAGTAACTAGAATATCACAACGAAACACAAGGTGGGACCGATTGTTAAGCATAAGGGGTTAACACAGGTTGTAAGAAATCACTTAAAATGAAGTGGGCAATTAACACTTTTGCAGTCATACACAAAGAAGGGTTAGCAATAGTATCAATTGTTGTGAACCATAAAACCAAAAACCCTTTTGAGACCATGATTTTTAGGCCTTGACTACACTACACAGTTTTGTTGACAAAAATCAGCTTTCATTGATAAAGCAGTGGAGATGTATACACAACAATGCTCCTCCGCTGATTTAACTCCCCTGCTACGCTGAAAAAATAAAACCACTTTGATGAGCGACATAGAGCTTTTTGCGATGCCCCCCAGCGTATATAATGCGCTTGCTTTTGTCGCCCTAACAGCCTTCAGGAGATGTCCCACAATGCCCATCATGACCGCTCTGGTCAGCAGTTTGAACTCCGCTGCCCTGCAGGTACACAGGCATGCCTCTCTCCCCCACTTAAATGCCTGGGAATTTTTGAAATTCCTCTTTTTGTTTACACAGCGTGGACTGTTCACATACCATCTTCCCAGCTGACCATGCCAGTTTTCCGCCAGAGATAAACTCTCACGTGGAACACACCGGAGTTCAGGGCTGGCCTTACCATGAGGCGAACTGAGGTGGCTGCCTCAAGTGCCAGACGGAGGGTGGCGGGGGGTGCGCCACTAGGACCCAGAGTGTAGAAAATTGTGTCTGCTGCTGGTGCATATGTATTCTCTCTGCTCTGGATGCACAGAGATGGAGGAGTGCTGTGCTGGAGAAAGGAGGGCACAAGAGACATAACAGGCAGGCAGGAGAAAAGGTGAGAGGGAATAACAGAAAGCAGCATGAGCTGCAGGGAGAGAGAGGAGGAGGAGCCTCTTATGTATCTCCCTAGCACCCCCAGGAGCCTGGGCTGATTAACACCAGCTTCCCAGGGAGCTTCCTGTTTCCTGCTGCTTCCCTGAACCCACTTGAGGAGAACAGCCAATCAACTGAAGTAGTAGGAGCCAGTTAGGCTCTTAAGACACTGATATCTTCCCTCACTCAGGCCCTGCTACCAGCCTGCTTATTTGTCCCCTTCAGTTGAGTGTTGAGAGCCACTATAGCTGACACAGAACAGCAGTCATGTGTGAAAGAAAACGCCCCTCTGGGGCAGCATTCAGAAAAAGAAAGAAAGCAAAGGAAGCTTTTCTATCTAAGCAGGAAGGAACTTTCCTGAGATACATAGACACAAATAGAAAAGGAGTACTTGTGGCACCTTAGAGACTAACCAATTTTATTTGAGCATGAGCTTTCGTGAGTTACAGCTCACTTCATCGGATGCATACTGTGGAAGCTGCAGAAGACATTATATACACACAGAGACCATGAAACAATACCTCCTCCCACCCCACTCTCCTGCTGGTAATAGCTTATCTAAAGTGATCATCAAGTTGGGCCATTTCCAGCACAAATCCAGGTTCTCTCACCCTCCGCCCCCACCCCCCCACACACAAACTCACTCTCCTGCTGGTATTAGCCCATCCAAAGTGACCACTCTCTTCACAATGTGTATGATAATCAAGGTGGGCCATTTTCTGCTCAAATCCAGGTTCTCTCACCCCCTCACCCCCCTCCAAAAACCACACACAGAAACTCACTCTCCTGCTGGCAATAGCTCATCCAAGCTGACCACTCTCCCCACAATGTGCATGACAATCAAGGTGGGCCATTTCCAGCATAAATCCAAGTTTAACCAGAACGTCGGGGGGGGGGGGTAGGAAAAAACAAGGGGAAATAGGCTACCTTGCATAATGACTTAGCCACTCCCAGTCTCTATTTAAGCCTAAATTAATAGTATCCAATTTGCAAATGAATTCCAATTCAGCAGTCTCTCGTTGGAGTCTGTTTTGGAAGTCTTTTTGTTGTAATATTGCGACTTTTAGGTCTGTAATCGAGTGACCAGAGAGATTGAAGTGTTCTCCGACTGGTTTATGAGTGTTATAATTCTTGACATCTGATTTGTGTCCATTTATTCTTTTACGTAGAGACTGTCCAGTCTGACCAATGTACATGGCAGAGGGGCATTGCTGGCACATGATGGCATATATCACATTGGTGGATGTGCAGGTGAACGAGCCTCTGATAGTGTGGCTGATGTTATTAGGCCCTGTGATGGTGTCCCCTGAATAGATATGTGGGCACAGTTGGCAACGGGCTTTGTTGCAAGGATAGGTTTCTGGGTTAGTGGTTCTGTTGTGTGGTATGTGGTTGTTGGTGAGTATTTGCTTCAGGTTGGGGGGCTGTCTGTAGGCAAGGACTGGCCTGTCTCCCAAGATTTGTGAGAGTGTTGGGTCATCCTTCAGGATAGGTTGTAGATCCTTAATAATGCGTTGGAGGGGTTTTAGTTGGGGGCTGAAGGTGACGGCTAGTGGCGTTCCACGGTGAGCCTTCCGGCCCCAGGGAGGATGTGAGTGGTGAGGAGATGCCTGATCTTCCAGTCAGTAAGAGTGCAGGTAACCTGGCAGCTACTGCAGCATCCATATCTCCATCTCAAATGGATGTAACCACGCACATGCCTGAAGAAAAGTGTAGATCAAAGAAGCGTGTGGTGGAGGTGCAAGAAACAGCTGCTGCTGAGTTTAGTTCCTTAAGTCGAGATGATCCAGGACTGTGGACCCACTTGAGCAGTAGCCTGAGGGACTTCCTTGTAATGCATGGACTACAGCAAGTAAAAAACTTCATGTTCCCCAAAGACAATGAAAATAGAAGTTTCCATCCAACACATTACTGGTGTGAAATCCCCAATGGTGGCAAAGTGGAGAGGCCATGGCTTATGTACTCAAAAACCCAGAATGCTGCATACTGTTTTTGTTGCAAACTCTTCCAGTATAATGTTCCAGCCACATTGGGTTCTACAGGAACAAAGGACTGGAAAAATCTGGCTAGAAATCTGGCATGCAATGAGAAGGCAGCAAATCACCAGAGAGCATTCCATAGGTGGAAAGAGCTTGAGATGAGACTAAGGTTAAAGGTCATCATAGATGATCAGCATCAAGAGAAGATTGCATCAGTCTCTTTACTGACAAAATGTTCTGAAAAGGCTCATTGCCATTGTGAGAATGCTTGCTATTCAAAACCTAGCACTGCATGGCACTTCAGATCAGCTGTATGTGCCAAACAATGGAAACTTCCTTAAAATTGTGGAGCTGATGGCTGAGTTTGATGCTGTACTCCAGGAGCATCTAAGAAGAGTCACCACCCAAGAAATGTACACACACCACTACCTTGGAAAAACAATTCAAAATGAGATCATACAGCTACTGGCAACAAAAGTCAAACAGAAGATTGTGGCAGATCTGAAGTCAGCAAGATATTACTCTGTTATTCTGGACTGCACACCTGATATCAGCCATATGGAACAAATGACTTTAATGGTGTGTTTTGTAACAACAACAGAACCTAGTGAAAATGTCCCTGCAATGTCAGAAAGCATTTTCTAGAATGTATTGACATTGATGATACTACAGGAGCTGGGATGACAAATGTGCTTCTTAAAAAGATGGAAGATATGGGAATTGCGATAGCTGACACAAGAGATCAGGGCTACGATAATGGTGCCAACATGAGAGGAAAGAACAGAGGAGTACAGACACGGATCCGAGAGTTAAACCCTCAAGCTTTTTTTTGTCCCATGCAGTTCTCATTCATTGAACTTGGTGGTCAGTGACGCAGCATCAGCTTCTAGTGAGGCTGATGAATTTTTTAATGTAATTCAAAGCTTCTATGTATTTTTCTCTGCATCAACTCATTGATGGCAAATTTTGAAGCAACATCTGGAAACATCCTCTCTGACACTGAAACCACTGAGTGCCACATGATGGGAAAGTCGAGTGGAGGCGATAAAGCCTATCAAAAACCAAACTGGGAAGACAGATGATGCCACAGTTGCCATTATGGAGGATAATGCTATGACAGGAACTGTTCATGGGAGAACAGTGGCAGACGGAAATGGAATCACCAGAAACGTACATAACTTCAAATTTCTGTGTGGCTTAGTGTTATGGCATGACATACTGTTTGAAATAAATGTTGTAAGCAAGAGACTCCAAGGTGTTGACCTTGATATATCTGGAGCAATGGCAGAACTGGTCAAAGTAAAGTCATACCTACAGTCTTACCGGTCAGATGAGGGATTTCAAAATGTTCTGAAGAGTGCGTAGAAGTTGGCAGAGGAACTTCGCACTGAAGCTATTTTCCCACCCATTCAAGAATGCAAGAGTCACCGAAGAAGACGACATTCTGATTACGAGGCACGGGATAATCCCATAAGAGATCCCAAACAATTCAAAGTTGAATTCTTTAACCAGGTGCTAGATTGTGCAATACAGTCAGTTAAAGAACGTTTCATGCAGCTCAAGAAACACAGCAATATATTTGGGATGTTGTATGATATTCCAAAACTCCTCACTATACCTGAAGAAGGCCTACACCAGCAATGCAGGGCACTAGAGACAGTGTTGGCACATGATAATATGCACGATATTGATGCAAGTCATTTAGGTGATGAACTGAAAGCCCTTTCAAGATACATTTCAGCAGGATCAACTCCAAAGGCTGTTCTGGAATATATGTGCACAAATAAGATGACCACCCTCTTTCCAAATGCTTTTGTTGCTCTGCACATACTTCTAACACTTCCTGTAACAGTTGCCAGTGGAGAACCCAGGTTCTCCAAGCTGAAGTTAATTAAAACACATCTACACTCCACAATGACAGAGGAGAGGTTGGTCGGCCTTGCAACCATCTCAACAGAGCATGAGCTGGCCCAGACTTTGGATCTTCAGCAAAAAGCAGTTCAAATCTTTGCAACCAAGATGGCACAGAAAGCACCACTTTGATTATTCAAACAGATAAAAATGCCAGCGTTTACTATGCAGACAAGAAAAACTATGCAAATTACATAGCATAATAGGCCTGACGATATGTACCCAGAACCACCCGCGACAATGTTTTAGCCCCATCAGGCATTGGGATCTCAACCCAGAATTCCAATGGGCAGCGGAGACTGCGGGAACTGTGAGATAGCTACCCACAGTGCAACACTCTGGAAGTCAACGCTTGCCTCGGTACTGTGGAATCACTCTGCCGAGCTAATGCACTTAGAGCATTTTCTGTGGGGACACACACACTCGAATATATAAAACAGATTTCTAAAAAACCGACTTCTAGAAATTCGACCTAATTTCATAGTGTAGACATACCGTCAGTGTCTAGCAGAATTAGGAATTTAAGTTCTCATGCTCATCTATTAAAGGTGTTGTGCAGGTGATTCCTTTGAGGATGAGGACTGATAGGTCAGATATGGAGTGATCGCTTTGTGAAAAGCGTTCACTCACGGGCGCACAACCCGCACAATACCATCAGGGTGAGGAGCAGCCCTGGCAGCCTCCCACAATAAATTCTCCTCTGCTTGTGAAGAACATATTCTGACACAAGAATTGCTATCGAGAGGCAGAGTAGGCCCAACAGTCTACAGTACTTTATGCCATTCATGGTATCCTCCTTAACCCCAAAATGAACAAAAAAGAAAACTTTCCTACTGCACTTTACTTTAAAAATCCCCCAAATCTTCCTCCTCTTAACTTGGCTTGATTTTACTTCTCTAGCAGAGGTTGACTTACACCTTCAAGCTGTTTTTCAGTTATCTGAATGCAAATTAAAAGTAACCCAAACTTTTCTTTTTACAGCTGGAAAAGTCTTTGTTTCATACACAAACCAGCTGCACTGATTTTCTCTGAAATTTTCCAAGAGTACAGATGTTTAAGCTGAGATCAAATATGGAAAGCTATGCCTAAATGAAACTAAGGAGTTATAGTGAAGACTCCTTTGCAATCTTAACTCTAGCATTCACTGATACAAATATTATAATAGAGAGAGACAGAGACAAATGCTCTCCTATTACAATGTTTATATTCCGGCTCCAACCTCTCTGAGAACACAGCCAAACTTTATACCACTCAAAATCCCTGGCCCCAATAGATCATCACCATGCCAGAAAAGCTCCATAGCACATCTCATGGAGACATATTGACAAGGAGCAGAAAAAAACAGAGGGTGTCAGAAAGATACTGTGATTCTAAGATGTAAACAGTTCCAGTATTTTTCCAGCAACTGATGTTGCCAGGAATGTCACACTTTCAAAGCAAAGGAATACTCTTCATTTACTAACTAAGATTCAGGAGCCTTGGATAGGGATATTGAGGAAAGGAACGAGTGGGCCCTCAGCAATATATTTATTAGGAAATCATACTTTGCTGCACACTGCATTGTATAAGAAACTGTTCTATCAAATTAAAGGCAACAGTCAAACTTGTATGGAGTGGGCGGGATTCTCTCCTTTCCCCACAGTGAACAAATTTCCAGAAGCTGAGAATGAACAGAAGGCTTGCCCAGAGGCTGTGTACATTTAGGATGCTTCTTTCAAGTGCTAAGGGAAAACTGCACAGTTTACACTGAATTTCAGTGAACTTCACTAAACCCTGACACTCCAAAAGAAATATTCCCTGCATCTAGTCAATCCTGCCACCAACTAAAGCTTCCCAAAGGAGTCTCTTGTTGACTCTTCCTGTCATCAGAACATTACACGCTAATATGGCCACTGATGCAGTGTACTGGTGTGTGTGACCTCACCTGTTTGGCAGTCAGGGAAATATTGACCTGAGGAAGAGATGAGTGGGGAAAATTAGTATGAAAGGTGACTCATGTAATTTACTCCTCCCAAGCAGAATCCAGTTGTGAACTTGACTTTTGCAACAAAATTGTCCACACAGCTACATGAAGTTTTTCCTGATAGTTTAGTAGTTTTCTACATTGCTTTCTGCGTCAATTTATTCAAAGCCAACAGCAACATTTTACATGTAGACAGCACTTTCATCCCAAAGTGCTTGCAAACTATATAAAACCACTCCACCCACCACTGAAATGCAGAAGCAATTTAACATTACACAATAATAGCACATAACAGTTTAGGAGAGACAGGGAAGAAGAAGGCGGCAAAACGTAACTGCCCAAAGTCAAAATATAGTCAGGTCAGGATACCGGACTGATCCATTACTTCTACCAGAGAATGTTTTATGCCCACAAATGGTCAAGACCTCAGTTTTGCAACTCATGAGGATGTCAGCCCTTCTGAAAGCACAGCATTCCCAACACAGCTGGGTCAGCCTTGACTCAGACGGGAGAGTGTTACCTACTTAATCATCAATACCATTTCCTGCAGAATCAGGGGGAGTGCAAGGAGGTGCCCATCCAAGTAATGGCCTGGCTCAGACACTGCTTAATTTGAGAGGTATGAGGAGGCAGTTTGGCATCACAGAGAAAGAAATTAAATCGCTCTCCTCTTTCTCGCCCCTAGTCCATTATCTCTCACTACTCACTCATATACGAGAGCCAGGGGGTGGCAGGTGGTAAAAGGTCTTTTATGTACTGGACATCCACTGGAACTGCTTTTTACCCCACATACCTTATAGCTAGGCATCACTTAACTGGTGACAAAAACGGTAGTTCAGTAAGTCTGTGTGTGTTTACGCTGTGAGAGCCCCCTTCTAATTTTATGTGCCCACTTCTTGCAGGGGCTTCTTCTGACATTGCTCTAGCTCAGTGGTTCTCAACTGTGGGGGCACGCAGAGGTCTTACAGTGGTTCTCAGTGGGGGTACGCAGAGGTCTTTCAGAGGGTACATCAGTTCATCCAGATGTTTGCCTACTTTACAGCAGGCTACATAAAAAGCACTAGCAAAGTTACAAACTAAAATTTCATACTGACAATGACTTGTTTACACTGCTCTATATACTATACACTGAAAGGTACGTACAATATTCATATTCCATTTGATTTATTTTATAATGATATGGTAAAATTGACAAAACCAATTTTTTGGTAATAGTCTGGCTGTGGCCCTTTTTTCTATTTTTATGTCTGATTTTTGTAAGCAAGTATTTTTTAAGTAAGGTGAAACTTGGGGTATGTAAGACAAATCAGACTGGAAAGGTTGAGAACCACTGCTCTAGTTAACTTTGAAGGTCTTTAGCATGGCTGCAGGAATCCTCAAAATGTCATTTCAGTGTAGTGAAATGTTCCTGTGCATTGTTAAACAGCTGTTGCATTCCAATTCAGAATGGCTGCATTTCAGAGATAGGTGAAGTGATTCCTGTATTTACTGTATACAGCTTATGGTGTGTTTTGGAGTCATTTTGAGTGGGACATAATACATTGGAAAGCAGATACAGTGCCCTCCTTTTGGGGATCTTGCATTTCACAGTAATGTAGTATTACTAGTGATGGGAGCCTCACATTGCTATCTAGATCCCAAGACCTGAGAAAAGGAGAATGAGGGGGAGAGTAAGAAAACACTTACAGGAGGGGGTTTCTTCCTCATCTCAAAGATTCGGGTGGCACCAAGGCTGAGCGAGGCAATGACAGGGTTTCTCCCCAGCGATGGCTCATCATCACTATGCCAGTCGACACTGTCCTTCTCGTTTCGGTACAGATTGCAGAGCAGAGAGTTGAAAGTGTGACCTGTGGCCTTTTCGATGTGCTCCTTCAGCATGGTCAGCAGAGGATGCCACTGCAATCAGCACAGCAAAGTAGTCATAGGGAGAAGAGCAGGGGGTAGGGTAGATGCACTGGCAAAAGTGCAGTACAGAAGGGGGAAAGTTTCAGGGTACCACAAAGGCAAAATCACAGGGATTGGAAGGGGTACAAGGCCCACAATATTTTTGCATAATAAACATGAAGCCTCTCCTAAACTTTTAGTACATGCTTCCAGTGCAGCAGAAGTGCAGCCCTTCTGCTCTGTGTGGTCATGTTAGCACTGAGTCATTGCTATTTCGATACCCAGGCCACGCTGCCATTCTGCCTCGCGTGGCCATCTGGCCTTTCAGAGCAATGTGGCTGCTCTACCCCTCCTGGTTAACGGAGAGAATGAAATCTGCTTAAGGGGCCCAGGAATAAACACTATGGCTGCTAACAGAGATGACGACTAAAGAACACTGAACTGCAATATATCCCAGCAACTGGAACGAGTGGCTAACTGGCACATGAAGCCTGGAGTTGTTCACCAGGAAGACACGGTGAGTGCTGGCATAACGTTGCCACTCTGTGTCCCTGCATTCCCTGCTCTAATAGTACTGCTTAATGAGTCCAACTCACCTTCTTTGTTTTGATTTTAATGTTCTAATAGTTTATGCTATAAAGTGATTCAAGAAATAAGTGGATCTCAATCTCCATGAACTACAGCCATTGTATTGTTAACATATTTCTGTGCCCAGAGTCTATATCAATTATACAAATTCTACTGTAATTGCTTCCAATGCATCATGGGTATTTAACAATGATTTTACACATTTATATCATGCCTTTCATTTGAGGGTCTCATAGCGCTTTTAGCCAGTCACTAAGTTTTCTACCCCAATGAGATATGTCAGAATCATTATATAAGTGGAAACATTGAGGCACATGGGGTTCAGGGATTTATTCAAGTCAGTGGCAGAGGACGGAATAGAACCCAGGAGTCTTGGTTCCCAGTCTCCCCCTCTAATTACAAGACCACATTGCCTCCTTCATGTTCACCAGAGGTCCGTTTGTCTACTGGCTCTGGCATTGGAACCTAATCACAGCATTATCATCTATCCCACGTATTTCTAGTTCAGTCACCACCTCAATACCTAGGTGCCATGTGAAGGATTATCTATGAAAATAGCTGGCAGTTCAGGGAGATTATTGCACTGACATGTCACATTTAACAAGTGGGATGCCTGACGAGAAAACTATTGGATCTCCAGGATTACAGTTTGTGAGGAATATGAAATGAACTGACAGGAGAGGGCTCACGAGGAATTACCAGCACCACTTTCTAGTAACTGCCTGATCATTACTGGGTTTCTTTGATTTCCACTCTGACAATAGTCCCCTCAGCCACCTCATCAGGCAGAAATGTGGATGTGAATGTGTGATTCAACAGGAACTCCACTGTAAATGAGCAGTAATTGAAGTCCTCTTGTTATGAAAGGTTACCAGGTTACCAAATATTTCACTGCTTACAAGGAAACATTTTTCTAATACCATGATTCACACAACCATAAGAACTTATTGCACTTGGGAGGGTTTCAAGTTCCTATTATCCCCACAAGTTTTTTTTTTAATTATATTATTATTATTATTATTATTATTATTATTATTATTACTATTATTAAAAGGAGGGGTGATGCTTCCGCTACAAATCAAACATTCAGGACCTGATACTTGGGTGTGGCTAAGCTATGCTCTAAACCTCTATCCCTCTGCCTGGATCCTGAGATTGCTTTAAAATACACTGGTAGTAATGGTCCTGTTCTGCCAGGCAGGGATTGCCAGAGCTATGCAGACTTTATGCCACCTGGGGATTTCTTCACACCAGGGAAATCCCCAGCTGCAGAGGAGTCAGAAAAGGGGAGGGGAGAGAGAGTATCAGACTGACAGTCTGACTGAGGGTCTTTGCCTTTCCATAGAAGAAGTACATCACACGCAATGGTAGGCAAGTTTTCCTCATACTAACCCACCACCTTGCCTCATCTCTAACCTCATACTAAACCCCCACCAATTGGTAATAGCTTTCACTGTTTAGCTATTCTGAGCTAGATTTGAACAACTGATCTGCAGGTGAAAGGCTCCATATGGCATTGCCAACCTCCAAAGCCATCCAGACTTCACCACCTCTTTCTAGAAAAAGATTTAAATAAAACACTACATAACTGAATACATCCCAACCAATGGGCTGTCTGTATTTTTCCATCCTAAATTACACAGCCTTTACTAAAGCATTACCATGACTGCCAGACCCTTCCATCGCAGATTGTTTATTCAAGGACTGTGCACAAAATCCCATTTCCCTCAAATTCTGCTTTGTTCGGACATATCTTTCCTTGGCAGCAAAGAAGATATCTGGGACTCGACAGAACCACTCTCTCATGTAACATAGTTCTTACTAGTTATTCTTAATTTATGCCTTAAAACATGGGACTCTATTGCCATGGAAATTCCAAACAAAGCAATGTGCGGAGACAGTCCAAATGGACAACAGGTTGACAGAGTGTGACTGAGCATGAACAAAAAGTCAACAAGTCACTTAGCAAAGTTTCTGACCCTTCTAAAATAGCAAAATGGCGTGGGAAATTATACAGTACAGTCTGATCTTGCAAAAAAGACACGTCATGTGTACTAATCTGATTACACTCACACGTGCAGTAAGAATGTGGCTGAATGCTGCCTAAAGAAGAATCAAGAAGTGTTTATTTTTAAAGTTTCTTAAAGGGAGTTTATCTATTATCAATAATATTATATTGTCTCTGAGGCATACAGAATGGTTCAGAGACATGCCCAAGGTCAGACAGTGACACAAAACAGGACCTGGAATAGAACTCAGGAGTAGTGATTGCTAGTCCCCTACCACCAGAAAAGTCTCCTCATCAAAGTGCTAAATTAAAAGTCTGAATAAATCTACAAGAAATGAAACTCCATAAAGCAAGCACATACGCCATTGACCTACTTTGGTGATCACAAATCAGGTCAGATCACAGTGCAAATGTCTGTCTATCTTTTAAAAAGACTTTAAAAAAGTTATTACTGCAATCTACAAAGAAAAAGCCATCATCAATTAATACGTACATTAGGATTTGGCTGCATCGTTAACCTGGAGTAAGTGTAAGGAAGTTCCCCATACCAGGAAGTAAGTCTGGGCTCCTTGTAAGATAGATCTAAGAAAGAACAACAGGAAAACTTTACAAATCAGGTATCAACTGGCTAGGAAGTGAAGAGGTGAAAGTGCAAGACTATCAGGAAACTTCTTGCAAGTGATAATCAAGAATCATAGAATCATAGAATATCAGGGTTGGAAGGGACCCCAGAAGGTCATCTAGTCCAACCCCCTGCTCGAAGCAGGACCAATTCCCAGTTAAATCATCCCACCTTTTAATTTTTGGTGAGAAGCAATAACCTTCTCACCAAAAATTAAAAGGTGGCCCCTAAAATGTGCTCACCCCTCCATGGAAAGTCTAAATGGTACCCAATTAAACAAGGACATTCAGAAATAGGTCTGAAATTCTAAGTTTCTCTGTGTGGGGTCCATGCCTTGCAGAGGTCTCAGAACCATGCAGAATTTCTCATCTTCTGTGCTACAACAGGTAGGCACATTGGGGTGAGGTATGGATGGTGAGACCAACCTGAAGCTTTACCTGTACCTCTGGGTTGCTTTGCTCTCTTCTAGTTTAAACCTTGCAATGATGCCCAAAACATTTGCATCAGTTTTAGGGAATGTCTACTGAAAAGGATGGAGCAGTGGGAAGGTGGAGGGAGCACTGGTGAAGTAAAATGTAAGCTGTGTGCAGCTGGGCTGAACCAGTACATTTTGCCAGATATCCCTAGTGTGTGGTTTGACCCTAAAACAGGATAAAAGCACTTTCAGCCTCTTCAACTTGTGACAGAATTATCTTAGTGGTTACTTAACATGTTTGATATGTAACTTTCAGAGTAACAGCTGTGTTAGTCTCTAAGGTGCCACAAGTACTCCTTTTCTTTTTGCGAATACAGACTAACCAATTTATTTGAGCATAAGCTTTCGTGAGCTACAGCTCACTTCATGCAGTATGCATCTGTGAGCTGTAGCTCACGAAAGCTTATGCTCAAATAAATTGGTTAGTCTCTAAGGTGCCACAAGTACTCCTTTTCTTTTTGATATGTAACTGTTACCATTCTGCACTCCCTTTAGTATTCCTCAATAAAAAAGACAGTTATCTTTTCCGTAACTGGTGTTCTTCAAGATGTGCACGCTCACCTCATGCACCGATGCCGGGAATTTTTCCCCCAGCAGTATCCTTAGGGGACTGGCTCTGGCACCCCCTGGAGTGGCACCTGCATAGCGTGCGGTATAAGGGGCCCCATCGGCTCCCACCACCCTCATTTCCTTCTTGCTGGAAACTCCGACAGTGGGGAAGGAGGGCGGGTTGTGGAATGGACATGAGCAACATGCTATCCGGATGATTTAGTTGGGGATTGGCCCTGCTTTGAGCAGGAGGTTGGACTAGATGACCTCCTGAGGTCCCTTCCAACCCTGATATTCTATGATTCTAACACATCTCGAAGAACACCAGGTTTCTTCTTCGAGGGCTTGCTCATGTCCATTCCATATTAGGTGACTCTAAAGCAGTACCTCTGGAGAGGGGTAGGAGTTCATGTAGGTGTAGATTGCAACACAGCTCTGCCAAACCCAGCGTCATCTCTGGCTTGCTGAGTGATGGCATAATGAGCGGTAAACGTGCGAACGGAGGACCACGTTGTGACTTTACAGATGTCCTGGATAGGGATGTATTCCAGGAAGGCCGCCGAAGATGCCTGAGCTCTCGTTGAGTGGGCTCTGACAATCAGCAGTGGCAGAACCCTTGCCAGGTCGTAACAGGTCCTTATGCATGAAGTAATCCAACTGGAAATCCTTTGCGAGGAAATTTGCTGTAGCGATGAAGAGTTGAGTCGATTTTCGGAAAGGCTTGGTACGTTCTAAGTAAGAAGCCAAAGCCCTCTGGATGTCCAGGGCATCAAGACACCTCTCTTCACTGGTCTTGTGTAGTTTGGGACAGAACACTGGAAGGAAAATGTCCTGGTTCATATGGAAGGTGGAGACCACCTTTGGCAGGAAGGCTGGGTGCGGCCACAACTAAATCTTATCTTTGTAGAAGACCATGTACAGCGGTTCTGAGGTCAAGGCTTTAATTTCCAAGACCCTTTTCGCCGACCCCACCGCCACCAGGAACGCGACCTTCCATGACAGATGGGAAAAGGAGCAGGAACCCAGTGGTTCAAAGGGCGGGCTAGTGAGCCTAGGGAGGACCAAGCTAAAATTCCACTGCGGGAGGGGAGCCCGCACCTCGGGAAGTGTCTCGCCAGCCCTGTTGTCTGTCAGGACTCGTACCACCTTGCCCGACAGGTGGGCCAAGAAGAATCTGCACACTAGCTGGACTGCTTGCAGCTCTTTGACGTCTATATGTAACCATGCCTCCTCCAGGGATGACATCCCTTGTGTCTGGAGGTTGCCGAGATGTGCCCTCAGCCGAGGTCCGAGGCGTCTGATACCAACTCAATGCAGTGAGGAGGGTTGTCGAACGGAACCCCTTCCAGGATTGTCCTGTTGGTCCACCATCGCAGTGAACTAAGTATCACCTGGGGAATGGTAATGATCTTCTCCAGGGGGTCTCAGGACTGGTAATAGACCATCACGAACCATGGTTGCAGGGGCTGCATCCAGAGCCTGGTATGGTGGACCATGTAAGTGCAAGCTGCCATGTGCCCCAGCAGGCGCAGACAGACCCTGGCTGTAGTCAGAGGGAATGCGGAGACTTCCTCGATGAGGTTCGCCATCATGTGGAACATTTTCAGCAGCAGGAATGCCTTGGTGCAGGTAGAGTCGAGGACTGCTCCGATGAACTCCATCCTCTGCACTAGCACCAACATCGACTTTTTGTCATTCACCATTAGGCCCAGAAAGCGGAGTGTTGCTTGAAGCACCGCAGCATGCCTTTGGACTTGAGACCTGGAGCTGCCCTTGACGAGCCAGGGATGGCTTGAAGGACTTGCAGATACGGCACTTGTCACTTATGTGCCCTTTGCCTAAGCACCTTAGGCAGCTGGTAAGTGGATCACTAACAGGCGTAGGCCGTTGGCAGCAATTGCAGGGCTTAAAGCCTGGGGACCGGGACATGCCCCATCACCTGGCTGAGTCCCGTTCAGGACTAACGAAGAGTTGAGAACTACTACTAAGGGTAACTAAGAACTATTAACTATATACAACTATATTACAGGTTTCAGAGTAACAGCCGTGTTAGTCCGTATTCGCAAAAAGAAAAGGAGTACTTGTGGCACCTTAGAGACTAACCAATTTATTTGAGCATAAGCTTTCGTGAGCTACAGCTCACTTCATCGGATGCATACTGTGGAAAGTGTAGAAGATCTTATATACACATAAAGCATGAAAAAATACCTCCTCCCACCCCACTCTCCTGCTGGTAATAGCTTATCTAAACTGATCACTCTCCTTACAATGTGTATGATAATCAAGGTGGGCCATTTCCAGCACAAATCCAACCTGGATTTGTGCTGGAAATGGCCCACCTTGATTATCATACACATTGTAAGGAGAGTGATCACTTTAGATAAGCTATTACCAGCAGGAGAGTGGGGTGGGAGGAGGTATTTTTTCATGCTTTATGTGTATATAATAAGATCTTCTACACTTTCCACAGTATGCATCCGATGAAGTGAGCTGTAGCTCACGAAAGCTTATGCTCAAATCAACTATACTACAGGTTTTGAAAGTTCGCAAGAACTTGTTAGCCGAAGCAGCAGAAGTTCCAGCACCGTCACTGGCGGCAAGAAGGAACTGAGGGTGGGGGGAGCCGGTGGCACCCCTTATACCATGCCTTGCGGGCGCCACTCAAGGGGGTGCCACAGCTGGTCCCCTATGGATACTGCTGAGAGAAAAAACTTTCGGCACCGGTGCATGTGGCAAGCACACACACCTCATATGGAATAGACATGAGCAAGCACTCGAAGAAGAAATGCAGGCTTTGAACAGGTTTGTTCAGGACCAATGGCTTGGTTGGCAGGACTAGGATAAGGGTTCTCTGGGCCTGTTCTATACCAGCTAGATAACATTATAACCTTGTGCCCAGTGCTGAGTAACAGCGGCTAAAAAATAGCACAGGTGCCTCCCAGTGCACACAACTGGAATAGCAGGTATTTTACAGGCTCACTGCACACATCAGTCTAAAGTAAGGCTGTGTTCTGCAGTCTAACAAATTGCAACCAAAATGCTTTACAGAATTAAATAAAATAGAATAGAAGCAGAAAAAGAAAATGTAATAGGCAAAGACAAGGGAGAAGAGAATTATTTACAGCTGAGATTTTAAATGAGAGATGATGTGTGGAGAGAGAGAAAAAAGCAGGGACTGCAGAGGAGAAGACTAGCAACATCAGTGGTGAGAATGTTTGAAGGGACAGAGCAGAGCAGTTCTAGGAGGGTAATTTTCACTTTGATCTGGAATTAATGGGGCATCACAGAGTTGTTTGAGGATAGGATGATGCGGACATGCCTCTTTACATATGTAAAAACTGAGCCACAGCACCCTCTACATGAGAGTCTGGAAAACTGAGACTTGGGCGGGAAGAGACAAAGGAATTCTAACAGTCAAGGTGATAGGAAATGAAAGCAAGAGTAAGGATTTTGACATAGGAGTCAAGGCAATTACATTAAGAAATACTGCACATTTACCCTGCCTGAGGTGAGTTCTCTGCCTCCAGGAGATCTCTTGGAGCAGTTGTTCAAACATCCAGTCTGCTTGTTTTGAGTCAATGAAGCCAGGAATCAAACGAACCCTAGTGCAGAAAAGTTACAGATTGAAGAGAGGAAGAAAGAAACGTATCCTGTGCATATACCTGGGTTTTTATTAAATACTCCAATTTCAAGGGTTAATAGTGCAGATGTCAGCAGATAATGCAGGACTGCATTTAAATGCAATTATACCTCCTGTAGACACAGGCCAAGATTTTCAAAGGTGTCTTATGATTTTGGGTGCCTCTATTTTCAGGTGACCAATAGAAGATGAGTTAAAAAGGCCAGGGTTTAGAAGGTAGGTGCTCAGCCCCTTTTGAAAATCCACCCTCTCTAAGATCTCTCTGGTTGGGTACCCAGAAACAGAGGTAGCCAAAATCACTAGCCACACTTTAAAAATTCTAGCCACTATATCCTAGCACAATGCAGCACAATGTGAGATTTTATGAGTATTAACCCCAAAAGTAAACTCAACTAAAAGGACATAGACTGTTATCTGCTCATATTTTCATTATTTTAAAGCAAGTCAAATTTCATACCTAAAATTTTTCAGCATCCCTTCTTTAACCATACAATGTAGCCACCATGCATTCATCTGTCAGCAGAAAATAGGGGTGAAGTTACCTGTCTGGCTTTCTTATTAGGTCACAGGATATCACAGCTTTGACCAGGAAAAGGATATAAATGAATGAAAAGTAGAACTAGACAGATCATCTTAATATAAGTAAAGAAGAGAGAACAGCTGTCTTTGCTCCACCGCTGGCAGGTCAGATTATAAATAAATATTCAGAGATCAGTTTAGAGGCCTAGAGTATTACCATCCTAATGCACCTAAATCTGTCTAATCAGAAAAGACTAGAATCCTAACAAGAAGTTGGCAGGCAGGAGCCGGGAGGATCCCTGTGATGGCTGGGAGGGATAGCTCAGTGGTTTGAGCATTGGCCTGCTAAACCCAGGGTTGTGAGTTCAATCCTTGAGGGAGCCATTTAGGGATCTGGGGCAAAAATTGGAGATTGGCCCTGCTTTGAGCACGGGGTTGGACTAGATGACCTCCTGAGGTCCCTTCCAACCCTGATATTCTATGATTCTACGATGCTTCAGAAGCTAGACCTCAAGAATTAGGAAGATCTAAAGTCAGTGTGTCTGCAGTTACGACCTACATTTTCAGTGATGGAATAACAAACAGATAGAATTGTGACCCTTGTTTCTTTCAGTAAATCTGAAAAGCGTAAGCCAAGAGAATTGCATCCACACACAAGCACATCTGTGATGACGACGATTCCTACTAGTCACAGACAAACAAGAATGGCTAGCTAACCAAAGAAGCTCAGAGGGATTTGTTGACTTCTTCCATGTAGAGGATCTAGAATGTCACATCAGGACTGTTTTCATGGCTTTTGCAGGCATTTCTGGACTGGCAGCAAGCTTGGCCTATGTGATACAACAAGCCATGGAGTGCCTTGTTCTGGACTACCTAGAAGTTTTTATTGACATGATGGCTGTGTATGGAATGAGTTTCATTTCCTTAGCACAGAGTTGTGATCATAGCTCACTGGAAATGTGGACGAGTGTCTTCTGCACCCATTACATCGCCTAAATGTGTGACTTCTGTTTTGGATTAGAAGAAGTGCTAAAAAGTATTTTCTGCAAATAAGTACCTACTGCTACCAGATATACCAGTTACAAGTGGAACTGTTGCTGAAATATACCTACATTCCATCAGCAATAAAAAGGGGTAGTCATCTTAAAGGGTGAGAAGCCTGAAGTCCTTCCTATCATTAGTCAACTACTAGCAGCCCGTTAAAAAGCTGGATCCTGTTGTACCAAGGCTCCGTAGGCCATTAGTAGAGCCCTACACCGATACAAAATTTGTATCTGCATCTGATATGCAATCCACAAAAATGATCAGTGGATATAAAGTGGATATTCACAGATTTACAGGGCTCTAGCCATTAGTATGCCCCTCTGTTACACTGCTGTGACTCCCAGGGACACATGCAGTTACAGAGATAGGGAGGGCAGTTGTAAGTATGTAAATATTTACAAAGGGGTGGGGAAGCTGTACAGAGAACTTTGTAAATGTCTACAAAACTGTATAATATATACATTTTTACAGAGATTCTCTCTTTGAGAAAGATGACTTGAGAGATTCCAAAATCACTTTATTGAAATATGCTTCAACCCAGAATCCTAACATGCTCTTTTTAGCTGATACACAGAACAAAATCTCAATACCAGATTGGCTAACCCACAGGATGTTAATTGCCTAGAAATGCCCATTGTATACGCAGCAACACATGGCATTTACACATGAAACGAACAAAGAGAGAGGTTAAACCTTTCCCCGGCATCTTTCTTTAGATTAGCAATAAAGACTGCAGCCTGGGCTGTTTCCTGGGGAATAACGACCAGCTGAGGATAATAGGTATCTTGGACCATAATACAATTAAATGGTCAAGAAATGCTCTGGGCCTACTCTGTTACTGCTAAATTATCCTTCCTGACTGACAGAGTGATGTGTCCCTTCTTGGTTTGTGTTTGATAATTACCAGGTCGGAGGGAAGTGCTAGCCCAGTAACGGTAAGATACTCTGCATCACCTAACATCCTGCTCCTGGTAACATCAGGGTTGTGATGATTCCAAAATGCAAAAAGGAAGACTACTGCCCCAAGAGTTTATAGTGACCTACATTAGGGTATGGACTAATCAATCAAGGCCACTTTATCTATTCCTCTATACCACTGGAAGTTGAACACGCTAATAACCTACATAAATTCATTTTCACTCACACCAACAACAGATTCCTAACCTTTTCCATGCTGCTCAGAATTAACCACATCACTGCAGCCTGATGTACCAGTTAAGCCAGGGGCCAGAATCCCCCCTCCAGCACCATCTTACACATAAGGTGGCATGGGAGAAACAACATCCCTGCCAGGGCCATCCTCTGCATCACCAAAATCCCACTGGAGTCTTCGAAAGACTAATGCCATTACATTACTCAATAGCAACCAACGTGCTTAAAAAATAATCAACTTACCGAGACACTCCTGTTGGCAACGTGCTGATCTCATGCAGGCCCTGTTCACTGAGGACATGGAGAGGAAACAGCCATCAGGTGGATGAAATACAAGGGAAACAGATAATACATATGAATGACTATGCATGGTCCAGTCATATGCAAACCTGGGTTAAGGAATGTGGTCTAAGGGCAGTGCAACATACTACCATGAAGGGGCAATGACGCTAGGAAGAAGGAAGCCAGAGACAGGGCCAGCAGAAGCTGGGAGTGCTGTGGAAGCAACATGCTCTACCCTCACAGATCACCTCGCATTGCTTGTGGGAGCCTCCATTCTGGCCAGATACTCACTACAGAGTTTACAGGCTCCAGAGAAAAGTAGAGAGGGACGATGGAGGGGAGCTAAAGGAAAAAGGACCTCACGGCCCTGTTCCCCTTCCAAATACATAATATAAACACACACAGTCTGGCTCATGCTGAGGAGACCACAGTCAGGAACTTGAGTTAGATGGCAGCTGCCCTCATTTTATCTAGCGCAGCAAAATAAATATGCCGTGGGAAGTGCTACGTGCCACATATAAACTAGGTGACAGATTTGAAAATGACATTTTAACTGCTGCATGAGGTAAAATAGTTGTTCTGTCAGCTACCAGCTGCATTGCTGTGAAGTGCAGATATTTGTCTATAAATGGTCTGCCTGAGCTTGTCTCTCAACTACTTCCATTGTTTCCTTCACTAGCTCCAAACTTCATGCTGTCCCATGTGCCTGAACAGCCTGCTAACCACAACTACCCACCTCCTTCCTCCCTCAGAGACCTGTAGTAAATGTACGTGGAGGAAATGCTTCAGAGTACCATACATTTGATTTTGCATCCACACCCAATCCATGTATGATGTTTTGCAGCAACTTTATTAACAAACAAGACTTTGCACTTGTACATCACTTCTGTCCAAGAATCCAAAAGTGTAGATCATTAATTATGCTGCCTGTGAGGTATATATCATCATCCTCATTTTCAAAGGAGAAAATTAAGTACAGAGAGTTAAAGCGACTTGCTCTGTAGCTTTGGGCAAGTGAGTGATAGAAAAAGCAATATAATTCACCTCTCCTCATTCAGTCTTCTGCTCTATCAACTACATCACACTCTTGCTTTAGAATGTACATTCTTTGGGGCAGGAACTCTGATTTGTGCTGCACAATTATTTACTGTACAGCACTGTGCACATTTGCATGCCCAGAGTCTAACCTATATAATGGTGAGAAAAGTGATATTTAATGAACCGTGTATTGCACATCATGACGTGTTTATGAGGACTGCCAAAGCAGTAATCCTGAAAGACCTGTGCAATACAGTACAGAGATTTAGTGAAGAAAAGGGCATTATATGAACTCTGTCCTGCTTGCCAGATTTTCATAATGGCAGCTGGGGACTCCCCCACCCAGACCCCCCTCAAACAGAAGTAGAACAAGTGAAAATGGCCAGGTTTCAGAGTGGTAGCCGTATTAATCTGTATCAGCAAAAAGAACAAGGAGTACTTGTGGCACCTTAGAGACTAACAAATTTATTTGAGCATAAGCTTTCGTGGGCTAAAACCCACTTCATCGGATGCATGCAGTGGAAAATACAGTAGGAAGACTGATACACAACATGAAAAAATGGGTGTTGCTATACACACTATAACAAGAGTGATCAATTAAGGTGAGCTATTATCAGGAGGAGAAAAAAAAATCTTTTGTAGTGATAATCAGGATGGCTCATTTCCAACAGCTGACAAGAAGGTCAGAGTAACAGTGGGGAGGGGGGGCAGGGGCGGAAAATCAGGATGGGAAATAGTTTTAACTTTGTGTAATGACCCATCCACTCCCAGTCTTTATTCAAGTCTAATTTAATGGTGTCCAGTTTGCAAGTTAATTCCAATTCAGCAGTCTCTCATTGGAGTCTGGTTTTGAAGTTTTTTTGTTGTAATATTGCGACTTTTAGGTCTGTAATCGAGTGACCAGGGAGATTGAAGTGTTCTGCAACTGGGTTTTGAATGTTACAATTCTTGACGTCTGATTTGTGTCCATTTATTCTTTTACGTAGAGACTGTCTGGTTTGGCCAATGTACATGGCAGAGCGGCATTGCTGACACATGATGGCATATATCACATTGGTAGATGTGCAGGTGAATGAGCCTCTGATAGTGCGGCTGATGTGATTAGGCCCTATGATGGTGTCCCCTGAATAGATATGTGGGCAGAGTTGGCAACGGGCTTTGTTGCAATAGGTTCCTGGGTTAGTGTTTTTGTTGTGTGGTATGTGGTTGCTGGTGAGTATTTGCTTCAGGTTGGGGGGCCATCTGTAAGCAAGGACTGGCCTGCCTCCCAAAATCTGAGAGAGTGAAGGATCGTCCTTCAGGATAGGTTGTAGATCCTTGACGATGCGTTGGAGAGGTTTTAGTTGGGGGCTGAAGGTGACAGCTAGTGGCGTTCTGTTACTTTCTTTGTTGGGCCTGTCCTGTAGTAGGTGACTTCTGGGTATTCTTCTGGCTTTGTCAATCTGTTTCTTCACTTCAGCAGGTGGGTATTGTAGTTGTAAGAACACTTGATAGAGCTCTTGTAGGTGTTTGTCTCTGTCTGAGGGGTTGGAGCAAATGCGGTTGTATCGTAGAGCTTGGCTGTAGACGATGGATCGTGTGGTGTGGTCTGGATGAAAGCTGGAGGCATGTAGGTAAGTATAGCAGTCAGTAGGTTTCCGGTATAGGGTGGTGGTTATGTGACCATCGCTTATTAGCACTATAGTGTTCAGGAAGTGGATCTCTTGCGTGGACTGGTCCAGGCTGAGGTTGATGCTGGGATGGAAATTGTTGAAATCATAGTGGAATTCCTCAAGGGCTTCTTTTCCATGGGTCCAGATGATGAAGATGTCATCAATATAGCGCAAGTAGAGTAGGGGCATTAGGGGACGAGAGCTGAAGAAGCGTTGTTCAGCCATAAAAATGTTGGCATGCTGTGGGGCCATGCGGGTACCCATAGCAGTGCCGCTGACTTGAAGGTATACATTGTCCCCAAATGTGAACTAGTCAGGGGTGAGGACAAAGTCACAAAGTTCAGCCACCAGGTTTGCCGTGACATCATCGGGGATATCATTCCTGACGGCCTGTAGTCCATCTTTGTGTGGAATGTTGGTGTAGAGGGCTTCTACATCCATAGTGGCCAGCATGGGGTTTTCTGGAAGATCACCGATGGATTTTAGTTTCCTCAGGAAGTCAGTGGTGCCTCGAAGATAGCCAGGAGTGCTGGTAGCGTACAGCCTGAGGAGGGAGTCTACATAGCCAAACAATCCTGCTGTCAGGGTGCCAATGCCTGAGATGATGGGGCGTCCAGGATTTCCAGGTTTATGGATCTTGGGTAGCAGATAGAATACCCCTGGTTGCGGTTCTAGGGGTGTGTCTGTGCAGATTTGTTCTTGTGCTTTTTCACGGAGTTTCTTGAGCAGATGGTGTAGTTTCTTTTAATAACCCTCAGTGGGATCAGAGGTAATGACTTGTAGAATGTGGTGTTAGAGAGCTGCCTAGCAGCCTCTTGTTCATATTCCGACCTATTCATGATGAGGGGCCTTCAATTTATTTCTAAAAATTATGTATTTATTAAGTTCTCTGGATACAGCTGTACTTTCTTTCCTTTCTGTTATTACTCTATCACCCACTCCGAAATGGGAACTGTGAAGCTTTAACAAACAGACTGAAAGGTCAGCTACTTTCATGGCTTCTCTAAGTGCTTCTAGTGAAATGCTATTTAGTAACATCCTGGAGCAATGATTTCTCAGTGAATCAGGACAGAAAACTCTCTGCACGTCCCATAACAAGAGTAAAGTAAGTGGAATTATTCCCTCAACCACACCAGTGCTGGGCACCTTGGTGCTGCACCTGGATTAATTTTCTGTAACCAATACCTATCTAGTCTAGTACATGAACAGCAGATGTAAAATTCCATAAAGGGAAATATTTACAATTTTTGAAAGAAATAATAAATGACTGGCCAAGTATCCTAAGAATTAGCTCTACAACCCAACTCTGAGGAACTGCCCATTAAGGAAACTCCTTTGACCCCAAACAAATCTCCATTCCAAAGTCTGTAATTTAATGATTGGATGACACATGCAGACACACAAGGAATAAGCATATCCTGGGAATGAGCTCTCCATGTCACACTGGAAGATCATCAATGGCCTGAAGAACTTGATTACACAGCCCCACTATCAGTCTGACGGTGATACCTACTAACAGCTACAATTCTTCAGCCGTCATGGTAAAAAGTGTTTGATCTGCCATCCCTGCTACTTGCACTAAACACGGGACAGATGTAGCCTGGAATTTTGACTGCATCTGGATCTGCCCTTACATCAAGAAGTTTGGGATTTCAAGTTGCAACTTCCAAAACAGTTTATATTAGGGATCATTCCAGATAAATATGTTAACAAGGGAGAATTGACAATACATACACAGCAACCTAACTTTGTTGGGAAGGAAAAACAGGTTTTAAATCTAGGGACCATCATCATCACCATTAACATACTGACCAAAGTATTAAAAATATACCTAACAGTTTACTTGATTCTGCTCCTGTTCTCAGTTGAAAAGCAAAGAAATTCTTCAGTGTGGAGACGCCCCCAAACACACGCTAGTTTTGGATTACAAATCTCCAAATATACCCAACCTAACACCTTATCCCCATGTTACAAACCTGAAGCATAGAAACAACATTGTCATGGCAAAAGAATAAAGAGGATGAGAGAAAGCTGTGTGCGTTGATCCTACTTCCTTTGCACAGATCCAAAACCATTATGTATAACCGACCAATTATGTTACAAAGCCCCACTGTTCTTTCCTACTGGTTTGTACAAACCCAACAAAACAATTAAAACAAATGAAAAAAGATTTGGACTTTACTGAATATAAAATCTGTTTGGGATCAAAGAGTTGAGTCTGGACATCATATTTTGTACTGAAAATTCTTTCCACAGATATAGCAATTAGAAATGCAGAAGACCCATCTACTCCATCCCACCATGGGCTGGGGGAGGAGAAAGTAACACAATGAGGGTAGCGAAGCCAGCATTATACTCACTCTATCACTCTTGGCTCTGGAGCTTTGCGTTCCACCTGATAGGCATCAAGAAAACCAGATAAGTACGTACACCAATGGGCTGACATGCCTCAGCTATACAGGGCTGAACTCCTAGCCCTGTGGTGATTGTGTAGATATCAAAACCTTCACAGGAGCTTTGATCCTAGTCCAGCTCCCACCTCCAATTTGGGATTTCAACACCTGCCTGCCCCTCAGTTCTGAAATGCTAATCAACACACAGATATATTCTCTGGCAGTTTTGAAATGGTGACAGTGTTACTCAAACAACCACCAGCAGCTAGTACTTCTTTGGAGTCACCTGCTAATTACAGCAAGTAGGGCTAGCTAGAGGAGATCTGGTTTGCTCATATAGCTGCTGGTCACCCACTGAGACTGGAGAATCACTTTCCCTGCCTTCACAGATTAAAAATCAGAAGCGACTCCCTGGAGGGAGGGGCTGAGCAATTCTCCAGTTTCAGACAAGCAGCAAAAAAATATAAAGACAGACTGGGCAGCAAGAGTTACTCGTCTAAAATCTCCTGCATAGCTTGGGATGGTTGTCTCCTGTGAAAGCCAGAAGTGGTTTAATCTTTACCATTGCAACAGAAAGGAAGGGGAGGGGGAACGGGCGCTAACTTTTGTTTTTGCCGGTGGAGGCGTTCCGTCTTCCGGTTTCACTGTGAGCCACAAACATGCTACTGCCACCTATTGGTGGCTCATGGGTACTGAGCACCCCCCTATTTTTTTTGAATGGGTGCTTAAGCCCCAGAGCACCCATGTAGTCGGCACCTACATAGTAGGGCTTAGGTCTAGAATGGACGTCATCAACAACCATGCTGTCCTGATAATCATTTCATTGTCTCAGTGAGACCAGCTTCTCTCCCTCAAGTAAATGTCGCTCTTGGAGGGCCCATTCAGCTATACCGTTTTCAGTTTGCCTCATCATAGTAAACCTCCTTCCATGTGAGGAAAGCAGGATGTAGTCCCATTCAGAGAGCATGTTGGCACAGTTACAAGAAAAAAGTGAGGCACTGCCTTTTCAGTCTTACAGGGCTAAGCAACCAAACTCACTTCCCATTGGGGTGAGCACATTACCCTGTAATCCCCTGGTATACCAAGGGGTAATGGTTGAAACTTGGATCTGACACTCCTCCGCCCATCAGAAATCAGGGGTTGACTATGCTGCCAACGAAGCATTCCTAGCAGGAGCAATAGGCAGAGCTAATTCTTCTGGCTTTAGACCAGAGTATTTTATTTGCTTCTGCTGAACAAAGTGGCACTGATTGGTAGAATAAAAATCAAAATATTTTGGGCCAGTTAAGATGGTCCTAGCTTTCTGTAAGCCACACATGCAATGTGTTTGTGAAGTGTGTGTTCTAGAGGCCCCAAAAGCTTGGACTGAGATATTAGTATTCTTGAACTACACCTCATAAGACCAACTAATTTTAAAAATAAGCTGTTCTTCCACTTAACAAAAAGATGAGATGACAGGACACCCATCTACATTTTTACCTCTGCTGGTTCTTTAAACACAAATTGTCTTTTGGGTGGAAGCTGCTCTCTTCTCATCCAGGTCTGATCAGTGCCCACTGACACAAGGTTCCTGGCCGCAGAAGCCCCAGGAGCTAAGGCAAAGAAAAGATCAGGCTCAAGCAAACTAGTGGGATCAGCGAAATGAACATCTCACTATGTGGCAAACCCAATATTCTTGTAAGAGACAACTAACGGAATCACTGTTCAGTTTGCAAGGTTTCCCCCCTTACGCCAAAGTTTTAAAAAAGAGCAAGGGAAGAGTCAGACATGTCTTTAATAATCGTTAAAAGCACCTAAAATCTAGGACAGGAGCATTTTTAACTAATTTATAAACTGAAGTAAATAAAAATTGTTTCAACCCAATTGACAAAAGTGAGTCATTTAAAATCATCGTGGCCATTGTTTGTGTTAGACTATGGTAAGGTAGAAGAGGCTTTCCACCAAAGAGCTCACCCCCCTGGTGCTGAAAATATGAGTGGTGTGGCTTCAGGGAATATTATGATTCTACTCAAAAGATATTTAGGAAATGTGTTTACTACATACCCAAAAAAATCTACACACCAGGGGGCTGAATTAAGGGGATACAGTCAACTTTAATTCCAGCATTTCTTATCTTCTGAGCACTTCAGTTTGCAATGCTCTTAACAGTTTTGTATGTGTAATTTTCTAAGATAAAAAAACAAACAAACTAAAAAAAGATAATTCCATCACAGTCTGGAAGTATAATGTAGTAAAATCTCATCCTATGGGCAAGTTAGTGATAGCAAGGTAAGGGAGGTGTCATTTTAATTCTGTAGATTTTTACCTATCAAATGACACTTCCCTTACCTTTCTGTCATTAACTGGCCCACAGAATTACACATGCTCCCACACTTCATGTAGAAAGATACTGAGCACCCCCACTCTGGTACTGGTCATCAGCAAGACTGGAACCCAGATACCCAGCACAGACCACTACAATTTGTGCTACAGGAGAAACTGGTAACAAGCTGTGATCCTCGGTATGAATCAACCACTAGTGGAAGACAATATACATTGAGGTGACTTACATAATTAGTTTTTTGCAAGCATAGGAATACTGGGAATCAGGCATCCTGGATTCTATTTCTGGCTCTGGAGAGGAGTATGGACAACAATTATGGAGAGCACAGCCAAACACAGATTTGGCACATCATTCTAAAAGGCAAAGTGGCTGTGAAGTAGACTTGGGTCTACCATTTTGGAGACCTGAATTCTACTCCCAGCTTTGAAGTGCCCTTGTGCAACCTCTCAGTCATCCCATCTTGAATCTGGGGAAATAGATTTGTCTGCTTGCTAAGACAGCGATACAAGGACTTTCTTGATAACAACGAGTGTGAGGAGCATGGAATTATTAACTATTAATTAATTAGTTAATTATTAATTATTAACTAGTCAATGGAAGGTCTCCTCCTGCACACCTTCCCCTAGGCCAAACGGCATTTTGTTGTTGCTGCTGCATTGTCCACCAAGGCAGGATCTCTAGCTCTATGCTTAGTATCCACAAAGCTCAGTGGAGGTAGGGAGCAGCCTCAATGCAGACAGAATGTATAGAGATTTTAAAAGAAAGTCTATAACAAGTCCTACATGTGCAAATGGAGACTTTCCCTTGCTTCTAAGTCTGCAAATCTCAGTACATATCTACAGGGGTAGCAAACAGACCTCTCTCTCACCTCAGGACTATTACCTTACCAAATTTCAAGTTCTTATTAAAAGCATGAAAATACTAGAGCGCCTCAAATAAATGGCTGGGAAAAAAAAATTAACACTGGCAAAACTACCCTACCTGTTTTCCCTAACTTCTTTCTCAGAATGGATGAACCATTGTTCTGAAATTTAAAGATAGATAAGTAAATAAATAAAATCCGCAAGAGGCAGAGGGCAAGCACGGAAAGTTTCAGTCTTAGTGTTACAAGGTGGCAAAGTTATGTACTAGAAAAAATACGGACTTCTAATGCAAAGCATTACACAACCCAACTACAGGTGTTCCTATCAGCTCTCCCTAGAATACTAAATGTCTGGGTCACAGATGAGCAGTACGTCTTTATATAATTCATTTCCTCAAAGCAGCTCAACTCAGCTAAACTATAGTATCAATTCCAATGGAAATTATAGCTCTCTCCGATATTCCAGCTGGGCTATTTGAATCAAATGATGCGTCCAGGATCACACAAGAAATCAAATTCATTCAGGATTAGAATATCTCTATAAAATATTAGGAAAAACTTAAATAATTAAAATTATTTTAAAAAAAGACAGGAGTAAAAAGATTAACATAACCAGGAACACAAAGAAACACACAATATCTTGCCTGCATGTGAGGCTGCTCTGCTCTTAACAGGTCCAGCCCAGCCACCCTGTACTCTGGCTCTCCGTCTTTTATCTTCCATGCTTTTTCACAGCATCTTTCAGCACCTTAGACTGTGTTTCACCTCTCCCCTGTGTTTCAAACATAAGAAACAAGTTGGTTAGGCATTTTAGAGCCAAGTATTAAAATATTAACAGAGTTTATGGAAACACTTTTCTAGTGAGCTGGTGCATTACACGTTATGGACTTTGTCACTTGCCTTACCCCCACAGGTTAATTTGTTCCAAGGCTTGCCAGGGCTGAGCCCCCACACCTCTAACCTTGACAGTTCATAGCCCCAGCACCTCTGGGCTTGCTGCATCAGTTATGAATGTAAAAAAAATTGCTTGAACCCTAGCACCTAATTTTCTTGAGCCCTGGTACCTCTTTCATTACAAATTAAGCACGGCTTACCTCCCAACAAAACCTGCGCAGGCAGACCTCAGTAAGTAATTCTGATTTCCTAAAATGTCCCTTTCCTCACTCTTTACTCATTTCCTTACACTCTTCCCTAGCCCTGCTTTCTAATCCATAAACTCTACAGGGAGATGACCTATTCATCCCCACAATGGGGGAAGAAGGGGATTTTATATCTGAGTAGTGTACTATGCATGTCCAGACATTCCACACCTTTTCTAGACAGAAAGCAAGCCAGGCATCTGTTTCAAACATGTGGCCATGAAAGCCTTCCTTTAGGTTAGTACATTTTGCAAACCGGCTAGCTGTGTCAGAATATCCTATAAACAGAATTTATGCTGCCCTTACAGATGTTACTTAGCACCACCAGTCTAATGACATCTATGTTGCCATAGTAACTAGAGTACCTCCTCAGAGACGAAAAAGAAATATGAGGAGGGAGTGAATACACAATGCTAAATAAAACCAACAAATGGCTGGGCAATAGGCCGTGCCTATGTTTAACTGCACAGTTAGTTTTACTTAACTCGCCCTAGTTTTACTATGCAGCACCCAGAGCACCAGAGAGGCTAAGTGGGCCCATCTGTGCATGCGTAGAAGAGTGTTTGCTTTCATGTGCATGGAGGAGGAAAGTGAGTGTGTCTGTGCACGCCCAGGTGCAAGGGAGTGGTGGTTAGTGGAGGGGAGCATTGGAAGGGAGAAGTAGTTGTGAGCCTATTGGGGGCAAAGGGGAGGTTATGTATGTGTCTATGCATGAGGGGGCGGAGAAGAGGGAATAAGTACTGGTGGAAGTGTGAAAGCATCCATGGGCAGTGGCATTAGAAGAATTTGTATAGTGGGGGTTCTGAAAGCCATTAAAAAAATCTGTAAACCTAGTATATGATGGAAACCACTTCCAGCTAGGAGGTGCTCCCACAGCCCCAGTTCCAGCATCTCTGTGTGTGTGTGTGGGGGGGGGGGGGGGTGAGAAGAAAGGAAATGAAGGGAATTGTGTGTACAGGTGAGGAGGAAAATAGGGCAGGAGTGTGAAAGGAGGTGTGTGGGGGTTGCAGAAAAGTGCATGCGGCGGTGGGGAGGGGTGCAGAGGAGAGTGGGCATGGGGTGACAGGGGTGTGTGCGCAGCAGAATTTGTGCGTGGGGCAGTAGGGCAGGGTGCAGCGGAGAAGGAAGTGCAACAGAGGAAGGGGTGCGTGGGGTGCAGCAGAAGAGGGGGTGCGTGGGGTGGTGGCAAGGGGTGCAGAGGAGGGGTTGCTTGGGGCAGCCTGGGGGTGCAGCGGAGGGGGGATGCATGGGGGGTGCAGTGGAGAAGGGTGTGCATGGGGGTGTGGGCAGCCGATGGTGGTGGTGAGGGGTGCAGGGGGAGGGGTACGTGGGGCGGCGTGGGGGGTGCACCAGAGAAGGTAGTGAGGCGGGGGTGCGTGGGGCAGCGCAGGGGGTGCAGCAGAGGGGGTGCGTGGGATGGCAGTGAGGGGTGCAGAGGAGGGGGTGCGTGGGGCAGCCGGGGGGGGGGGTGCAGCGGAGGGGGGATGAATGGCGGGTGCGCGGGGCGGCGGGGGTGGTTACAGGTCTGTCATCACGAGTTTTGGGGGCGCAGCGCTGGATGAGCGCGGCGTGACGCTGAAGTAGCGAGGCCCGCCAAGCCCTTGCCGAGCCGGGCCCCAGCTCCACCCGCCTTTGCTCCCTTCAGGGTTTTGCGGTTTCCCGCAGGGAGGTGCCCCCAGTCCGCGCCCACCGAGGGGCGGCATCTGTCCCCCCGACCCCCACTAGGGACAGCGCCCGCGGCCGGCTGGGCGCGGGGTTAGCGCGGCGGCGCCTCACCCTGCCCAGCTCCGCGGGGATCCCAGCGCAGCGCAGCGCCGGGGCCTGTCCCAGCCCCGCTCCGCCCGGAAGCTGCTGCTGCCGCCGCCGCTTCCCGGACCACCAGGCGCCGCTTCCCCGCGCACCGCTTCCGCCCTGCCCAGGGCCCGACCTTAACCGGCGGCGGCGGCTCGGCCCCTCCCAGGGCCGGGGCTGAGGCGACTCTCGAGTGGCCAGCCGGGGCCAGTCAGGCGCCCTGAGCCGCTGCTGGGGCCTCAGAGGCAGCTCTTCCCTGCGCCCACACCCCTGCAGCCATAGGGCACCCACGCCCTCCCGCCCCCTCTTTCAATGAAGCCGCTTCTCCCGTCACACCCCGCTGGCGCTGCGGGAGGCTAGAGGCGGGCTGCGGCCGCGGGCGGTACCGGGCAGCAGTGCCCGGTTACAAGCCGGGTTCCCAGTGCTCTTTACTGGGGGAAACCACCCACAATTCTCCCCTAAACCCCCCCCCCGGTAGAGCGGAAACGGGACGTTCGTTTCCCCAGCCGCAGAACGGCGGGTTTTAGTGTTGTACAGCAGGGGCCCCTGTAGCCACGTTTCCAGTACCCAGCCCCCACCCACCCGGGCTGACAGGGGCCTCTCTCAGGCAGCTGGTGGTTCCATTCATCAGGATAAGGGAGGCTCGGATAAATAGGGTTCTGCTGTATAGATTTTTATTTTTTCACAAAATGTAAAGATGCTCCGTAAAAATTCACAGCCACGGTTTTCAGTCGCAAACGGATTTCTGTGATCCCTAGTTATAACTAGGGCCCTACCCAATTCACAGCTATGAAACACACATCACAAATAGTGAAAGCTGGTCTTTTGTGTGCTTTTATACTATACTTCACAGAGGGAGACCAGGATTTCTCAAATTAGGGGTCCTGACCCAAAAGGGTTCATAGTATTGCCACCCTTACTTCTGCACTGCCTGCAGAGCTGGACACCCAGCTCTGAAGGTAAGGCCCTGCCCGCAGCAGCACAGAAGTAAGGGTGGTAATACCATACCATGCCATCCTTAGTTCTGTGGGGCTGCTGAGGGCAGCTCTGCCTTCAGAGCTGGGCTCCTGGCCAGTAGGTGCCATGCTCCAGCTGCGAAGGCAGCAGGGCCACCCGCATCAGCACAGAAGTAAGGGTTGTATTACTGCAAGCCGCCCCCGCCTCCAACCCCTTCATGGGTCAGGACCCCTAACATTACAACACCATGAAATTTCATATTTAAATAGCTGAAATAATGAAATTTACAATTTAAAAAATCCTATGTCCATGAAATTGACCAAAATGGACCATGAATTGGGTAGGGTCCTAGTTATAACTCATTCATTCCACCCCAGTAACCATGATCAACTGGACAGCCCCTGCTACTCCAGCCACATCCATTTCCATAGCCCAGCGACAGAAAAGGAGAGGTGGAATGGACTTCAGGAGGGCCTGAAACTCATCACCCTCACACTCAGCCACAATTATGCTAAAACACACTTATCCGCTGGGGTTGGGATGCTGAAGAAAGAATAGGGTGCCCTAAGCCCTCTAGCTATGGCTGCAGCCTCAATGGTATAGAGCACAGGTTCCCACCTATCAGGTGCCCTACCCCCAACTTCTACTGAACTGGTGCTTTAGCCCCCTAAGTCCGAGCAGCTAATTATCACCTGATCTATGCTAGAGGCTCACCACCTCAGGCAGGGGCCGCTCTTGTTGTTTGTACAGCAATAATCATGCTGCTGGCTACTAAATGCCAATGATTATTTCCAGAAGGCAGTGAGCATGGGGGATTGGGGCCTCAGTACCCCATTTCAAAAGTCCAGAGCTAGAAGTAGTTTCAGTGCTGCTCATGTATTTCCTTTCCCAGTGCTGCCTCAACTAGATAAGCTATTTATGTTCTCCACAGAGGGTTGCAGTTGGGGGGTACTGCAGCCAGTTTTAAGTTTAGACTAACAATAGCCTTGAAGACGTTATTAGCCTCTGTCTCTTTATCCTCCTTTTACAAAGAGGGAAATGATGATCCTGACACATTAGTCATTTGTAAAATGCTTTGAAGATGAGAAAGGGCTGAGTAATGATTCTTCACTATGCCACATGCATGACTATATGCCTACAGATAGAGCACTGACCGCTCACGAAACCCAGAAAGGATGAAAATTGGCCTGCAGAAAAATTAAAGGGTTAGAACAAAGAAATGTGTTTCATGTTGACAGTGGTAATGCTAGTTACATAACCACAGCTCTATTTATATTTTAGAGGAAGGAGGGCTGCGCATTCTACCTAGCACAATGGATTTGGAGAAGAATTCATTCTGATGCAACATTTTGCTGATACTAAAAATATGGTTACACAGCTGGTCCACAACTTGTTCAAAGAGAGGTATTGTACATGTCCATTCTACTTTAGGTGTCCCGGCGCCAGAACTGGATAATTTTTTCCCACTGTGGTACCTGTCGGGACAACACATGCACCCTCTACCCACTTGTGTTGCTTGTCTAGAGAATAATGGGATAGAGCTGCCTTGAGCCATCTCAGTTCCTTCTCACAGCAGAAGCCAATGTACCTAGCAACGATGATGCAAATGAAACAAATAGCAGCAAGGTATACCCTGAATGAACTGACAGAACAGTTTTCAGATGAAGGTAGTCCAAGATAAAATGAATAGCAGCCATGGAAGGAATTCCTCTATCAGGACCAAAATGAAAACCTTTTCCATTTCATAAGGTCTGTATATCTTGTAGAAGACTTTCTGGTATTCAAAGGAACACTCCGAACTGTGGCAATCTAACCACTTAGCATCTGGGCAGTTTGATGCAGACTGACAGGGCTGGGATGCAGTCTGGCCACGACCATGTGAGACTACATTCAGAGTCAAAGGGAGGGGAATTGGATCTCAGAAGTTCAACAGACTGAAAAACTAATGTTGACAAGGCCAGGTTGGTGCTATTAGGATTAGACTGGCATGGTCCTGTCTGATGTTGGCTAATACTCTGGGCACTAAACAGGATTGGGGAAAGCATAAAGAAGCTTGCCCTTTCATAACATCAGAAAGGCACCCCTTATTGACCCAGGGCTGGGGGTCTCCTGTCAAACAGAATCTGTTCTAGCAGGTGGCAAACAGGTCCAACTCTGGTACATTCCACATATAAAAAAAATGGACTTTATGATGCCGGATCTGAGAGAGACTTGTGGTCTCTGATGAATGACCTACTGAGTCTGTCTGCTGGTGAATTCTGAAATCCCAGGAGATTACATGCTTTCAGCAATATCCTGTTCTTCATGCAAAAATTCCGAAGGCCCAATGCATTTTGGCAAAGGGGGTTAGATTTGGCCCTCTCTGTTCATTGAGGTCAAAAATCACCACTGTGCTGTCTGTGAGAATCTGCACAGAGCAGCTGGCTATGTGAAGAAGAAATACTCAACAGGCCAGGCATATAGTCCAAAGCTCCCAGATACTGATGTGACTGGTGAGATCCTGATGTGACCATAGACCCTGAGTTCTTAAATTTCACAGAGGTGCCCCCCAGCATTCAATACCCGGTATTGAAGCATCTGTGACTAGAGCCACTAAGGGAAGAGTCAGAGCAAAGGGAACTCCATGGCATATTCTGGCCAAGTCCATCCACCAGTTCAGGGAGGACAGGAGAGTTGAATGTACATGAGTGAGCATATCCAGCGGATTTCAGGAGGGACTGTTAACTGACTTCAACCACTGCTACGTGATCCAGAGGTAAGCTGAAGTCACGTATGCACAATCTGCATACTGAGTCACGTATGTGGTAAGCTGACATGTCCTAGTAGTCTCAGGCAGTTCCTCATCATTGTGGGGATGCAGTGGCTCTTGGGAGAGGCCAAGTGTCTAGTCAGAGCCAGAGAGACACCCTGAGTCAGCCCCCCTCATGAGACTGGTAAAAACTGATTTGTCTTTGAAGACCCAAGGACTGGAAGAGAGACTGATCCCTCTGCCCCCTTTCTTGCACCTGCTGTCCGGACTGTCCATGGAGCAACCAGTCATCCAGGAATAGATACACTGGGCTGCCCATCTTTCAAAAATGTGCTGCCATCACTGTTGTGCATTTTTTGAGAACTCGGGGGGCAGAAGACAGGCCAAGCAGAAGGTCCATGAACTGATGAATCTCTTCTATTACAAATCTTAAGAACTTCTTGTGACTCTGGCGTATAGCCACATGGAAGCATGCATCCCTCGAGACGAGGGCACCAAACCGGTCATTAGGAGACAGGTCTGAATAGTAGAGGATAGCATAACCATACCTTTTTTCTTCTTCTTTTTTTAAATTGGTTGAGATTTTGCAGGTCCAGAATGGATTTGAGGCATCCCTTGGCCTTTGGTATGATAAAATATTGGGAATAAAATCCCTCCCCTGAAGGCAAGGGGGAACTTTCTGCATGGCCCATAACTGCAACAGAGACTGTACTATTTTAATCAGTATGGGCTTGTGGGACTGGTCACTGGAAAGGGACAGGGAATGGGAGGCATCTATGTGAACTGTAGAGTATATCCCAGTTCCACTGTGTTGGGAACCCACTGGTCTGATGTGATCCAACCCTTAGGAAGTGGAATAGCCTGCTGCCAAAGGGAGAGGAAATCTCCATGAGAGGTTCACTGTCCTCAACCAAGAACTCAAATAGACTGCTTTGAGGTGGAAGAATGTCTAGTGGTAGCAGATGATGGAGAAACATGGGGAGGCAGTCCCTTTTTCTGAGACCTCTGAAATCTCTTGGAGTAATTAGGTTGCCATAGTGGATAAAGGGATCTCTTTACTGGACCGGAGGACGAAAATGCTTCCTCTTCCTCTACAGCAGGGGTATAAATCCCTGAAGTCTTCAGAGTTGTCCTGGAATCTTTTAAGAGTGCAGAGCCTTGTCAGTTTTGCCAGAAAAACTTGGGCCTTCACCAGCAAATCTTCTATCATCTGCAGCACTTCAAGCAGAATTCCTGATCCCTGGAGTCATGAAGCACAATGCATAGTAATGGTCATGGCCATGACTCAGGCTGTTGAGTCTGCATTGTCTAGTGCAGCCTGTAAAGAAGAGTGGAGAACTGGACAATGCTCATTAATTAAGGCCTTAAACTCCTCTTTTGTCTCCTCTGGTAATTTGTCCTGAAATTTGACATTGCATCCAAATGTGAATAGTCATACCTGGCCAGTAATACCTAGTGATTTGCGATTCTAAATTGTAAGCCAGATGAGGAGTAAACTTTTCTTCTAAATAAATCAAGTGTTTTAGCTTCTCTTTCCTTGGGAATGGATTTGTTCATTAGTGTCTTGAATTTTCATTCACAGCCACCATCATCGAGCACCCCGGGTGGGATGTGAATAAAGTTATTCACGTCCTTGATACCTCTTTTCAGGGCACTTATCTGTGGGCACAAAGTCATCTCATTAATAGACAGAGCCATTCGAGCTGGACCAAAAGAATGCAAGATGTCCACAAGCCAAAGAGGATTATCTTGCACTAATGCAATCTGGATCCTCAGAGTTAGCCAACCTCTTCATGAGCTCCTGGTATTCCTTGTAATCATCAGTGATTGGAGTAGATGACCTAGATACAGTAGCTTCATCTGTGGAGGATGAGGTGGTACTCACTGGAGGCACGAAAATGTCTGTCTGGTCCAGTGGATTAAGAGCTCAGAAGGGAAAAAAACTGGAGCTGGAGTTAAAACCTCTCTCACCTGATGGGTAGCAATTTCAGCACAGAGGATGGTTCTGGCCAGAGACCAGCACCCAGGTGGAGATCATGTGCCAGCATCCATGAGGACAGGACAGTACCCATAGGTGAAGAGCACCTGGATGGTGATCTTGTGCCAGCATCAGCACCAAAGATGGTAGCAGACTGAGAATAGCACCTCAACCATCTTGGAGTTTGGTGCTGAGGAAAAATTGCCCTCGAATCTGGGGGAACTCAGAAGGGTAAGTGCTGCATCTGGTATAGGATTGTGGCCCAACCCCACAATAGTGTTTCTCTCAATCTGTGTGTATCTCATTGCCAAGAGTGCGAGCTGTGCATTGAAGATAGAGGAGATATATGGATGGGTTGTAGAAAAGAATTCTGATCTGTAGGAACTCTTTCAGAATCAGATTAACAGTCCACTTTAAGGTACCAGGGCAATGTAGTACTAGAGGAATAGGTGAACAGGGTCATTGCCAGTGAGATGATAGTGGTACCAACAAACATTCAAAGGTACCAGGTGTTTAGCTTGGTGGACATCAACACCACAAGTGGATGGAACTGACATGGTGAATTTCTAGACACTAAATTTGGTTAAAATTCATAAATCACAGTACATGATCTAAGACTTTCCATATCCAAGTCCATGCCTGTTAATATGTAGGCTATATAGACCTTATATATAAAATTAATGATTATTACACTAATGGCTGTCCTGCATAGGTATATTGAATAACCCAGAAAATTACAAAGTAGGAATCAAATACTCAATACTGCAGATAACTCCTTAGGTTAATTTCTCTCTCTCTCTCAACTCTCCTCCCCCACCCCCCGCCCAATAAACTAACATCTGTGAAGTTGTAGACAGACAACTTAGATACAGATGTGTGCCTCTATAAAACAATTGGGTATATTTGGTTTCAAGTAAGTCAGTGGACTCAAAGATTTAAGCAATCCCGAGAAGAGGTTACCTGTCAGCAAGTTGCTCAGGAAGATAACAAGGTTTCCAGTTACTGAGGTCTTCAGGGAAAGGTTTATGAAAAACAACTTTTCAGCATAGGCAGAATACAAGCAATACGACCAGGATACATTTTATGTTTAATCCATTTTACTGGAAGTGTCTGTCTATACTTAGCATATGCAGTGTTGTTGCAGCTGTTTCCCAGACCTGAAGAAGTGCCCAGTGTAAGCTCAAAAGTGTGTGTGTCACACCAACAGAAGCTGGTCCAATAAAAGATATTACCTCACCCACCTTGTCTCTCTATAATTAGAGTGTCTTTTCACCTCAGCTGGGAAGTTGCTTATCCCGGATGATTCCCAACTGATGGGATAGCCTGGATAATGGGTGTCCAGCAGAATCCTCAGGTTTCTTCTACCTTAAATCTGTTTAAGTACATCTGCTGCAGGCAGTAGCTTCCTTCAGGTTCCATCTGACTGGTCTCATGTCAAGAAAATCTGGTTTTTGGCTCTTCAGAACCATATTCTTCAAATACTCACTTGTCCAGGAGGATTTTTCTCTAAGATAGTTACCATAGTCTATAGGTTAGTGAAGATTAAAAAGGATGAAAGTTGTTAGGTATACTGCAGTAGAAGAACTTTTAAAAGGCTCCATTCTCTGTGCCCTGTTCTTGGTAAGTCAGAGATACAGTAGTGTGCTCTATACCAGTGGCTCTCAACCTTTCCAGACAACTGTACCCCTTTCAGGAGTCTGATTTGTCTTGTGTACCCCAAGCTTCACCTCACTTAACTACTTGCTTACCAAATCAGACAATAAAATAGTGACAGCACACTATTACTGAAAAATTGCTTACTTTCTCATTTTTACCATAGAATTATAAAATCAATTGGAATATAAATATTGTACTTACATTTCAGTGTATAGTATATACAGCGGACATAGGCTGTATAAAATTTTAGTTTAAACTGACTTCACTAGTGCTTTTTATGTACCTGTTGTAAAACTAGGCCAATATCTTGAAGAGTTGATGTACCCCCTTGGAAGACCTCTGCATACCCCTAAAGGTATGCGTACCCCTGATTGAGAACCATTGCTCTATACCCAGATGGGTAAACTATGGCCCGCAGGCCACATCTGGCTGGGAGGTTGGATAAGGAGCAGGGGATTCCATGGGGCAGTCAGGGGACGGGGCGGTTGGATGGGATGGAGGTTCTGCGGGGGGGCAGTCAGGGGATGGGGAACAGGAGTGGTTGGATAGGTGTGGGAGTCCTCAGGGGGCTGTCAGGGGGTGGGGGTGTGGATAGGGGTTGGGGAAGTCAGGGGACAGGGATAGGGGGTGAGGTCCTGGGGGGGCGGTTAGGGACAGGGGGGTCCCAGGAGGGGCGGTCAAGGGACAAGGAGCAGGGGGGGTTGGATGGGTGGGGGGGTTCTGAGGGGGGTAGTCAGGGGGCAGCAAGTGGGAGGGGGCAGAGGTCAGGCTGTTTGGGGAGGCACAGACTTCCCTACCTGGCCCTGCATACAGTTTTGGAACCTCGATGTGGCCCTCAGGCCAAAAAGTTTGCCCACCCCTACTCTACACTAACTTTTCAGCCTTTCTAACCTTCAGGGTAATTTGAACAGTTAGAGCAGCACAGTCTCTGAATTGTGTGTATGTCTCCCTTTTCTCCTGCTCAAAACTGGTTTGTCCCCTTCTGATGATTTTCAGGACTAACTCCTCTTTTACAGATTTGCATTAGGTGTGTTGATAAGTGGAATCTCTCCTCTACTATTTAAGAGACAAGTAGCCACTCGTCCTTCTGGAAACTTTTCAATGGTAATTTATTATGTTTTAAGACATTAAAAAAAATCTTAGTATTTCAAACTTTTCACCATTCACACTCGGGAAGCAGGACACCCCTACTTTATGGTAGTGACTTAGGCTTCTCTTTCTTGCTATTAAAAAGAGCATTTCTTGCAAGCTTCCCCAACAAATCAGCCAGGTAGAACCACCGCCACTCCTAACCTAAGGCAGGCATCCTTTTCTGCACATTGCCAAGTGTGCATCAGTCTGCAATGCCTATGCAATATAGGATGGCTGAGGGAAACAAAGTGTTAACTTCCAAGATCTTGCTGCTCAGTGTTTTCAGTCCTTCTGCTCACATTGCTCAGGCAAGGAGCCTGTATATGAGCTTCTCTCCTACCGCATTCTCCTCTCACTTCATTTCTTTTTTGTTGCCCAGTGTGATCACACTTTCCTCCTCCCAGTTTTCATTTCATATCAGTTAAGTGGCAATTGACCATTACGAACCTACAATCCAGTAAGGATGCTTTCATTTTTTTTTTTTAAAGTAAAATTTTGGACCAATTGTAACTTTCAATATGTGGAAAACTTAAAAGGGAAACATTTAATGCATCTTTTGTTCTATTTGTTCTCTGTAAATTTATGTAATGCTCACTTGGTTTTTAGAAGCACTGAGCACCCAACAAATCCCAAGGCGGTAAGGGGAGCTGCAGGTGCTCAGCATCTTTGAAAATGAGGACACGTAAATGCTTTCAAAAATTTTTACTAAAAAATAAAACCTTGCTGTTTTGTGGCACTGGGGCTTCATGGTGAATGAATTGTATCTGCTTAAAAAGAGATCCAATTCCCCAATTTCTTGCTGGGACTAGGTAATGGACATGGAGTTTGCATGTTTGAAAAGACAAGTTTGAGTAAACGCTGACCTAGCCTTGTAAAAGTTATGAGAACTTACACAAGATCTACCTGGCCATCCGTATAATGAAAATATTTTTCACTTGCCTGTACAAGAAGCAGCATTTGCTCCTGTCAGGGCAGAGAACAAGAAGTTTGCAATGTTACCTCTAATGCTAAAAGTCTCAACTCAGCCAAAATAAGACCAAGCATTTGGTTTCCCAACAATGCAAAAAAAAATTTAGAAAACCCTCTGACACGTATGTACATAGTCATGAGTTTAAGTGCTAATTACCTTTTGGTCCTAGACCCTGCCAGGCATCACTATAAATGCTACTACACTGATTGAGCCACTAATCTGCCTTCCAACTACATTACTGGATTTCCTGTGCCTCTTTACTTCTGGTTACATTTTTGCCATCCACTTCTGCCTTCTGAAGACGAAACATGTCTGACCTGATTGAGTACGTGTGTAATTGTCACCATCTAGTGGTACCAGTGCACTGCTACAGTTACTGACGATTGTTTAGAACAAGTGGTAGAGGCCTTTTAAGGCCAAAGTCACAGATTCTATCTCCATGTTACAAATTTGCATCATAGTAATTGTGCTGTCCATATAATTATTGATTTTTTTTTCCCTGTGGAGACTATGTTCTTAGACCTACCTACCATGTGACTGACCTCACTTCTGTTCCACCACCTCATTCAGAAAACAGGGTGGGCAAATAATGCAAGAACTGGAGTTACGTAAGTTATAAAAATAATTCAGAATATTTATAAAAAATTAAAATGAAAAAATGTAGTGCAGAAAAGGAAAGTTGCCTTATTTTTATCTCACTTCACAAACTACTGTACATGCACAGGAATCACTTCAATTACAGAAATGTAGCAGGTTTTAAAACAGCAAATACAAAGCACTTTTAGAGAGGACGTGGAGAAGGCACCCATCTTTAGCTGAAAATAGAAAAGAAGTTTTAGAGAATCAGAATGTAATTCCTGGGCTGCAATTTACGATGCTGGTAACGTGCTTAGTACTATACAATTCAAAAACTGAACTCTCTGCTTGAATGTAAGAGTTCTCTTCCAACTTAGCACTCTCTATGCAGCAAGCTTCGGTCAAACTAACAGGAACACATGCAGGAAGGTGAATTATTTCCCTTTAGTGGTTTACTTTGATATAACAAAAAAAACCCAACAACAAATGTCACTTTTAGTTGTCATTCTTGACAAGCAGGAAGCCATAGTAATGGAGTTCTTTTTGGGGTGGGGAAGGATCATTTCAAGTGTTGTGTTGCCCTGTATACAAGGCACCAATTATCATTTGAACGAAGCAGGGTAAAACATTTAAAAAAGGAAACTCAAGAGTTAACCGTTCAGGAGAAATCTTTTATTTTAAATATTTCAGTTCTGTGTGTGTGTTAGAAAAAGCATATACACAGAATTGGTTAGTCAAATAACCCCATGTCTTCTCCAAAGCAAGCCAAGAAACAGTGGCCTTATGCAGTCTAATCCACCCACATTCTATCACCCCCACTCCAAAATAAAAGCTATGGGATAAGATCCTCATCTCATACCTGATCAGCACCATTGCATCGGTATTCATGTATTTTCAATGTACAGAAATGTTAGCCCCTTCATGCTTCAATACAACACATTTAACTTAAAAGCAGAACTTTAAATTATTCTCTCAAGGGCAATAATCAACTCCAGATCACAGAATTTCTAGCACCACTAAAAATGATGAAGCTATTGCCCATGTAAGTTACTTTTAAAATACAGTTTTAGTACATTTACAGCTGGTAAAGAGTTTGATGCCAATGGAGACCAAAATCTTTAACCACGGAGCAAATAGACACCGGCAGGGGCAGTATAGACTTTATACACACACACACACACGCACCCCCGATCAATGTTCCCCCATGGTGAGATAAGGATAGAGCAGCCTCAATGGAGCATTCTGTCTGGGTTAAAACTTTCAACCCAAGGGTGCCAACTGTGATGGCTTTTATTTCACATATCCTATTAAAAATTATCCAATATTTTAGCAATCCAATCTTTTGTAATCCAAAAACCCACTCCCCTCCTAGAGTAGATTTTTTCACGGTGTAAAAGTCGCTTGTAAAAACACATTCATGGCTCAGCCTAGAAACAAATTTTTGAAGCACTTGATTCTGCAGTTTCTCTACATTTAAATTCATTTATTGTTTTTAATTTGCATATTCATTTTTAGACGTTGGTTTCAAAGATTCAGCTTCTTATATCAGCAGGCCCACAGTGGAGAACAGACTGGTGCATGTGCCAGAAAAAGAGTTTAACCAGCAGCCCTAACAAAGACAGCACTGAATTTCAAGAACCAATACTGTGTTTTACAGATCAACTAACAAGCAGCATGTAACTGGTAGCATTTATCTATATTGTGCTAACACTGTCTACAGATTACAGCAGGCATCTTTTAAAGAGATCATTAGAATTCCAGAAGATAATATATTTTGAAAAGTTAGCATTAATATTCAAGATGCATGAATTTAAACAATTGCTGTTTGAGGATTTTTTTATATATATCACTCCCATTGTGTACTTTGGCTCACTTCCCTCCACTTCATAAAACAGATTACAGTACATCCTTCTAATTTACACATAAACACTCAAATGTTGGTTCAAGAATCTGTTTCAGTACACTAGATGAAAGCTCTGAGTGGTCTTTTAGGATGTAAAACCAAAAATAACTAAAAATGGGTGGTCTTTCTCAGTTGAGTTCACTTGACACTAGCCTGGAAATGGTTTTATTGGAGACTCATACATAGCAGCCAGGCAGCTCCACCCAGGGGAAGTTACACACACTTCTCCCCAGTGTCCCAATGCACATACAGCTTGTTAAGTGAAACATGGGGAGACATCACTAGAAGACTAGCCATATAGCATCCTAGCAAGCGCTCTGAAGCTGACCTCGGGAGTGGTTACATCACTGAACATTAGCTTGCCTTTTTAAATAACCATGTTTTCTCCCAGCAGTATACCTGAAAGACAAACTGCCACCATTCCTCCCTTCACCCAAACATGCACAATACAGGAAACAGGTGGAGGTTATATAACTGGTCGTTTCCAAAATGAAAACATTAAAGTGATGGCCAATCAACTTCCATTTTTCTTTTTAACTAAGCGCAGGCCATCTGACTTCAATAATGTAGCACTTTCACTTGCTTTATTGTGAGTTTTTTCTTTTAACACCAAGCTACTTGCATTGGGATACAATTCCTTATTCATTGGTATAAATACATTACATACAGCTAATGATTAAATCCAGCTAATATCCCATATTCACATATGAGCAACAAATCAAGCATATTTTGAAATCAACATTGGAAAATTGAGGCCGGAAAGAAGTCATGTTATATCATAATCCCACCCTAAATTGGTGTTTGGTCCCATTAAAAAGTAAAAACGACAAGAGAAGATTTTAAATGTGATTAATTCTATTTGGTGCTGAATTGTGGGTACTGAGCCACCATGTGTCAAAACATCTGATCAAGTTGCTGCAACTTAGTTTTCCTTCACTTTCTTTAAGTAGCGAGCTCGAAATTGCTGGTGTTTTTGCATTGTCAAGTTGATGACTACTGAGGTGGGAAGAAGAGAACAGATCCAGCCCTAAGAAATTAAAAGAAAAAACTCCAACTGTTATCACCTGCACCAAACAAATTTAAAATTAATCTCTTCTACATCTTCAAATGTGACAAAATTAGCACTAAGTACGAAAGAACAAGTGTCAGTCTCAGGATTTTAAAAAAGGTAATTAATGTAATTCAGCATTCCCTTTCCTCCACGGTCAGAGTACATGCAGAACATACTCAGGACCACACAAAATTAATAACATCCCCTTTTTCAAGGTAACTTACAGAAATGGCATGGGGCAGACATCCGTTGGTCCGGGACTGCAGGCCTACTGTGCAGAGGGCAGCTCTTACGTATGTTTCCGGACTGGGCTTATCGAAGGTTGGTTTCCGGATTTTAGACATTTTTGTAGCCACAAAATACGGTAGAACACTCTGCAGGGAGGAAAAGAGATGACAGTAAGTGAAGAGTATTTTCAGAAACGTTTCATGTACATCTACTGAACATGGCAAGAAGAAACAAAGTTCATATTGTACATCCTGGCTGGGGGTCTCTAGGTGTGCTCTCCAAGTATAGAGCTGCTGTCTAGCTAGCATTTGCTTCTGAGGCAAGAGACCCTGCAGTCCAACTGCCCAGCCCCTGGGACCACTGCCGTCCCCCTCTGCTCCCTCCCGGTAGCTTAAACACAACCTCTCTCCCAAAACTCCAAGACAGACAGACTTCCACAGGATTATAAAGACCATTGCTCTTTACTTAAGAGCATGACACACACACATCTCAAGAAAATAAGACATGCCTGTATATATTTCCCTTACCTCAGTTTCCTCATAACTATGGAGAGTTCTCTGGGCCTGGGCAGAGTGTTCTGGTGCACCAAAGATCCTTCCCCTACAGCCTTCCCTTCAAAAACATGGAGCCTTTCTCTAGGTCAGCTAGCTGCCTCTGACCTTGGCTGGTCAGCATTTAAAAAGGACCCATGCTACAAAAGCCTGCCTCCACTTTCTTCTTTCCTATCCAAAGCTTCCTGTTCAATAAGTCCCTTGAGTTTATGTGTCTCCCATCAACACCTGGTTCCTTTGTTCTGCTGCTGGTGTTTTTCCACTTTTCCTATCACCAGCCTCCGTAAACTAGGTAGGAGAAAACTAGTTCTCCGAGGCTCCAGCTAAACTGTTGTCCTCAAGGTCCTTCCACCTGAATAGACAGCTATTAAGTTTTAAAGACCCACCATACCTGGCCTGGGAGAAACATGCTCACAGCCTTGTCAGGAAGAGGTGGATTCCATATTTACACAGAGGCACTCCCTGACATTACAATTTCTTAACGTAAGAATGGCCATACTGGGTCAGACCAAAGGTCCATCTAGCCCAGTATCCTATCTTCTGACAGTGGCCAATGCCAGGTGCCCCAGAGGGAATGAACAGAATAGGTAATCATCAAGAGATCCTTCCCTGTCGCTCATTCCCAACCTCCGGCAAACAGAGACTAGGGACACCATCCCTGCCCATCCTGGGTAATAGCCACTGACGGACCTATCCTCCATGAATTTATCTAGTTCTTTTTTGAACCCTGTTATAGTCTTGGCCTTCACAACATCCTCTGGGAAAGGGTTCCACAGGTTGACTGTGCATTATGTGAAGAAATACTTCCTTTTGTTTGTTTTAAACCTGCTGCCTATTAATTTCATTTGGTGACCCCTAGTTCTTGTGTTAAGAGAAGGAGTAAATAACACTTCCTTATTTACTTTCTCCACACCAGTCATGATTTTATAGACTTCTGTCATATTCCCCCTTAGTTGTCTCTTCTCCAAGCTGAATAGTCCCAGTCTGATTAATCTCTCCTCATACAGAAGCTGTTCCATACCCCTAGTCATTTTTGTTGTCCTTTTCTGAAACTTTTCCAATTCCAATATATCTTTTTTGAGATGGGGTGACCACATCTGCACACAGTATTCAAGATGTGGGTGTACCGTGGATTTATATAGAGGTAATAGGCTATTTTCTGACCTATTATCTATTCCTTTCTTAGTGACTCCCAACATTGTCTGTCTTTTTTGTCTGCCGCTGCACATTGAGTGAATGTTTTCAAAGAACTATCCACAGTGACTCCAAGATCTCTTTCTTGAGTGGTAACAGCTAATTCAGACCCCATAATTTTATATATATAGTTGGAATTATCTTTTCCAATGTGCATTACTTTGCATTTATCAACACTGAATTTCATCTTCCATTTTGTTGCCCACTCACCCAGTTTTGAGAGAACCTTTTGTAGCTCTTTGCAGTCTGCCTGGGACTTAATTATCTTTAGCACTTTTGTATCATCTGCAAATTTTGCCACCTCACTGTTTACCCCTTTTTCCAGATCATTTATGACTACGTTAACAATCTGTACAATTTATGATTCTGATAATGCTGTGAAAACATATTCTCTAAATAGTTCTAAGTGTGTTTTCAGACAGTTTCTACATATATCTACTGAAGATGGCAAGAAGAAACAAAGTTCATAGTGTACATTAGGTGACCTGTAGCTAGCAGAATTCTAAAAAAAGGTATGAACTTTAGTTAAACTTTAAAAAAAATCTGATCACCTTTTGGTGAAATCACAATCTATCATGTGTATGCATGTGTATATTACGTATATACATACACACGCAAACACAAATAAATACAATCAGGATTCAAGAGCATTAATAATCCATAGCCATAAAACCCAGGGCTATGATGTTGTTAGATTTCACAAGCTGAAAAGAGTATTGGTCCTGATCAGTACTTGGACAGAAGAACTGCTGGGAGAATCCAGGTGGTGCAATAGTGGGGCTCACGATTCAGTAGGCAGACCTGTTACCGAACCAATGCCGCAGTGTGGCATTAAGGAGTGCGGTGATGGGTAAATCTCTTGCAGAGGATTTCAAATCAGGGTACTTGTGCTTGTTTATGGAACTTTGAGAATAGTGTCAGCTCCAGTGTTCTGAGCTAATTCCAATTTTAGGTAACTTCATTCTGTCTTCCCAGATTTCCTTGTTGCTTTCGTTGTAAAAGGAAGTCCATTTCCCATTCTAAAGTATTGCTAGTCGCTGTGTTCCATTCCTCAAGGAGGTACATTTCTGCATGGGCTGAAACAGTCCCATGCACACAAGACTTGATTGGGGAATTCAGGGAAAAGAATGGCTAATGCACATTGGGATTCCCCTCACCCCCCACGTGCATTTTTTAAAGTCAGCATAACAATACTCCCAGTGATCAGTTTATACTTTCAAGGCTCTTTGCAAATAAAGGGCTTAAAGACTTAGCACACAATTTTCAAATGTGGAGAAAGGCACTTTTATTAAAGTGGTCTGATTTTCAGAAGTGTAAATGCCTTCAGATCTCTTTATAGGTCAGCAACATCTCTGTAAAACCACACCACTCATTCAGGTATCTAAATATGAATTTATGTGCCTAACTTTAGGCACCCAAGTTTGAACATTTTGCCTGTACTTTTTAAATTAAAAGGTTCTACTTTGCATTTGGTGCCTTTCAAAAGTCTGCTGGAATTTGACTGACTATTTGGCAATTCCAAATTCACCAGTGAATAAATTCTCCAAAATCCCTTTTCGAGTCTCAAGGCTGTAAATCTTGCCAGCATCTTTTCCGTAAGTTTCATATGAAGTTTTGAGGACAAGCTATTTAAAGTAAAATATAGCAAGTGTTTCTTTTAAGACGTCCCCTTTTTTTCCCTCAACACCTTTCTGCAAATTTGGGCAAAATACAATTTCAATCTTAACTAGCCACACCATTCTGAAACAAAAGAAGTTTACGTACAAATTGCACTACTTCGATGCACAACTAGATGGTGCTGAAAGATAATCCATTGTCTGCCCAGAGAAACTGAGCAGAGTGGGAATAAGCTGTACCGCTGATAATTTATGCATAGCGTTCTCTAGCCATTATTCCAAACACTTCAACGTTGTTAGAAGTTGTAAGACTACGGAACAACATTTTGTCTCCTGCATTCTATAGTGAAAAAAATGCTTCAGAAACATTAGCTCTACCGTCTCTCACTAAGAATGCAATCTTTTGTTTGGGCTAAAGCTCCTTTATGTCCTGAAAGCTGTTAATTTTTCCTAGGAAATACAAAAGTGGCAAAACTATTCAGAGAGATGTTTTATTCAACTGGGATCCAGAGATTGAAAGGCTGTAAGCAAAGCAAGGTTTGCTACAGGTAAAACTGGGTGCTTGCATATGACACCACACTGTTCAGGCCAGAAAAGTCTGTAGAGCAGCTGATCATATAAATCAGTGGGAGACCTATGAACGGAACTCAAGAGTCCTGTGTCCCTGGCTTATGCACTAGCTTGTAAACCACACTCACTCCCTATATGAAGGAAGACTAATTGGACCATAATCTTTTTATACTGATGCTTCTTGAGAAACTGCTGCATTCAGATCTTCTGGTACTACCACCCACCTGGGAGGTACAGGAAGGGACCTTCAGGCTTCTATGAAAAAGCCTCTTTAATGCCCCCCCCCAAACCACTTTACAGAACAACAAAACAAAATCTCAGATATTCAAGGAAAATCCTTCAAACAGAGAAGTGTGAAAGAAAATCCAGTACTATGCCACTGCCTGAATACTGTAATAGCGGTATTAGGAAGAAATGTAAATAGAGTAAGATTTTTTCTTTCCTTATACTTTTAAAATATGTTTTAAAGTATTTGAAAAGAGGCAAAAATGCACGATACTGACAGAAAGCTGTTCTCTGCCTATTGTTCTGAAGCAGGAAATAGGAATAAAATGAACAGAAGGAAGAAGAACCCAGTGACCCCTTCAGACGGACTATCCCATGGAGACTCATGTTTCTGCAGACAGATCATAGGCATCCCCATTAACAGTGAACCTGCAAGTTAGTCTTGCGAGAAATCCTTACTTTTTTCCATATTCCTTTCATTCTTGGCAGCTACTTTCCACTATAGATTTTCATCCCATTCCCCATACACACACACAGGAATACTTGACCCTGAGACTATCTAGTTGCTATTCTCCAAATGAAGACTGGAAGTGGCCTGTGGAGCCAGAGAGGAGTTTGTTTCTGAACCTAAAAGTTTCTCTGCATTACAGTACAGCCACACTGATCAAACCTGGCTTCCAAAGAGAAGGCATTTTCACTCGGGCAGCATTGCTACAACTTGTACTGAGTTTCAGAAGTAGTATACTAGCAAACTATTGTGTGTTTCTGCTTTTCACACAAGTGTTTTCTATTGGTCTGGTATAAGCTGAGGACATGCCACTTCAAACAGCTACCCCATACTTCAGCTATCAAGAGGCTGAAGTACTCCTAAGGGAATGAAGGAGACACGTTGGCCAAGCTTTAAAGATATGCCTCTAATGTTCATTAGTGGTAGGCACAGGGGCTCAGACTGGGGTAGGGAAGAAAGACCAATAGCTTAGTACAATTAGCATAAGAAATCCTGATCACCAGCTATTAGGCCCACACAACTCAGAATGGCTATTCATTTAAATTTAGGGAGGAGATGGAGCTACCACCAATTGAGAGCCCACAGCCAGCATGCCCGAGAAGTGAAGCCAGGCTGACACTATTCATTACCTTGACACATTTGGGATATCAAAGTCTTTCGGAAAACATGCTGGTAGCTAGGGGAAAACTTTGTTTGCAGGAAGACAGGCAAACCTAATAGAGCAACAGCTTTCAGTGAAGTTTAAGTTTGCAAAATACACACGTTCTCAGCTTCTCTACATCCTGTGCTAGACAAGTTTAGACGCTACACTCCGGGGGGGAGGACACTGCGGCGGTTCTCCCATGTTTACACTAAGTTTTCTTGCCTGTGTAAAAGTGTCATGCTGACTGCATTTTCATTACCATGTCATCTATTCCTGCGCAGAGCAGGTCTGCGCAACAATACTTAAAACATCATCAGCCACCAGCGCCTTGTCAACACTAAAGTTTCACCATTGGTACTCCTACTGAAATTGCACCAGTGGTACAGTTAGGAATTTTAAGAAAAAGTTTAGTGTAGGTTTAAACAAGGAAGCCATTGTAGGGACATTGCATGCAATAGCTTATTGAATCAAAAGTTGTCCTTTTCCTAGCACTGTCCGCACAATACTGTTGAGCAACAAGGACAAATGGCATTTCAAGCATTACATTTTTATTATGCTCTAAAAAGGAAAAGCCACGAAACAGACAAGATGTTCCTTGCCTAAGGACATGTCTACTCAACACATCTGAGATGTTCTTAACCAGTTAGCGAAAACCTAGTTTGTGTCCAGACACTTCATGGCTAGTACTCACTAAGAATGGCAGCTCATAACTGTTCTCCTGTACCTTGTTTAAAAGACTTGATTTATTTATTTAGCATCACGTAGCATTGTTTCCCTGACTGTGTAACCTGCCTGGTCAGTCCTCCTTTCCTCCAAGCTTTCTGTGGCAGGACATCCCAGAGTAAATTGCCTCATGCTGCACCTGATATGCCACATGTATGCCCTCTGAGCATGACCTGCTGCTGAAGCACTAAGAGCCACCACAATTTTCTAACATCACATGATACAAAATATGGGCAGGCAAAGTGGTAGCTATGGACACAACTCAACCATGTTTGTAACCAGATCAGATGAGTGTTCCAAACGGTTTACAGAAATAACACCTGTACATGTAGAGTAGACAGGGTCTTATGAAACTCTCACCAACCCTGATTTATGCTCTGGGGTGAAAACCATGAAAAAAATCATTGGTTGCGACACCCAAAAACAGGCAAAACTTGGGGTCATGTGAGTACTGCTTTGAGTTTTTGAGTTCAAACAATTCTGAAACTCAAAGCAAACCCACAAGGGATGTGAGAAACAAAACTACAGAAAGGTTTGCACACGGTCCTGCAAACAAAGCCAGCCGGTGTCACATAGCTGGATTCAGCGCTCTTAAGCCCTGGTTTTCTTAATTTGTATCCAAATGGTTCACTGGTCTACTGTAAACACAGCTAAGTTACTGCAGGTAAACTAGAAGGCAAAGATAAAAACCTATTAAATGACGTAATACGAATATCAAGTTGTGAAGTTATACAACTGGAATCTGATATTCAAAATGAACCTATTTGCCCGATGCAAAGCTGTTCTTCCTGCTACCTTTCCCCACAGTGTAAGCAACTGCGAGTGCAGAGATCTTACTGTTACATACTTTATTAGAGTTGCCAGCATTATTCGTAACTAGTGATAAACTAAAGGATATTTAGGTTCTGTGTTCTAGTCCTTAGTGTGGTTAGCTATTGGATTTCTGGTGCATAATGTCATGACAAACATACCAGGAGATTAAGGAATGTTGTAACCAGTCAGTATGTAACTACAATCAATCAGTTTTGTGGAATATATTGTAGCTAAAATCATAACAGGTTCTGTCAATTATATTGATCTTCTAATATTTAATGATTTGTAACACTCATCTTTGGTTTTTGTTTTTAAGTCATTTATACTTAATTTCAACAGGAAGAGTTCAGAAACAACTGCTACTGGGACAAACAAAAAGAGAAACTGTATCTTTAATGGTTTATCATTATCACATTTTTGAGTGAATGGGACGATTTCCTTTTGTTGCCAAGACAACTGTTACTGTGGTAACCACACAATAACAGGGATACTTAAATGAAACAAACTCCACTCACCTGTACAATGATGCCCTTGCTCTTGTACTCCACATGGAGGCCTCGAGAGAAGAAATCCACAAAAGCCTACAAAGAAGGGGGAGGACACACAGTATATATCAAAGTGGAAACTAATATATATGTAGTTTGTCAATATTTCTCAGGAGGTTCTAGATGACTATTTACACATCTTAAACACTTTTAAAAAAAGACAAACTCGTTTTCAAATAAAGTTTGTAGATTACAGTAAAACCCTAGATTCATAGTGCATTATACAAGTGAGATGCTAGTTCAGAGCAAAGATTTCCCCAATCCAAAAGAGAAGATCCAAAACCCTTAGAACTATTGGAGGTTCAAATCTGGTTGCAGATTTAATTTTTGGGGCTTAGACCCCTCTCTAGTCCAAAGAGAAAAGGGACTGGAGCTGGTATATAACAAAGTCCAGTAAAATGGCTTCTTGCTAAATGCCTGATTTGCTTAGCCTCTTATAGAAAGGTAGTTATCTGCCACTACTTCTCCATTTAAAAAAAATGGCAACAATTAAAATAGTTTCTCTTTGTAAAACTGAAATGTTTAGATATTTGAATTTTTTCCAGTTCTGCATTCACAGAAATGCCACCTTATTTTACACTAGTATGTCCAGTACAAGAGTGGCATTTGCTGGCTTTGAAGAACACCACTGTTCATTCTCCCTCAGTTGGAGGTTTACAAGTTACAAGTGCAACATCCTATAGAAGAAAAGGTGATATAGGAAGGAAATTGGTAAGGATCATCAAGACACCATCTCACAGCTTAATACAGCAAACAGACCCCGCTGTTTTCCCCTCCTTCCATACTCACACCCAAATGATGAAGACACCACTTCCAATTTAACACTCTGTCAGTGCTGTAATAACCCAAGGCTACTCACCAACTCCAACATTTTTTAGGACCATAAGGTTTCCAAACCATATTTCTCCTTCATTTCTTTTTCACCCAGGTAAAACACAAAAGGCACCAGATGCAAGTATCATGACTTAACAATAACAAGGATGTACTGATCAATGCATTTTATTCATATTATGAAGTTAAATACAATTATTTACCATTTACTTTAACTTCAATTATTTGAGAAAAAAATCAGCTCTGGAGAAAAAAGATGAACGAGAGATAGCAGCAGCTGCTTCAGAGCTGCGTCAATAGAGACATAGTCAAGAAAAAAATATTACATCTGTTTAGCTATTTCTTTCATTGATCATGTCACCATCACTACTACATTAGTAAAAGTCCTACTTATACCCAGTGCTTTGTTAAATTTGTAGTAGCCATACTCATTTCTATTAAGTGGTCATCTCCCTGAACTTCTCAGCCCGTACACAAAGCAAAGAGGGTATACTCCCACACAATACAATATCTCTATAGATATCTACCTGAGCATACGCAAGCGCTGAAAAAAACCCCAGGTTTTACTGCATGACAGATGGGTCCATGGATTTTACATCTTCAAGTCACATGTACAAATTAAGTTAGCATTTAGAAGAAAAGCTTACCAGGCCATCTAGACCACATCCAAGTCAGTTACTAAAGTATCTATAATTTAAACAAGTTAGATATCTAGTTGTAAACAGCTGCCATGTACCATGCACAGGCCCGGTGGTACCTGCATATGCAAATAGCTTGTTGGTCATTTCCATGTTCCACTACCAGATTTGCATATGTGGTGACTGCACACCACAAGAGACATGCAATCATGCATCTACCGTATTTAAAATAAATAAAATCAGGCCCATACATTATTCCTATGTAAGTTGGCTAACCATGGTATTCTGTTTATCAACAAAGTGATTCCTTTTCCTCATGTCAGGTAGAGAATTTCAGATCTGACATGACTGGTAATCCCACAATCAAACACTGACTTTAAAATATAAGGTGTAAAAAGGAACTGCCAGCCATTTTTATTGAAAGTTTTGCAAACAAAAATAGCATGTTCATTTTACATGGGTTCAAAAAGCAGGAATTTAGCCACTTCCACTGTGCGAATGAATTAAATACGTATTTCCAATAGCTAAATCGTTCAAGACAGAGACAGACATTTGCATAAGATTTTACTTTTGTAGGCACCCCAGCTCCTCAAAAGCCTTAAAATAACTGAAAATAGTAACTTCAAGAATAGACAACATGCTTCAAATAAGGCTGAAGTGTGGAAGCCATCACTTTCTCTCTTCCCTCTATCCCTGATTAATTAAAAAAAAAAAGTATAAGTAAACAGTGCCTGCCACAGCAAAAGTAATCCACAGTGGTAGCTCTCTTACACACTTCCATTCCCACACCCAATCAAGCGCACTTAGAAGTGGCCTGGCACAACATTTATACCTACTTTCCTCACATGCCGAAACACAGTATGAAGGAGGAGGAGTTTTCCTTTAAGGATATTTCACTGCATTTGTAAATGTTGACATCTCTACAGGTAAATTGAGCGAGAGTCAAACACTCTTCTCCATCTTCTGTCTAGTTAGCTAAGGACATCAACTTAGCCCTGAAGGATGCCGCAGATGAAACTAACATATATTGAGGGAGAGAGAATCTCAGAGTTGCAGATGGGGCCTTTCTACAGATTGTAGACCTCAGGAGAGTCATTTGCAAATTTAATAATCTCAGCCACTGTGGTAGAAGAAAAGCAGTTCTTCCACACGTAACAGCAAAGAATGGAACAAATACCCTGTAATTGTGTTTCTTGGAAGAAATCTTCCAGGGGTCCCTTCCTGTGTCTCAGTTTCCCAGCATATGACAAATGGAAAAATCCCAAACACTTAAGATTTTTTAGTTCTTTCATATGGCAGCAGAGGATGAGAACCTGAGCCATCTCCCTCACACAAGAAGCCACATCCACCTCTGAATTTGCAGTGCCATTGGAGAGTTCTAGACAGTTCCTCCCTTACAAAAAGCAAAGACTATCCAAATGGCATAAGATATACTGTCACTGGAGTATGAAGCTCACTCATTCTACTAACTGAAGCTACCAGGAAATTGACCTTCAACATAAGAAACTTAGCTCACAGGAAGTGATTGTTTCAAAAGGAGCTTTCATCAACTAGAACTGGATGAGAGTTCTTACATCTTAATTACCACAACATTCTTTCCTCTAGTCTTGACAAACGCAAATTTTCCATTCAGAATGCTGCTGCAAAGTTCACCTTCCTAGACCCTCTGTTTGACCATGTCACTCCTCTCCTTGAACTGCACTGGCTTCCCCTTCTTTATTACATCAGACATGCTGCTGGTCTCCACTCTCAAGGCTCTTTACAGTCAATCTCCACCCTAACCATCATCTTTCATTCACTATTGAGATGTCAACTCCCACCTCTGATCTGTCCATAATACCAAACTCCACATATCTACAAGGGGGACATTGTGAAGTGCAAATGTGGTTGATGCCTGTGCTCTTGGAATGGACCTGTGGAATGGGCCCAAATCCCTTCAGGTGGGGACTGTCCCAATAATCGATAGCAGCACGTAATGCACCCTGAGACCCACTTGGAAATTCTATGGATGGAAATGGCTTGACCCTTGATTCTCTCTGCTATGGCAACAAAGCGCCTTGGAGATTTCCAAAATAGCTTTGTCCGCTCAAGATAAAAAGCCAAGGACTGCAAATGCCTAACAAGTGAAGTTTCCTTTCGTCATTAGAGGCATGAGGCTTGGGCAAGAAGGTGAGTAAGTGTACGGACTGACTGAGGTGGAATTGGGAAACCACCTTGGGTAGGAACTTGGGGTGAAGATGTAAAGAGACCTTGTCTTTATGGAAAGGGGTGAAAGGGGGGTTGGCCATTATAGCTCCCAGTTCACCAACGCTCCTAGCTGATGTAATGGCGATGAGGAAAGTGACATTCATGGACAGGAGGGACAGTGAGCAGGAGGCCATCGGGTTCAAAGGGAGTGGTTGTCAGCGAAGTGAGGACTAGGTTAAAGTCTGATTGGTGGGTGATAGACTGAATGGGAGGGTATTTCCGCAGAAGGCCCTTCCAGAACCGTACAGTAAGGGGTGAGTAAATATCGAACGGCAATCTACCGGTGGGTAAAAGACTCTATTGGCAGCTGCATGCACCTAAATGGAACTGAGGTCAAGTCCCGAGATCTTCAGATAAAGAAAATATTCCAAGAGTAGTGGGATGCCCATAACTTCAGGGATAAGGCCCTGCTGTGTAGCCCAAGAAGTGAAATGTGTTCATTTGGTGCAGTATGAGCGTCTTGTGGAGGTTTTTTTTTTTTTTTACTGCTTGAAAGGACCTCTCTCATTGCTAGAGAGCACTCCTGGGCTAGTTGAGGTGTCCATCCAAAAACCAAGCCGTCAGTCAAAGTGTGTGTGTGGGTTGGGGTGTCTGAGTCTGCTGTTGTGTTGGGTTTGTAGCTCTGGAAACATCTGAAGCATGAGTGGAGGGTGCTTTGACATGTAGGGGAGAAGTGGGAGCCAGAATTGGTGAGGCCAGAAGGGGGCAATCAGGATGGTTGTTGCTTTCTCTCATCTGATCTTGTGAATTACTCGTAGTAAGAGGGGCAAGGGGGGAAGGTGTAGCGTCCGGTTCAACCAACCAATGACTAGGGCCTCTCCCCTGTGATTAAGCTCCAGTTCCTCCCCAGGAACAATACTGGGTGCATTTGGTGTTGTTGTGGGATGTGAAAAGATCCCTAACGGGGGTTCCCCACTGACCAAAGATGTCTGTGATCACAGAGTCGTACAACTCTCACTAGTGGCTGGTTGCAAAGTTTCTGACGAGAGCGTCGGCAATCACGTTCTGGGTGCACGACAGGTAGGCTGCTGTCAAAAGAATGTGATGTGTGATAGGGCTGACCTAGGAGAGAAGGCCTTAAAGCCAGAAGCTAAGCAACAAAGGGGAGTTAGCAAACAGGGGAGTTTGAGAGGAATTTGTAATACTGTCGCTATGATTAGGAAGGGTTGCATTGCCAGTGCCAATGCTGCTCCTGTCTCTTCCACCTGCGCCTCTATCCAGATAGACAAGCTAACCATGGATGCCTCTACCCAGATCCTGGTGTGGATTTACAGAGACAATGGCCTGCATTTCCCACTCTCAGAAAGCCAGGCTGCAGGGGCAACCATCCAGTGCGAAAGGTGGCTGCTGGTGGAATCTCTCAGGAAGCAGGTGGGAGAGCTACAGGAGGAGGTGGCCAGGCTGAAGAGCATCCATGCCCAGGAGGAATTCCTCGAGAGTATTCACATGGAGACATCCAAGGCTGAGGAAGCTATCCAGCTACAGAGGACTACTGTCACACCACAGGGGAAGGAGGATATGGCTTTGTCATAAATATAAAGGGAAGGGTAAACCCCTTTAAAATCCCTCCTGGCCAGAGGAAAAATCCTCTCACCTGTAAAGGGTTAAGAAGCTAAAGGTAACCTCGCTGGCACCTGACCAAAATGACCAATGAGGAGACAAGATACTTTCAAAAGCTGGGAGGAGGGAGAGAAACAAAGGGTCTGTGTCTGTCTATATGCTGCTTTTGCCGGGGACAGACCAGGAATGGAGTCTTAGAACTTTAGTAAGTAATCTAGCTAGGTATGTGTTAGATTATGATTTCTTTAAATGGCTGAGAAAAGAATTGTGCTGAATAGAATGACTATTTCTGTCTGTGTGTCTTTTTTGTAACTTAAGGTTTTGCCTAGAGGGATTCTCTATGTTTTGAATCTAACTACCCTGTAAGGTATCTACCATCCTGATTTTACAGAGGTGATTTCTTTACTTCTATTTCTATTAAAAGTCGTCTTGTAAGAAAACTGAATGCTTTTTCATTGTTCTCAGATCCAAGGGTTTGGGTCTGTGGTCACCTATGCAAATTGGTGAGGATTTTTACCAAACCTTTCCCAGGAAGTGGGGTGCAAGGGTTGGGAGGATTTTGGGGGGAAAGACATGTCCAAACTATGTTTCCCAGTAAACCCAGTTAGAGTTTGGTGGTGGCAGTGGATATTCCAAGGACAAAGGATAAAATTAATTTGTACCTTGGGGAAGTTTTAACCTAAGCTGGTAAAAGTAAGCTTAGGAGGTTTTCATGCAGGTCCCCACATCTGTACCCTAGAGTTCAGAGTGGGGGAGGAACCTTGACAGGCTTTGTCACAGGGAGGACACTGGCAGCTAGTTACTGCTGGCAGCAGGCAGTGCTCCACCTCTACTCCACCCACCATGGTGATAGAAAACTGATATGCTGCCCTGGCAACGAGCGATGAGGAATAACCCCCAAGAGGAGGAGGAGGAGAAGCCATGTACCCCACAGCCACCACTCCCAGGAGTAAATGTAGGGTCGTGGTGGTTGGTGACACTTCTGAGTGGGACAGAGGCACCCATCTGTTGCCCTGACAGGACATCCCAGGAGGTATGTTGCCTGCCAGGGGACCATATCCGAGATGGTAGGAGGGATTGTCGAGGATCATTCAGCCCTCTGACTACTACCCCATGCTACTCATCCATGTGGGCACTAAATGATACTATGAGGTATGACTCTCAGCAGATCAGAAGTGACTACAGGGCTCTGGGAGTAAGGATGAAGGAGTTGGGAGCACAGGTGGTGTTATCTTCGATCCTTCCGGTCAAAGGTAGGGGCCCAGGCAAAAATACATGCATCCTGGAGGTGAATCGATGCATCCTGCAGGTGAATGCCTGGCTGCAAAGATGGTGTCACCAGGAGGGCTTCAGCTTCCTTGACCATGGGATGCTTTTCCAGGAAGAAGGACTGCTAAGCAGAGATGGGGTCCACCTATCAAGGAAGGGGAAGAGCATTTTTGGATACAGACTGGCTAACCTAGTGAGGAGGGCTTTAAACTAGGTTCGAAGGGGGCAGGTGACCAAAGCCCACAGGTAAGTCAAGAACATGGAGACCTGGGAGAAGGTTTGGAATTGAGGGGAACATGGGCTGTTATAACAGGGATAAAGGAAAGACAGAACTGATGGGGGAAATCAAATCAGTATCTTAGATGTCTGTATACTAATGCGAGAAGTATGGGGAATAAGCAGGAAGAACTCAGAATGCTAGTAAATAAATACAACTATGACACAGTTGGCATCACAGCAACCTGGTGGGATAATACACATGACTAGAATATTGGTATCGAAGGGTACAGCTCTCTCAGGAAGGACCGGCAGGGAAAAAAAGGAAGAGGTGTTGCCTTATATATTAAAAATGTATACATTTGGACTGAGATTGAGATGGAAATAGGAGACAGACTTGTTGACAGTCTCTGGCTAAGAATAAAAGGGGTAAAAAAACAAGGGTGATGTCATGGTAGGGGTCTACTACAGACCACCTAACCAGGAAGAAGAGGTGGATGAGGCTTTTTTTAAACAGCTAACAAAATCATCCAAAGCACAGGACTTGGTGGTGATGGGGGACTTCCACTACCCAGACATCTGTTGGGAAAATAGCACAGCATGGCACAGATTAACCAATAAGTTCTTGGAATGTATTGGAGACAATTTTTTATTTCAGAAGGTGAGGACAGCTACTAGGGCAGAGACTGTTCTAGGTTTGATTTTGACAAATAGAGAGGAACTGGCTGTGAATTTGAAAGTGGAAGGCAGCTTGGATGAAAGTGATCATGAAATGATGAGTTCATGATTCTAAGAAATGGTAGGAGAACAGCAAAATAAAGATAATGGATTTCAAGAAGCAGACTAGCAAACTCAGGGAGTTGGTAGGCAGGATCCCAGGGGAAGCAAGTATAAGGGGAAAAAACAATAGAAGACAGTTGGCAGTTTTTCAAAGGCATTATTAAGGGCACAAGAGGAAACTATCCCACTGCTTAGGAAAGATAGGAAGTATGACAAGAGACCACCCTGGCTTTGATCTAAAAAAAAGAAGAGTCCTACAAAAAGTGGAAACTAGGTCAAATTACAAAGAGTGAATATAAGCAAATAACACAAGTATGTAGGTACAAAATTAGAAAGGCCAAGGCACAAAACGAGATCAAACTAGCTAGAGACATAAAGGGTAACAAGAAAACATTCTACAAGTACATTAGAAGCAAGAGGAAGACCAAGGACAGGGTAGGCCCATTACTCAATGAAAGGGGAAAATAACAGAAAATATGGAAATGGTAGAGGTGCTTAATGACTTCTTGGTTTCATTTTTCACCAAGAAGGTTGGTGGTGATGGGACATCTAACACAGTGAATACCAGTGAAAATGAGGTTGGATCAGAAGAGGCTAAAATAGGGAAAGAACAAGTTAAAAATTACTCGGACAAATTAGATGTCTTCAAGTCATCAGAGCCTGATGAAATGCATCCTAGAATACTCAAGAAGCTGACTGAGGAGATATCTGAGCCATTAGCAATTATCTTTTGAGAAGTCATGGAAGATGGGAGAAATTCCAAGACTGGAAAAGGGCAAATATAGTGCCCATCTATAAAAAGGGAAATAAGGACAACCCAGTGAATTACAGGCCAACCAGCTTAACTTCTGTACCTGGAAAGATAATGGAGCAAATAATTAAGCAATCAATTTGCAAACATGTAGAAGATAATAAGGTGATAAGTAACAGTCAGCATGGATTTGTCGAGTACAAATCGTATCAAACCAACCTGATAGCTTTCTTTGACAGGGTAACAAGACTTGTGGATGAGGGGAAACGGTAGACATGGTATATCTTGACTTTAGTAAAGCTTTTGATACTGTGTCACATGACCTTCTCATGAACAAACCAGAGAAATGCAACCTAGATGAAGCTACTAAAAGGTGGGTGGCAAAACTGGTTGGAAAACCGTTCCCAGAGAGTAATCATCAGTAGTTCACAGGCATGCTGGAAGGACGTAACAAGTGGGGTCCTACACGGATCAGTTCTGGGTCCGGTTCTGTTCCATATCTTCATCAGTAATTTAGATAATAGCATGGAGGAGTACACTTATAGTTTGTGGACGATACCAAGCTGGGAGGGGTTGCAAGTGGTTTGGAGGATGGGATTAAAATTCAAAATGATCTGGACAAACTGGAAAAATGGTCGGAAGTAAACAGGATGAAATTCACTAAGGACAAATACAAAGTACTCCATTTAAGAAGGAACAATCAGTTGCACACATACAAAATGGGAAATGACTGCCTAGGAAGGAGTACTGTGGAAAGCGATCTGGGGATCAAAGTGGACCACAAGCTAAATATGAGTAAACAGTGTATCACTGTTGCCAAAAAAGCGAACATCATTCTGGGATGTATTAGCAGGAGTGTTGTAAGCAAGACACTAGAAGTAATTTGTCCGCTCTACCCTGCACTGATTAGGCCTCAACTGGAATATTGTGTCCAGTTCTGGGCACCACATTTGAGGAAGGATGTGGACAAACTGGAGAGAGTCCAGAGAAGAGCAACAAAAATGATTAAAGGCCTAGAATACATTACCTATGAGGGAAGACTGAAAAAACTCTTTAGTCTGGAAAAGAGAAGACTGAGAGGGGACATGATAACAGTTTTCAAGCATGTAAAAGGTTGTTACAAGGAGGAGGAAGAAAAATTGTTTGTCTTAAACTCTGAGGATAGGACAAGAAGCAACGGGCTTAAATTGCAGCAAGGGAGGTTTAGGTTGGACATTGGGAAAAACTTCCTAACTGTCAGGGTGGTTAAGCACTGGAATAAATTGCCTAGGGAGGCTGTGGAGTCTCCATCATTGGAGATTTTTAAGAGCAGGTTAGACAAACACCTGTCAGGAATGGTCTACATAATTAGTCCTGCCACGAGTGCAGGGGACTGGACTAGATGACCTCTCAAGGTCCCTTCCAGTTATACGATTCTATGCACCATTCCCATAGGAGTATAGTTTCGGCACATAGGGCTCAGGATCTCATTCCCCCTTGCTTGTTTAAGTAAAAGACTACGGTGGTGGTGTCTAACATGGAGAACTTGCAACCCTGAAATGTTGGCAGGAACACCTGGCAAGCTTTGCGTACTGCCCAGAGTTCCAATATGCTTATGTGCATCCTGGTGTCCCATAGCGTCCAGGTGCCTTGTTTCATGCAGTTGCCCGTCCTTCCCCAGGCTGTGAGGGATGAGTGTTATGATAGTCACAGTGGGCAAGGATGGAGGAAGGTCATCCCTGAGCAGATCCGTAGTGGGTCCATCTACCATTGTAGTGAGGAGAGGACGTCAGGTGGCATGCTGAGCAGAGTATGCATAGGTTGATGAGTGGGGGAGTAGACTCTTTGGAGCTACAGCTGAAGGGGGCGCAACTGTAGGTGAGTGAAGGACATGACATATGTGGAGGTTGCCATGTGTACCAAGACATAAAGGCAGATTTTGGCCAGAACCGAAAGGTTGGAAGTCACCCAAGTGATTAGTTCTCGCATTGTCTGGAACCTGGAACTCAGGCAGAAGTCGCATTTATGAGAGCTCCTATGAACTCCAGCGACTGTGTAGGACTTAAGGTTGATTTTTGACGTTGATCCTCTGGGAGGAGAGGAGTAGAATGAGTTGGGATGTCGATTCCTGGGTTTCGTCTTGGGACCATGCTGCCATAGCTAGCCACGAAGATAGGAAAAAAGAGGGATCCTCTGACATCTGAGATGAGTTCCAACTACTGAGAAAACTTTGGTGAATACTCCCGGGGCAATGGTAAGTCCAAACAGTAGGACCCTGTATTGAAGGTGTCAAGGTCCCACCTTGAACCTCAGGAACCTTCTGTGTGTCAGGTGTATATTGATATGGAAGTAGGCATCCTGTATATCAAGAGACATAAATCATATGCCTTTTTCTAGGGAGGGAATGATTGTTGCAAGTGTGACCATGCAGAATCTTTGTTTGGAAATGGAATGGTTGCCAATATCAGTCTCCATCCTACATTCTTTTTGGGGACTGGGAAGTAGCTCATTTGGAGCATGAATATTGGGGCCACGAGCTCCAGTATGGCCAACCCAGTTGACCCTGATATTGTGTAGCCTGTGACCATGGCGTTGGATACCAACTCTGTGGGTCAGGCAAGGTGGGGAACTGCCACCATGCTGTTAGAACTGTCTGGTCATCGTGCATCTGGAACAGGACCCATGGACCACGTCGGATATCCGTATCATCTGAATCATAGGAGTCAGAAATCTCGCCAACGGGGGGAGGCAGGAACAGAGCAGATAAGGGTCCCTTGGACTTGATGATCAGATTGGGGCCTAGAGAGAACATAGTCCCTATAGTGCAAATAACTTGTGGGAACCAGGGCGCTTCCAAGTCTCCCAAGGGTCAATGATATCCTATCCGTTGGAGGAGCTGGTACCGGAAACTGCATCTGTCTGGGGACTGACATTTCCTGTGACTCTGGCAGAGTCAGAGCTGGCGGAGTCGCAGGATCCGTACAGGTGGATCCAGTGATTGATATGGCTGTTTCTCAGTCTTGTGAGACTTGGAATACCTGGCTCCTTCATGGCTGGAACCCATGATCGGTGCCAAATCTGTCTTAGACGTGGAGGAAGATTTGTTGCCATGCTTATGTACATGCTTTCTTGCTTCATGGCTAGGCCCTGGCACGGGGTGCTTAGCACTAGTACCAGCGGATCCAGACGAGGTTCTGCAGTAGGGGGAAACAACCTTCGCATGTTCAGGCCAATATACCGGGGGTAAGGGGGTGGTCCCTGGCCAGGATCCAATGACTGCCTCATGGCAGCCTCCATAAGGTGTGTTTCCTGAGGTGGAGAGTCCAATTCTCTCAAGTATGGGCAGGAAAGGACAGGCAGATACTGCACCTAACCACAATGTGGGCTTCCCCCAAGCAGTACAAACAGCGCTGGTGCTCATTGCTGATGGAAAATGAGTGATGGCAGGAAGCACAGGTTTTGAACCTCAACATCTTTGGTATAATCCTGTACCCTGGCCCGAATACTGGGGGTGGGGTGTAGGGGGGTGGTGGCAAGAATTGCCACCAAAGCAACATCCCAAGTTCTAAGTCTGTCATGAAAGGAAAATTTGAACAAAAATCAAAAAGGGGATACAGAATACAATAAATTGAAACTACGAACAATACTAAGAATATTTTTGTACAGTGTGTCACAAGGATGATAGGAAAGTAAAAGCTCCAACTCAGACCATGAGGTGGTGAGAAGGAACTGGAGACACTGGAGTTCTGCCATGCCCTTTATCACCTCGGGTGAAGACATGAGGCAGTGCAGGGTGCATACGCAGACTGCTGAACAGTACTATTATCAAAAGTTCTGGTTCTGGGAGCATGGTGCATGCACATAACCCTCAGTGGAATACAATAGGGACAATCACTCAAAGGCAGCAGCGTTTTGCTAGACCTAGCTCTTCTCAGGGTCATGAGAAGAAGAGTGGTAGCTTCTTATTCAGGCAAGTGGTGAAGTGATCCACCTCACTGGATTCTCTATGGGAACCTGATTCATCACAATCTGATATATGCACCACATGTGAGGATATATCATGGATCAACTCCGTTTGCATGAGACTGTGTTCTTCCTTCCTGCTAGGCATATGGCTTCTGGGATTGTGTGAACAGAATACACTTTCATATCTAAAGGACTTTAGCAGGGCTGCATTAGATGGCAGCTGATCACTCAGTGCCTCTTTCTGTGAGGAAGCAATGCCTCAGAGCAGGTGGAACTCAGGAACCTGTGACTTCAAGTCGCAAGGTCTGGAAGGTATTAGCGACTGCATGGCAGAGTCCTTACTCTCCAGAAGGAGGATTCAGAACTCTCTGCAGATGAAACTATCCTGCTGAGCCTAAAAGGAAACTGGATTTGCTCTGACATGGGTGGCACTGACAGTCTGGTGATTAGTGCTGAAGGCTGACTTAAACATGTTCTTTGAAGAAGAAATCCTTGAAGCAGTAGGGGCTAAGCCTTGGGCTGTACTTAAGGTAGTTTCCAGGAGTGCCATACTGCTTGAGTGCTCAGCTTGACATTTGCACATAGATCTGATACTTTCCCCTTCTACTCATCCATTAGACATTCTTCTGCCCCAAGGACACTGTTTGAAGCCGCTGAGGACTCTTATTGCCTTTTTAGGGCTCAAGTGGATGGAGGACATCCTAAACACCCACACAACAAATAGCTTTGGAGTCAAATTATCTCTCAAACATAGAAAGATGAAGCATCAAGGTGAAAATGGAGGCTGAATGCTGAGGCCAATTAGAAAGACTTCAACCACTGAACTGGGGTTCTGCCAAGATCTCTAACTGTGGGACAATATCCTATTGTTTATCTCATAAGCCAATGCGAGCTGAAGAGCCACAGCATTACAAAAAAAGGGAAGGGCAAATCCAATGAGACAACATATAAGGATATCAAGAGACAATTGTAGTGCAATGAAAAGTAGCTTGATAGTTGCAGTTCCTGTGGGAAACTTCTTTGGTGACTGTGGTTCAGAAATGAAATGACAAAAAGTTTCATAGGGTAATGGTTAAACTTCATGGTGGTTCACTACTACCAGCTGAGGGAAGAGGGATTGCTTGTGACTCTACTAGTTACTACTGCCCTTAGGGCCACAAAAATAGCTCAGGGAGCTATGGTTGTTGCATGTTAGGAGAAGGGAGAGGACTGGGTATCCTGCACAGATGGTACCTTTGGAGAAGTCAGCATGATAAATGCAGTGAAATCTCTTTAAAAATCACAGCTTTTGCAAGTCTTTAAACACATTCAATAAATGATGAGTAGCTTCTGTGTGTTTTATATCACTTCAAAAAAAAATTAACTAGCTAGAACACTGAAGTCAGGAGGGAGAAAGAAAGCCAACAATTTGCTGGAATACCTAGTATGGAACACACTTTAAAAGCTACAAAAATAGCATTCAAACTAATGCAAGTACTAATAAATAATATTCTGCGTGAACTGCACTGGTGGTCCACTTGCACAGATTCATACTATCTGCTATTGGAAAAAGGCTGTTTTGACATCCCTTCTCCATGCAGTGAGAAATTAAGAAATAAAACAAACATTTTAAAATGAGGCTCCTATAATTCATATGGAAGATAAGACCAGAGATGGCAGAGCTCATACAGCTGGGTTGAAGTGGTGACATGGTGGTAGGACAATACTTTTGAAAGAGTGAAGATGTACTGCACAGAATTGTTTTCATAGAACAGTGCAACATTTTACTGAAACTGTAAACCAAAAAAACCAAAAAAAATTACAAAAAGCTAGAAATATTTAGAATGTTGTTTTGCCAGTGATGAACTTTTTAAACTAGTCTGATTGTTTCCAAATCCAAACAGTCAAAACTTGTAAGTGGATATCTTAAGTTGTGCATATAGGGTCCAATGGAGGAAACAGGTGTAACTCTTTAATAGAAACAATGGACAGATTACACCCTACACTTTGGTCCTATCACACAACAGGAGAATCATGTTCAAAAATATCTTCAATAAGAGAAAAGTGCCAATATGTTTTTGTATATAGACTAATTTTCAAAACACATTCTGTGCCCATGGGTCCACCCAAACCAAGTTTGCCTTGTGTTAATATCCTCCTTTAAATAAGGTATCAAAGTATTTCAGCTTTTAAAAATATGCAGCACGTAATAAGGAAGTGTATGCAGACCTCACAAAACATTAGGTTGACAATAGTAAAACCAGTATGCCTTGTGTTCTCTCCTGCCCCACCCAAGCTTTCATTGTTTGCAAAAAATTAAGTTCAGTAACCACTACTTTTAGGACATGTCTACACTGCCTTCAGTTCATATTATGAGGGTGTGACTAGCAATGTGCACTGAAGTGCTGAGCTGTAACTCTCCTGCGTGGACACTGCAGGCACAAACGAAAAAGGCTTCTACTTCGCATTTAATGTAGTCCTATTTGAAGGGGATCACAGTAATGTGAGCTAGGAATCTTTCAGTTCATGCCCACAGCATCCACACAGGGGAGTCATGACAAGCCCTAAGTGCACACTGCTATTCACATCCCCTTACTCCAAAACGCGGAGCAGTGTAGACAAACCCTTACTTCACCAAACTACCAATAGAGGGACCTTAGAAACATTTACTCTCACAGCTTTTATTGTTACATTTCTGTTTGACAGTTCAGATTGGAGCATACCAAAAGGAAGGTGTACCTTGGTTGCTGAGTACAGAGTGAGCAGTGGAGATGGATACATGCCAGCAGCTGAAGAGATATTCAGGATTATTCCTGTAGATCTGAAAGGCAATGAAAGCACAGTTACTTGCAGGAAAGAACACATGACTTACAGGCTTCAGAAGTGTCTGTTAACTAAAGGGAAATGTTTACTTGCAATAGGGGTCATGTAGATTCATTTATTTAAAAGAAAAACAGTTCAGAGATTTGCAGTTTGTCTTCTGATGGCTATAGCAGACATGGGCCTCATTCTCTTTTTGTGCACGTATTAATCAGGAGTAACTCCACTGAAGTCAGTGAAGTTACACAAATGTTAAACTACTGTACTAGAAGAAGTAGGCACTGTACATCTAGGCTAGAGGTTTCAAAACTTTGCCCAACTAAGAGGTGCAAGGGCAACTTAGAAAGGTGCCCCAAGGGCAGCTTTCAAATCTCTGCTAAAGTGGCAGGAAATAATAGGAGAAATTTGTAATATATTTTGCACTTCTATGGTATCTTTCATAAAGGGACCTGGAGTGGTTTATAAACATCAGTTCACAATGCCCTTGTGAGACAGTAACAAGTACCTATAACCACTGTTCAAATTTTAAAGTAATTTTTTGTTGGACGGGATAGACTTGAAATACACAAAAGACAATCCTCTAGATACCAAACACGTTTGGTACCCCACACAGTAAAGCCTACATTTTAAGCATTGATCTGACGCATTGGCAATCAGCTGACCTTGTATTTACCTTCCAAACCCCAACTCAGGGCTTGTCTACACTACTGCTAAGGTCAATGTAACTTTCCTTGCTTGGGGTGTGAAAAATCTACCCCCCGAGTTGCATCGACTTAAAGCAGTGTCTATGCTGTGTTATGTTGGTGGGAGACGCTCTCCTGCTGACTTAGCTTCCAACTCTTGTTGAGGTGGACTAATTACGTCAACAGGAGAATGCTCTCCTGTCGACATAGCGCACCTTCACCAGATGTGCTATATTGGCACAGATATAGCGTGGTAGCGAAGACAAGCCCTCAGACTATATCATTTGATAAAACAATTATTAAGATTTAGCAAATGAAAGTTCCTTCAAGTATCTTGTAACTCTATTATTCCGACTGCAAGTAATTCATCCACAATGGGGTGGGGAAGTTTTAAGCAAACAGGAAAACTAAGGTTGAAATCTCTCTGAATTGAAGCTTCTGTAATAAACTAACAAGCACTCACAAACCTTTTGTATAACACCTCTGCAAATAGCATAATTAATGTTCCAGTTAATTAGCAAATATCTATCCTTATCGCTATGTAACTGCGCTTTGTGAACTTACTGTAAAAAGGCTGCTTTGGAATCACAATGACGTAGTGACATTATTTTTGATAGGTATGCTTTAACACGAGAAGAACAAATTCCATGAAATATATCTTGATTTCCGTTTGTTTCCTGTTAAAGCTTCAGAGTTCCTGATCATAGTATTATTTACTAGTGTAGCAGCCCTCTTGTCTCCCTAGAGTCTTTGTCAAAGTTCCTCAGTAGCCATGATGGGAGAGGCAAAGTATTAACATGGATCAGAAACTAGCTAAGACAAAGTAAGAATAGGACTAAATGGTCAGCTTTCACTGTGGCAAAAGGTTAACAATGGGTGCCACAAGTTTTTCCTAGTAGGTGTTTAGTATATTTATTCTCGAGCTCAAAACAGGAATGAGCAGTGAGATGGCTAAATTTACAGATGTCAAAACCATTTAGATTACTCATACTAGAGACCACTAAGAAGAACTTCATAAGGCCCAACAATGCTACATGAATGGGCTACAGAATGAGAAATGAAACTGAATATTGACAATGCAAATAATGCATATTGGAGAAAATAATTTGAACTAATCATATCCCCTACCGGTTTTAAATCAACTCTTAACTCAGCTAAAAGACCTGAACATCACTAAGGACACAACTTAATGAAGACCCCTGCTTAATGTGCAGTAATGCTCAAAAAACCAAACAATGTTAGGATGCATATGGAATGGGAGGGTTAACAATACAGAAAATATAATGCAGTTCTAAATTAATGGTATACCCGGACCTGAAATACTGTGCTCAGGTCCTTCTGATCATCCTCTCTCAGAAAAGATAGCAGAAATTCAGGGGATTTGATGAGAATATTAGGAAGAAGGAAAAACGCTCATACAAAGGGTTTGAAAAGACAGACTGTTTACTTTATGGAAGAGATTAAATGAGAGGAGCTATGATAAAAGCACACAGAACAGTTAATGGTATAGGGATAGGAGATCAGACTCTTTGATTCACCCTCTTGTAATATAAAAGCAAGCTGACATTTAATTAAAATGAAATACTGGAAATTCAAAACTGGTGAAAGGAAATACTTTTTCCACATGCACAGTTAGGCTGCAGAAGTCATTGCCACAAGAGTTCACTGAGGCCAAAAGCTTAGCAGGATTCAAAAAAAGTATCAGACACTTATGTGGATAAACAAGAACAGTAAATATTTAAAACTCAAACTAAAGCCTTGGAAAGGATATAAACACTTAAGCTTCAGGGCATAAGCCAGTCTCTACTGGGGGTCAGGAAGCAGCTTTCCATAGGGGCAGGTTATACCATAACAACATACTGCAGAGTTTCTTCCTCTGAAACAGATAGCACTGGCCACTGTCAGAGAGAGAATACTGGACTAGGTGGACTACTGGTCTGATCCAGTATGGCAATCCCTATAAAAAATTCCACAAGTCATAAATATAGCCTCCATGCAACAGACTGAGAACCCTATATATTACTATTTTGTTTAGTGCTGACAAAATGCTTTAGTGCTGTGAAAGACAAAAACAAAAACTGGTCCTGACCTGAAGAGCTCACAATTTAAACACCACAGAGGGCAGGGAATCCAGATGTGGGGATAACAGTTTCCAATCACCCCATGATTATGGTTTTATTTCTTTCAGGTATCACAGAAGAAACAGGCTTTTTAAGGAAGGATTTGAATAAGGAGAGGGTGTTGGTTTGGCAAACTTGACTGGGTAAATTAAACTTGTGATATGCCCCACTCCTCAGTTTGCTGAAGAAAGTTGATTAGCAATAATAAATAAAAAGGTGACTTGCCTAACACCTCACCATCATTCTACCTTAAGCAGTACAGTGTAAGAGATGCTATATTTAGCTTTCCCACTGTTGCTATGGTAACCAGCTGGAGCAAAGTGGAAAGAGCAAGCTTCCTTCATAATGTAATTATGCACTTGTTACTTCTATAGTAATATATACTATAGTTTGATATTTATCTAGAAAAACAGTCAACTGATTTTTCTTGCTCACAAAGACATAAATCTTAATTTCTTGAGTAGTTCCACGAGGCTCCCACATTTGCAAACAGCAGACAAAAGTCTGAACATCTACAGCAGAACAGCTCATCTAAGTGTAATACAAAGTGCATATTATAATTTTCATATTTAAAAGATAAGCGTTAGGGAACCAGAAGATGAACAAGAGCATAAAGCCTAAATGCCAGCATTTATAGAAAAGGTATTCTTCTAGTGCTGTACGTAATACAAATTAAGAGGAAAGACATACAAGGCGTGGTGAAGTTCTCCTTACAGACAAAGAGTTAGAGATTATAAAGTCTGCTCTGCTATTCCTTCACCTTGAGACATTATTTGGATGTACATTGTACAAAAGTGCGTGCACACAGACAGACAAGTACAGCACTACAATATACACCAAAGTGCATTACAGTAAGTTTTATCTCCTTGATAAAACTTGATATGCCTAGTGATCATGGGATCGCCAGTATAATACACGTGGACAGAAAGAAAAGGAGCACTTGTGGCACCTTGGAGACTAACCAATTTATTTGAGCATAAGCTTCCGTGAGCTACAGCTCACTGGCCCCCTTAACTTTGTCCAGGCTCATAAACCCAGATGAGGAGTTTGTGTTTGGCCCACGAAGTACAGTTAAACACAGCTACCTGCCATTCATACTCTTGGCCTGGTGAGCCACCAGATCTGTTGTGGCTATAGATTCTGAACAGTGTTAATAGCATAATAATTTATACCATGGGTGCAGGGGGCTGCAGAACTGGTTTCTGTACCCCGTAAGGTAAAAAAAAAAACCCAACAAAAACTGAGCCAGCAACAATGTAGAGGCTTTTGTCACCCATCTTTCCTTTTCATATTGAGGGTGCCATCCAGGATGGGGGAACCATTTAAAATAGCTCTATATGACTTGGGGGGGAAGGGGGAGCTCTTGAGATTGGTGAACAATTTCTTAGCACTAATATGACTTTTGTCTTCAAACTGCTTTTTGAATATAAAGTCTCACCCTCCTGTGAAGTAAGTATGTGTCACCATTTTACAGATGGGGCAACTGAGGCAGAAGGATGAAGTGAATTGCCCATGGCTAGTTAGAACTAGAACTCAGTATACATTGGTTCCCTGGTTTATATTCAGACTATGCCACTCAATATTTGTCAAGTTGTATGTAAGTGTATACCATGCTTAACAGAAAAGCAATCTAACTGAAACAAACAGAAAAAGATACAAGACAAAAATAAAAGACCAAACAGTGCTATACACAAGGTTTGAGAAGGAATGCAGGGCAGCTTTATGAAAGAGGTGCTTTTGAAAGGAGATATTTGAAGAAAGAGGCTGCCTAGTGGACAGAGCAGGAGGTCTCTTTAAAATGACAGGCGGTTTGAAGGCTGCCACAATGCTGAGTGTGTGGTGAATAGAGAAAAGGAACAATCAAAAGAGAAAACAAAGGGAAGAAGTACAGCTGAAGATAATCTCTGCCAGCCACATCTATGAAAATCTCCTAAATAGCGTTGTTTTATATATGGCCTACACCTTTTTCATTTGTTACAATTTCTAAATTTGTTTAAAAGAATCCCAGTGTACACAATGTTAAACTCCTCAGAAAAGCTGAGTGACTTCAGTAACGTCCATCTCTTTTCGTTTCACGGCAACAGTAGAGCGACTCAGAATATTTTTACTGCATTTGATTTTGCAGTCAGGCATATGCTACTTATGGTCATGAGCAAAACTACAGCTGCCAGCTTCATACAGGGGAGCAAAGGGTTCCACACTTTGGTCAAGAAATAATTTTTGGCCTGTGAATCAGGAAACGTCTCCACATGTGTGCTAAGAAAGCGAATCCCAGGGTATACAGACACAAAAGGTTAATTATTTAAGCACTCGTCAATATTTTAGGTTTGTTTACATACCAACACCACCAGGCTGCATTACCTATGCAAATGGTACTGAAGCATTGTATGTGTTCCCCTCCCATTGTATTTATTTAGTGATGCCAAAAGCAGCAAACTAATCATCATGGCTACCATGCCTGGTGCTATGCAATCTTCCATACAGCCCCACAACCCTTGGAAATCCAGGCATAGTTCTTGAACAAAAACTGTGAAAATCATGGAACAATCAACATCAACTAGAAAACTGCCACTAGGCTGAGACTTCGGGGCTTTAGTTTTACCTGGGATCTAACCAGGAAGTCAATACATGTCTCCAGCAGTGAAAGACTGGTGTGCATTAACTGTTATTTTAAAGAATTGCCTCCAATTCTGATTTACTATATGATCACACACTTCCCTCAATATGCCTCCTACTGTATAATGAAGCACACTCTGAATCCATTTTACTTACAATGACTCTGAGAAATAGCCTTCAGAAGGTTATTCCCAGGAACTGTAACCACCCCCTCAGAATAGCAGGTTGTTGAGTTAGTGCCGATGAGTCAGACGGGCTTTTTAATTCTGTTCTAAAAGAAATCACCACAACAGTGGAGAAGGGGGAAGAGGAAAAATAAAAAGGGAATCGAGTGGAAAAGGCTTCCACTGTCTGATGATTCATGCACCATCAGCGTGACTCACCCAGCAATACTCTGCTGTTAAAACATGGAGGGTAGGTTGATTAGTCACAGTAATGAATTTTTCAAAGAAAGGATTCTCCCCTATAAATAATGATGACTTTGTCTGTATAGTGTTTGCGTGACTCACCTTTCCACCATGCCGGGTAGCACCAATCGTGTCATCTACAAAAAAAGGAAAGAAAACATTCGTGATGGCTGGGAATGTAGATACAGAGTGAGGGAATCCTTCCCTCCCAGAGGCAGCTGCCCAACCTCCACTCAAGTCACTCTAGGGGAAACTGAAGACTATATTTTGCATAGGCAGTTTATTTTTATTCAGTGTAACTTTGCAGTGTCAAGAAGTTATGTGCAGTGAATCTGTTGAATTCATCTGCACTGGTAACATCAGTACAGTGGGAGAATCAATTTATCTCAGATATTTTCCACTTCTACAGCACTTTTCATCAGAGGCTTTCAAAATGATTTGCAAACAATGTCATATCACTAGGATGTTTTGGGGCAGGTATAACCTCTGTTTTACAGATAGCCACACAGGGGTAACCAAGTAAGTGGAAAGGCTAACAACAGAATCCAATAGTTTCCTGTCCTTTATGCCATCCATCCATCCTTCCCTCCATCCTCCTCTTTTAATTGTGAAAAAAAATTTTAGTGAAAAAAATATTTTCATTTGGTTTTGAGTGGCAAAAGCACTAGCCAGAGTGTAGGCAGGTACTCTGCTAACTTTGGTAGGCCGCTCTTTCAATGCAGCTTGCTATTGAGCTGAATCCCACTTATTAAAGAACACATTCTTTTCTGAGGACACTACGCCATCTGTGCAATAGAAAATAATTCCTACTAGAAACCAGATGGAGGTAAAGAGGTCAATCAGATTTCACTCCTGACCCAGGCCAAGTATTGTTTGAACAAAGTCTTCTAGTACGAATGTGAGAATATTATATGCAATATATGTACACAGGCACAGAAGTTATAGGTTATTGTTCTGGTGATGAAGTTCAGAGTAGTCCTAGTTTGCATGCTGTGGCTTTTGTTTTTAAACTACAGCTCCTTTAACAACAGAATGAGATCAAGTTACATATAGGAAATATTCAGGACCATTCGAGCAAAGAAAATTTTTCTTAACACAATCCAGCTGGAAATACAGCTTTTTCACACCACGAACATAACCTATATCCACATGGGGGCCGTAGTCATGCAAGCTTTTATAAGGTGCAAACAGACTACAGTCCAGACAAGCAAGATATATACTTGGTGCTTTAAAAGGGCCAATTTCACAGAGCTGAAAATAACTGTCAGCCAATTAAGATGGGAGGAAGAATTTAATCAAGAATAGGAATAATGATAATTGGGAATTGTTTAAGACCACTTTACTAGATGCTCCAAAAGCCACAATTGAGGAAGAAGGCTTTATTGATTATTGATATTGATATCATAATATATATATATATATATATATATATATATATATATATATATATATATATAACAAATGGAAGGGAAAGGAAGTTGATAGTAATGAATAAAAATCAGAAGCTAGGAACTGCAGAAAATTGAAATGGGAAGCAAAGGGACACAAGGAGAAATCTATGGCCAGCAGAGTTAAGGACAATAGGAGGGAATCCTAACAATGGTATTGGTCCATTACTAGATGGAAATAGTAGAATTGTCAATAATAATATAGAAAATGTGAAGTGTTAAATAAATATCGCTTTCTATATTTGAGGAATAAGGATGCTATTGTCGTATCATATGATCACACTCTTTCCATTCCACTAATATCTCAGGAGGATGTTAAACAGCAGCTATTAACAGGGAGGCATTTAAATCAGCAACTCTCAACCTACTTCCAAGAGTTTTATAAGAGCTGGCTGAGGAATGTGCTGGACCATTAATGTTGATTTTCAATAAAACTTGGAATACTGGGGAAGTTCCAGAAGTCTGGAAAAAAGCTAATGTAGTGCCAATATTTAAAAAGGATAAAGGGGATGATCTGGGTAATTATAGACCTGTAAGTCTGACATCAATCCTTGGCAAAACAATGGCACAGCTGATGAGGGACTCAATTAATAATGAATAAAAGGAGAGTGATATAATTAATACCAATCAACATGGGTTTATGGAAAATAGATCCTGTCAGATTAACTTGATTTCCTTTTTTTGATGAGATTGCAAGATTGATTGAGACAGTAATATTGCTGATGTAATATACTTAAACTTCTGTAAGACATCTGACTTGTACTGGACAACATTTTGATTAAAGAGCTAGAACAATATAAAATTAACCTTGCGCATTAAATGGATTAAAAGCTGACTGTTACATCTCAAAAGGTAACTGTAAATGGGAAATCACATTGAATGGATGCATTTCTAGTGAGGTCTTGCAGGGATAAGTTCTTGACCCTATGATATTTAACTTCTTAACAATGATCTGGAAGAAAACAAAATAATCACTAATAAAGTTTGTAGATGACGTAATTGGGGGAGTCGTAAATATCGAAGAGTACAGATCACTCATTCTGGATTATTTGGTAAACTGGGCACAAGCCAATACTACATGTTTTAATACAGCTAAATCTATATATCTATATCTATATATAGGCTATGATAACTGGATGGGGGACTCTATCCTGGGAAGCAGTGACTTTGAAAAAGACTTGAGGGTTGTAATGGATAATCAGCTAAACATGAGTTCCAAGTGCGATGCTGTGGCCTAAAGGACTACGGCAATCCTTGGATGCATAAACAGGGGAATCTCAAGTCGGAGCAGAGAGGTTATTTTACCTCTGTACTTGGCGCTAGTGTGACCTCTGCTGAAATACTGAGTTCAGTTCTGGAGTTCACAATTCAAAATGGATGTTGATAAATTTGAGTGTGTTCAGAGAAGAGCCACAAGAATTATTAAAGGGTTAGAAAACATGCCATATAGTGATGGACTCAAAGGACTCAATCTATTTAACTTAACAAAGAGAAGGTTAAGGCGTGACTTGATTACAGTCTAAGTACTGATATGGGGAACAAATATTTAATAGTGGCCTCTTCAATCTAGCAGACTAAGGTACAGCGCGATCCAGTGGCTGGAAGTTGAAGCTAGACGAATTCAGACTGGAAATAAGGGGTAAATTTTTAATCGTGAGGGTAAAACAGATTATCAAGGATGGCGGTGGATTCTCCATCACTGGCAATTTTAGAATCAAGATTCGATGTTTTTCTCGAAGACACATGCTAGGAATTTTCAGTGAAATTCTCTGATCTGTGTTATATAGGAGGTCAGACCAGATTATAACAATGGATCCTCTGACCTTGGAATCTATGAATAAGCTATCCCAATGCCCTGAGATAAGCTACCTCAACAATGACTTTGATAGGCCACCATCTCCAAACACAAGATCTGACTCAATTTCCCAACTACCTCAGAAGTCCCCCTTAGAGCCTAGAGTGCTAATTTTAGAAAAAACCATCAAGCTCTAGACAGATTTTTGTCTCTGTGTACTTTCGGCAGGGATTGGCTCCGATTAGGGAGATTGGTATGAGGGTCTGTTTATTTCCAAATGTAACAGGAGGTGGAAACATATATGGTTATGCTATCCAAATATTTTGCAAAGCTATTTAAAAACAGCTCTATAATTATAATTCATGCTTTTAATTAAGGACTTTTCCTTGGTCCTTACACACACACACACACACTCTCTTCTAACTTTAATTTTATTGAACGACAGTCCTACTGAAAAGTTTTAAGGAAAACAAGCACCAAACTGTATTTCAAGAGATAGCGATCAGCCTTTTTTAAAAAACTGAGTATTATAGTAGAGTTTAACTCAATGAATAACTCTTGGCCAAAATACCAGATATAATGCATTTTAGTAATTAGAGCTAGAAAAGACGTTAGGTCAGTGTTCATGCCTGTGACAAGTTCAAGATACCATCCCCAATAGTATCAGTTCAATATCTGATCAGTCATTTATACCAACGCCAAGAAATAGCAACTGCCAATGATCTTCACGCCCCTTATATTGTATAGCATTCTTGTGTTCCAACAAGATTTCTGGAGGAGCAATATAAAATGGCCCCAAAACAATGTTTCCCACTGGATCCAATTTATTTTGACAGTTTTACAAGAGTGACTTTTGCAGGATAGTGGCAGTGGTGGTGAATCTGTGTAGATAAATTATGAAAGTGTAGAACAACTCCATTTCAAGACATCTTTGTGCTTCTATAACAATTTTTTTAAAAACTTCATATCTTAATATTAATTCTGAAGTATTATTTTTATTATTGTAGCACCTGTGAGCACCAGCCATGGACCAGGGCCCAACTGTGCTAGACCTTGTCTATACTTTAAAGTTACTAAGAATGCTTCTGGCCAACGTCGCTACCATCATTCAGGGAAGTGGTGTTATTACATTGATGGAAAAAACCCTTTTGTCGGCACAGGTTGTGTCTGTATTACTGAATTATGCCTGCATAGCTATCCCTAGACATACCTCTAGGTGCTGTACAAACACACAGCAAAAAGATAAACCCTGACCCAAACAGCATACAATCTTACCACTGCGTTAGCTCTCACATACTCTTATGGTGAGTTTGAGCTATATTCTGCTCTAAACAAAAAACTTCCCTACAAAGAGGGAAGAAAAAGCCAACAGTCACAAAATGGAACAGCTAAGTTTCAGTTACACAAGTTCTTATAAAGCCAAAGTAGACTCTTCTATTGCATGGCATGAGCAGTTTCTATCTGATGTCATGTGATCCCTAGGGTGGGTAGGAACCATGGCCTTTACCACTCAAAGAAAGGAAGTCAAGATGGCAGCAGCAAAGAGGCTGGATCCAAAGACACACAGACCTGGCACCTGTGGTGTTCGTTCTGTCCAAAGCCCTCCAGCTGAGTCTTTTGCTTAGTGGCTGTATGTTGTCAGAAACGTGATTAGCCATCTTTTAGAACACCCTCCCAGAGCCCAAGCCACAGAGTCTTAAGTAGACGCTGTACTAATATTTCATTCTGGAGCAGTTAACCTCTTCTCTAATCACAGACTCATTTCTTCATCCCATTCCCACAAAAAATATCAATACAGGAAACCCTTCCACAAACTGGAGATACCACACTCCTAGCTCAGTGTAAATTGAATTAATTGCTTTGGAAGTGGGGGCCAATACGTTAACCTTCATCCCTCCCAAGTAAATAATGACATCAGGCCTTAGACTTAACTGAAATCTGTGGTGTGAAATGCCTTCAGTCAGTTTTGTATATTGCACACATGGAAAATATGGAAGTTCCCTGTAACTTATGGAGGTTCTTCAAGATGTCTTGCCCCTATCTGTATTCCACATTTGGTTATGCATGCGCATCATGCACCTGAGATCCGCAATTTCTAGCAAGTAGTGTCAGTTGGTCCACACCTCAGCAGTTGTTCTTCTTGTACTCTGAAACACGGGTACGTACAGCGATACAGACCAATTCCTCAAGTTCCTCTCCTACTGCTAATCAGAAGGATCCAAAGAAAGGGGAAGGAGAGCGGATAGTGGAATACAGATAGGGACCACACATCTTGAAGAACATCCAGTTACAGGTAAGTAACCTCCCTTACTTTGAGTGCTGGTCCCCGTGTGTATCCCACATGAGTGATTGACAAGCAATATTTACACAGGAGGGGGTGGAAGGATGCAATTGGTATAGATTCCTATAGAACTGCAGTCCCAACAGCTGCATCTGCAGGAGGCAGCTTGAACTAATACATGATTCTTTGTGAACATATGAATGGAGCTCCAGATATCTAATAAGGTATTAATCGAAGAGATGCTATTAAGGTTGTTTGTGTTCTAGTGGAATGAACTCTCACCCCACGTGGGAGAGAAATACACACCACTTGATGACAAAATGATGCAGCCAAAGATACTTAGTCTCTGAGCAGATAATGCCTAGCCTTGCCATCATTCCATTGTAGCAACAAATTGCCTTGGTGATTTTCTAATCCATGTTGTCCTTTGCAGGTATAATGCCAGACCTTGTCTGATGTTGAAAGAGTGAAGTCTACTCTCCTACCAGGAAGCATGAGGTTTTTGGGAAGAATACTGGTAAATTCAAATTACTTTAGGGATGAATTTCAGGTGAAAGTCAAGGGAAACCTCCTTATGAAAAATGGTGTACAGTAGGTCTACCAGGAGTGCTCCCATTTCACTGATCGTTCTGATCAATGTGATGGCAACTAAAAAGGCAACATTCACGTAAAGACGGGACATAGAATATGGAGCCAGTTCTTCAAGTAATGGTGTGGTTAGTACTTACAGTATGAGGTTGAGGTCCCATTGTGGTTCAGGTTTCACCACCAGTGGGAAGGTTCCTGAAAGTCCTACCTAGAATAGAGTTATTGCTAGATGAGTAAAAATAGAGTCTCTCTCTACTGGGGGGATGGAAGGCACTGACTGCTGCTAGATGGGCCTGCAGGGAACTAATGGAAAACCCTGACGTTTTCATGGACAGAAGATAGTCTGAATAGACTGAATGACTTCTGAGCATGAATGTTCTAAGATCTGATGCTCATCCAAACACCAGCCCATGATGTGAAGGAAGCCTGGGCTGGGATGTCAGATCTCGCCATTCTCCTGGGCTAGTAGATACTGGAAGGGTCAGATGCTGATGGGAGGAGGAGTTAACATTTGCAGAAGGTCCAGAAACCAGAACTGTCTGTGTCATCAGTTGGGTGCTATGAAAATGCCAAGCTGTGACAGAGCGAATCTTCCATAGAACTTGTGGTAGTGGACAGATGGGAGTAAAAGGATATCTGAGATGATCTGTCCAGGATAATAGAAAAGCATTTGCCCCTGGAATTGCAGTTCAGAGCTGCCCTGGAGCAGTATAGAATAAACTTCTTGTTTGTTTGGGATCCAAACAGATTCCAGGATGGTGTTCCTCACTGTGTGAGGCTCTTGTTGAGGATTGAATTGTGTTATCTCCCACTTAAGACCATAAGAATGGCCATACTGGGTGAGACCAAAAGTCAATCTAGTCCAGTATCCTGTCTTCTGACAGTGGCCAATGCCAGGTGTTTCAGAAAGAATGAACAGAACTGGCAATCAAGTGATCCATCCCCTGTCACCCATTCCCAGCTTCTGGCAAACATGGGCTAGGGACACCACCTCTGCTCATCCTAACTAATAGCCACTGATGGACTTATCCTTCATGAATAGGAGAAGCGCCTGCTGAGAATATTCATTAAACAATCCTGTGCACCTGATAGATATGTAGCTAAGAGAGTTATGTGATTTGACACATCAATTTCATAAACTGACTTCTTCTAGGCAGAGAGGAAGAGATTTTGCTCCACCTTGTTTGTTTATGTGAGTGTCATGTTGTCTGATATTATTTGGACATGGTGAGATGAAATAAGTGGAAGGAATGCATTACAGACTAGACGGACTGCTCTAAGTTCCAGTAGGTTGATATGCATCCTGGTCTCATGAGAAGTCCATGCACATTGTGGGGAGGGGAGGGGGTGTAGTTCTCCAGGTGGGATTCCCAGCCAGTAAGTCTTATGTCGGACAAGGTCACATCAGGTGTGGGTGGGATGAAAGGAACTCCCACATATACTTGTTCCAGGTTCAACCACCAGACAAGAGAATATGTGACTTTGGTGGAAATTCTTACTCTTGTGTTTATGTGGTCTCTGTCTGGACAGTAGATAGACCACAGCCAGGCCTGTAGGCAATGTACGTGAAGACTGGCAAATGGTGTTACATAAGTGCATGATGCCATGGAGCAGATCAGGGAAAGGTAGCCCTTGACAAAGATGCATGGTCTGAAAAGTAACTTTCTTGTCACATTGTTCATGGCTTGGAATATTTCCATAGGAGATAGGCCCATGCTGAGATTGAATCTAGGGTCACTCCTATAAAGTCTATAGTTCTAGTAGGAAAAGTGGACTTTTCTTTGTTGACAAACAGTCTCAAGGCTGCCGGAAGATGAAGCAAGAACAGCCATTGAATGTACCTCCTGACTAGAGTAACCCATTATGAGCCAGTCAACTAGACACAGAAAGACTGTACGTGTGATGTCTCATTTGGCTCGCCACCATTGAGACGACCTTCATGAAGACCCTGGGTGCTGTTGCTAATCTAGCTGGCAGTATTCTGAACAGTGATGTTCTTGTCCCATCAGAAACCTCAGGAACCTTCTGTGGAATGGATGAATCTTCATATGAAAGTAGGTGTCTTTCATGCCAAGAGCTGTGAACTGCATTCTCTCCTTTATGGAGGGGATTATTGATGCCAGCATAACAATTTGGAATTCTGATTTGTGAACAAAAACGTTTAATTGCTGAAGGTCAAGAATGAGTCTCCATCCTCTATTTTTCTTGGAGACTATGAAATATGAACAATTGCCTTGTTACTGATGTGGCACTTATTCTACAGCCTTCACTGCATGAGAGAATCTGCCTCCTGACAGAGAATCTGCTCGTGAGAGTGGTCCCTGAGGAGGGGCCAGAAAGAAGCTGTGAGTGTGGGGAAGGAACTCTATAGAGTAGCTGCAGTGGATGATTACTAGCACCTATTTTGTCTGTTGTGATGACCCTCCAAATTGTGGGCAAAGAGGGTGAAGCAGCCACCAAAGGTTGGGGGGTGGGGGGCCAGTAGTGGATGGCACCAATAGGGTTAAGCAGTGCTCAATTGCACCATCAAAAATAACCCCTGGATGGTGCATTGGGTTAAGTAGTTACAGATGTGGTAAAAAGAACTGTATAGCTAGGCCTTTGTACCCTCTAGTATTTGCGTGATGGTTCAAATGAGCACTGGTGGTAGAACAGCTGGGGAGGTGGTCTTGGCTAATACATCTGTTTATGGGTGTTTCCTCTTCGAGACCAGGCTGTAAGTGTCCACGTAGTCTAGGGCTGTCCTAGAGTCCTTCAATGAGCCTAGAGACATCAGTCTTCTTGTTAAATAAATTAGACCCATCGAAAGGCAAGTCCTCTATGGTATGTTGAGCTTCCTGGGGAACCCCACGATGTGCAGCCAAGATTCATGCCTCATGACCACTCCTGTGGCTATCCCTCGAAACAATGTCAGCGGCATCCACTCTGGCCACCAGTTTGCCTTCTTCAATGAGAGCCTGGAAATGGGCCCTGTCCTCTTGATGGAGTTTGCCCTTGAAGTCAAAAATTTTCAAGTAATTGTTGAAATCCTATTTTGCTAACAAAACTTGCTAGTTAGCTATACAGAACTGAAGACTTGTAGAAGAAAATGCCTTCCTCCCTAGGAGGTCAAGTCATTGTTGCCATGGGATGCTGTAAACCTAGACCTTTCAGTGGCTGTTTGCACCACTAAGGAGTTGGGCGCTGGGTGTGAGAAAAGAAACTCCGCTCCTTTGGCTGGTACAAAAATCGCACCTATCAGCCCTTTTTGGGGTGCGGGCATAAGAGACCAGAGTGTACCAGACTACCCTAGCTAGTTACATGATGGCCGGCTGAGATCTTACAAGCTGAGATACGTGCCTCCCCCAGACAATAAAAGCAACATTGGTACTTGTCACTCACAGACAAGGAGTGGGGCTGGGAGAGGTTTTTAAACCCTGGGACTCTTTGCACAGTCTGTCTGCAGGGAGAAACGAAATTGTACTAACTATACTAAGACAAACTCTAACCCCAGGAGGAATATGCATGAAGAAGAATCTTATGCTCAGGCATGTATAATTAACTCTCCCATGCCCCTGTATGTGCAGCATTAGTACAAACAGTCATTCTTTCCTTAATATTAAAATGATCAAGCCTTTCTTATTCATTACTGTTCAGAAGTGAGATGGGGTGACTAAAGACAGTCAGATACATTACATAGCGAATGTTACATCACTGCTGGTTAACAGTGACATTACAAATCCAGTCCTGAAAAACATGCAACTGTATCTATTCAGTGCTTAAATTACACAAATTAAGAAACTGTAAAACCAGTGACAGTTATGGCACAAGATTAGGGACAGGATACAGGCACCCAGTATGGAAATCAAACAGCAATTCAGTATTAGCAACTGGCTATCTATAGATACCCAGTTGAGGAACAGGGCGTTTTGTTTTTAAGAACTTTAAAACCTGCAAAAGATCTAGTATCTATGGATTAGAATGCAGTGGGGACAAGACATCAGATCTTGGAGAAAAGAATGCCAAAAAAGTTACTGATAAAGAGGCAATTAGATATCAAAAATGTGTCATGATTTACAGAAAGCCCTCACCATCCTTGCAGCGTCACCCCTATTGGTGGTTACTGAGAGCACTTGTGATTTTTCAGTTAGATAGTGATTTTTATGAATAAACTGCTGGTTTCCACTGGGATGCCACTACTGCAAGAAAAACTACAGTTCTTGAGAATTCTACTGCTCTTGCCTTCTTCTCTAAATGTTGGTAACTTCAGGCCAAGTGGCCAGGCACGGGCAACTGCCTATATACAAACTGCTAACACATTAAATGAAACATTATTCATTTCAGGTAGTATGGACAATTCCCAGTATTTCCATAAAGGAAGTGTTCAGGACAGCCTTCTTGCCGCAGAAAGTTTCCAATTTTTCAAGTTTTATATATTTTGGTAAAGGAAGGTACACTTACGCCACTAATGAGTGCTTCATTGCCTGTGCACTGACAGTTTCTCATGTGTTTGGAAATCTTTCAACACTACCATCACTGGGCTTATGTGTACACACACACACACTTCCCCAACATCCTGATTCCCTTAGCATTACAATTCATTAGAGGGCATTTATTCATTTATTGTCAAGCCAGTCATCACCTTCGGATATACAAAAATTGTCACTGCAGATTGGAGTGAATGTAAACACTAATACAGTCTCTTGTAGTACGTAATCAGCATGTCTCTTCTCATACTCTACCACCAATTCAACATTCCACTGCGAAGATACCGAACTTCAGACCCATGCCAATTGATTTTTAAATCCAGGGAAATTGCAGCTCCTACACCAGTTGTTTTAGAAAAAAAATACAACTGGAATATGCAACTACATAATAAGCAAGTTACCTTTGTTTTATGTTTTAACATGACACTACATTTAATGCTCCTATTCATTAAGAATGGTGCCAGCATGAAGATTAACGACCACTTTAATGACTCTCCAGTGGTTATTCACCAGAAATATCCAGTTCTCCCCCTTAATTATCATTTAAAGTTGTATTTCCTCCCCACTTCAAACCTGGAAGATATATACTTACCATTGATATGGAGCAGTTGTCCAGGAGCATTGCTTAGGAAAGGGCCCTAGTTTGTTCAGGGAAATCATTCTCAACGTTTAGAAAACCTTCCACTTAAAATCTAAACAGTAGGGAATGTTAGCGTAAAAGTTAAACTATGGTGCACACAAATGTTAAAACGTACAAGTTGCTGTGGCCGTATTGCTTCTAATACTAGAATTCTGCATCTAGAAAGACAAAACAGTCACATTAAATATGGGGAGACTGCTGCTGGGCTACAACTCATTCTCCTAGCTTTCAAGACAAGTGCTGCTCTGGAATTTAAAGCATTTACCCAGCTCCTTAGTGTGTAATCAGCAGGATGAAGCTAGAGAACTCGCAAAAGAATTTTAAATTCTCCTACAGTTAAGATAACTTCCTTGGATTTCACATACACAGGTCTGGGACAAAGTTACAATAAGCTAGTAGTAATGTAAGTTTCTGAAGAGACTACTGAAATAGTCCCCTGTGGTGTAGGACGTTGTACATCTCCTTTATTTTAAGAGAACAAAGAAAGAAGTGTCTGCCACTAGAATGTAGTTTATGGTTCAAATGCTCTGCAGTGAGATGAAGCAGCAAGACCACTGGGTCGAACCAGAGGAACAGCTTATAGTTTGGGAGCATAATGTAGTAAAATCTCATTCTGTGGGCAAGTTAATGACAGAATGGTAAGGGCAGTGTCATTCAATTCATACAAATCTAAAGAATCATAATGTCAATGGTGTCACCCTCTGTGGTGTGGCTGGGGGGGGGGGGGGGGAGGGAAGGAGGTGGGGAGGAGAGAGAGACATGACTCACTGGACCCCATGCTCTCAGCTCCAGGTCCTCCAGTTGGTGGAAATTTGGATAATACAAAGTTGTCAGAAATAGGTCAAATCGAGTATCATTAAAAAGTCCTTTCTCCCACAAACACAACAGAACCAAACATGACATACTTAGAACAATTATTTAGACAGGTATTTGAGAAAGTGTTTAAAAATAAAAAAAAAATTATTATTTTAACACAAGGATGCCCGGCTTACTTAAGAGACATTGATCTTTGGTCATCCTAGGGAAGTTAGCCTTGAAAACATTTATTCATCAAAGTCATCGTAAGTCTTCTCTCCATGTAGGGCACCAATAGACACATTGTCACACTGATCCTCATGCAAGCTGCACTCACGCATCTCTGTACAAGACAGGTTGCTGGCCAGACATTTGCAGGGTGATGAGCATCTGGTCTTTGCACACAAACATTTGATTAACTGAAGGATTGATTCAGAAGTGCGCGGTATTTCACACAACTGGGGAGATCAGTCTATCCTCCAAAACCCACCCATGCCCGATAAGGAAGGGTAGTTTTGGATGCACTCTATTATCTCACAGCCACTCCATTGCTTGATAATTTGCCCTCTTGCCCACAAATAAATGCACCTCTTATCAGTAGCAATTTTTCTCCATTTATCCGCTTCTTGGAAGACATCCACCAGCACAGCTCTACAAGTGTCATAATGTTTGTCTTCAAATGGTAAACTCAGCATATGAAAGCCTACCCCTGCATTTTTGACCTCAGTGACCATCTCATCTTCAGAGCAAGAAGAGTCTTCAGAGACTGAATCAAATGCATTCCAGTAAAATAAATTGGTCTTTCTACAGGCAACCTTCCAGTAGCATCACATCCTGAAAGGGCGTGGAAATCCAGCAGTGGGGTGGCTTTTAATAGTCCGAGTGTTAGGAACACACCTCTGAGGGATATACAGAGATTCTGTCAAGCCTGCTCATGGGAACTATGAAGAAACTCCACTGAGCAGTGCAAGACAACAGCTTCATTATAGCATGCAACAACAAAATTTTCAGAGCATTTCTTTGCATGCTGGAACATTTCTCCTGCAAGGTATGAAGTTAACTCATCTTTGTGCGAGTATAAGACAACAGCTTCTTCATTGTGACATTGGAGATGTCTGAGGAGTCAATGATTTAGTACTGGACAATACTAGTACAATGCTATACCATGGAATCTCTTCTTTCTGTTAATATTTTCACCTGAGTCTTCTGCATATGTATCAGTCCTCAGGTGGACTTTGTCATCAGTCCACCAATTTCTCTGTAGCCTCATAATGAAGTTTTCAGCCAAATCTCGGCAGGTATTAATAGTTTCTGGTTTGTTGAGAGCTCGTATCTCAGCCATACCAGCTATGATTGCTACTCAAAAGGCATCTGTGGCATAAGGTACCAGTCACATTGTCCACTAGGTCCTGGCTTAGGAAGACCACACAAGATGCTTTTTACCTGGTACATATGCATTGTTCCGTCGCATTCAAACATCAATCGTGGTACCATGGAGAACTCATATTTTCTCCCAAAGTCTCTCTCAGAGCAATATCATGCAGAGATCTGGACAATGACCAGGAGACACACAAACAATGATCTGCCTGCAGTTAGCTCTGTAACAGCACCTGCCACCATGTACTTTGACTTTATTCTTTTGCATTTGAGAACAGCCTTAGTCTGTTCTTCTTGACTGGAGCCCATAGATGGATGATGCCTTGGATAACTTTTTGGGTTTGAAGGCTCCATACGAGTCATGACCCAAAGTATCCATTTGACTGACATCTTTAGCTATCTCATCACTGAAGACTGCTTTCATAAATGATATTAATGAGCCCTGGTTCATCATATACAAATGGATTGTCAGTGCACGTAAACTCATTCTCTATCTTTAAAATTGCTCCTACTTGGCATTTATCACCACCTAATGAAACTAGATAATGCTTGGTTATTTCCAGGCAAGTCATCCCAGCCTTGATTAATATTTCATTCAAAATTCAACGGAGTTTTGGGGTTGTCAGGAAAACCCAGGAAAGAGCATTTGGATGCTGTGTTATGTCCACCAACCTCCCTCCCCAACGCCAATGACTTTCATTGCTCTGTTTTCATGTTCTAGGGCTTTATCTAAACCAAATGCACAGCAGAGACTTGTGACCTTTCAAAACCCAATTTCCTTTTGGAAATTTCTCCCATATGTCAGGATCAAACTTTCCTACGCCTCTTATTTCAGCGAGGTACTAGACAGTCATTGTAAAATAGTTCGTGATATACTTTTTTTGCTTCCAATGCGGCAAGATGCAAATTCCAATTAGCAGTCCTGACAAATCAAATAAAGAGCAGCAAAGACTCAACCATCTTCACGTATCACTGCACCATCCCAAAAAGTTTGCTTTGTCACTGATTCAACCTCACTGAATTGCTTGATCCATTCTGGGATATTCATAGAATCATAGAAGATTAGGGTTGGAAGAGACCTCAGGAGGTCATCTACTTCAACCCCCTGCTCAAAGCAGGACCAACACCAACTAAATCATTCCAGCCAGGGCTTTGTCATGCCTGGCCTTAAAAACCTCTGTGGATGGAGATTCCACCACCCCCCTAGGTAATCTATTCTAGGGCTTCACCACCCTCCTAGTGAAACAGTTTTTACTAATATCCAACCTAGACCTACCCCACTGCAACTTGAAAACATTGCTCCTTGTTCTGTCATCTGCCACCACTGAGAAGAGCCTAGCTCCATCCTCTTTGGAACCTCTTGGAAACCCCCCTTCAGGTAGTTGAAGGATGCTATCAAATCCCCCCTCACTCTTCTCTTCTGCAGATTAAATAAGCCCAGTTCCCTCAGCCTCTCATAAATCATGTGCCCCAGCCCTCGAATCATTTTTGTTGCCCTCTGCTGGATCCCTCCAATTTGTCCACATCCTTTTTATAGTGGGGGGCCCAAACTGGACGCAGTACTCCAGATGTAGCCTCACCAGTGCCAAATAGAGCGGAATAATCACTTCCTTGATCTGCTAGCAATGCTTCTACTAATGCAGCCCAATATGCCATTCGCCTTCTTGGCGACAAGGGCACAATGTTAACTCATATCCAGCTTCTTGTCCACTGCAATCCCCAGGTCCTTTTCTGTAGAGCTGCCACTTAGCCAGTCGGTTCCCAGCCTGTAGCAACACATGGGATTCTTCTGTCCTAAGTGCAAGACTCTGCGCTTGTCCTTGTTGAACCTCAGAGTTCTTTTGGCCCAATCCTTCAATTTGTCTAGGTCACTCTGGACCCTATCTCTACCCTCCAGCATATCTACCTCTCCCCCCAGCTTAGTGTCATCCACAAATTTACTGAGGGTGCAAACCATCCCATCATCCAGATCATTAATGACAATGTTGAACAAAACCGGCCCCAGAACCGACCCCTGGGGCACTCTGCTTGATACCGGCTGCCAACTAGACATCAAGCCGTTAATCACTACCCGTTGAGCCCAACAAGCTAGACAACTTTCTATCCACCTTATCATTCATCCAATCCATACTACTTTAACTTGCTGGCAAGAATACTGTGGGAGACCGTATCAAAAGCTTTGCTAAAGTCAATGTATATCATGTCCACCGCTTTCCCCATATCCGCAGAGCCAGTTATCTCATCAGAAGGCAATCAGATTGGTCAGGCATGACTTGCCCTTGGTGAATCCATGTTGACTGTTCCTGATCACCTTCCTCACCTCCAAGTGCTTCAAAATGGATTCCTTGAGGACCTGCTCCATGATTTTTCCAGGAACTGAGGTGAGGCTGACCCGTCTGTAGTTCCCCGGATTCTCCTTCTTCCCTTTTTAAAAGATGGGCACTATATTTGCCTTTTTCCAATTGTCTGGTACCTCCCCTAATCGCCACAAGTTTTCAAAGATGATGGCCAATGGCTCTGCAATCACATCAGCCAACTCCCTCAGCACCCTCGGATGCATTGCATCTGGCCCCATGGACTTGTGCATGTCCAGCTTTCCATATTGCAGCTCTCCATCATGTGCAATAGGTCACAGAGTGGAATGCATGCTGGATGTGTGGAACTGGTCTTGCACGTCCTGTGTTTTCTGGGAAATGTCTTCAAACATATCAGTATGCTTTTCAAAGACGACATGTAATTACATTATGTAATGTATGTTATGTAACTATGCACACACCATTTGCAGATGGATTCCAGTAATTTCTTGCTGGATGTTGATGTCTTAACCATTCCTCATGACAACTCTTTGGACACAATAAACAAAGCTGATCATCAGTACCACTGAACTGCTTCCTTTTTGCCAATTATGGCAAATAACTTGAAGCATTTCTTCCATTTATAATAATCTGTAACAGTAAAAAATTAGTTAGATATCTTGTTCTGAGCATTAACTAACAACAGTACAGTCCGTCAAGGGTCACAATTTAACTTTGTGAGGGCTGCATGTTTGACATGCCTGTGTTAAAGTACAATTAAACAAAGCCAATTTTTAAAAAAATTCTTATGTATCTACATAATTGTTTAAGAGTTGTCATGTTTGGTACCTTGTGTTCGTAAGAGAAAAGGTTTTGAATGATACCCAACTTGACCCTTTCTGACAACACTGTATCATCAAAATTTCCACCAACCAGAGGACCTAGAGCCGGAAGCTAGGGTATGGGGGAGGGGGAAGGAAAGGGAGGTGGGGGGAATGAGTCTCCTTTGCAGTGCCACACAGGGGCACACCACTGAAATTATGATTCTATAGATTTTTACCAATCAAATTACACCTTCCTTACCCTTTTATCATTAGTTTGCCCATGAAATTACACACACTCCCAGACTGTAACTGTCCATACACAATCCATGCAAGAGACTATAATATGTAAACTATTAGCACAGTGTTTCTCTATGACTGGTCCGTGGAACAGCACTGGTCCCCGAGATCTCCCTGACACAGTTGAGAAAGGCAGCAAGCCAGTCATGGGTATCAAAAAAGTTGAAAAACACTGGGACAGTGTCTATGCCCCTTCTACATGTGGACAACTCCCTTTAAAATGGAATGGGAATTATATCCATGCTTCACGAGAATGAACTTTTACAAGCAATTCAGTGAAATGTGTCTAAAATGAAAGCTTTTTAAATGGGGGGTTTTATATGCAAAAATTCTTTGATAATTCTCCTACTCCGGGCTGGACAAAACTGGCCTATCAGATCTGTGAAAACTGTCACCAATTCAAGTATAAGGAAAGGTCTGAAACCCAGACACAGAGACAGTGCATATGAAGGCAGACACTATGACTGAATCACATCATGTTGCAAGCCTCTTCCATTCAAGTTATTTGTCTTTTGAGCAAAATTTGTTTCTAGGATCTAGCAGGACAAAAGTTTCCCCATTCAAGATCTCAAACTTTTTGAGGGTGAGCTGAAAGGGGAAAGAACCCAGGCTGAACCGAGAAAGATGTTTCGATCCGATGTGACCAGATGTAACAAGATTGCTCAACTGATGAGATGTACTGTTCCACTCCCAAAAAATCAGTGGGACTCATTTTTGTCACTACCCCACAGAGCTATCAAAAGTCATGGAACTACAGACTCTCCTAAGTTTGGACAGAATATCTGCATCTGGAAGGAGGTCTTAAATACTTCCTTCAACACTGACAGAAAACCTCTCTCTGCTACTGCTACCCTTCTCTCCTGGTCTGTTTCCTGTGTTTAAAGTTCTAATTTAGCAAAGTGCTTCATAGCCATCTCTGGTTTCTCCCTCTCCACAATTTAAATAGTTGATTCCCCACTTCCTAATGCATGTATAATATTTGCCCATGAGTGTTCTATCTAGGGAGTATCTTCTGCAGTGTATTTACTCTCCCCTTTTTGGTGTTTATAACTTTAAATATTTGTTTACTTACAAATATCAGTAATAAATGTCATACATTAATAATCCTAGCCAAGATATTACATATATAGCTCTTGATCTTTCCTCATAAGTTAACTGCTCTTTTTGTTGGTCTCCTCTGGATTGCGTTCAATTTATCAACATCTTTCTCGAAACATGGTGCGCCCAACCAAATGCAATTTCCTAAATATGGTCCCACCAGAGCCAAAGAAGGACCATCACTTCTTCTCTGTGACATAATGTTACACACACTCACAGGCATGCAGTCTTTGGCTGCCCTGGGCTATTTTAAACATGAATTTACAACATGATGGGGATGTCATTCTTGTTCCACAGGTTTCTCACTCCTGTGGAGTATCTGTATTTTGGATTATTTTCTGCCTATGTTTCTATTATCTCTAATTCTGTTTTATAACATTTTCCTGTCCTAACTTTTATTCAGAATTTCTAATATTATATGCTCTCTTTCCGCTCTTCACTAAGGTGTTACAAGTGTAGTCTTAATGCCAACAGACACCTTCTTCCCAGCTTGACACATTGATACCTATACATTTTAAAATATTACAGTAAAATTTTAAGTGAGCTACATGCTTTCCAAACAAAGCAAGATAATATTCCCTTTGGGGAAAGGATGCTATTTTCTTTCCACCATTGATTTTTAAGATTGTATTGCATGGAGACGCAGAGTTGGACTGGAAGAGAGGAACAGCTAATTTCTCATCCTAGATCTGAACTGACTCCTTCTGTGGCCTTGACCAGTCTAACTCAGTCTCATTGCTAAAATGGGTATAATTAATTCCCTGAATACTCCTTTAAATAAGTTAATGTTAACCCTTTGAAGATGGAAAGAACTACTGAAGTGCTAAGTATTATTTCCAGCTGACAGCTTTGAGCAGGGGGTTGGATTAGATGACCTCCTGAGGTCCCTTCCAACCCTGATATTCTATGATTCTATGACAGCCTTAAGACCCATCAAGTTAAAGCTAACTGGTACCCCACACACATTAATGCAAGGGAAAATGTAAAGACTACTTTGGTGTGAGCTTTATACCACTCTTCTTAATACAGATATAGGGTATGTCGAGGGAAGCAGAGAACTAGTCTTTACCATTAATAATAATACAATTTAGATCTTCCATAGCACTTATCTACACATCTCAAAACACTTTACAAAAGGAGGGGTAAGTGTCATCCACATTTTATAGACCAGGAAAGTGAAGTTTAAAAAGGTAAAATGATTTATCTGATGTCTCACACCAGGTCAGAGGCAGGGCTTTAGAGTAAGAGAAAATATTAATTATTTGCAGAAAACAGCTGCTAAAATACATGAAAATCTGAACTGCTGAACAAACTAGAGCAGTCCCCAAGTCTTCAATCACTGAATAGTAGGCTCCCTCTTCTGGTGGAGTGAGGATGTCACACATCAGGAGAAACTGAAGTCCTCCTGCACCTTACCGTTTATACATTTTAGCTCTAGTTGAGAGGTCACCAGATACTTTACACAAAGTTTTACACACAAGTGTTGTAGGCATTAATTCTGTATATTAGCTCAGGTGAGTGACCTTTGTTGAAAATCTTTCCTAGATAAAGCTGTTGATCATAATCTGGCTTCTCCCAAATAGAAATCTTGTAGGAGAGCAACAAGTCACTGTGATCCAGCCCATCTGACAGAAGAATGGTGGTGCTTGCTGGGGACGAAGATGTGCAAAACCACAGGTACAACAACAGTCAGGCTAGTGGGAAAAGGCAGTTGCTGGAGTAACAACAACTATGGTAAATTAAGCAACTTCTAGTTTTGGAACAAGTAGTACCCAGATTCCAAGTAACATATAAATTCCAAAACAGTAAAGAGTTAACAGTAGCAAGTGGACCACAATCTACTACCTAATATATCCTTTTTTCTTTCTCTCTTTTCTTTTTTAAACTGAAGCATTGTAGTGAAGGGAATTCTTACGGCAGTATTGTTTTGTTCTTTTCCGGCTTCTGTATCTTTTTGGATAGAAATCAGATAACTTCAGACTAAGCTTCTTGGCAGCACGTTAGATGAACTTCGACGTGTTAAAAGAAAACCAAAACTCCCATCTACACGGGTAAATCCTATCCATGCAACCACAACTCCCAACTAAATTCACCCAGTGTTTTGGTTTCAACAGGAGACAAAAAGTTAACCCTTAGCTGTCAGAAGAGTTGCAAGTTTTCTTCCATCCTATATACATAAAAGCAAATAGGAGCTTAGGGCATGGCTACACTTGCAGATGTAGAGCACTGAGTTAAACCAGCCTTCGTAGAGCGCAGTAGGGAAAGCGATGCAATCTGTCGACACTGACAGCTTCAAGCACACTGGCGTGGCCACATTTGCTGCACTTGCAGCAGTGCATTATGGGCAGCTATCCCAGCATGCAAGTGACTGCAATGTGCTTTTCAAATGGAGGCAAGGGCGGGTGGAGTGTGACAGGGAGTGTGTTGTGTTTATGTGAGGGGAGAGAGAGTGGGTTTTTGGGGGGCTGAGAGCATGTCAGCATGCTGTCTTGTAAGTTCAGACAGCAGCAGACCCCCCTTCCCCCACCCCACCTCTCTCCCTCTCACACACAGCATTCCACACTAATGGTTGCTTTATCTCGGAGCAGATAAGCAGCTGGCTGTCAGAAATGGAGCTTTCAAAGGGCATTTCTGCATTACTACAGTGATTCCAAAACAACGACAAGAGTGACCACTTGACTTAAGGGGATTATGGGACGTTTCTGGAGGCTGATCAGAGCTCAGCAATGCAACACCTCGTCCATACTGGTGCCGTGGTGCTCCAGCGGGAGCGCAGCCAATGTTATTTCACTTGCCAAGGTGGAGTACCAGGAGCGCTGTAGCCACGGAGTCAGAGCGCTCTACGTGCCTTGCCAGTGTGGACGGGTAGTGAGCTAGTGCACCTGGGGCTCCTTTGTTGTGCTGTAACTTGCAAGTGTAGCCAAACCCTTAGTGGTGAGTAGTAACATACATTTCTTCCAGCATGCTTCCTCAACTTACCAATATGGATTTCCGAAGCAATAGAGAAGCTGGTATCCTTTCCATCTCCTATTAAAAGTCTGATATATTTAGCATACCTGGGTAAAGAATAAAGTCTTCCCCTGCTCACCGTGCCACACCACAGACTTGGTTTTAACAAACAAGAAAACATTGATGCTGTTGAATTTAAGGCTGAAATCAGACTCCTTTCTTCCAAATTTTAAAACAAGTAACTGAACACATCAAAAAGTTTCAAGATACTATTGAAGGGGAGAGAAATAATTTCAAAGATAGCATTCTAAAAGTTAAAACAGACTACTTGTACAACACCACACAACAGCAAGTAGTGTCCTGCTTGTTTTTCTCGTCTCACACAGAGAATACAATATTTAACTGTTGTGCCATCAGTGCACATGGTACCTCATTTAAAAAAAAAAAAATGAAGGACTTCTCTGCCCAGAGAAGCTTACAGTCTAGGACAGCAAGGGATGAGAGATAAGTGCAGGGACATGAGAAAGACAGGATTATGAATGGGAAAGATCATGAGGTTTTGTTTTAAGTACACACCTTAGTCTTTTATAGCAACCTTTGTGTATCATTTATATTAAGTTGTCTTCTATGCAACATAATTGGAGAACAGTCTGGTGAGCAGGTAGGAGAGTGCAAACTAAACGTAGCAATTCTTGAGATTAAAAGGAGGAGAGAAACTGCATTGCTCAAAGGAAGTGAAAGCAATTTACTTGTAGCAGTTGAATCAAAGTTGTTTATTGTTTTAGAATACTTAAGAATTTTAAGTGCAAATATCAGTGAGAGGGCACTTACCTTGCAAACGGACATGATGTTAATGTTTATCATTTTATTGATTGTCTGCAGGAAAAAACAGATTTATAGAAAAGATTATTTTGATAACTATTAACAAACTGTCCAAGGCTCAAAGTGTCATAATTTAAAAAAGCCACATGCACTATAGCAAAAACTCTATCTCCAGCAGGAAATCTAGCAACCTCCCTACCCCTGATCTCTGTCAGAATCAGGTGTGCACCCAGATTGACACGGGTGTAGGCTGTCAGTCACTTAGATATTGAAAGATATCTCACCACAAACATGCAGGCATTATATTTAGTTGTATATACAGTAAGTCTGCTTAATTACCTATGTAGTGTAGAGTGAGCACCTGATTTAAATTAAAAAGGTAAGTGGGATCATTTGGCATTCTGGACTGTGAACTAACATTTATCCTCATTTCAGATTGTGTGCTCTGAAGACTACTTTCCTATAGTCGATACCTATTCACACCTGCTTCAATACAAGAGGATGCAGAGAGGCAGTAATAGGGTAGGAAAAATTATGGTTAAGAAAATCTGCAATTGCTTCCAGTGTTAAAGAAACAACTTGAAAGAATAAAAAATGAGTGGACTGGTACCTCAACTATTTTACTGGATGATTTTTACCAGTTTAGGAATCCTACTAATGTGAACTGTGCATACATATCATGGTTGCAAAACACTTCCTTATACTATTACATACTTATAAACTCTCCGGCTGTGTAAATTCTGGCTTCCTTGACATGCTGACCACTGAACAACATTAAATCACAATTGCTTTTAATATATTACAGACTTTTAAATGGCTATCATTTGCCTATATATCGCTTAGTGTATTAATTCACTTACTGACAAGTTTTTTAGTCATTAGATGAAGATACATTACAGCACTTTCAACGAACTTAAGATTTTCAAGCTTATTTAACGGTGACCCCAAAAGAATGAATATATCCATTAACCTGTTTGAGTTATCAGACCATGAGAATGGGACAAAGGATGGACACATTTCTAAAAAATGTGTACATTTTGAAGCATTAAACTTTGCATTTCAGTTTTGTTTATCTTGTTCATATTTAGTATGTATTTAGTACTCACTAAAGTATGAACCCTGGCAATTTGAAAAACAATCTTTAAAGCTGTTATAAAAACTGTCAAGTCCACACAAGTATAACATCTACAAATAGTCTGTATTTTTTCACATGGATCACTTGCTTTCACTGCCTTCACTTCATTTTTTAAAAACCAAGTAAAAAGAGTACAAAAAAAGAGTAAAATTCAGTTGAGATTATACCCAATAGCCATGAAATTCAGATATGGATCGCATAGCAACTGTAGCTCAGTTACATCTTTTACACGTAATTTCGAATGGATACATGCAATTTTTTTGTTCTGGAAGAACAAAAAATATGCAAGTATCTAAAAAAGGCTAAGCTTCTATCATCTCTTTGCATTTCCCAATCTTGTGTGTGTAAGTAAGCCTGTTAGCCTTAATGTTGTATTACTTACAATTACATCCAGGCTACCCCATTCAACAAGCATTCCATCCTGCTCAGAAATCTAAGACAAGTTTACTATTAAGGTAAGAAAACTGCAGAAGAGTTAAGTTAAACATAGCATCACTTACATTATCCAGGTCTGGAACATCAAGAAAATATTCAGGGTAAGTGTATGAAATCCCCACATTGTTGACTGAAACAAAAATCAACAAGTTTTACTTGTTTCTGCTGACTGTCATTCCAATTCTGAAGCTTTGAAGACTTGCAATAAGCAGTCTCATTTCAGAGTTAACAATGCCACATTCAGATGCTTTATAACTGTGCCCTTTATGCCCTTGTGGCGTGTCACATTTCCTACAGCATGCACACACTCACATGTACTCGTGGACAGTGCAAGGGTGAACACATAAGACACTTAAATATAATTTTTGGAATTCTTTTTGACCATATAAATTGTAATTGTCATCTTCCACATGTCCTACCGGATTTCTGCTAAGCTTTATAGTACAACACAGGAAACATTCCTGTAAGTGAGGTGGTTATTTCCAATATATAGCTTTCCCCTTTTGAAATTTGCAGCACGCATGGTTTAGACCATGTTGCATCTCTAATAAGTGAGCCTCAACATGCTATGCGCAAGACAGTTTGCGTTGGCATGGACCACATGAACCAGAAACTGAGGCAAGCGCTCACTCTATGGCCACTAAATCCACAGTCAAATGCCCTCTCTCTTCACATAATCTTAGTTTGAAAAGATCATCTGCCTTCACATGTTGAGCCTTCCACTCCCAAGTTACAATCACTCTCCAATGTTTTAATGCAGTTTAAGGTTAATTTATTGGGATCAGAAGCAGGTAAGCAAACTTCATGTTTAAATACAAGCTAATCGTTATAATTCTCACTCAATTTCTATTTTTAAATACAGGGAGAAGAGAAGCAGCCCTTGAACTAGTCCATTAGAGTGCATGAAGAGAAGGAACAGCTGGTAACCCAGCACCCACTATAAGGAATGCAGTACAAACACTTAGGCAAAACTCATGACTACCTGTAGAAGACACCGTTATTCTTTACTTTTTAAAATGTTGTTAAAAGAATATTCCCAATTATTTTTAACTTGCATTTGAATCCTTCTCATCCCCCAGACCCTTCTCCTGGACAGAACTGTACCAAGTGTGCAGAGTTACAATTGTGTAACTCACCTGAATTAAATGAAAAGTCAAGGGACATCCCAATCCCTGGCAACATCCTACGTGACAATGGTTTACAGTTTGTGAAAGAGTAAATGTGCCAGACAGTTTCCCCACTGCCTTGAGAAGGGGCCTACTTCTCTCCCCACCCCAAATATCTGCAACAAGCTCTCCAGACAAGAAGTTATTTATAGGCCATCACCATGGTTCTGCTCAATCTTGTAATTTCTGTGAAAAAACTGCACACACATGCGCGCACACACACACAGTATAGCAGAAGGGAGCCCTAGAAAGTGAAATACACTGAAATGGCCAAATTAACACCACTCCTAAATCGGCAATTGCTGTGTCAGGACAGTAGATGGCAGCAGTAACCAACATGCAATCTGCGAGCTCATTGATGGCACTCTGTCAAAGAGCTTCAATAGCTTGTGAGGGAGGGAGAGCACGAATAGGAGTGCAGGAGAAATCTCATTAATGACAATCTTAGTACATTAAGCAGTGCATGTTTTTGACAAATCTTAACTGCTTTTTGAAAGGGTTTGTGTTTTGCTTTCTCTGTCTAGTCAAAGGCTCATTACATGGGGATTCACCATAGCAAACTGGTCCACAAGTTATTTTCACACTCTTCAGATCTGTGAAATCTCCCCCCACCAGCAGCATTTAAAATTAACTGACAATCTGCTAATTGTTTAAACCTAATTTTTTAATGCAGTACTTCAGACTTGTTCTCAGAGGGCTAGTCTACACTGGCAATACTAAAGCACTCTAAAAAACCCCACCTCCACGAGGGGTGTAGCTCCCAGCGCTGGTGCACTGTCTACACTGGTGCTTTACAGCGCTGAAACTTGCTGCGTTCAGGAGGGTGTTTTTTCACACCCCCGAGCAAGAAATTTGCAGCGCTGTAAATTGCCAGTGTAGATAAGCCCAGATATGAAGCAAGTATTCATACTCTAGTAATCTAAACACTAACAAATCATAGAAAACTTATAATCCCACTCAAACAGTGCTTCTTCTGTCCTTTATATTCTCAATTTCAACTTCACTATGAAAGACAGTAGCATGAAAACAATGTTTGTTTCATACATATTTAGTTGCTGTTGACCTCACTGAACAAGTCTACTGTTCAATGTAAACCCAGGGTTAAAACTCAGGCTCAAGCCTAAACCCCATTCCGTCTACACACGAATCGTGCTAACCCAGCGCTTGGACTCAGGATCCCAAAGCCCCACGGAGGTGGAGGGCCTGAGCCTGAGTCAAACCACAACTTAGGGTTCAAGCTCTATTGCTTTGCAGTGTAAATGCATCCCCACTGGAATCTTGGCAGACTCCCAGGGCACAAGTATCCCACACTTAGACACACACCAACTTTCTTTGTCCTCTGGACAAACGTTTTCCCACACTGCAACATGAACAAAGGGCTAGAGTGTCCACGTTTTGGGAGGCACAAAGTCTGGGATATGGGTGGCTTGACTTGGGAATGCATAATGCAGTGTAGACACTGGCAGCCCAGGGTGGGACCGAGGGTTCAATAATGCCTAACCTAGGGTTACAAATGAGTGTAGGCACTCAAGCCCGCTAGGTTAACACACCCAGAGTCTGCTCACTTGAATTCCACTACCTCTTTGGCTTACATTTCAGCGTAGACATACCCACTGAAGTTAATCTATAGACACACCATAGTCAGTTGCTACGGACTCAATATTTTTCATTTCTATAGTGCCTTCAACCCCATAGGATCCTAAAGCACTGTACTATTAATATATTAACAGCATTGTTGAAATGCATTCTCCTTTGCAGGTGAAGGGAAACTTTCCGACCAATGCCACTGAGGCAAACATTTTATGAGAAGTGTCATGGGATCTTTGTCTCAGTTGCAAAAGGTTGCATTTTAAGATAGTCTGAAAAATCATTTCAATATCAAGGATATTAAATATATGTGGAGGAAACTAACAGAAGATTACTTATAAGCAGAAGTTATTAAACTTCATTCCGAGACTGTCAAGTACACCTCTCCTATTCGAGATTTCTGAACCCCTTTACTTACAGCAACTACTTACCCATGTAAATTTCTTTACAAGAATCCTAAAAATATATTAGCTGGAAATGAGGAGAAATAAACATCCTGCAGACTATTAACAAGTGCTCTGCACATTCCTAGTGTGTGTACATTGCAGTAAAACCCCTGTCGCTGGCCCATGTCAGCTGACTCGGACTCACAAGGCTCAGACTATGGGGCTATAAAACTGCAGTGTAGACATTTGGGCTTGGGCTGGTGCCTGGGCACTAGGACCCTGCGATGGGGGCGGGTCCCAGAGCCCAGACTTCAGTGCAAGTGTCTACACTGCAATTTTATAGCTCCACAGCCTGAGCCCAAGTCAGCTGATCGGGGCCAGCCATGGGTATTTTACTGCAGTGTAGACATACCCTCAGAGGCATAGAAGTTTTAACAAGCAGTGTCAGTATTGGCATGGGTGCGGGATACATTTTTTGGCCACCAGTCATCCTAAATATAACAAATTTTTCACCACAGTCATCCACTTTTATGGGTAGGGCACAACTCAAGGTAGTGTGAAGAGTTAGGGACACGGTTTTTCAGGATTTTCTGAAAATTTAACTCATAAGCAAGTTTGTGTTAGGGAGATATTTAAATTTCCACATCTTCCCCCCATTCAACCTTTCACTGCAGAATGGAACTCAACACTGTACTCTTTTCAGTTTTAGCAATCCATTTCCATGGCTATTTGCAAGGGAAAAACTAGAAACAGACTTTAAAAATGCAATTCTCCTTCATGGAGCCCAAAGCCTGGCTCTGCTAGCAAAAAGGATGGTGAGGAATTCATCTGTTGAAATGTATGCAAGCAAAACTAGTTCTAAATTGATGGTGATTTTATAAAGATTGAGCATCACAAATCACTTGATAGAGCTAACACTTAATTTTGGGCATCTCATGTACAGAGTGCAACCTCATCCACAGGAATGTTCATGGGCATCAACACAGAACTTGAGGAATTTTCCTGACTTGTCTGCCTGGTCCATTTTTGTGAGCAGGAAATAGAGGGAAGTTTACAAGAAACCTAGTCAGTAATGCCCTTGGCTTTGCATTCACCTGCTCCACACTCAGCTCAGTACTGGGCTTGGTGGTGCAGCCCTTATCATTGGTGGCTCTCATTAATAAGTTTTGTAGCCATCTTAAAATTAACTAAAATTTTGTTTAAAATAAAACTGAAACCAGATGGAAAGTGATAGAAAATTGTGTATTTACCTAAAAATAGGAGTCTGCTGACCTGGACAGTGTCTCAAGTTTGTCAAACTTCATTTAAGAAGCCCATTACTTAAAGTGGTGCAAGGAAAATCTCCATCTCTGCCTATTTAACATATTGCTGCAGTTAGCACATGTTCAAAGTCACTGACAATGCTGTTTTGAACACACAGCAAAACATTATGCAAACTCTAGCCTTTGCATGTGGGTGAGAAGTAACTTCCAAATAAAAAGGAGTTTACAAGGATTTTAATCTGTAAATACTTTAGTACACACTTGTGCTATGACTTTGCAATCACAGGGGTCTTGATTCTGCCCAGTGTAGATGCAGACTATTGTGTGTATATAAGTGAAAGGTTAAAAGTAATCAGGACACAGTGCAAGGAACCCTATCCTGCAATAGTGAGTACTGAGCTCCACTAAGTTACTACTTCATATCAACCCAAGTGAGGCCCCAAAGAAGAATATGCACTATGTAGCTAAGTGCCTTATTAGCATGGTTAGGGGTCTCACTTAAACCCATGTCTTCTCAGACACTCATATGGACAGCATATATTGGCAGAAGATTGAACATAGATCTTGCACAGCAATTAATGTCACAGAAGTCTACAATGCCGCATTTCATCTTTAAAACAAACTTGATTTTCTGGCAATCAACAAAATACTGCCTTTATGGATTAGCCATAATCTGAACCGTAAATTGCCAGTTTTAAAGAGAGAGACAATGGGTTATCACATTATCTGGAAAAAATATGAATTGCCCTCGTAGGTGCTGGTGCCCTCTAAAAGAGAACACACGTTACAACTGCCAACAGTTTAAGCAGCTCAAGAACCTCGGAACATTTGCAATGGATACCATAGAGCTAGCACAGACCGCCCCAATTTGAGGGTACAGATATCCAGGATTACCTACACCTAAGAAATATTATTGATTTTTTTCTTAAATGCAAAACTATTCCATATGTATTGGTTCTGGTTTAGGAAGAAACTTGGTCTTATAGATCAAGTAGGGGAGCAGAAGTCAGAACTCCTTTGTTCTAATCTCAGCTGCAATTGTACCCTAAAACACTCTGGAAATTTTGTATACATTCTTATTTACCTCACATGGGTGTCGTAAAACAGTGTTATCTTTTAGAGAGCTTCAGATGACAGATTTGTGAAATCTCAAGCCGTTGTTTACCATTACCGGTTCCCATCCTCATAATGGAGAACTGTAGAAACGCAGTGTGAGAAAGGTGCGTAGGAATATATACACACAGGGAAATGCAGTACAAACATATAATTTTAAGAAAATTCCTTTACTGAATTGTCTGAATCTAAAGTATGTCTTCTTATCTTGAGGAAACTCTACAGGTTCTTGAGCTTAAGAACTGGTTTGAATTACGTATTGATTTTAGGTTCAGTGAAGCAAACAGAATAATCACCTTGTCTTCTCCCACCCTTTCGATGAGAAAATGCCAAGACTTCAAGATACTGTATGGCACCCAAAGGAGAAGTGCAATAGGCTGAACAATAGTGCTAACTCATATGACCAGAACATAGTCAAACCTGAACCTCCTGAAGCAGGAAGTCAATGACTTCACGTTATATCCTACCTTCAGCAGTTCTGTAACTAAAAGTTAATATTGTTCCCACAGGATTCAACTGCTACTCTATATACAAAGAGCAGAAAAACTAAACATTTAGTTTCATTAGAGCTGGGATTTATGAATAAATGCAGAAGCATTTTCAGTGCTGATTTGTGATCACAAATGCACCATTTCTCACAAGTCCTATTGAAGGTATTTATATAACAAAAGTGTGCTATGAGTACAAAAAAGTAAAATCGTAGCCTGACTTTAAAGACTCATTTACCCCCTTATGTCTTATGAAAACTAAAGTTAGACAGGTTGAAGTTAGCTGGCTTCTATTACAGCTTCATGATGTAAACTGGAGGGTCGTGGGAAGTAATCAGAAGGCAAGGAGAAGTATCAGCCCCTTTGGCTAATGCCACAGAGGATCAAATACTAGTATTTGAAGTATTAAAGGCACTTAGAACTGAAGGTCAGCCTTTAGTAATATAAATAAAAATAAAGCATACAAAATGCATCATCAGAAGCACCCTGATTTAGGAAAGAACTGAAGTACTGGAGTAAGCGCTCTCCTGAATAGGGATGCTTTTAGGAATCAGGGCCATAATAAGAAATATCTAGAATGCAGTTACTTCACTTTTTTCAGCTCAGTCATATCCACAGCCTTTTCAGGCTGATTTCAATAAACTTTTAATATTAGGGCAGAGGGGAGCAAACTAACAGGGATATCAAGACAAATATCTCCAGCACGGAAAAATCTAGAAACAGGTCAGATACAAACCTAAAACACCAATCTCAAGGCCTTCCAGTCCTGCTTTAATTCTACTGTAAATATCTTCTCTCTCACCAAAGTCAGCAGCAATCATTTTTGTTTCCACTTTGAATTTCTCTTCTGAAAAATAACAAACAAAAAGTTGAATATAGTTAAGTTAAAGCACTTGGCCATTCCAATTTTAAAAATATGAAGGATACTTAAGTCATTATGGTTTAAGACAAACTACTACAGTGTTAGTTCAAAACATTGTTATACAGTGTCACGTTCATTTGTGCAGGGCAAGTGTTTTACTGTTAGGCTGCTTTGATTTATGCATAAACCTTCAGAGTAATATTAAAATCTTCCAACTCTTTAAAGACACATTCAACTAGTTGTACTCTCTCACCACAAGAGCCTCAAAAGATTCAGCACCTTCTGTTCATGAGAGTCCAGGGAGTTAGCAAACTACACAGGTTAAAAACTACTACAGACCATACAAAATCCAAAAGTTAGAAGCAAATTTCACATATCTGTTATATGATGAGAATTAAAGTACAATGGGATCAGGGACCACTGTACTTCAAATATTTATAGAGTTTAAGTGGCTCACTAACATTAGCAAAAGACTATTGGTGCAGAAAGCGCTGCAGCTTAAATGTGCGCAGTTTCCTGTTGCCCTAAATCTCCACCCCAACCCTGACTTTTTTGATGTTTAAGAAACCAAGGGGCCAGAAGAAAGGAAGTAGGAAAAAAAAGGTACAACTACAGGTTACAAAAGGCCAACACAATCATTCAACATAGTGTCACTTCCATTCTTGCAGCATGCTGGAACAAATTACATTGTTATAATTTCTGACATTTTATTCAAGATTTAAGAATAAAATGTCTCTGTAGCCTAATTCTCTTTACAGCAAGTTAAATTAATTACGTTAAATTAACATCAAAACAGTGCCGTCTTGGACATCAGCAAAACAAAAGGTGGTGACCAAAATAGTTTAAATTAGATGGGAAAAAGCATTATTTTAGTGTTCCTTTAGTAATTTATGCACATTTTAAAGAATGGTTGTGGAAAAATTATTTTAAATCATTCATAAAAATGGTGCCAATTTAAATGGAAAAGAATCATTCACAAAAAGATTAGAAACAACCACATTCCCATGATGCTCTCTTCCATTCAAGAAAAAAATGGCAGCTCCCATGATTCCGTTGTCCATTCATGCAGAATCATGAATCTACTGCACTCAGTGGTTTGCTTGCGGCTTCTTTTTTGTAATAATCCGAATGGCAGATGCAACTGTTTTCCCCCCTCTTCATCTTTCATGAACAGCTGCATTGTTTAAAAATCCCCAGGGAGATGTTGCTATGTAAAATGACGACGTAAACAGCATTAAGCCCCTACTGCAGCAGCAGTCTTGTGATCGCATCAGAAGAAAATCAAGTTCAACATCTTTTTACTGAGAAGGGGGAAGGAAGGTGAAGAGATTCTATTTTTGAACACATCTCTTCGAATGTTAAAAACATACACATGTGAAATCCTACAGGACACTGAATTAGAGGGAACAAATGTATCAAATGGACTGGGTGGATGAAGCAGCAAAACAGGACATTACTGCACACGTACAGTCTTTATTGTTTTACGGTATTTTCAGCAATTTTCATTGCCATTAAGGGGCTCTATGAAATGCACGTTATTTAAACAAGCCAAACCCCATCACTAATGACTCACTTCTTACATTCCTCAAAGTATTTTTCATTAGTTTTTTTTTTTTTTAAGCAGTTAGGGCTGTCAATTAATCACAGTTAAGTCACGCGATTAACTCAAAATTTTTTATCACGATTAAAAAGAATTGCAATTAATCGCACTTATAACGATAGAATACCAATTGAAATTTGTTAAATATTTTTGCATGTTTTTCTACATTTTCAATATTGATTTCAATTACAACACAGAATACAAAGTGCACAGTGCTCACTATTATTTTTTATTACAAATATATGCACTGTAAAAATGATGAAAGAAATAGTATTTTTAAATTCACCTCATACAAGTACTGACGTGCAATCTCTATCGTGAAAGTGTAACTTACAAATGCAGATTTTTTTTGGTTACTTAACTGCACTCAAAAACAAAACAGTGCAAAACTTTAGAGCCTACAAGTCCACTCAGTCCTACTTCTTATTCTGACAATCGCTAAGACAAACAAGCTTGTTTACATTGACGGGAGATACTGTTGCCTGCTTCTTACTTACAATGTCACCTAAAAGTGAGAACAGGCGTTCGCATGGTACTTTTGTAGCCGGCGTTGCAAGGTATTTACATGCCAGATATGCTAAAAATTCGTATGCCCCTTCCATGCTTCGGCCACCATTCCAGAGGAAATGCTTCCATACTGACTATGCTTGTTAAAAAAACAAGTAAAATAATAAAAAAAAAAAAAATGCGTCAATAAATTTGTGACTACTCCTTGGGGAGAGAAGTGTATTTCTTCAGCAGAACCCATCACCACCATAAAAGAATGTTCTCTGGAATGTGGTTGAAGCATGAAAAGACATTAATCTTTAGCCCATCTGGCACGTAAATATCTTGCAACGCCAGATACAACAGTGCCATGCGAATGCCTGTTCTCACTTCAGGTGACATTGTAAACAAGAAGCAGGCAGCATTATCTCCTGCAAATTGTAACCAACCTTGTTTGTCTGAGTGAGTAGCTCACCAAGATGTAGGACTGAATGGCTCTAAAGTTTTACATTGTTTTATTTTTGAATGCAGGTTTTTTGTACATAATTCTACATTTGTAAGTTCAACTTTCATGATAAAGAGATTGCACTACAGTACTTGTAGGAGGTGAATTGAAAAATACATTCTTTGTTTTTTTACAGTGCAAATATTTGTAATCAAAAATATAAAATGAGCACTGTACACTTTGTATTCTATGTTGAAATTGAAATGAATATATTTGAAAACCATAGTAAACATCCAAAAATATTTAAAATAAATGGCATTCTATTGTTGTTTAACAGTGTGATTAATCGCTTGACAGCCCTATTAGCAATACTTAGGGGGTCTTTAAAAAAAAGGTTTATAAAAGCATACAAAGATATTAAATGACAAAAGGGGTAAGCAAAAAAGCTAAGACCTGATGCTAAATGGAGATAATTATGAAGTTCTATCTCTCTGATGGTAGCTTCTCCATGCAAACTGTCTTCAAAGCTTATGAAAATTAGCAAATCCTTAAAGACATGGATTTAAAATGATTAATCTATGCAGCTCTAACTAATGTGTATCATCTTCTATAATGTGGAACAAGAAGTAAGGGAAGCCAGAAGAAACGATACTATGAAAAATGAAAAACAGTAAAGTTAATATCTGCAGTAAAAATAGCTTTAGGATTGGAATTTATGTTCTGTTCAACAGGTACATTTCAAGGTCATATCACTACCCAGCTCAAGACAAATATTTAAGATGGGGTCAGAAATGTTCAAGGTCTTTTTAATTTTATTTTCTCTCTTTCAATACTATCTTATTAAGATGGTATTACCGCTTTAAAGGAGAATCAGTTAATACCCAGTAAGCCAGTTATACTTCATCAGCCCACCAAAAGCTTGTAACAAATGCAGATGTTTCAAATAGTACACCAGATTTCAAACAACATTAGTGGATTCACACATGGTAGTCCTGAATACTTCACTTCCTTAGGCAACCTCCTAATGCACCATATCTCCTGAATCTCAACACATCTTCTCTCTACTTCCTTACTGATAACTACAATCAACTTTTCCACTTCACCCCTACTGATGCAACCCTGGTTTATATTTGGTCATCTCACATCTTAATGATAGTAGCTTCTCACTTTTTGGCCTCCCCACCTCTCACCCCTCTGAATCCTCCAAGCTATCAAAAACCTGTTGCCAAAATCTTCCTCTGATCATCACCAATCCTCCTGAAACTCGTTCATTGGCTTCTAATTTGCTTCTGCACAAAGTTCTTTGCTCCTTCTACGTTCTTCACAACTTCAACCCTACCCATATCTCAGCTCTCTTCATCTACCCCCAGTACCTGCCCCATTTGCCTCTTCATACCACCCTCTCCATGCCTAGAAAAGTCTACAGTTACACCTACCGAGTACTTTCCCTCAAGACTCTTTCTACGCTATTCCCCACAGTGCTGGTGGTGTTGGCTGGGTGTTTAAATAAACATGCTTCTATCTAAGGATGTAAATATCCATTTAAAAAGTTAACTGGTTAAACTATTAAAACTATATCATTTAATCCGTTAACTGAGGTTGCTCCAGCCAGCCTGGTGAGGCGGGGGTGGGGGCTGGGTCCAGGGCCCCGATGGGATCGGGGTTCTGCTGGAGCAGCCTGGGCTGGGGTCCCTCTGGCCAGTCGGCTGGCCCGACACGGCCGGGGCTGCTCCAGCCGGCCGTACTCCGGCCAGCACGGGGTCACTGGTAAGCCTAATGCTTACCGGTTAACTTTTTACATTCCTACTTGCATCCTTAGAACTTTAGCTCTCTGGATGTTCTTGATATGCTACATTAATAAAATCAAGGTCCAAGGTCCCAACAATTTCTCTACCTAAACAGATGTTCTTCACCCTTAAGCAGCCCCTCTGACCCAGCCAAATTTCATGGTGATTAAACCATTAGTGAAATCACTAAAACTGACTAGCAGCTTCATTTGCCATGAATCACCAAGGCACAAAACGTACTCGTGAAGGAATCTGTGAACAGCCTGCACCAAAGACTAAATCAATCCCTTTTGCAATGGTCCCTCAGTCCCATTTTGGGACCTATAATTCCATGTTTACTTCCAAACCACTTTAAGATTTAAAACAAAACAAGATATAACTAACAGCATTTGCTCTGTAGGCTATCAATATTATTTCCATAGACAACAACTATAACCTCCAAAAAATATTAAACTGCAGTATAGGAGTTTTTAACTGTTAACTACTTTATAATATTACTATAGGAAAATGCAAATAAATACACAACCAACATGGGCCATATCTTCCAAAGTGCAATTTTGCATGCATCTTACTTGGATATACACAAACATGAAAGTTCAGGTCTCGTTTATATCCAGGTACCACAGCATTCCATTATTTTTGTCATTTCACCACATTCCATATTATCTCAAGGTTCTCTTCCATTGCTACACAAACTAATTCACCTATTTCTGCTTGTAAGTTTTTTGCATTGGGACATAGATATTTGTAATTTCTTTTTTACAGTGTGTTTTGTATATTTAACTATTTTCCCCACATACTTCATTGTAGACTGCACCTATGTGCTGCTCTCAATCTCTCCCTCTTCCAGAGTACTTATAATTGGACATATTTTTTTAATCAGATACAGAATTTCCTTTTTAATATCCCTAGCCAATCTCTGTCTACTCCAAGGACTCTTCAGCACCTATTGGCTTACCTACACCACACCTCCAACTCGTAGTTTTAATGGCTCTCCAAAACCTTGACGATCTTCGTATTAGAAGTTTCGTTCCACTTCTAAAGGTTGGGGCTGGAGTGAGTGGACAGAGGAGTTTATCAGGAAGGACCTCATCCATTCTGTATAAGGTCTTCTTTTCCTAAAAAGTTTGCTGGTGCCTAAAAACTCACAACCCTTTATTTACACCATCTTCTCATCCAGACATTTGACCCTGAAGGTCCTGTCATCTACCCAGGTCTGCTCATGGCTGTAGGAGCATTTTAGAGAAAGCTAGAAATGTTACTGTTGTCTTGTCCTCCTCTTTCTCTACACCTCTAATTTGTCAGTTGCCTTCATCTGCTGTGTTATATTAAACTTAGACTGTAAACTCTCTTGGGGGGCACCAAATGACTGTCAGTCATAGCATACTAACCTTAGGAAGTAAATTGAGAGTACTTCCTGATCCCAACTAGAAGAGCAAGCTCTTCCTTTTTTGCATTAGAAATACTGCTATGAAACATTTAAAGTCTGCGTCCACTTCTCTGGCTACCAGACAGCTTATTGTCTAAGCCATGAAAGCTAAACACAAAACATTAATTTCTGAACCACTTAGTAAAAGAACTGATTTAGGGGAAATGGAAAAACATCCCAAACATCTGCTCTCTCAATATAACAAAATGGGATTCAATTTTTTTTTTAAATCAATAATCAGTTCTGTAGACCACTTATTGCTTTAAAGAAACAACACAAACACACACAGCCAAGTATTTTAATTAAGAGATACCATCTAGTGTCTGGCTATGGTGCAATACACTCCCACATGGCTTAGTGCCAGCTGTGGAATAGCAACACTAATGCTGCTGCCCTAATTGAAGATGCAGACTAAAGCCCATTAATTTGGCTAGTCCATGTAATAGCAGGTATGCTAGCATTTCTACCAAGACGCCTACCAAGTTACAAATGTTTCCATACAACTCCACAGCACAGTACTGTACAGTACTAAGGAATAAACAGAAGTTGAAATAAATTATAGTTGATAGAACAGTTCAGTCTGTGCTCGTTTTGCAACAGAAGGCTCCAGGTAGGGATGTCATACTGTATCAGTTTCAGCACATAACGTATAATGAGATGCCTGGGTAACATTTAAGGAAGAGCTTGCTATGTTAAATTTAGAAGGTAAATATATTTTGGTCAAGTACTATAAAGTATTTCTGGTTTCATTTCATACCAGTGTAATTCACTGTATATATAGCCAGGTTTCAGAGTAGCAGCCGTGTTAGTCTGTATTCGCAAAAAGAAAAGGAGTACTTGTGGCACCTTAGAGACTAACAAATTTATTTGAGCATAAGCTTTCGTGAGCTACAGCTCACTGTGAGCTGTAGCTCACGAAAGCTTATGCTCAAATAAATTTGTTAGTCTCTAAGGTGCCACAAGTACTCCTTTTCTTTTTGTATACATAGCATTGCCATATATACAGCATTAGCTAGACATATCACCTAAATAGGTAACTTTAAAGACGGTTTGCATCAAAAGAGTAACAGCTGTTTTTCAACACAGACTAAAGTGAGAAAGATTAGGGTATGTCTACACTTGGAGCTAGGGGTGTGATTCTCAGCTCATATAGACGCATTCATGCTAGCTCTCAGCAAGCTAGTGTGCTAAAAATAGCAGCATAGCTGGGGTTGGATGGGCAGCAGAGAGCAGCAGCACAAGCTAGTCACCCTAAGTACAAATCTGCCTGAACCTCACTGCTCACAGCTGCTCATGCTACAGTAATATTTTGAGCACACTAGCTTGATGCATACTAGTGCAATCATGTCTAAGTCAGCTATGAATCAGACCCCCTAGCTCCAAGTTTACATATACCCTTAGTGTTAACATGAGCAGTGTAACAATTATTCAAAAGTGTGCGTAAGGAGTTCAGAAGCTCTGCAATTGTCTGTGTAACTAGTTATTTAGAACAATACCTTTTGAAAGTTGAAGTTAGATTTTTATTAATTTCTCACATACCCCTCAACCTTCAAATAAATATGTTGGAATAAAATGTGTTTCTAAGTCACAAGAGCCATAAGCCCTTGAGCCCCACTGGGAATCTGAGTTGTTACAATGCGTATGTGAACAGTTCTTGTACACCATTTTCTTCTTTTTTTTTTTTAATTATTAGACATGTTTTATTTATCCTTGCCTCTGTTTGCTATCCCCAAAATTCCATTACATTAACGTGTCAGTTACGGACCTACAACATTTTTGAAAACTAGCTTTTAAAGTCTCAGATCAGCAAAAAGGCAAGGATTTCATAGTAAATTCTAGACTAATGAACATATGTAACACCTTGTATCAAAAAGGCTTTACAAACAATAAATCAATTCTTGTGCCCCAGACTGTAAGCTTTCATAAAAATAAAAATGCTTTGTGAAAATATAAAGTGTAAATTGATTACGTTTGTCTGCCGGAGTCTACAAATAGCCTGTAACAATAGCTCCGCATATGAACTTCCTCTATTCACCCCAATGCCTGTTAAGTCATCATCATGCTTCAAAGTAAAGTGTCACCATAGTTATTTCAGCTGATCAAAGCGTACAAGAATCATATTACAAAGATCTGCACAATCTGATCCAAGCCTCATTGGCATTGAAGTGCCCTGAGTATGGTCACAGATTTCCTTCTTCCCCTTCCCCCCAACATAATTTTAACTGCCCCATAAGGTGTTTTTAGCTATCACATTGCTGCTTCCAGATAGCTTCTTCATGCTAATGTCTATTTTTAGTTTGATTATGTCTGAAAGGGCACATCACATCACATGCCCTTTAATTATTCCTTCTTACCTTTTGTACTATTGTCTGCTTGTTAGACTGTATAAAACTGTATGTGTGTTTAAAACCAGAATTCTACAGCAATTATTTTTATTAAAATGGACACCATCAACCTGAAAAAAAATCCTCTGTCTGAAAATTTGGTACCTACCATTGTTATAAGTAACACCTATGATTAACAAAAGATGGCGTTCAGTATACTTGGTGTATTTGATTTTGAGTCAATTTCTGAATCTCTGACAAATCAGTTAGAAAAGAGAACCCTACCTGAAAAGGCCTTTAGAAACAAAGGAGAAGATACTTATATTTTAAGGAATTGTTTAAGCAGTATACCCTTTTTTCCCTAATTACAAAAACAAAAACAAAACCTAGTCCAGGGGGTACATCAACTCATCTAAATATTTGCCTAGTTTTACAACAGGCTACATAAAAAGCACGAGCAAAGTCAGTACAAACTAAAATGTCATACAATGACTTGTTTATACTGCTTTATATACTATCCACTGAAATGTAAGTACAATATTTATATTCCAATTGATTTATTTTACAATTATATGATAAAAATGAGAAAGTAAGCAAGTAGTTTTTAAGTGAGGTGAAATTTATGGTATGCAAGACAAATCAGATTCCTGAAAGGGGTACAATAGTCTGGAAAGGCTGGAAGCCGCCTCAATTTTTAAAAAGTTAATCAATTTCATGAGATTCAAGTTGAAAGTGTCCTTAAAAAAAACAAACAAACCCTTACACCATGTTTGGAAAGATTTTATTTTTTGAAGCTATTTAACAAAAATTTGCTAAGCCCCATACTATACTCCATCAGAAACTAGGTGGTGTGGCTATTAAACTAAAAAAGTACACCTTTGGAACATCTTAATTGCTAGGGTGCCCTCAAAGATATAGTAGCTATTTTTTCTGTAAGTTTCAATATAGAAACCATTTTTTCTGAGCTAGAATTTGACAGCAATGCTTTGTTAGTCTTTTATTACTAGCACTACATAACAATTGTGCAAGGCCAGCAAATAGAAAGCATCGTTTTAGTTTAAATATTTTTGTTAAAGTGCACAGCACATTAAGTGAAAATGGACAATGGTGTAGCTATATATTTATGCTTTTATACAAACCAACTCAATGCAAAGTGATTTAGACCTTAGTTATTTACCATTTGCTGTTTGCTTACAGACAGTACTTTTCCTAGGCCTCAGTAACCTTCACATCTACAATGACAGAACCGGAAAGGGAAGAAAGGAAAGTTTCCCATGCAGCCTATGAAGGGTCCAAGTGCCCCCACACACACATCTACCCAACTTTAACATCAAACCAAACAGTAGAAGATAATACAGGATGTGCCCAGCTTCTCTCCTTGCTCCCTAAGGAGATTGGCTTCAACTGCTCCAGCACACCAGCCCCCAACAGTTCTTCGACCCCACCACAGTCCAGACCAACATGGCCATAGCTTCCAGGGCAGCCTATAAAAGACTTCTTCCTGGAAGAGACAACCCCTTAGATCAGAAATATCTTACTGTTGAAGCAGAAAGAGCAGCATACAGACCCTTCAGCCTCCTGAAGTCATAGTGGACATCTACATTTGGAATTTTGGAGACTGTAAGAAGTCTGCTCCAATCACACACCTGACCCTCCTAACCAACCTATTACTTCCTACCCCTCTAGTTTATGTGCTAGCCATCAGACAGGCTGTTTTAATTGATATGTGGCTCAAAGAGGAGGGAGGGCACCCTTCAACCGAATAAATACTATATTCGGGTACCAAGGAGGAGGAGCTTCCTAATTAGTGAAAAAACTGGAACCATCTCTTCCGGGAACCTACTCATCGTAGATTGCAAAAATACGGTATGGCTCTGGTCTAGAGAGCAATATACAGATATTGCCGCTACATATACCCTTATTGATCTGATGGACAGTCAATGTTTCACGTCAAGTAACTGGTCCAGTATTACTGGCATTGGTGCCATCAACTCTGAAAGCTGGTTGAGCTGCTGAGATAGAAAATCTCTTTCATTTGCCCTCATACATCACTCTGGTCAAAGGTTTTCTGCTTTGAAGTAAGATGCTTTGAAACTTAAGTGAACCAACTTCTCTTTCTAGACATCATCCAGCCACCATCCAAATTGACCGGTAAAATGATGCAGGGTTCAAGTGCAGGATCCGGACTTCGTTCTGTGGCAGCAGGTCGGGCGAAACCAGTAAGATGATTGGTGTATGTGCGGATACATTCACCAGCCACCAAAACAGCCTGGCCCATGCCAGGGCTATCATGATGTGATCTGCATCCTTCCTCTGCTTCCTCAAAGCCCTGAGTATCATAGGCATGAGCAGAAAGGCATACAGTAATTCTGGAGTCCACGGGATGAGGAAGCACCTGTCAGAGTAGGCTCATGCTCCTCTGGAGCAAAATGTTAAACATTTGTTGTGATAAGCTGTAAATAGGGCTAACTTTTGGAAACCCCCACCCACGAAAGATATTGTGGAGAACTAAAGCTTTGAGGAACTATTCATGGTTTTCAGAAAAATCTCTGCTGAGTTGGTTTGTCAGGCTGTTCAGTGGATCAGGTAGGTGGAGAGAAATGTATGTAACGTGATAACGGATTCCGCAATCACAAAGATGTATGTCTTCTTGACAGAGTGAAGAGGATCTTGACTTCCCCTGTCCGTTGACATAGAGCATTGCTGTGATGTTGTCTGTCAGCACTTGGACTGTTAAGCTCTGAAGGGACAGGAAAGCCTTGCATGCTAGTCATATGACTTGAGCTCTAGAATGTTTATGAATAGGATGGCCTCCTGAGGAGACCATATCCCTTGAATTTTCAGCTGGTCAAGAAGAGGATGGAGGATTGCGAGCGGAGGCTTTTGTCACTAAAGACTTAAGCTAGATGCATTGAAAAGAACTCTGCTGCACTACTTAAATGGCTCTGCCCAAGAATTTAATGAGTATAGGGTTTCTTGAGGAATCATGACCAGCAAATCCATGCTGTGCCTGTTTGGTAGATATGCTGGTTTAGGAAAGGCAGAAATAAAGATAAAGATGGGAGAGTAGCATGGTATATTAATGATGAGGTAGACTAAAGAAATTAGTAGTCACAGAATAGATAAAACAGTCTGAGTCAAAATCACTCTGAGGAAGAAAGCTATCAGATGCTTCCATGGGATAGTGCTTGGGGTCTGCTACAGGATCCAATTTGGATCTGGATAGAGAATTGTCTGATTATGGGAGACTAACTTCCCAGATATAGATTGAAGGACAAGTGCTACAAATAATAGTAATGCCCAGCTTTCCTGGATGTATTAGCTGACAGATTCCTTCAAACAGTTGCCGAACCTACAAGAGGTGATGGCATTTTAGCTTTTGTATTGGTGAGTAGTGAGGACCCCATAGAAGAGCTTATGGTAGGGGACAACCTTGGTTCAAGTGATCATGAACTAATTCAGTTTAAACTAAAATGGAAGGATAAACAAAAATAAGTCTGTAACTAGGGTCCTTGATTTCAAAAGGGCAAACTTTTTTTTTTTTTTAAAGGAATTAGTTAGGGAAGTGGACTGGACTAAAGAACTCAAGGATCTGAATGTGGAGGAGGCTTGGAATTTCTTTAAATCAAAGTTGTAAAAGTTATCTGAAGCCTGCATTCCAAGCAAGGGGAAAAAATTCTGTAGGGAAGAGTTGTAGACCAAGCTAGATGTGCAAGCATCTCAAACAGGTTATTAAGAGAAAGCAAAAAGCCTAAAAGAAATGGAAGATGAGAAGGATCATCAAGGAAAGCTACCTCTTGGAGGTCAGAAAGTGTACAGAATAAGTGAGAACAGCCTTTCAAGGGTAGCAGTGGGGGGAAAAACCTAACTGGCTTCAAAATTGAACTTGATAACTTTATGGAGGGGATGGTACGACGAAACTGCCTAAAATGGCATGTAGCTGATCCATGACTGCTAGCAGCAAATATCCCCAACAGCCGGTGATGTCACTAAATAGGGAGGGCTCTGAGTTACTACAGAAAATTCTTTCCCAGGTATCTGGCTGTTGGGTCTTGCCAGGGGTGAAAGTAAGTCGAGTGACTTACCGGTACACTGGGGCCAGCTCTGGCCCCCGGAATGGGCGGAGCTGAGGGGGGTCAGAGCCAGCCCCAGCCCACCCTGTAAGATAAGTGCCGCCCCCCGCTTCTCATTCTCCTCCTCCCCCGCTCCTCCACCAGGGAAGCAGCAGCAGCCCGGGGCTCCAGGGGCTGTTTAAAGGACCGGGGTGGCAGAGGCAGCTGGATCCCTGGCCCTTTAAATTGCCCCCTGGGGAAACCGGGCTGCCCCAGTATGGTGCACCAGCTCTTGCCGGTACGCCACACCGGGCATACCGGCTTACTTTCACCTCTGGGTCTTGCCAAAGTGTTCAGGGTCCAGCCGATTGCACTATTTGGGGTCGGGAAAGAATTTCCCACCCCCAGGTCAGATTGGCAGAGACCCTGGGGAGTTTCACCTTCCTCTGCAGCATGGGGCCAGGTCACTTGCAGGTTTAAATTAATATAAGTAGTGGATTCTCTGTAACATGAAATCTTTAAATCATGATTCAAGGATTTCAGTAACTCAGCCAGAGGTTACGGGTCTATTACAGAAGTAGGTGAGCAAGGTTCTGGGGCCTGCAATGTACAGGAGGTCAGACTACATGATGATGAAGGTCCCTTTACTCCTGCGGGCATTCTGCATCAAATAATTAAAAATTCTGCACACAATATTTTAAAATTCTGCAAATTTTATTTGTCAAAAACAAAACTACATAATCACATCAGTTTCACTTATTTTGGTAATTTATTTCAAAATACCTGTCAGCAAGTGTGTGTGTAACAATACAGACACCCACAAAAGTTCCCCCAGGAGTAGAGAGTTAAAGAAACCCCTATGACAACCCAGTTCTAATTTCTCTGTTCCCTTCCCCGCTCCCACCATGCGCCCAGCCAGAAGGCCAGACACCTACAACCCCTCCCCCTCAGGACCCAGCTGCAGGGCCACCCTGGCCCAGACACCAACCCCTCCGAGCCCAGCCACAGCCCCCACCTTGCCCAGACACCCGCCCCCTCCCCCTACTGCAGAACCCAGGGATCCAGAGGGAGAAACAGCCTGATGCTTTGTCCCACGCTTACATGGAGTTTCCTACACACCACCGCCTTCCTTCAGGGCATGCTGGGAACTATAGCTGCCAGAAACCTTCTAGCTCCCTCCTCTTTCCTCACCCCAGCAGCGACTTCTATGTGTGAGCTGGGCTCGGCCGGGTCCAGCAACCCTTAGTAGCAGCTAGCAGCACTGTAGGTCGTTTCTGTGGGGGAAAGGAAATTCTGTGCACACAATGTTAATTTCTGCAAAATTCTGCATTGCACAGAGGTGCAGAATTCCCGCAGGTGTATCTCTTCTGGCCTTAAAGTCTATGAGTCCAATGATGATATTATTGTTGCAAGTGTTTCCATTTTTGAGTATCTGTACCTTTATGAACCTGCTGAGGAGTTTTAGATCTAGAATGGGTTTCCACCCACTTCTCTTTTTTGGAACCAGGAAGTACCTGGAATAAAACCCCTTCTCTCTGTGTTGTACAAGGACGGTTCTATAGCTCTTAAGTTCTGGAGGGAGTCTCTTTCCTATTTTAGAAAGTGCTCATGAGAAGTCCCTGAAGAGGATGAGGAAGGGGGAGGGAAGGAAATAAAGTGGATGGAATATCCTGCTGATCTCCAAAACCCATTTGTATGTAATATGCTCCCAAACTTGTTGGAAACGAGAAAGGAGGTCCCCAAAGTGAGGAATGCACATCAACAATTGCAGCTGGTAAGGAGAAGGGGAAGATAACTCAGAACCTTGACCACCCCATCAAAACACAGATTTTTGATGAGGGTTGTGAGGTCAATGTGTAGCAGGCAGTCTCTTTCTGGAACCTCCACCTCTTTCTTTGGGATAAGAAGGTCTCTCAGAGTGAGAACTAAGCAGGATGAGATCTCTGAGCTGTCTGGGACTTACTAAATTTCCTTTTACACACAGGTGTGTAAATGCCCAGAGAGCACAAAGTGGCCCTGGACTATTTTAACATATGCAGAGACTTATCTGTATTATCCGGAAACAATTTTAAGCTGTTGAAGGAAGACTGTATTCCAGACCTCCCTTGGAAATCCTGGGAGTTGAAGCCAAGAGACCCTTCTCATGACCACCAACGTAGAAACAGAGTAAGCAGCTGTGGCAGCAGCATCCAGAGAGACCTGCAGAGATGTTCTGACAAGGAGCTGACCCTCTGTAATTACTGCCTGGAATTGGTCCCTCTGCTCCAGTGGTAGATGCTCAATAAATTGAACTTTGAGTAGTTGGTGTGATCATATTTCACTAACACCACCTGATAGTTGGCGATTCTAAACTGTAGAATCACAGATGAATATAGTTTGTGACAAAACAAAAATCAAGACACTTCTGATCTTTATCGTACAGCTCTGATTTAGCATGGTGCTGCCTTCTACATTCATTTACAGCCTTGACAACTAGGGAGTTCGGAGAGGGATGAGAAAAACTCCGAATCTTCAGATGGAACATAATATTTCTTAACAGCCCTTTTACTGTATTTTTGTTGGCGGTATTTTTGTTGAAGAATGCCAGATTACTTTTGCAAGATCCAACAGAGCCTCATTAATAGGCAGTGCAATTTGAGCAAATAATGCTGTATGAAGAATATAAAGCCGTTTATGTTGTGACTCCTTAACCTCCTCAATTGGAACCTGAAGCCAGGCTGTGATTCCATTGGCACTGGGTGAACATCCAGAGACCTAGAGGTTTGTGGTACCAAGAATGGATCAGTACAGAACAAAAGGGAGCCAGGCATTTCTGCTCCTGCAAAGTCCAGTGAAAATCTAAATTCATGCAGTGCTAACATAGTAGTCAGGACCAAAGTGGGAGCCTGAACAGAGGTAATTGTGGCAGAGGGAGCAGACAGTACAAGAGGCTTTATGCACTCCGAGGAGTGTCCGTTAGTCTGGTCTTTTGAATTTCTGAAATGCTAGGTACCAATGGCCTGAGTCTACCAGTACTGACTTAGAAGAGGTAGTTTCTTCTCCTTGCCTTCTTGATCCCTGATGGTACCTAGCATCCTGAAAATCTTCCTGAACAGGAACCCTGAAATTCTTTGGGTTTATTGGTGCTCACAGTACCTGAGGAACCTGCAGTCTCATGGGTATTGAGTTGGGAACCAGCAGATGCCTAAGTAATTGTCTCAATCGATATCCAAGGTTTCTTTGTGATAGATTGCCTAGCTGTGGGAACAAGCTCTATAACTTGGACCCAAGCGCTACAACTGTGGGAACCCAAGGTCTACAACTTAACAAGGTAATGAATGACACTTTCTAAACATTTTCAGGAAGCAGTCACCTGGGTCAGTGTTGCAAGTACATGGGGTGGTACCATGACTGGTCACCTGATGCTTTGCAATGCAGTAGACTGACCTGAGCCAAAGCTGTAGTGGTCTCAAGTGAATTATGGCAAGCAGTCACATATGTGCATTCAGACATGTGGCCTACCATAAGGCTGGTCAGTACCATCATTGTCAGGTTTGAAATCACTGTGCTCCGTGACAGCCAGAGCATGAATAATCTGTTTTGGGGTAAGTAAGCACTGGGTATGGTGGAATCTAGCCTAGCTCCTGAGTAACATCTGAGATGGGGTGACAACTTCTCAGTTCACCAGGAGGCCCAGCCAGGCAAAAAGAAAGGCTACAGTTAAGACCTGCCAGAGTTCCTGATGTGATTTGCCTCTGATTAACAAATCATTGAGATATGCGTAGATGTGTCCGATGAAGAGTCCAAAGGTGAGTACTTTGTACTGATAAGGGTTCAGTCCCAATGTGGATCTTAGGTACTTCCTGTGGCCTGAGTGGACAGTGATGTGGTAGTATGCATCCTATAAGTCCTATAAGTCAAGAGCCACAAACCAGTCCTGGGTTTGAAGTGATGAAGTGACTGAGGAAAGCATTACTATCCCGAACCTGGGGAGGGATACAAATTTGTTCAGTTTCTTCTGGGTCTAGGATAGGACAACAACTGCCATTTTACTTCAGAATGGGGAAATAGCAGGAGTAGAAACCTCTTTCTCTGTACTCTTTAGAACCTCTTTTACAGCTTGTACATGAAGTAACAAGGTCACTTCTGTTAGTAAAAGGGACTCACAAGAAGGGACCCCAAAGATAGATGAAGAGCAGGGAAGGAGAGGGAGAAGGGAAGCGAACTGGATGGTGTAGTCATAAGCAATGATGTCCGACACTCATTTGTCAGCTGTTATGTTTGCCTAAGGCTAATGGAAAGGGGTGACGTAGATTCCGAAGGTCAGCTTGGCAATGGTCTTCATGTGGTTTTCGACAGTCTCATCAAACCTGCTGGATGGATAGAGGAGGAAGATGATGGGTACCTCCACAAGCCTCAGTGTCACTTGTCTAAGTAAGAACTTGAGCTGACTGAGGAAAAAAAAATGTCCTTTGTATTGGCTGGTACCAGAAGAGATTATAGTATGGTGCTGGACTGTAAATGACCTGGGATCTGAGTGTCATCCTGGCATCTTTGAGGCAATGTAATGCCTTTTCTGTTCTTGAGCTAAATAGGTCCATACCCTCAAAGGGCAAGTCCTCAATTGTGGCTTCAACTGCTCTTGGTAAACCAGATGTCTGAAGCCAAAAGGCCCACCACATTGCAACTGCCGTGGCCATCAAGCAGAGTTGGCTACCATTTGGCCCCGTTTGATGGAATCCCTCAGCTCTTCCATGCAGTCCTGCATAAGTCACAATCAGAAGAGGGTTACCCCCCTCTCATATCGGGAAGCTCTATTTTTGCAAATAAAGCCCAATAGTTCATGATGGAAAACTAAAAGCTGATGGATAGGCCTTTCAGCTGACCAGGTCCAGCTTCTTGGGGTCCTTGTCTTTTAGAGCTCCTTCTATGGATCTGGTTTTCTCCTGGACAATAGAGATAACCGTGGTGTTGGATGGACAAAAATGCTCAAAGCCCTTGAGTGGAAACTGGTATTGTTTTTCCACTTACTTCGAGGTCAGCGGAAGTGAGGCCGAGGTATGCTAAAGAACGCTTGCTGGGTCCAGAATGCCCTGGGTATTGAGGATGTTGAATAGCTTGGGTGTGTCTTCTTGCACCACTGTCACTTCAATGTCTAGTATCTCAGCTATCCTGGATACTAACTCTTAGAACACTGTGAAGTCATGGACGGTTGGGGCCACAGTGACTGCTTCATCTGGAGAGGAAAAGGGTACCTTGAATGGGGAGGGGAGCTAGTGTCTCTCTCACTACTTCTGCTATATCCTTGGGGGGTTCCCCGCTGTTCTGGTGAGGGTCCCCTTTACAGCAATACCAGTGGCAACTGAGCTCTCCTTTTCATCAAGACACGTGAAGTCATCCTGCTCAGGGATCTAAGCAAGGGTAGGCCCCAGCAGGGCCCCTATGCCCAAGGTAGTGCATTATATTAGAACAGTCTAACTGCGAGGACTCACCCATTGTCAGTCCTACACTGGGACTTGGTGCCACATGTCTTTCAAGGCAATGGTTCCCTGCATAAGTCAGAGAGAAGAAATAGCTTTCTGGGAATGGTGGTGCTGATGGGTGCAGTTCCCGTTCTGACAGTAGTGGGGCCAGGGCCAGGTCTGGTGCAGAGAGGAGCAATGAGGGGGGCTCTTCAAGGGCATATCTCAGAACCAGGAAGGGCTGCTACCTCCAAGACCAGTGCTGGCATAGATCTCTGTGCCAGTATCTGTACCAGTGCGTCTGTCTACCACAACCTCAATGTCACTACTACTGTCTTGGTGCTATCCTTGATGTTGAGGATTTTGAAGTCTTCTCTTTCAGTAGAGTCCTCTGCATGGGAAGGACACGTTGTGCAGTACACCCTGCATTTGTGCTTGGTGCAGAAGTGCCTTTCCACTCCAGAGGATGAAGCCAGTACCTCTGCTCCTTAGTTAGTGCGGAGGCCTTCAGTGCTGACACAGATTTGGCTAATATCAGGGATGCTTACAATGGCACCAATGGGTTTGGCACCTTCTTTGCCTTCTCTTCCCTACTGGAAATGGGGATGTGGTGATCAGTTGTTAGAGCACTTGCCAAAGATAATCTCTTCACTTCCTGTACAGAGGATAACTGCACTCCTGGATCTGATGCTACGGTTATGGATTACTCCACTGTCACGTTTGAATCTTGTGTTTTAAAATTTTCAGTTGTGGGACGAAAAGAAGCGGCAACAGCACATTTAGCTAGGATGTGTATTTCCATGGGACAGAACAGGCATCTGCTGGGTTCATCTATGATGGGTATTATTCCATTGCAGGAAGGACAGGCTTTAAACCCAATAAGTTTTAAAACCTGCCATAGCTAGTGGCTGATGGAAAGCATCTTGCCCCACTGTACAAGGGGTGTGTGCCCCACCCCCCGTCTGTCCTAGATGCTTTTTTATTTTTTTTGCGGAGAGGCTGCCCAACAAAAATTTTACAAACAAATTAATAAAAAGGGAGAAATGAAGATGACAATTCTTTACTGGAGAAAGTTCTGGATATCAGAAGTGGGTCGGATACAGTCCAGGTTCTGTCTCACTGCCACAAATGGTAAGAGGGAGGGTTGGTGCCACTCCACCCTTTATTTCCTCATATAAGGCAGCATAAGATACATGTGTGGCCCCACTAGACACTGCTCTACAAAAAAATTCTGAGCCCACACACAAGAAGCACATGTACATCTACAAGTGACATGTACTCTAAGAGGAATCCTGGGTTCTACTCCACTCTCTGGAGCAGAGTGTGCAGTAACAGTTACTGATTTTTCTGTCCCATCTCCTAACATATCCCTTCTCTAGTCAGTCTGCTTCTTCCTTCTCCGGCATGTTGCCTGGCCAACAATACAGGTAGCATTAAGAAACCTGAAAAGACAGTCTCCTTGATCTGGTGCCAGGAGCAGCAACTGCAGGTAGAGTCCTAGTCAGTCTCTGCAGCCCTGAGCTGGAACATGCTCAGCACAAATGCAATATTTGAGAAATTAGATGTCAACATCTAAAAAGCCTCTGCTAAACACATGCAGTTGGCAATTTTCAAAGACTTATAAATTTGTGTAGAATTTTAACAGGGAGAGCAAAAGGCACCTATCTGACTCCAGGTTAACGCCTTCTTAAATTTCAAGTATCTGCTCCAAAGCATGGCTGTAAGAGCTAGAGCTCCTCAACAAAACATTTGTAGTAATTTAACATTTGAAAAACATTTTCCCCAACCTTATTTTCAGAAATGATGGAATTGTTTTTGCTGAAACTTTCCAAAACAATTCGGCCCGAAGAGAAGACTTGGCATGGAAAGTTTCAGACTAAACAGCTAGTTTGGCCAACTTGTAAGCAACTGAAAACAGTCTTGTAATGGGAAGCATTCTGCAATCTTAACTACAGCGTCACCCCAGCTCCACTTCTAATAATATTTAAAAAGTTATATGGACTATTTCTATCTGGTGTAATTTCTTTGACATCAGCAGAGTTACACCACGGATGAATTTGTCCCACTATTACTAATCTTAATTTACATATTTCTTTATTTGAAAAACCAGAGGGAGGGAATGCATTGTGATTAGCGTAAGATGACATGTTTAGGATTGTTTTGAGTTCCAGGAGAAAAAGCACAGTTTTGAAGATATCCCATTCTAGAATTAACCCCCAATTGCTCTTGGAAATGAGATAATGAGAATTGTACAAATTTGGTCAGTTAAGCACTTCTCTTTTTACCATATTCATGAAGGTTTTTTTTTAAGTGTAATGTAAAAGTGATGAAGATTATAAGAATGTAAAATTAAGGTTTATAGAATCTTTAAAAACTATCCATTAATGATTACAAAATTGTTTTCATGTGGAATTGGAGAGGCCAAAGGAGATGTATTTTAGCTTTCATGTGTTAATTTTGAAATTTAAAAGAGTTTATCACATACTTATTTCACTGGCAACCTGTTCTAGTTTTTCTTGAGATCTGCTGATAAGAGCCACATTCATTCCATGCTTTGCTAGCTGAAAGAAACAAAAGAGATACAGAGCAGTTCAATCACAACTGTGCAAGAGATCACTGGCCAGCATCACCCTTAAAGAAAAGGTGAAACTTGGGTCAAATACCACAAAATATACATTGACTGTTAACAGAGAAAGTCAGATATAGAAATTATTATTTAAAATAGCTAGAGGTGAAGGAAAAATAAAACAGTGAGTACCAGAATGAGTACATGGTACTTTACTGCCCCACGCCAAAGACACTTACAAAGGATCTTCAACAACTCTGCTCTAAGGTAGGTGAATATTTACATTTACAGATAGGGAAACCGAGGCAGGGGTTATGTAATTTTCCCAACCCCACAGAATAAGGTCAGTAACAGAACTTGGAAATGAGAACTCAGGCTCTAAAACCCTTGTTTTACTCAAATAGACTAGATTATTTCTTTATAGCTCTACAAAAATACTGCTTGTAACAAAATTAACTGTTACCTAATCAGCTATATTAGATTCCTTTATTTGTTCTACTGCAGTCCAGATTCTCTGCCCAGCCCAAAAGCCAAGGAAGAGTGCAGGTAACAGTACATAGGTATTTGATATTTGTACTCCATATTCTGCATTTGAGTCTAAAATAAAATGGGGGCATTTCAGGTAACACTGATCTACGCCAGAATTAACGTACATTTGCATGAGATAGGATGACACTATACTATTTCACTTTCACTGAGTCTGGACAGAGTCCATATCAGTTCTGATCATTCTAAAGGAATAAAAAGGCTTACCTCTTCTGCATAGGCTTTTCCAATTCCATCAGTAGCTCCCGTGACAACTATAACAGGGGAAAAGGGGGGAAAAAATAAATATGAGTTATTACTGTAAAGATAGCTAACAACAAAGTGGTCATTAGTAGGTTATTGGAGCACCCCTTCCGACTAAGCAGCTCAGGTTACATCCTCACATGGTACCTGACTCCATTTCTTCTTCTTCTTCATTATTAAAAAAGCTTTTAGAAAACCGACACTCCCTCTTCTAATGCCATAATCCATGTTTGGAGACCCAGATTACCCTTTATGGCCCAAATGGTGACTTTCAACTCCCACTTTCAATTGTAAAAGTTAAGTTGTAAATATCAAACACCTCTCAGATTAGTTTTATTTAAAACAGTGAGATTAAAATGACCAGAGGTCTGTACGGAACTGATGAAAGTACATCCAGACTCATGGTGGACAAGGCACAAGTCAGCACAAGGCTGTTTAGAACTAATTTCCGGTCACGTATTCATTTCCTCTGTGATTCCATCCCCTCACTGCCCACACCCTAGTGTCCAGGAAGGTTAGATTTATCAGTGGAAAGTATAGCCAGACAAAGTCTTATGAAATTTTTTTCACCCATGGAAAATTGGATTTTTGACTCAGTGAAAATTTTTGAGGTATGTGTGTTTTCCTCAAAAGCTTTTTAGTTTTCAGCAACTGAAAAAAATTGTTTTTCGTATTCTGAACATTTCAACAAAACCCAAAGTTTTCAAAAGAAAAAGAATCCCATTTTCTGATCCCTCTAGTGGCAAGTCTGGCAAACGATAACTAGGTCCTCTGTATTGGACCCTCATAAGTCTTTCTGGGACCCTCACCTACTATAGTGCCATGAGGAACTAAATCTGGGTACATCATGGCCACTTTTGAGAGGGGATTCCAAAACTCCATTCACACTGCTACCCACTGTTTTATCAAAGAAAGCTAAAGAGCAGCTCCTCTATCCATTTTCGCTACTTTGTCTACCACCTCTATCCAGCTAAGCATGCACATTCAGCATCTCCTTCTTCCTCAACTCTTCCCTGCCAGCCGGCCCACTTAATTACACTTAGGCCTTGTCTACACTGTCACCTTAGAGCACTGAAACCTTCTTGCTATGGGGTGCAAAAAGAACACACCCCTGGGCTGCTCTTAGTGGGACTGAACTGGGAACTGGTTTAAAGTGCCCATTTCTGTTTTTTCTGAGCAACGGGTTCACAGGAACACAGTTTACTTGCAACAAAACAAAAACAAAGAAAATGTGATGCGTTTTGCCAGATGCATTACAGTTCTGCAAAATGACACTGTCACCTAAGTTCAAGGGCTAAAGCAAGCTCTGCTTTAAGTCTTACATTATGTATTATCATACAATTCATTACTGCTCCAACAAAATATGATAAACAAGACAGAAAAGAGAAAAACTGCACCAATACCATTCTCCCAAAAATTTGACTATCTTCTGAACTAACCTGATTTGAAGAATGTTCGTGGGCCATTTTCCACATTATAAATTAGTGAAGTATTTGAAAGAGCAGCCGTTGCTTAATGGAAAACTGGCTCATTGTATTTCCTCCTCCTAGCCACAACTTCATGGCTTGTCTCCTCTTCTTCCCTAAAAAGTTTCAGTCTGGACTAGCAAGCTCTCCACTTTAAATCCCTCCATAAAAACCATTATTGCTTTGTCTTCAATGCTATCAGCACCTTAACTGGGTTGCACCTACAGACTGCATGCTCCTTAAGGAAGGGACTTAAGTCTTCCTACATATTTTGCTACGTATCTACAGCACTTCATGAATAAAATGTTAGATTCAGTATAGTGCAAGAACACACGATACACACACAGTTCTTCACTTGTTCTTTATTACCAAGGTCATTTACATGATTTTTATTTGCCATGTTTGCGCCTATTACTTATTAATCATAAGACTGTGTGTGACAGCAGCCACTTTCAACATAACAAAAGATTTGGGACTTTAGGTGAGACATACATAGCAAGAACAATTTCCTCACTCCTTCAGGTCCTGCTTCACCAAGAGCCTATGTCTGGCCAATGGAAGCTAGAGGAAGTGCCCTCCAGAATTCAAGTTTGATTGTTAAGTTGGCCCAGGGTTGACAGTCAATAAAAAGAAAAGGGCTACAAAAGTCACATCCTTCAAAAAGAAAAATATGATGGCTCCAATGTTTCCAACCAGGGCTTGATCCACGCCCAGGATAAGGCCACACATACTTAATGCACATTGTTATAGCTTCACTCCATCAAAAAACCAAATTTCCCCCCAAACCCCTCAGAGTTCTGTACCACATTCGTCCCCAGGTAAAACTCAATTCTGACATCCCCACACTCCAGTTAATATATTCTGGGCTCCCCTCCCAAGCCCCCAGAGCTCCCCCATTTTTTTTTTTTTTTTTTGCAGCATGCTGGAACTACAGCTGCTGTGCCTTTCTGATTCCTCCTCTTGACAGAAATGGCATCTGAGCCATTGTTTTCCTGCTCCTCTCCAGTTCATCTTCCCTTCCCATCCCCCTCAAAAAGAGCAAGCAGTTCAGGAGCAGTGTTCTCTGAGCCACTCTGCTCCTTTGTTCCTCAACCCCCTGAAGGGAAGGAGACAGTGGCTCCAAGGACAACTCAGTCCACTCTCCCAGGCAAAATTTCTTGTTTACCCTCGTTAAGCGTATTTTGTTCCCAGACCTACTCCCAAGTTCATAGAAGCTCTTCTTGGGAACAGGGTCCCAAGCTCTACTCCAAAGTTGGAAGCACTACTACTAGTCCAGCCTCCTCCTATTACCAACAGGATGCAGAGTACTACTGGACCATTCTGATGGCAAAGGAACAGAGACTGAATTAGTGCAGAGACTGTGGCCTGGTTCACACTAATTGTTTTGCCAGCACAGCTGTTTTGTTTGGGAATGGGGGCAAGTCACACTGACCCAGCTATACCACCATAAAAGGTTCTGTTGCTGATACAGCTTATTTTGTTGGAGGAACTAAGCTATACCAGCAAAGAGGCATCTCTACTAGGAGGGTTTGCTGGCATAGCTATTCTTTCTAGAGTAGATATGACTCAGAATAAAGCAAGGCGATTGAGAATATGAAGAGTCAGGGTTTGTCTACACTTAAACTGCTACATTGGTATAGCTGCAGTGTTACAGCTGTGCCACTGTTGTGCTTCCGTGTAGACACTACCTATACCGAGAGGAGGTAGGCAATCCACTTCCCTGAGAAGGAGTATGTAGGTCAGGAAGAATTCTTCCATCAATCTAGCACTGTCTACCCCAGGAGTTAGCGTGGCATAACTACGTTTCTTGGGGGAGGGTTGTGAATTTTTCACACCTGAGAGATGTAGCTAGGCCGATGTAAGCTCCTGGCAGAGACCAGCCCAAAGACTTGAGGAATGAGTGCTGACATTTTCATTCCCACTCTTGAAATACTATGGCCAGATATACACTCAAAAGTTAAGTCGGCCCAGCTATGTCACTCGGGGGGTGTGAAAAATCCATACCCCTGAGCAACATAATTAAGCTGAACGAATCCTCACTGTAGACCGGGGTCTCAGACATCAAGCCCGCGGAGTTATTTGCTACGGCCCGCCAAGCTCCCCCCCGCTCCCTCCCCCCGGAGTTATTTCCTGTGGCTGCCAAGCTCCCTCATCCGCTGCCCCTCCTCCCCCCCAGAAGCCACGTCCCCACTCCTCTGCCTACCTCCAGGCACTTCCTGCCAACAAACAGCTGTTTGGCAGTGCTTAACACTTTCCAGGAGGGAGCGGGGAAGGAGTGGGAAGTCATGTGCTCAGGAGAGGAGGCAGAGAAGAGGTGGGGCAGGGGTGGGGATTTGGAGAAGGGGTTGGAATAGGGACAGGGAGGGGACAGTGTTGGGGTGGGGACTTTGGGGAAGGGGTGAGGAAGGGCCTCATGGAAGTGGTGGAGTGCAGACAGGGCCAGGGGCAGAGGGGGTGGCTTTTGTATCTTATATTAAAAGGTGTCAGCGATGCAACCCTCGGGCCAATGTACTAGTCCTCATGTGGCCCTCATGGTGATTTGAGTTTGAGACCCCTGCTGTAGACAATGCTAGGGCAACAGAATTCTTCCATTGACCTAGCTACTGCTGTCACTGTGGAGCGTCAACTCAATAGCTGTGCTGCCGTAGTGTTTCAACTGGAAACAAGCCTATGAATGGCCATTATGAATGACAATGATCAGTCACTTGGAAAGAAAAAAAGAGTGAGAATGACTCTAAGCCTGGTGGTTAGAGCACTCACCTAGGTTGTGGGAGGCCCAAATTCAAGTTCCTGCCCCAAGGACTAATTATTTATAAATGCAGAACAACTACAATAGGCGTGACAAAGAGCCCTATACCAGAATACCCCCATAGTTCAGTGGTTCGGGCACTCAGCTGTTTAAATCCCTTTTCTCCATCAAACAGAGGGGGGACTGAACTGGGGTTCCCCGGGTGAGTTTTGTAACCACTGGGCTCAACGGGAGAAAGCCTCCTCCTCCGCCATTGCTGTGATTCCTGTCCTCTTTTGCTTTTGTCAAAATGAATGAAATTGAAACAAAGAATGGAGTCAGTTGTTTCAACCTACCTGAAACAGTTTTCAACTTTTTGATTCACCAAAAATGTCAAAAAATGTCCTTTTTAGTTTGACGTGAAATAAAACGTTTTTTGGGTTTTTTTGGAATTGCCAGCAAATGGAAAAATCCATCATTTGTCCAATTCTATTCCCTAGCAGTGTTGCTGGGGAACAATACATACAACATAGCCTTTTATTTAAGGCACTGCAAATAATACGGAATTAAGTGGTCGTTCAAAGCAATAGCACCAGGAATATCATGTTTTAATATTCTAATGTTTTAATATTCCTGAAGTCCCGATTTAATTTTCCAAATTTCCCTGCATATGTGGGAATCTTTTAATTTTACTTAATCATGATGTGCATGTGCAGAGGTGTGAACTTTTGCAGGATTTTCCCTGAGGGAGGATGTAGAAAGGACAGTTCCACCTAGATGAAGCAGCACAATTTCTGTTATACACAGACTTAAATTAACCTGCTTGTGTTAATCACAAGTGACAGAGAACCAAGTTACACCAGAAATATCCAGTAAGCGACCTAATGACTGCCCTTTAGAATGAGGGAAGATAGTTAACCATTACAATAGCTGGCCTTAACTTATACTAATCTGCAACAAGTGGAGAAAACGATTGATACGCTAAAGGGGCCTGCAGACAGCACTGGCCAGTCAACTGCACAATAGACAGGGCTGGTAGCACTGCCTATTAAGGTTGCCTGACGCTGCCCTTTTTAAGAAGCCTTATCTTTTGCTCATAATTTTGCCAAACTAACCATGGGCTGAAATTTGCCAAGCTGGGTGTCTGTCTCAAGTTGAATTTATTGAAGTTTCAGCCAAAAGAGCACAGTCATTTCTAAGAATGAGACTAGGAAAAAAAATATGCTGTTCTACAATATTAAAATTCTGGTGACTTTTTTGCTTATGCTTTGAACCATGGATTTGAAATTTGTGCAAGGCATGTGCCTTCTGCTGTTCCTGTGAAAATCCACCCAAATTTAGCCAAGGTAAGCCTCTGGAAAGAGATCTATTCACATATACTCAGAGACTTGAGTTTAGCAGCTAAAAATCTCTGCAGATTCAAGCCCTCACCAAGCCTACTTCAGTGTCTCACAGCTGACCAGTCTGCACATCCCCATACAAAGTGACAGCAAGGTCCTGCTCAGGGCTGCTGTTACCAGCCGCTCTGGGCAAGGTACCAGAACTGAAAGCAGGAAGTCGGTCTTCTGTGCTCACAGCGACACTTCCAGTGGCGGATTAGCCACTGGGCCCATCGAGCCCATTCCCAAGGGCCCCGGCTTCCACGGCCTGAGCCCCCCCGAACCCAGTCCCTGGCAGAAGCTGTGGGACAGGCAAAGCCCAAGCACTGCCCCTCCCCGACCTTAGCAGAAACCCCTCAGCACCCTCTCCCTGGTCCCTGGCTGAAGAACGGGGGAAGGCCAGGCACCCAGATCCTCACTGCAGCCCTGGGACCGGAGGAACTCTCACTCCCTGCTACAGCCCCAGGGCTGTAAAGTGGGGACAGAGCATCTCCGATCTTGGGGCTATGGGGCTGGGGGTGAGAGCAAAAAGGAACAAATGGGTTGTGGGGCAGGTGGAATGGGGAGGACCCTGGGTGGAACAGGGGCAGGTCCCAGGGAATGGGCAGAATTGGGGTGGGACTGCAGGCAGAAGGGATTGGGGGGCGGGGGAGCCACTTGCTCAGGCCCAGGGAAGACAATCCTCCTCTGGACCTTTCCCACTGGTGCCCAAGCAGTGTGGAGGAGGAAGCCACCTGACTCAAGCATAGAAGGGACAAGAGGTGGACTGGGAAGGGAGGGAAAGGATTAACTTGGGACAAGGAGCACACTGGAATGAAAAGAGAAACTGTGACTGAGAATTATGGGGACTGGTTGGACAAGGGGACTGGATTGAGACACAGATGAGATGAGGTGGAGAGAGAAGGGGAACACTGAGATCAGACAGAGACAGGAGACTGAGGACCAGTGTGAGGGAGAAAAAAGAGTTAAGGGAAGGGAGATGGATTTAGCAAACAGCCAGATACGGGGAAACTGAGATTGGTTGAGCAAAGACACTTGGTGTGGGGTAGAAGACTGGGATAAAGGAGCAGGGCAGGGCAGGGGAGAGACTGGATAGGCAAGGAGAATGGGAAAGGAATGAGACGCCTGAGGCGTGGACACTAGGATTGGCTATGCAAGGAGAAAAGACAGTCACCTGTTTCCGTAACTGTTCTTCGAGATGTGTTGCTCATGCCCATTTCATGTTAGGTGTATGTGCTTGCCACATGCACCGGTGCTGGAAGTTTTTCCTTCAGTGGTATCCATAGGGGACCGGCTCTGGCGCCCTCTGGAGTGGCACACATATGCCGTGGCATAAGGGGTGCCACCCCCCCCCCACCACCACCCTCATTTCCTTCTTGCCAGAACTCCAACAGCGGGGAAGGAGGGCGAGTCATGGAATGGACATGAGCAACACATCTTGAAGAACACCAGTTATGGAAAAAGGTAACTGTCTTTTTCTTCGAGTGCTCGCTCATGTCCCTTCCATGTTAGGTGACTCCCAAGCAGTACCAACGGAGGTGGGTAGGAGTTCATGGACATGTAGCTGTGCTGAACCCAGTGTTGTCTCTGGCCTGCTAGGTGATGGCATAGTGTGCCATGAACATAAGAACTGAAGACCACGTCGTGGCTCTGCAAATGTCCTGGATGGGGACATGTGCCAGAAAGGCCACCAAGGACGCTTGTGCTCTTGTCGAGTGGGCCTTCAACAGAAGTGGCGGTTGGACCTGCGCCAACTCATAAGAGGTCCGTATGCAAGAAGTGATTAAGTTGGAGATCCTCTGAGAGGACACCAGAAGGCCCTTCATCCTGTCCCGTCGCGATGAAGAGCTGCATCGACCTGCAAAAGGGCTTGGTACACTTCAGATAAAATGCCAGCCTAGGTGAACCACCTTGAGTTTTGACATTTATCTGCAGACCATGTACCTTGCATCCGCATCACACTGTGGTGCGCTCCCCAGCCAAGGTCTGAGGCATCCAATATCAGTGGTACCGAAGGTCACGGCTGTTGAACAGGATCCATGAAGGACTGTTCCAGGGTCTGTCCACCACTGCAACATGGTGACTACCTCTGGTGGGATGGTGACTACCTTGTCCAGGTGATCCCTGGATGGGGCATAGACTGTTGCTAGCCACTGCTGGAGGGAGTCGTATCCGGAGCCTCACATGGTGGATGATGTACATGCACGCCGCCATGTGGCCCAGCAGCCACAGGCAGACCCTGACCATCGTGATAGGAAACACGGAGACTCCAGCGATGGGGTCTCTTATCATTGGGAACCTGTCATGCAGCAGAAATGCCTTTGCCCTGGTAGAGTCGAGGACCGCCCCGATAAACTCTTTCCTTTATACAAGCAAAGAGAGATTTTTCCTTGTTTCTCAACAGGCATAGTCTCCTGCATGTGGTCAGCAGCATCGTGATAGTGTCCTGGACCTGGAGTGACCCTTGACCAGCCAGTCATCAAGGTAGGGGTAGATCAGGATACTCCAATGCCTAAAGCAAGCACCATGAACTAGTAGTGTGCGGATCCCACCATGAAGCGGAGGAAGTGTCTGTGTCCTTAAAAGATCGCTCTATGAAAGTATGCATCCTTCAAGTTGAGGATGGCATACCAGTCTCCCAGATCAAGGGAGGTGATGATGGAGGCCAGGGAGACCATGCGGAACTTCAACCTCTTGAGATACTTGTTGAGATCTCAGGTCCAAGATGGGCCTTAGGCCCCCTTTGGGATCAGAAAATACCGGAAATAGAACCCCTTGCCCCTGAGGTCTAGGGGGACTTCTTCCACAGACCCTGCCTGCAGCAGGCCCTGCAACTCCTGACACAATAGACTCTCGTGAGAGGAGCCCCTGAAGGACGGGAAGGAGGATATAGCCCTGCATCATAGTATTGAGGACCCAATGGTCCGAAGTTATAGATGCCCAGGCTGGGAAGAAAAAAGAAAGACAGTTGGAGAAAAGGAGAGGGGCAGGATCCAGGAAAGTGGTTGAAATGTTGCCCTTACGCACCCCTCAAAATGCCTGCTTAGACCCCTGTTGGGTGCAGGAAGAGCCAGCCTGTATCGAGGTAGCTCTATGCGGGTGAGCGCTGGTGGGACGCTCCCACAGGTGGTGAGTGGAGCCGCACTGGTGGGGACCAACGGAGTGGTCCACAGGCAGGCTTATCCCTTGCTTTGGGAACTGCCATCACCGGTGTGGGCAGCACCAGGAAGGGCATGATGTCCTGCGCCACCTGCAGGGCCTCCAGGGTCAATGGCATCGTCAGGTGCTGGACTCGCATGCCACTGTCTGGGGCGGTCAGCGCGTCCCGGGATTGGTTGACCCGCTCAACAGAAGTCGGGGCCCGATTCCCACTTGCGGGTGATGAGCCGGCCTTCATGGGTCTGGGCTCACCTCCTGCCCTCTCCTTGCCCTTGCGAGCAGGAAGCCGACCTCTCCTGGTTTTCCTCCTCTTACTGGCCGGTGCTGGGGAGGTGGATTTTCGCCTGTCTGACAATGACACCGGTGGGGCACTCCGCACAAAAGCTGCAATGCTGGGCATGGAGTCCGATTTTTGCTGCTCTGGTGCCAGAGTCAGCGTCGACTCCATAAGGAGTGCTTAAAGTTGGATGTCCCGCTCTTTCTTACTGTGAGGCTTAAAGCTCTTGCAGATGCGACACCTGTCGTTAATATCAGACTCCCCTAAACATTTTAAACAACTGGTGTGGGGGTCACTGACCCGCATAGGCTTCCTACAGCAGTTGCACACGCACCTAACACGGAATGGACATGAGCAAGCACTCGAAGAAGAATAGTGCTGGCTACAACAAGCCTGGGGTAGGGAGAAGCCAGGATTGGGATAGGTTGGAGGAGAATGGGACAGAGTCATGCTTGGGGGCAGGCAGGCGGGGGGGAGAGGAGAAGAAGAGAACAGGCAAAAGGGTCTCTCGTTTCCCTCCCTGGAATGGAACCCAAGATTCCTGAGACTCACCATTCTTCTGTTAGCAAATATCTGTGAAACCCACTAGCAAATTGTGTCATTCTTCTCCAATGCTGCTCCATACAGAGAATGACAAGGTACTACTGCTATGTTAATTTGTTAGTTCAAGTAGCAGGTGTGTGTGTGGTGGATCTAAAGGTTCCAGCCCTGCTAATGAACCATGTGGGTGTCGATATGCCACAACAGAATTTATTTTTTCAGTTTGCTTTTTTAAAAAGCTACCATGTTACACATACAAAAGATATATTAAAATAATATTAAGTCAAGTCAAACACTCAAAAGTTAGAAAATGCCAGAATTGAGGTTACATGTGCAATCTTATTTCTACCCCCTGTGTATACACACTATGATGCAGTCTAAATTACATGACCACATACTATTTTTTCCACATTAACTGCACAGGATGGATCTGCTATGGAGATAAATGTATGTTGTATAGTGAAGGAGAGTTGTCTGTAGGACCCCTGCTTCATTTGTTACAGAAGTTGGAAGGTATGTAGTGTGACCAAACAGCAAGTGTGAAAAATCGGGACGGTGGCAGGGGGTAATAGGAGCCTATATAAGAAAAAGACCAAAAATCTTACGCAAAAATCGGGATTGTCCCTATAAAATTGGGGCATCTGGTCACCCTAGTAGTGTGAATAAGGGAGGGTATTAAAATGAAGAGAAAGAAGTGTCGTACGGATATGGCAGTTGAATGCTGTCCTGGAGAACCTGATTCTATCCTTGCCTTTGCTACAGAATGCCTAGGTGATGCTAGGCAAGTTACTTAAACCAAACTTTTCCACAGGTGGACACTAATTTGTATTCCTCATTTTCTGGGTACCCAACTTGATACCCTAGGGTCTGATCTGCAGAAATGCTGAGAACTCACAGCTGAAACTGAAATCAGCGGAAGCTGTGTTTTTAATACAAATTGCTTTTTAGCATTTCACAGATTCTCAGATTCCAAGGTCAGAAGGGATCATTTGATCAGCTAGTCTGACTACCTATATAACCCAGGCCATAGAACTTCCCCAAAGTAATTCCTAGAGCAGAGATTTCTGGGAAAACATGTTAAGTACTCTGCAAAATCAGGTCCTTGGTGTCCAAGTTAGGCACCCAAAATTAGTAGGTATTTATGGCCATAATCTCTCTGCTTCAGTTTCACATCTGTATGATTGGACTAATTCCCACTCATCTCACAGGGTGATGTGAAAATAAATTCACTATGTTTGGAAAGCACTCCAATACTACAGCAATGAGTTCCATAGAAACAAAAATCTCACATTTGATCATTACATCAATTGCCTCAGGAAAAAAAATTGATAGTGAAGTTCTTAAATATCACATTCACCACAATCTGTCCACTGCAAGGGGAGACCTATACAGTTCATGAAATCCAACAACTGGATAATGATCAAACCAGTGGAAAAAGGGGGGGCCATCACAGTTCTCAACCATAATGACTATATTAACAAGGCCTACCAACAGCTTTCCCATGCTACCTACTATAAAAAACTCAAAGACCCTCCCCCCACCCATTCACACAGGAGTTTAAGGATATCATCAAATCCCTCGCCAAACACCAGGAGAGACCCTACAACCTCATCCCCCATGAACCCTCCGACAGGGACCTTCTAGATACTTACTAAGACACACAAACAAGGGAACCCAGGACACTCTTACCGAAGAAATACCAGGACTCTCAGAAATCATCCTCAAAGCATTCACTGCACAAACCAGCTTCCTCCAGGATACAACTGACTTCCTTCAAAAAAAAAAACTCTGCAACATTAACAACCTCCCCAGAACTCCATCCTTGCCAGCACGGATGTCATCTCCCTATATACCAACAGCTCTCTCAATGACAGCATCCCTGCCTGCCTCAAATATCTACAGGACAATTGACAACAATCCGCTATCCACCCTAAAACCAGTGCCAAACATCCATTTCACCCACACCCATAACAATTTTATATTCAACAATAAACACTTTGTCTAAACCATGGGAACAGCCATTGGTACTAGCATGACTCGCCAATAAGCTACCCTCTTCACAGGCCACCTTGAGGAAGGCTTTCTGGAAAAAACCACCATGAATAGCATGCATTAAACAAGATCGAGAGCAACACATTGAACAATGAAGAGCAAGCAAAACACTGAGACGGTGCTCATGAAGTGACCATTGTCAATCCAATGCACTGAATGAGGCAGGGGTCCTGTGGACAAGTAGTATGTGATCACACAATTGAAGACTAAGGCTTTGTCTACACTAGCACTTTTGTCGGCAAAACTTTTGTCAGAGGTGTGGAAAAAAACAAACATTCCCTGCCCGACATAAAAGTTTCATTGACAAAAGCGCTGGCGTGGACAATGCTTTGTCGGCTGGAGAGCATCTCCCGCTGACAAAGCTACCGTCACTCATTGGCGGTGGTTTCATTATGCCAGTGGGAGAGCTCTCTCCCACCAGCATAGAGCAGTGACACAGGAGACCTTGTAGCGGCAAAGCTGCAGCAGTACAGCTGTGCTGCGGTGCCGCTGTGCGGTCTGTAGTGTAGACACAGACCAACCTAACACATCTACACCAACAAGGGAGCCAAATTAAGGATACAAAGGAAATCTTAATTCTGGCATTTCCTAACTTCTGAGTATTTGACTTTGCTACCTTAATAACATCCTTTTAAACGTAGTTGTGTGTGCGCACACAATTCTCTACATATGTCATCTGAAGAGCACACAGCATGAGCAAAGGAGTGACAGAAGCACCAGTCATCAAACTGCAGTAGGATGGGTCCTTACACAGCCTTGTATTCTGTGTGGCTCGATCTTCAGTAGAGATTTAACTCAATCACAAGTTTTCTTGTGAACGCACTTTGTTCAGACATGAATACCCTTCAGTCATGCCATCACTCTGCCACACACACACAGCAGTCGCCACTCTCTGGGGTACAGGGCAAAACACGAGTTAACAAAAAGCAAGACAAGTGAACTTGAGGCATCTGCAGTGAAGACATATGGCCATGATCAACCACAACAATTGATGATCCACCAATCTTTTCCAAAAGCCCCCCGGGCACCAATCCTGTGTCCTATCTGCAATCTTTCTGTGCTTTCTCCTGACGATATATGGTTCTACTCAGTATCTTTGGAACCACACTGCTTGCTTCAGTCATCTCTGGATGGATACAGCAATGAGAATGCCAACAAGAAGACTATTCAGTATAATCAGAAATTAGTCACCTGGCTGGATGCCAATAAGAAAGCCAGGACCCAGAAGAGGGCTGCCCAACATTACTACAAGATGGCTCGGAAACCACTGGCTGATTGTGGAAATCAATCAAAACACACAATACTGCAGAGAGAAGATCAAGGGGCTCGATGTGAGCTACCACAGGGCCAAGGATAACAATTCCAAGTTCAGTGCTACCCTGATGAGCTAGACGAAGTGCTGAGCAACATCCCCAGCAAAGATCTCCATGTCAGGCTGGCCTCATCTGTGGAGTTGGGATGAATGCAGATTTGCATGTTGGACATGAAACTCATCTCAACAGCTGTGAGCAACCAGCCTAGAGAAGACCTCTTCTCCAAATCACAGAATCACCTCTATGAACTGGCCCTGGTGAACACAGTCGGGTGGAGGACACCCACACAGAAGAACTAGAGGACACAGCATCTCAGATTGATGAGATGAGCACAGCCATTATTGTTACTAAGGATAGTACAAAAAGGTGTGGGTGAGTTTTAGCCTATAATCCCACATCTTGCTTTTGCTGGAAAGAAATGCAGCCCAATTATGCATGCCTCTATTCCTTGCTACCCCCATCTCCTTTTCCTGACTAATCACTGTTCAATATGGTAGACAAGTGGAGGTTGTAAATGAGCAGCTGCTTACAATGGCTGATATAAGTAGAAATTTATTAATAGAAGAAAATGGCATGAGTGTAAAAGACTTGAAAGTTAAAAAAAATTATAGCCATAGCCCTAGCAAAATATGGCTTGCACGAACACAATCCTTAAATGCACCACCACGAATACCACAGGAATAGACAGCACCTTAAGGCAACACATGGCATCATCCTCTCACTATGCAGCTACCAGATTGCAGATCTTACGTTGCTCCATTCCTAGGAGTAGTAAAGTAGACTTTTTCACTCAGTAGAAATATGAGCTGTTCTAGAGATTTCTGGGCAAGACAAGCCTCCTTCGGTCTTCCCTGTACCTCACAAATTCCCTCCAGTCATTTATCATTCCATCTGGTACAAGACACAAAGATTTCCCTCCCATAATCAAAAGGTCTCCACACAGAGGCCTGCAATTAACTTCTCTCTCTTCCAGTCTAGGACCTCCAACAGAACCACATCATCTAACAGCACAGCAGTCTGGAGGAAGTCTGAAATAATCACTAATGCTGCTGTTTTACTGGGACTGCACCCTTCACTAAAAGTCTCCCATATTAAAGAAAAAAATCTGGGGGCATGGTAAGAGTCTGTAAACTTACTGTTCTTTTCCTGGGAAAATGTTTTAAACAAGTTTGGAATGGAGCAGAAACTAGCTAGAAATGACATTTTCAAATGAAAGTTGCAATATTTTATTCACAGCTGCATAGAAAGTGTTTAAAATCATAGACACATTAAAGGACATTCAAACTTTTCTTAGAAACCTGAGGTAGGTGTCAGATTCAGTGAGGGACGAGAGGGGAGGAGACCACTCCAAGGAAACCACTCAGTGACCCAAAGGCTGCAGGATCTCTGGGGAAAGTGACATTGGACCAGGACTACTCCTGGCAGAATTCTGTGCCAAAAAATTAAAAATTCTGCAAATTTTGTCAAAATAACACTACATAATCACACCAGTCTCAATTATTCTGATAATTTATTTCAAAATACTCGTCAGCAAGTATGTCTGTAACAATACAGACACACACAAAAATTCCCCCAGGAGTAAAGAGAGTTAAAGAAACCCCTATAACAACCCAGTTCTTGTTTCTCTGCCGCCCCCCACCGCTCCCGAACCCAGCCGGGGGGTCAGACCCCCACAACCCTTCCCCCCCAGGGCCCAGCCGCAGGGCCCCTCCCAGCCAATACACCCAAACCACTTGTCTCCCAGCGCCCAGCCGTGGGGCCCCAACAGAGCCCAGCCATCCTCCCTCAGCCCCAACAGAGCCCAGCCATGACGCGTCCCCCCAAGCCCAGCTACCCATCCCCCTTCTCTTCAGAGCCCATGGATCCAGAGGAGGAGAGAGCCTGATGCTGGGTGCCAGGCTTGTGTGAAGTTTCCTATGTGCCACGGTCTCCTTCCTTCAGAGCATACTGGGAACCACAGCTACTACTCTCCTCCTTTGAATATTTGAAATGTTTGTACTGTTATATTCTTGCCTGTATCTGTTGCTGTTTTACACTTGTTTAGCACACTTTTACGATTATGTAATGATAGCTGGACTGCCCAAAATACATTTGTTTTTAACAAAAATTTGTTCGGTCACATACGGAGGTCTGGAGTGACAATGGATAATCACAACAAGCAAAATGACATGTCCAACATATTAGTTTCATACAAAGGTCAGACAAGGCTATACTTCATTTCAGTCTTGCAGCCCCAGATGCAGCATCAGCCCTAGCGTGCTTCCCACACAGTTTGGGAATGCAGGTGCACAAGGCATTACTTTATAGCCTTTGCTACTGCACTAGCAACTAGACACGCGCTAGATAGTTGTCTCTAAGACGACTCCAGAACCATGGTGTCCTCCAGTTATTCTGCTCCAAAATATTCCCCTTATCACGTATATTGTGAAGTACACAATATGCCTCAATCACTTGCATGGCATTATACACACTACAGACCAAAGAAGTCCGTAAGCAGCTCCATCTTACCTTCAGTTGGCCAAGAGCACATTGCACCACCACCCTGCACATGTTTAGTCTGTAGGTGAACGGTCTGCTGCCAGGCTGGTGGAAATCATAAGAAGTCTTGATCACCCAGGACAGCGGTGAGTAGGGTCACTAAAAATCACAGAGGGCATGGACACTCCATTGATGACTTTCGCTAGGAGGGAATAACATCTCACCTTGCTCAGATTACAATAGGCCACACCTTCAGATCACCCTGACATCATGTACTCCACGAGTGCATCCTATTAGGCATTTGTGAATCTGCCATGGTGTTCCACAAAGGCCTGCATAATGACATAGCAGTATTCTCTCTCACTTTAAATGTACTCACTTTATCCAAATAGCAGGCAGCACATAGGTTTAGGTGCACCATCAATAATTCCTGCATACCTCAGGAACCCCATCCCTTCAAAACGCACCATTATTCTGAGGATATTTCCCAATATAACCACCCTGGGTTGCAGTAGAGCAATAATTGCCTTGCAAATCTCCGTAACCACTGAACCACCTGCCGATTTGCCAACCCCAAAATAACTACCAAGAGCTCTGTAACAAACTACACAGCTCCTCACACAGCTCCAAGAACGCTGCTTTTTTCATATGAAAGTTATGGACCCACTGCCAATCACTACATTTCCATCATGATGTAGTTAAATCAGTCCGCCCTTGTGGTCCTGATCTAGAAGCAGTGCTTTGAGGCGGGGATGGCGGACGGGACCCTGCCATCAAAGAGCATGAGCTGGGTCCATTTCTCCGTGTCCCCATGGCACTGAGCTTTCTTCCTCTTCTACTTGTAACAGCAAGCTCTCGCTATCGTCTTTAGTTACAAAGCCACCACTGAAACATTCGCTACCATCCTCTTTGCAACAGTTTTTTCAGAGGCACACCAAATCAACACTGTCTCCTTAAAAAAAAAAAAAAAAAAAAAACCAACAAGGTATTTGACAAGCAGAAGCATACCTTAGAGCATCAGGAGGTAAATGCACAGCAGCTTGGGTCCTGCCAGGAAGTAAATTTCTTGGGCCTAAATCACTTTCACTCACAATCCCCAGAAGGGCTGGACAAGTTGTCCCACGATACCATGCAAGATTGAGCATGAAGTGGTGCAGCTCTATGCAGCAATGAAGCATGGGATGTGCACCCAGAAAACTTTTAATCTCTCAAGACTGGAAAGAATGCAAGTGTGGACATAGGGCATGATAACAGGGATGCAGAACTCTTCTGCTATTCTGCAGCGTGGTTGCACTCTATGGAGTTTTGCTAAAGCATGAATAACTTATGACTGCCCATGTCTAGCAGTGAAGACAAAGTCAAAAGATCAAGTCTGCCTTCAGACATGCACTGAGGCTTAGATAGGTATCTTGTAAAATCACAGTGGAGACAAAACAGAAGGATAGTTTTGCCCTGTTGTTTCTAGTCAAGCTAAGCCCTAGACCCTGCCTAGTGTTTACCTTGACTAGTTACATTGAAGTTAAATGTCTTGTGTCTTGCCGACACTAAGATTTTAAAAAACCATACCTTTTTCCCAGTGAAGACAAGCTCATTGAACTTAGCAAATAGGCAACACTGTGAGTGTAAGAACATCAACAAGCCCTACAAAAATGAGAACTCAAACATCAATACAAAGTCTTAACACTGAAGTCTTATTATTCACTTACCACTTATTAGTGGTATATACCACTTATTAGTCTTATTATGAAGGCCAGAGGAATAAAGTCAGTCCCCAGGAAAAACCAGTTACCCACTTTTCTTAACTATTATTCTTCACGATGCGTTGCTCATGTCCATTCGATTCTAGGTGTGTGCATGTGCCCACGTGTGTGGTTGTCGGAGAGTTTTGTCTCAGCGGTATCTGGAGGGTCAGCTGTGGCGCCCCCTTGAGGGGCCCTCTCAGTTCCTTCTTGCCAGCAACTCTGACAGAGGGGCAGGAGGGCAGGTAATGGAATGGATATAAGCAACACGTCTTGAAGAACAACAGATACGAAAGGTAGGTAACCGTTTTATATTTTTCGAGTGCTTGCTCATGTCAATTTCATTCTAGGTGACTCGCATGTAGTGCCCAGGGAGGTTGGCTCAGAGTTCACGGTTGCGCAGCTTGCAGCACTGCTCTGCCAAAGCCAACGTCATCACGAGCTTGCTGGGTAAGGGCGTAATGAGACACGAATCGTGTGGACAGACAACCAGATAGCGGCCCTACAGATCTCTTGGATTGGTACCTGCACCAGGAAGGCCGCTGAAGACACTTGTGCCCTAGTCAAGTGTGCCGTCACGATTGCCAGCAGAGGCACTTTCACCAGCTCATAGCAGTAGTGAATGCAGGCGTATGCATACTCAGCGAGCAAAGGCTGCCCCGAGTGCCCTTCAACCCAGCATCCATCTGCTCTGCAAAGAGTCAATTCCCATCAAATAGGAGATCCTGGATTGAGGTCTCATTTCTTGGGAAAGGCCAGCAATCTGAAGCCATGAGCTGCGCCTCATGACCACCGCCGATATGACTACCCTAGCAGCCGAGTCAGCTGCATCCCACACCATTTGAAGAGAGCACCTTGCTGCCATGGTACCCTCCTCTACCAAGTTGCAAAATTCCTGGGCCAGATCTTGTGGGAGGGATTCCTTGAACTTATGGAGGGAGTCCCATAAGTTAAAATTGTATCTTCCCAAGAGAACCTGGCAGTTCGCCACCCGAAATAACAGGCTGGCTGTCGAATAAATTTGCCTCCCAAAAAGGTCCAGTCTTTTAGCTTCTTTATTTTTGGAGCTTTAACTAGTTTGCCCCTGCTTGTTCTTTTTGTTGCAACAGAGATGACCAGCGAGGAGAGCCCTCAGATGGATACTGTGCTCTTTCTGGGTCCTGGGTCAAAAGGTTTTACAGATACAACATTTGTCCTTCACATGTGATTCCCCAAAACATCTGAGGCAACCACTGTGGGGATCATTAACAGGCATAGGCCTGTTGCAGTCTGAGCAGGGCTTAAACCCCAGAGACTGGGGCACGCCCCACCTGGGGCGAAGTCCCTGATGGGACTCTAACTTCTAATTAGACTTCAAAATTACTTAACACTAACGACTATAAACTATTTACAAGGCCCTAAGGCTCAAAGTTAGAAGAGACAAAACCGCTAGCCCAATCACCATGGGCAGTAAGGAGGAACTGAGAGGGTGTATGGCCAGCAGTGCCTGATATACCTACGCATGAGCCCGGCACTCAAGGGGGCGCCACAGCTAACCCTATGGATACTGCTAAGGCAAAAATCTCTGACGACCATGCATATGGGCACGCACACACCTAGAATGGAATCAACATGAGCAAGCACTTAAAGAAGAAACAAAAGGACCTCTAAGGATGGAGTTTAGCTAACAGAAACGGAACCTAAAGATGAAAGCTCAGCCATACATCCAGGCTGCAATTCAGACCCACTGAATGTGGTACTCAGTGTTCTCAACTGCTGCGAAGAATGGCTTTGACACGTCGTGTAACACAGGGGTGAGAGAGAAATATGAGAGGGAAGTGGCTACAGTAGAAGCTGTCTCCAGTGCATGGGGAAAGATTTATATTTGTGAATAGCCACTGCTCTGCAGTGTGCAGGAGCTAGTCATGGTCAGATCACTATTTTTAAAGACCTATATGATTCAATTAAAACTAGGTGCAAACCAGGTTATATGTTATTTCACAAGTGCCTGAGCTAACGCAGGTTTCAGCACTAAACAAAATAAACTAAGGAACAGGTTTTTTTTCTTTTGCAGCAGTGCAGTTCACAGGAACATCACAGCAGTAGAAAGCTTAACATGGGTGTAAACTTCAATAGCATAGATGTCTGATGAATCTGAAGAGTCTTCAGCTACAGAATAATATGAACACTGTACCAAGAATATACCAGCCCTTTGGGAGAACAGAAGCTGGCAAGAATAAAGACTATCCCTGCTTGGCACTAAGTAGTGTCTCATTATTACAGATTATATAAAACACTGGCAACTGACCAATGCCTAGCTCCCAAATTATCTGCAGCCAAGGAAAGTACTTTAGTCTGTATTTGTTAAAAATATTCTACTTTTTGTCCTTAACTTGCTAGGAACAGTTATTTTTAGTAGGAACCCAATCAACCTTATCAAAATCAAGCATCAAAAATAGACTGGAGAAACACTGAAAGCAAACACTATTTTTAGCTTCTCTGTCTATTCCCTGCAGTTACCCACCAAATTCTGACTGCACAGCCCATGCATGAGTGCTTAGTTATTCTAGGCAGATCCTCCTCGTGACCCTTTTTTTCCCCTGAACACCTGAATGCAGAAAACACTCGATTGATTAAAGATTAATACTGCCGCAAACCATGACAGCTGCCTTTCGTCTGAGTGCTTTTGGGGAGGGGGAGAGTATGGAATGACAGAGCTTGCATCAGTATGCCTCTTGGGGATCTATTACATGGAAAGAAAATTGCTATTTCAATTCCCTTTTGTTGCTAAAAATAGGAGTCCCAATTGATTCAAGCAAACAGGGCACCGGTTTAGCAATGCCAAATTTAGAAACCACTGAAGTCCCTAAGAGTGAACACTAACGCAGTTTAACACATGCCAGCTCATATTTAACAAAGAACAAAGAAGATAAGCATGCAGACTGCAAGTTAATAAGACAGCAGCAACTCCCTGCATTTTTATTAAAGAAAAACAGAAAACTTGGTGTAAAAATAAGACAAATGTGACTTCCACTACAGATTTTACTCATTTAAATAGCTAATAATTAAGCAGAAAAGTTACGGGCACTCAGTAAAAATCTAGAAATTGTATAGGTTTTTTCCACAAATGAAAAGTATTTCTATATAAGACATAAGACATACATGTAAACAGCAGGCTCAGTCTGACAGCCTAATGAGCACACTTTGCATAGTCAGGCTAGAGAATGAGGTTCAGTTCCCAGACCCAGCCACCTATTTGCTACCATTGCTCTGTTCCTGGTCCCATCTTCCTTACACAACCTGTCCTTCAGCGACCTCACCACGGATTTCATTTTCTTCAAATTATTCAAAATAAATTTCACTTTAGCTTGTGGAGCACAAGGAAAGAAAAGTGACCTACAAATCTGCACTAATTTCATTTAGAAGTAAATTTTAAAAATGGTAACATCATGCAAAATTGACAACCTGCAAGATTAAAGATTTAAATAATGACCATCTGCAAAAATGACTTTACTAGAACGACTGATATCAAAGCCACTCAGCTGCAGACTATATTCACGATGCAAATTTCACCAATACCAGCGGAACCAAAAGTGACTAGACTTGCCTAGTTTGATGTCTCAAAGACATGCATTCCTCAAATATTTAATCTGCCAAAAATGTGAGCCAGTATTTTCTCATACAGTGGAAATCTTCATTTCTAGTCTTACATTTGAGTAGTTCTGTATTCAATACATGATCATCTTCATCACAGGAGATTACAACAATCAAAAACAAAACATCTAAAACCACACACCCTTGTCTAATTTACATTCTGCTTCCCACTCTCCCCTTCCTCTAATGAGAGTCCCTCAGGGCTCTGTTCTTGGTCCCCTACTTCTCCTCACACAACCTATCCTTCAGCGACCTCGCCGCTCTCATGGAATTCATCACTATCCCAATTCCAACAACTCAGATATATTTCTCCACTCCTGACCTGGGATGACTCATCATATAAAGCTCAACATGGCCAAAACAGAGTTCATAATCTCTCAAATACAGAGAACAGAGGTCAGAGTCAGAGTTTAAGGCCAGAAGGGACCTCAAGATTATCTACTCGGGCCTCATGTATATTACAGGCCAACACCACCACTCAGCACTAGGGTGACCAGACAGCAAGTGTGAAAAATTGGGATGGAGGTGGGCGGAGAGGGGGAGATAATAGGAGCCTATATAAGAGAAAGACCCAAAAATCAGGACTGTCCTTATAAAATCGGAACATCTGGTCACCCTACCTAGCACCTACACACTAACCCCAACAAATGAAATTTGAGCAAAGTTGTACAGCTCACAGGAAACCAAACTTATGTGCCACAGGGAGAGAATAGGACGGACCAAGGCCTGAGGTAGCAAAGTGTAACTGTCAACATCAACACCATCCACCATGTCACTCAGGCTTACAATTTGGTAGTCATCTTGACTCTCCCCACGCCTTCCTTCCTACAGGCTGAGATGTGAGATTGGACTGACGGAAACAGGAAGGCAGACTGATGAGTTAGAGTACTGATGATAGCTTAGGCCCTAGCAGTGAGATCATCCAGAGAGAAACAGAGCATAAGACACATCCCTGTGAGATCCCTTCAGAAAGTGGAGAGAGGAGAGAAAGAGGATCCATGAATAAAGAGATGCTAAAGGAACAGCCAGAGAGGTAGGAAAATCAGGAGAGGGCAGTATCATGAAAGTTAAGGGATAAGATGTTACTAGGAAGGAGTGATCAATGTCAAAAGCAGCAAGCACGTCAAGGAGGGTGAAAATGGAATAGAAACCCTGAGATTTGACCAGGAGAGGAAAGAAACCTAGGTAAGAGCAATTTCACTGGAACAGAGAAGGTAGAAATAAGGTTGCAAGATATGCAGGATGGAAACTTGAGGCAACAAACAAAGGCAGCACATTTGAGGAGTTTAAAGATGAAAGGAGATAGGAAGTAGCTGTAGAGGAAGTAAGATGAGAGACAGTTCTTGTATATATATTTTTTTAATATATACTTCTTACTGCCCTCCTCTAGAACCAGACTCAGATTTTCAGTTGTCTCCTCCACAACTGAAAAACACCATGAATTAAAATACTCCAAGCAGTTAACATACAACATGTTACATAACACGAGGATATCAGGCACTTACTGGTGCATGAAAAGTCAAGCTCTATTCTCACCTCAACATTTTTATTCAAGCCATTCAAACATGTCTCCATTTCAACAGATCAAAGAATAAGTTCCTTTGAGCCCACCTAAGGCACAGCTCCAAAGGGATAAAGGAGTTCAGGAGAACTGTTAGTTTCTCAAGGGGGGGAATATTAAAGGCACAACTGCAAACCATCCCAATGTGGAGGAAAGATGGGAAGAATAGTAGGAGGCCAATATAGTAATATTGAAATATTAATAACTTGAAAATCAAAAAGGAATCTTACAAAAAGTGGAAACAGATGAATTGCTAAAAAGGAGTACAAAAGAATAGCACCGGCAGGTAGGGACAATATCAGAAAGGCTAAAGCTCAAAATGAGTTACACCTCGGCAGAGATATAAAAGACAATAAGAAGAGGTTCTTTAAATACACATTAGGAGCAAGAGAAAGGAAGAAAAAGCATAGGTCCTCTACTTGGCAGGGAAGAAGAGCTAATAACTGATGACCTCAAGAAGGCGGATGTATTTAATTTCTATTTTGCTTCAGTCTTCACTAAAAAGATTAATGATGACCAAATACCTAACAAAACAAGCCAAAATAGGGAAAGAACTGATTAAAAAATAGTTCAGTAATTAGATATATTCAAATTGGCAGGGCCTGATGAAATTCATCCTATGGTACTTAAGGAACTAGCAGAAGCAACCTTGGAACTGCTAGTGATTATCTTCAAGAACTCTAGGAGGCGGGTGAGGTCCCAAAGCACTGGTCAAGGGCACACTAAGCATTTATCTTTAAAAGGGGGAACAAAGAGAGCCCCAGGTATTATAGACCACACAACCTAACTTCAATATCTGGAAATATACTGGAACAAATTATTAAACAATCCATTTGTAAATACCCAGAGGATAAGGGCATAAGAAACAACCAGCACAGATTTGTCAAGGACAATTCATGCCAAACCAACCTAATTTCTTTCTTTGACAAGATTACTAGCCTACTGGATGCAGGGAAGCAGAAGATGTGATATATCTTGGTTACAGTAAGGCTTTTGACACAGTGCCACATGACATTCTCATAAGCAAACTAGGGAAATATGGAGTAGATGAAGTTACTATAAGGTGGGTGTACAACTCATAGAACATAGATGATCATAGAACATCAGGGTTGGAAGGGACCTCAGGAGGTCATCTAGTCCAACTCCCTGCTCAAAGCAGGACCAATCACCAATTTTTGCCCCAGATCCCTAAATGGCCCCCTCAAGGATTGAACTCACAACCCTGGGTTTAGCAGGCCAATGCTCAAACCACTGAGCTATCCCTCCCCCCTCATAGTCAAAGATTAGTTATCAATGTTTTGATGTGAAATTGAGAAGGCATATCTGGTGGGTGTCCCACAGGGCTCAGCCCTAGGTCTGGTGCTATTCAATATTTTCATTAAAGACTTGGACAATGGAGGGGAGCATATGCTTATACAATCTGTAGACGACACAAAGCTGGGAGGGGTTGCAAGCACTTTGGAGGCCAGGATTAGAATTCAAAATGCTCTTGACAAATTGGAGAATTGTCTGAAATCAACAAGATGAAATTCAAAAGATAAGTGCAAAGTACTTCAGTTAGGAAGGAAAAATCAAATGTACAACTACAAAATGGGGAATAACTGGCTAAGTACTGCTGAAAATGATGTGGGGGTTATAATGGATCACAAATTGAATGAGTCAGCAATGTGATGCAGCTGTGAAAAAATAATATTCTGGGGTGTATTAACAGGAGTGTTGTATATAAGACAGGGAATGTAATTGTCCCACTTTACTTGGCACCAGCGAGGCCTCAGTTGGAGTGCTGGGTCCGATTTTGGGAGCCACACTTTATGAAAGATGTGGACAAACTGGAGAGTCCAAAGGAGAGCAACAAAAACAAAAAAGGTTTAGAAAACCTGACCAATGAGGAAAGATTTAAAAAACTGGGCATGTACAATCTTGAAAAAGAAAACTGAGGGGGTATCTGATCACAATCTTCAAACACGTTCAGGGCTGTTGGAAACAGGACAGTGATCAATTGTTCTCCATGTCTGCTGAAGGGAGGACAAGAAATAATGGTCTTAATCTGCAGCAATGGAGATTGAGTTTAGATATTAAGAAAATCTTTCCAAATATAAGGGTAGATAAGTACTGGAATCAGCTTTGAAAGGAATTTGTGGAATCCCCATCTTTGGCAGCTTTTACGAACAGGTTGAACAAACACCTCTCAGGAATGGTCAAAGTTTACTTGGTCCTGCCTCAGAGCAGGGGGCTGGTCTTGATGCTCTCTTGAGGTCTCTACTCCTAGGGGCATTCTGCACCAAAAAATTAAAAATTCTGAAAATTTTATTGGTCAAAATAACACTACATAATCAAGCCAGTTTCAATTATTTTGGTAATTTATTTCAAAATATCTTTCAGCAAGTGTGTCTGTAATGACAGAGACACACAAAAATTCCCCCAGCAGTAGAGGGTTAAGAAACCCCTATGACAACCCAGTTCCTGTTTCTCTGCCCCCTTACCCCCACCCCACGGAGCCCAACCAGGAGGCCAGAAACTCACACCCCCTCCTCCCCATGGCCCAGCCGCAGGAGCCCCCCCAGCCAATACACCCAAACCTCCTTTCCAGAGAGCCAGGTGCACCCCCCCCACCCTGGGCCAGATACCTACTCCCCCTGTGGTGGCCCCCTTCCACCATCACCCCCAGAGCCCAGGGATCCAGAGGAAGAAAAAGCCTGATGCCTGGTCCCAGGCTTGCATGGAGTTTCCTGTGCGCCACCCTCTCAGGGTTGCCAGGCATCCGGTTTTCAGTCAGTACACCCGGTTGAAAAGGGACCCTAGTGGCTCCAGTCAGCACGGCTGACTAGGCCATTAAAAGCCCAGTTAGTAGCACAGGCAGGCTTCCTACCCAGCTCCAAGCAACTCCTGGGAAGATGCTGACATCTCTCTCTGGCTCCTAGGCTATGGGATGGCCACAGGGACTTTGCACGCTGCCCCCACCCCCAGCACCAGCTCAGCAGCTACACTGACCAGGAATCGCAGCCAATGGGAGCTGAAGGGGCAGTGCCTGCACATGTGGGTAGCACACAGAGCCATGTGGTCATGCCTCTGCCTAGGAGCCAGAGAGATGTCACTGCTTCCCAGGAGCCACCTGAGGTAAGCACCTACCGGAGTCCGCAACCCAAGTCCTCTCCTGTACCCCAAACCCTGGCCCCACCCCAGAGCCCACACCCCCAGCCAGAGTCCTCACCCCCCCTGACACCCCAACTCCTTGCCCAAGCCCAGAGCCCCCTCCTGTACCCCAAACCCCTCATCCTTGGCCCCATCCCAGAGCCTGCAGCCAGAGCCCTCATCCCCTCTCCCACCCTGCCCCAGCCCGGTGAAATGAGTGAGTGAGCGAGGGTGGGGGAGAGCGAGTGACAGAGAGAGGGGCAATGGAGTGAGCGGGGGCATGGCCTCGGAGAAGGGGCAGAGGAAGGTTGTTCGATTTTCTGCAAATAGAAAGTTGCCAACCCTACACCCTCTCCTTCCGTTAGGGCATGCAGGGAAATGCAGCTGCCAGGAACCTTCTAGCTCCCTCTACCTCCCCGAAGCAGTGTCTTCTATGTGCAAGTTGGGCTCTGCCGGGTCCAGTGGCCCCTAGTGGCAACTAGTAGCACTGCAGCCCATTTCTGTGGTGGAAAGGAAATTCTGCGCACACAGTGTTAAATTCTGCAGAATTCTGCATTGTGCAGTGGTGTAAAATTCCCCCAGGAATATCTCTTCCAATTCTACATTTCTACGATTCCATGACATCAGTGGAAAAAAGTCCAAAAAGGCAACTGTTCAGAATATAGTTTTATTGAAGTAATATCACATGCATACAAAAATCATGCAACTTTCAACCCCTGAAGAGGGGATTTGTTGCCTTATGTAACAGAAATGCCTCTGATGGCAGAATATACTCTCTCAAACTGCTTTTGCACTTTTCAGAATGCTTCTACCTAGCCACTTCCTAATGCCATTGATTTTCCTATGTACTCCTCCATGGAAATCACTTTAAATCACTCTATGCATGTTTCATTTACATTGTGGTAGTATCTAGGAATGCCACTCATTGAATAGGACCCCTCTGTTCTTGTACGAACACTATAAAAAGATGGTCCCTACCTCAGACCTTACAATCCAAAAATACATTGTAAATCTCTTCTCCCAATCTCTCCCTAAAACCTACTTCTTCCACAAAGCTTGTCAATGATTGCCTATATAAACTTCCCAAATTTCTGCTCGTGACTAGGTACCATCACCTAGTGTACTTTGTGTGCCTGAACTGTACAGCCTGTATAAACTAGACTGTGCAGCTCCTTGAGGGGAGGAACACATTTGTTAGTGCCATGTCAAGCACACTGCTCTCAATAAAATGAATTCTAAAATGATAGGGAGGAGACTTATTAGGTCGTCTAGTTAAGGACCTGTCCTTGCAGTGTAGTTTCTAGTGCTTAGCCCAATACAATTTTAGTGTTTCAAGCAATAAGATTTACACTACTTCCCTTACAAAACTATCCCATAGTTTAAGATCTCACCACCAGCCTAAAATGTCCCTTGAAACAAGGAATAATGGGGTGGTATTAAATACTCTTTTACCAGAGTGTACTAGCCACTTTGCAAGATCCCAAAATATGAAATGTCACATCACCTTACCACAGTTTGTCTATCACAACAGAATAATGTTCCAAAATATCTAGAATAGCTTCTTAACTATATAGATATATATCCTTTATACATTCCAAGTTTGTGTTTTTCACAAAGGATAAAAAACCCTTCTCTCTCAAAAGAAATGCCACTTTAAGATCAATGTGCTTTTTGGGGAACAGAGATGGAGGTCAGACTGGGGAGACATAAGTAGGCATCACAATCCATTTATTTTCCCCTCACATGCACGAGAACAGTTCACCCATAATACACAATAAGTGGAGCTGCGTAAGCAGCTGCGTACAGAAGAAGATGAATGAACTGTGTGACGCTAAAGATCTGTGAATTCAAGAATCTAATGCCTGAATCGAAATCAAGCTCCCCATCCCCCTCAAGACTCGTATACAGCACGACCTAAAAGGAGAGGACAGAGGGGAAAAAAATCTGGTCTCTCTGACACCTTTATAAAAAGTGATGGCCTGTCACCCGGACGCTGATGAATATTTTTACAGGATAAAAATGGCAACCTAGAGTCTAAAAATAAAACGCTGTGCTGCAGACCTGTCTGGTTCAGCTACACCACTGGAATACAAACACACTCCCTTGCTGGTATCTTGACTAAGATTTCACAATGAAGGAGAAGGGGGAAAAAAATGTAGAACCAATCTTTTATTTAGAGGAGTAGGAATTTTTACATGGATTTAGATGAGCATGATGTTTTTCTTGCATTGTACAATTACAATTTAGTTTTATACTGGAATTTTTTTAAAAACTGATATGAATGACCGTCAGATTTCCTCACACTGTCAAAAGAAAATTCCTCCACAGCCTCCCCAAATACAACAAGAGTATATTTATCAGTGTCTTGTGTATTAATTTATAATACCAATTAGCTATGAATTTTTTTTCTGCAAAACTACACTGTCTTAATGTCTATACTACAATCGCCAAACATCCTTTGAGATGGAAGAAAAAACCTACTACTTCATTTTGCACCAGAACTTAGAATAAAAAGCTATTAACTAAAATGCATAATGAGTGACCATCGTTCTCTAGAAACACTAATTTATCAAGTCTCTCCACACTGCAGACAAGCTGTCTTATGCAGTGAAGTTTCTATTCTTGGTAAGTGATGCAATAGCTGTAAGGGCTCTCCCAGAGCCCTTCATTTAACAAAATCAAACTTTGAAATAATGTTATAAGATGCCTAATAAACCTGCATTATGTCACCTTTCCATTCCCTACATCCACACAGAAAAAACCTGTTTTCAAAAGTAGAATCATTTAGTGAAAATCTGAATTTCACACAAAGTGTAAGTATATATATTCATTAGAGAATATAACTTTACTGCACATCACAGGAGAAAGTTGCATATCACTGTATGGGGATTTTCTGACCTCTAAATTTGTTAGAATATGAAACAGCTTGGTTCCTTTTCTAAATTTCTGTGAAGACGTCCAAAAACAATACAGAGCTAATACAAGGTTTAATACTTTCAAAAGCTAATTCTATTCTTAGAGATCTCTTAAAAAAATTTATAACTAAGATGCACTTTCCCTATGTGACTGCATATATTTCAACAGCTAAACCATTTCAAGATGAGAAGTTTTAAAAACTCTAAAATAGAAGAGTTGTCCATGCCAGCGTACATTTCAAAAATGCAATACTGTTAAGTCTAAAGCTAGAACCACAAACTGTTTGTTTGCAGTACATTACATTGCCCTTTGACATCTGATCTGGTACTGGAAAACATGGCTCTTATAAGTTTTTAAAAAATTCCACGCTTCCTGTTTTAAGCAGGCTGAAAGAGTGGAGGGACATCATGACATACCATGGCTGGGCTGGGCGCCGGGGACGGGTTTGGGGCCAGGAGTGGGGCGGCAGCCAGGGGCTGAGGCCGGGGCGTGGTGCTGGTGCCAGCAGCAGAGCCGGAGCAAAGCCCAGGCTGGCTGCCCAGCTCCGAAGGCAGCAGGCGCAGAAGTAAGGGTGGCATCGTATTGTATTGCCACTCTTACTTCTGCACTGCTGCTGGTGGGAAGTCGCCTTCAGAGCTGGGTGCCCAGCCAACAGCCACCGCTCTTTGACCACCCAGCTGTGAAGGCAGCACAGAAAGAAGGGTGGCAATATTGTGACCCCCCCTGCAAATCCCTTTTGGGTCAGGACCCCCGTTTGAGAAACGCTGGTCTCCCCTGCGAAATCTGTATAGTATAGAGTAAAAGCACACAAAGACCAGATTTCATTGGGGGGGGGGGGGCAGGGAGGGAGAAGCAGATTTCACAAACCGTGACGCATTTTTCATGACAGTGAATTTGGTAGGACCCTATATACAGGAGTCTGATACTGGCAAAAGATGTTGGGATGCCAACTCTGGGAACTGAGGTCCTTTATCCTCAGAACATATGCAAAATGAGCAGCAACAGTGAGTGAAGACTTCCACCACACTTTCCTGCCTATGGGTTTCACATTTCCCTGGAGGAACCATCACTAGCTGTGAGAGAGGAGTTTAGTCCCCATGGTCAATCCTTGACTTCTCTGCTGAGATAGCCAAGGGGTGCCAACTGGTAGCCATTTATAAGACACACAACCCCTCGAGACTTGAAACATGTCTGCCCTATATGAAATAAGGGTTTCAAATGGAAGTCAGACAGTAACAATTTGGGTTAGGTTTGCGCCGGTACCTACAGGTGAAAGTTTATGCACCCCCATCGTCTCCTCTCCCCTACTTGTTATACAGGACAAATTTTTCTAAATCTTGGACCCCCTATACAGAATAAGAATATACAAAAGAGCAGTATTCTTGCTAAAGTTAATACACTTACATTAAAAAGGTGACACATCTGGGGTAATGAGTATTTTGAACCCATCAGAACAGAGACACTAAAGTTATCTGTGTTTATCTGTTGCTCCAGACAACAACAAAGTTTAAGAAAAACTCCCCAGAAAAACTTGTGGCTTAAAATGTAGAGGATGTAGCTGCAGTCTCACCAAACTGCCCCAAGCAACAGCTGAAACAGCACTAGCTTGGGATAAAAACTGAGAACTTCCTCCCACAGATACAAAAATGCTGTCTACGTAATACTCCCAGTCCCAAGGAAGGTGACTGGCCCATTTACACTAAGCTACAATTGGTTTTCAAGCCATGAGTTACTCACTCAGTGATAAAAGACACGTGGAAATTAAATAAAATTTTGCTACAGTTCTGTTAAAACCACAACCAAGGACACACAAAGTCAGAGGTTAAGTGCCCTTCTTAGGACATATCTACACTTGAAATGCTACAGTGTCACAGCTGCAGCAGTGCAGCTGTAGCACGTCAATGTAGACACTCGCTACAGCCACAGGAGAGGTTCTCAGTCAGCATAATTAATCTCCCTGAGAGGTGGTAACTAGGTCAAAGGACAAATTCTTCCATCCATCTAGTGCTGTCAACACTGAGGGTTAGATCGGCTTAACTACATCACTTAGGGGTGTGGATTTTTCACACCCCTGAGCAATGTAGTTGGTCAGCTTAACTTTTGAGTGTAGACTTGGCCTTAGCTTCGCTGTGATGTCAAAGTATCACAGAAGAGGACTGCCCTCAAATACTATCTTTATGTAATTTGCTAATAAAGAAATGCAATGACAACTGCTGGCAAAAGTTGATGCTCCTAACATATCTTTCTCTAGTTGCCAAGATGCCTACATGTTAAGAATATGTTGTCATTTAAAATTAGACTTCCGATATTAAGAGGTGCTCTAAAAAGTCTTTGAATCAAAGTGAATAAAAGCTAAAAGTTTTGTTAAAATAAAGCACTAAACCCATCTTCCTCAGTATCCTGGGTGCAACCAAAATAAAGGAGGGGCAATCTGTAAATTTTTGTATGAACCATGTTTTACATTCAAGGTATTTTTTCCCCAACACTGCACAAAGGATAAAACACATTTGCAATTTGTACCATATAGGAACTCTCCCCCAACTGCCTTGCTTTTGTGCCTTGCAGTTTTTAAACAGATGCTTAAACTTCAACCACACCTTAAGGAAAAAAAATCTCCACTGTCAGAAAGATTTCTAAAGTACTCAACAGCACCCTCTAGCCAGATATTTTCTTTTAAGAAACACAACAGCTAATTGCTTGAACTGAGCAAAAGTTGCCATTCATAAAAAATGGTTACAAAGAAATTGTCTTTCATAGTCATTAAGTAGCCCACCCCCAGAATTCAGAGACTGAGGGCAGGGCTACTTTAGAGTTTACAATGGTACAGCTGCACTGATGCAGCTGCATCACTATAAACTCTGTAATGTAGCCATTCTAAGCTGACAGGAGAGAGCACTCCCATTGGCTTAACTACTGCAGCCCCCGCAAGCAGCAGAAGCCATGTCAGCAGGGGAAGCTATCCCACCGACATAACACTGTCCATACTGGAGCTTATGTCTGTGTAACTCATGTCACTCAGGCGGATGAATAAATCATAAGAAGTTATTATAAATTATGCAGACATAAAATGTAGCATAGACATACCCTTAATTATTCATCTTTGTCTCTTTGGCCCCAAAATACAACCCAATTCACCTAAAAAAGCATATATTTGAAGAATTCTGAGTAATTTTCAGTCTCCTTCAATTTTTCCTGCTATTAATTAGTTTGACTTGAATCGTCTGGAAGTTTGACTAAGTGTCTAGAAAACCTTATTTTGTATATGGATTGGGAGAGAAACATCTCACCAGTTTCCCTTGTTTAACACACCTTATGAAAGTACTATAATTTGGAAAGCGATAAAGGGCTCTCTTATATAAAATGTTATATACTTTTAACAGCAAATTTTAGGGAGGATTTTCATCCTATTGTATAGTTTCCATTTTAAGATTATCCTAAACAGGTTTTTAAAATTTTGTTTTGTTCTTTTACAAAATGACATTGATGCCAAATATTTTATATTTGAGATTCAAGGGAAATCTCTGTCAAAAGATAAAGAGCAGGCATAGCCAAACGGCAGCTCAAAAGCCACATGCAGCTTTTTTTCAGTTAAAGTGCGGCTCGCAGAGTCCCCCATACTCCCCTATTTTCTGCCTACCAGACTGGGGGAGGGAAGCTTGGGACTTCTGCCCTGCAGGGGGAGGGGGAGCCCCATGTGAGGCACCTGTCGGGGCTCAAGGCTTCAGCCACGAAGCCCCAAGCCTAGGTAGGCATCTTCCACAGGGCTGAAGCCCGGAGCCACTCCCACCTCCATAGGGCAGAAGCTCCAAGCTCCAGCAGGTGCCTACTGCAGGACAGAAGTCCTTATACCCCTCTCTCTGCAAGGCAGAAGCCCCAAGTCCCTAGTCCCACCACGGGGCTGATGCCCCAAGCCCCAGCAGGCACAACTCCGAGGACTGAAGCCCTGAGCCCCAACAGGCATGCCTGGCTCTCAAATTTCTGAAGACTATCATATGTGGCTCAGAAAGTATGGCCACCCCGATATAGAGTACATTTCTTACCAATATTAAATGTAACAGCAATTGTAACAGCAACAGGGCTCCTTGCAATTATTTCATTCTTAGTGATTAATAACTTGCAAAGCTCTTTCTTGATGGAAAACGTCTCAAATTTTTCTACACAAAAGAAACTACCATAAAGCCTCCTTAAATCTTTCAGCTACGATTGATTTGATGCACTTTATTCACCCTGGAAGAACACAGAGACAGAGGAAGTGCCTGTGGGCATTGCACGGGCATCAGCATGCTGTGTTCAGCAACCCTCAGCCCCCCCCGCCCCCTCCCCTCCGTCAGCAGCACATGGACTAGCCAATGTTCTTGTCACATGACACAGCTCGGTCCTCTAGGGCTCAGTCACATCCAGTCACCATTCATACAGATGAGTCCACTGCTCACAGAAACTACCACATTCATGCCAGCAGCCCTAACACATGAATGGCGCCCTGCTTGATTCATAAAAGTGGCAATGATCAATTCACAATGTACTGTTAGTTTCACTAATAAGTTGAAGCAAAGACAAAGGAAAATTCTTGCTTTTGATCACGCACGAGGAAACCCACAGCAAGTTTTAAAGAAAGGTTTTTTTAAAAAATAAAAGGCATCTTGAATAATAATAAACTAAAACCTGAGTTAATGACAGGGAAACCCCCAGTCATAAACTCATCAACCACAAAGGGGACAACGTAATGTTTCCGTTTGGCTTGTGTGAACCTCTCCAGATTGCCTGATGCGAGTGTTTCATAATATGAAAAACATGATAATATAAAGGACAAAAAAAAGAGGGGACATGTCATGTCACCAATTATCTAATATGTAAAGGAGAACAGGGCTCACTGCAGAGAGAGCATTTCTCTGATGCTTTTTCCACATGGAAGCACTGACAGGTTTGTGTGTGTGCGCATGAGGGGGCTTTGCACAGGGCAGTTCTGTCATTGGGGAAGTTGAGATGAAAGAAGGTTAACCCTTTGGTGATAAGGGTTAAGATTTCTCCAAAGGGCATTACACTTGGAAGCGTGCAAGAGAGAATCCCTACAGGGCAGGGTCAGATACCACGAAATTTCCCCTTCTCTCTCTCTCTCACACAACAGTACTGCAGCCCTGTCACCATATGCAAGGTAACAATGAGAGAAAACCTGCCCCCAATTTTCTCCTCCCTATTGTAAGAAACATATCTAGTTTCATCAGTACATTTTGTGCATATCAGTCAAGATGTAACATGTAGAAAGTGTTTAAATGAATTTTGCGAATTAGTCATTTCTTATATATTATGTAGTTTAAATTTTACCATAATAGGTGTACATTATCCAAAAAGCCATGCAGCTATCACCTTAATTATTGTGCTCAATTGACAAAGTACTTATATGATTGTAGAGATCAGTGGTTTGAAGGGAACACTGTTAGCCTGTATCCATCACTGCAAAGTCAAAGTCATTTTACAGGTTAGCCAACAGGGGATGCTATGTAGCAATGCATTCAGAGCTGCTCTTTCTGTAAACTGGATAGTAAACAAGCTCATCATAGATATGCAGAAACTTTCAAGATAAATGGCTTTTTTCACTAAAAAGGTTAGGATAGATAATGCACCAATATTAAGCTAAACTGATTTACTGCATTGGTCATTTCTGTAACAGTTTGATACCCATGTGCTTACTTGAGTCATACAAACTTCTTCAAGGTGTGTGGTCCCTAATCTGTATTCCACACATAGGTACGCAAACGCTCGCGAGACCAGAGATTAGTAACAAATAGTGTCCATTGGTCTGTGCACGCGAGACCAGAGATTAGTAACAAATAGTGTCCATTGGTCTGTGCCTGTGCACAGTTGCTCTCCTTGTGCCCAGAACTGAGGGCACAAAGGGCAGCACAGACCAATGCCTCTCCAGTTCTCTCTCTTACTGTGAATCAGATAAGCTTTGAAGCAGAGGGTGAGGAAGGCAAGTAACAACACAGAAAGGGACCACGCATCTTGAAGAACCTCCAATTTTCGGCAATTAACCTCCATTTCGCCTTCAAATTGTGGTCCCTTTGCATATTCCACATGTGGATGATTGCTAAACAATATACAAACACAAGAGGGATGCAAGGATGCAGCTACTATGTATGTTTAATACTGCTGTCCCCAGTTTCATACATGTTTAATACAGCTGGATCTGCAGAAGCCTGGACTAGGGTGCAATGCTTTGTAAAGGTGTGGATGGCGCCCCATGTACCTGCCTTACAAAACATACAGTATATCTGCAGAAAAAAGGCCAACATCCATCTGACCACAAGGGAATGCAGTCTTTTCTCTTCATTGGAAGCATAAGGTTTTGGAAAGAATACTGGTAAATGAATAGGGTGGCTCACGTGAAACTCAAATTACCTTGCGGATTAATTTTGGGTGGAGGCAAAGGGAGAGATTCTCTCTATGAAATATGGCAGGTCAGCCAGGAGTGCTCCCAGTTCACTCACACATCTGGCTGATGTGATGACAACAAAGATGGTAACCTTCATGGAAAGAATATGTGGCCAATGCTTAGAAGTATGGCCTGTTCCCTGCTGCAGCCCAGTGGATTGGAGAAGCTCTCTACTACCCCCCTCCTTGCTGTAATGATCCCCTGGCTATACCGAACGAATGGCTTGGATAACCCAGTGGTTAGTTAGAGTCAGGGTGTAACGTACTATATTTGACTCTATGCTTTCTTTCACATATAGTGCCATTCCCCCATCAGCATGACTTGGGTCATTCCTATATATATTTTGTACCCTGGTATTACAGAGTGCCATTGATTATCATAATTCCACCAAATTTCTGTGATGCCTATTATAGCAATATCCTCATTTAATACCAGGCATTTAAGTTCACCCATCTTAATATTTAGATTTGTTGCACCTTTATATAAGTACTTATAAAATGTGTCTCTTTTTAGCTGTCTGCCATTATCTGATGAAACTGAATGGGACTCTTTCATTGGACTATTTCTCATCAGATCCTACCAGCAGAGGCAGATTAAGGCTTCCTGTGGTCCTGGGCCAGAGCAAGTTGGGGGCACCTCCCCGCTCCTTCCGCCTGCAACCCTGTCCCCGTTCCACCCCTTCTACCTGTGGCCCCAGCCACAGCTCCATCCCTTTCTGTTCCTTTCCCAGGGCCTGCCCCTGTTCCACCCAGGGTCCCCCCATTTCACCCCACCCCCCACTGCAGCCCCGCAACCCCTTTTGCTCCTTTCTGCTCCCCACCCACTACGGCCCCAAGACCGGAGAAGCTCTGTCCCAGTGCCGTGGTCCCAGGGTGCAGCAGAGAATGAGAGCTCTTCCAGCTCCAGGGCCGCAGTGGGCATTCAGGTGCTGGGCTTCCCCTACCACCCGCATGCTTCTGTGGGGGACCAGGGTCGAGGCACTGAGACTTCTCTCACCCTGCCCACCCGCGCTTCTGCCGGAGAGTGGGTCTGGTGTGGGGGCTTGCCCTGCCGCCCTGCGATTTCTGTCGGGGATGGGGACCACTGCAGGGCGGGGAGGAGGGGCTTGCTCTGATGGGTACAGGGCCCGCTGAAGAGTGGGGACTTCCCCCATCCCACAGCTACTGCCATGGACAGGGTCCGCAGCAGGGAGTCTTCCCCCATCCCACAGCTGGGGATGGGGTTGGAGGCCCCTGGCCAGTGCTGCGGCCACAGAGCACCATCAGGGTGTGGGGGCTTCACACACACACACACACACACACACACACACCAGCCCAGTGACTAATCCGCCACTGCCTACCTGTACTTTATCATCTTCTATCCTCTCCTCCTTACTGGGACATACAGAATCCCCATTAATAGATCCTCCCCTAAGTGATGTCTCTGTCCCAACTGTGTGCTCCTCCACATATGCCACCGACCCACAAGGCAGGTGCTACTCTCAGTATTAAAAATTGGATAGCCCCCACTCTGCAACTTTCTTTGTTCAGTTTTGTTTTTCTGGCTTTGTTTTTTTTTTTAATCCGGATGGGGGGATATTGCCTTAAATTTAGAGAATATCAATCAGGTGTATCTAACTTTTCCATAGACACTCTAAAAACTCCCTCACAGAGCTTCCATTATCTGCTCCTGCTTCCTAGCTCCTCTGGTTGTTTAAAAACTGGCTTTTTAAATCCCTGTTCTCTCTCAGTAGCCCCACCCCCTGGTTAAGGGGTGCTAAAGGACTTAGGGATCAAAGCCTTTGTAAGAAGCTCTCAGCCTTGCCTAGCAGGCCACTGGGCTCAACATACAGCCCCCCCAAACAAACAGACCACACTATATATTTCAGTCAAGCAGTAAGCACATCACAAAACACACACACTAAGGACAAACTCACTCCAAGTGTCACGTAGTCCCTCCTCCTTCATCTGGAGAACTCCCTTGCAAAACTCCCGTTTGCTAGCTCCACTAGCTAGTTGCAAGCTAGGTGAACTGACTTCAGCTCCAGGAGACTGATATGCATTCTGGCCTCTGAAAGGAACCATATGCCTTGCACAGTTTGATTGTCCATGTGGGCTCTCCATCCAATGAGAATGGTCGTGTTGGGTGTGGGTGAAAGGAAAGGAACTCCCGCTCACACTTTTTCCAGTTTTGTCCACCATACAAGAGAAGCTCTGACCTTTTGAGGGACTTATCTTGGTATTCAAGTTGTCCCTGTCTGATAAGTAAACAGACTGGAACCAGGCTTGCAGGTAGCACAGATGAAGCGTGGCAAACAGCTTTATGTATGTATATGCAACTATGTTGCCTAATAAGGAAAGACATACATTGACTGTGGTGACAAGGTGGGTGAGGTAACATCTTTTATTGGACCAACGTCTGTTGGTAACAGAGATAACAGAAGTTGATCCAATAAAGATATCACCTCACCCACCTTGTCTCTCTAATATCCTGGGACCAACACGGTTACAACTAACAGTCCCTTGTAGTTAGTAATTCTGAATTGGAGGCTGGTTGATGAAAATACTTTCCTCTCCAGAAAGTCAAGGTGTTTAGAGCCCTGGTCAGTTGGAGTAGTCTTATAGTACTGTATCCTGGACCTCTCAATAAGGAGTTGGGCACTGGGTGAGTAAACAGGAACTCTGCCACTTTAGCTGGCTCGAAATAGCATTTTTTAGCCCTTTTCAGGGTAGGAAACAGATGGCAGGAATATGCCACACAGTCATGGTGGGTTCCAAAAAGGCCTCATTAACTGGGAGAACCACCCTACTAGGGCCAGGGGTTGCAGAATGTCCAAGAGACTGTATTGTGTCTTATGGACCTCCTTAAGAGTGATCTGGCCCTCAGCTGCCAAGCTCTGCAAAAGCTTTTGGTACTGCCTGTGGTCATCAGGCAGGGAATGGAATGAAGGAGCAACTGGATCACCAGCAGAGGAGGATGACATACCTGTTGAAACCAGCAGATCTGGCTTGACCGCCTCCTCCCCTGCAAACTCCGATGGAGCTGGTTGGCACGGACTCTGAGAAGGCCAGTGCAATTCTTGTACTGATCCAGGGTATCTAGTGTACGGATCCCAAGGAGCCCACAGGCCCACTATGGAGGATTGACCGGCTGTGGTGGCCCAAATGGCACTGGGTACCAATGGTTCTCTGGGTAGTCATAACAGGGAATTACGGGAGGAAAGCAGCTTCAAGACCTCATATGGGTTCAGTCCAGGCTGGCCTCCCTCAGGAGGGAAGACTTGTTTGGAACATCAGATTTGTGCAATAAGAAGGCAGGTTCCTGGCTATACCAGCAGAAGAATGCTCTGGCTTATGGATATGGTAGGGGAGGATCCTCTCCTCCTTAAGGTAGTTTCTTCTGATGTTGAAATGTCTCTGAGGAGGACCAGGCCCAAAAGGAGAGGAAATTCCAGATGTGGTAAGGCAAAAATATCCTCTGATAAGGTAAAAGTTTCAGTCCTTCCCAAGGTTCAGGGAATCCCAGAGGTCAGAACCAACAGATCCAGCACATCCAATTACTTGGCACTTGAGGATGCCACCCAGAATGTGCCGGAACCATCAAACAGGGTCCAACATGTCAGAGCTACCGGGTGCCAATCTCTCAGCCTATGAGATGGAGTTGGAGCCAGAACTATCAGGTTCTTCTTTCTTCATCCCATCTTGAATAGAAGATTTATGCAATCTTAATTCCTTAAGACCTGCGCACAAGGACTCACCTGTCTGGGACTAAGACAGGAAAAGATCTTTTCTCAGAGGCGGATTTGGACGAGAATCTGTCTTTATTCTTATGATCTTGTCCCCTACTTTTGTGTGAGGGTTTCTTAGGCTTAATGGTTCTGGCCTCAACTCTAGAGCTCATGCTCGGAGGGGCACTGCTCACAATCAGAGGCTGCTATATGGGGAGTGGGGGGGTCTCCCTGGCCTGGATCTGACTGGGGTCTTATGAATTTCTCCATGAGGTGTTTCTACAGACAGAACTCTCACCCCCTCACAGGTTCAAGGAGGGAAGGAACAGCAGATACTGCACTTGGTGGCTATGTGAGATTCCACAAAGCAGTATTGATGTGTGTCACCAACAGAGAAGGAACAGGGGCAGGAGATATGGTTCTAAAACTCCAGGATTCTAGGCATAGTCCTTTCTTTGTGGGAAAAAGCTCCCTGAGATAGGTAAAACTAAACAAAACCCTACTAGCTATACAACACTAAAACACTAAGGCTAAGATTACTAAAAACTATTTACAACATATATTTACATATTCTGAATATAGAGGAAGATCATTTTGGACTCAGAGGATTCCGATTCAGGCCATGCGGCGGTAAGAAGGAACTGGAAAGGCACCAGTTCATGTCATCATTTATGCCCTGGATTCAGTACACAAGGAGAGCAACTGTGGAGGGGCAAACCAACTGACACTACTTGCTACAAATCTGTGGTCTCAAGTGCATGAAGAGCATGTGTACCCACATATGGACACATACAGGGACCAGCGCTCAAAGAAGAACCAGCAGATGCAGAAAAAATGTTAACTTCAACGTTTTCCATGCAAATATGTATCAAAATGTTATTATAGGCAGACCTGGTAACTCTGCTTAATGTCAAGAAGGCCTAGCACTTCCCATTCTAAGCCCTTGTTTTCAGTTGTTTATAAGACTTGGGCAAGCTAACTGTTCAGGCTGAGATTTCCCATACCTGGCGTGTGCCTCAGGGTGAATTTTTTAAAGAAAATTTAAGCTGAAACAGTTCAGACATTCCTGATAATGATAAAAGGGAAAAAAAGATACATTTTGCCCACGTTTAAAAAAAAAAGGGGGCGGGGGGGCGCCTTGAAATTCACCAGATAATCTCCCAGGTGTCAGGGATGTGTCTTTTACCATCCCTGTGAAAATTCACCCTAAGTTATTCAAGTTGTAAGCCTCTGGAGAAAAAATAATTGTTCACACATGCTCAGCAGAGGCTTGATAGAATCTTCAGAGACTTTAGCAGTCAAACTATCTACACCGAGCATGTTTCATTTCAGAGGTGCAATGGTTGAGCAGAACTTCCCCTGCAAATTTTCCTCCAAGCATCTGGGAAGTGGGGGCATGAAGAGAGAGTGTACCATGGCGTCTGGCATTGGAACGAAGGACTTGTCTATACTTAAAATGCTACAGCAATGCAGCTATACTGTTGCAGCTACGCCACAGTAGCCCTTCAGTGAAGACGTTTCTTCCACTAGCATATGTACTCCACCTCCCCAAAAGGTGGTAGCTACATTGACAGGGAAGCCCCCCATCGACATAGCAATGTCCACATCGGTAGGTCAGTGTAGAAACTGTGCCAGTCAGGGCTGTGGATTTTCCACACTCCTTAGCAACAGTTATACTGACATAAGTTGTTTGTGTAAACAAAGCATAAGAGCTGTGCGGTCAGTGTTCCCCTCCCCCATCTGAGCCAGATCCCAGACAGCTTCAAGGATGAAGCATCCTAACCGGAAAGAAGAGGGAGATAAACGCTAGGGGAAGGACAGGAGTCAAGGAAAGGGCAGCAAGGAGCAGAGGGGGACAGGGACAGAAGGGTCTATAATCACTAAAGAAAACACCCCTCCAGAACCTGGAATTCAATTCACGAGTCTTGACTCTACATTCTTTGCTGTCAGCAAAACAGCTGTGAAACCTACTGGCAAAGTGTGTGTCTCATCCCCATCTAGTGCCTGCTCCACATAATGGATGACAGTCTATTACTAATACCCTGGAGAACTGAATTCTACACCTTTTGCCACAGAGTTTTTATGTGATGCTGACCATGTCACTTAAAACCAAACTTTTCACAAGTGGCCACTAATCGTGAGTTTCATTTTTTCTGGATGCCAAAGTGGAGACTTCTGGGTCCAGATCTGCAGGAGTGCCAAGTGCTCAAGACTGCAACTGAAGACAACAAGAGATGTGCTTTGAACATACAGTTGAGTCGCATCATACGCGCATTTAACTTACGTGAATTCAACTATACGTGCTCAGCAAAAAACAAACAAACAAAACAAACAAACAAGATACCTGTAAATAGTGCGGGCAATTCCACCCACCATTCCACTCAATGAGCATATGCCCCAGAGTGAGTGTGAGATGGGAAGACGTGAATCTGCTGTGCCCTCAGTCGGTCTCAGTTCCCACGTGCTTCTCATAGTGTGAGCATCTCGCCGCGCTGAGTGTGATTCTAATGTTTAAAGATACTGTACATATTGTTCGTACAACAGGGCCCCTAAACGCAAGCCAACTACTTCATCTGGTGCTCAACTGAAGAAACAGCCATCTGTTCCAACGCTGGAGGAAAAACTGGCTGAGTTGGACTTATTGAGAGACGGTATGTCAGTCTCCAACGTGGCGCGTAATATATGGCCACAAAGAATCTAGCATCTGTGCCATCAAGATTTGAGAGAGAGAAATTCGTCAAGCCGTGGCATCAAGTGCTCCAATAACTGCTAAGGTGATGAGCCAGGTGCGTGATAAGACTTTAGTGAAGACTGAAAAGGCATTAAACTTATGGCTGGAAGACATGAACCATAAACGTGTGCCTATCGATGGCAACACGTTGCAAGAAAAGGCTCTTAGTCTCTTGTTCAAACCTCCCGCAGAAGAGGGACAGCCTTCTGATGAGAAGGAATTCAAAGCCATCCAAGGCTGGCTTAACAATTTTAGGAACCGCTTCAACCTCAAAAACGTGCAGACTACTGGTAAAGCTGCATCTGCCGATAAAGAGGCAGCAAAAGCCTACCCCGAACAATTAAAGAAAATCATAGAAGAAAAGGGCTATCTTCCGGAACAAGGTTTTACTGCTGACGAGACCGAGCTCTTCTGGAAGAAAAATGCCCAACCGCACTTACACTTCGAAATCAGAAAGACAAGCCCCTGGCTTCAAAGCAGCTAAAGACTGTGTGACTGCGTTGTGTTGTGGCAATGCAGCTGGGCATTTAATAAAGCCGGGCTTGCTCTACAGGGATGCAAATCCCCATGTCCTAAAAGGCAAGAACAAAAATCTCCTGCCTGTGTTCTGGCAATCAAATAAAAAGGCTTGGGTGATGGCGGCATTATTTCTGGATTGGTTCCACAAGTGTTTCATTCCGGAGGTCAAGCGGTACCTTGAAGAGAAAGGACTTGACTTTAAAGTGTTGCTGATCGTTGACAATGCCCCTGGCCACCCTGCGGCACTCCAGTTTGCGCATAACAATGTTGAAGTCATCTCTCTCCCCCCCCACAATACCACCTCCATCCTCCAACCTCTCGACCAAAGCGTGACTCGCTGTTTCAAGGCCATGTACACGACGCTTATGTTCTCACAGATATGCAGTGCTACGGATGCTGATCCCAATCTTACTGTGATGGAGTGTTGGAAGCCCTTTAAAATTGCCGATTGCATCACTTATATTAAACAGGCAATGGATGCAATCAAGCCTGAAACAGTCAATGCATGTTTGCGAAACCTATGGAAAGAATGTGTGAATGATTTTAAGGATTTCCCGACCATTTACAAAGAAGTGAAATGCATTGTGCAGGTGGCCAGGCAAGTGGGTGGTGATGGCTTTGTCGACATCCTTGAGGAAGAAACTGAAGAATTAATTGAGAAACAGAGAAACATTGACTAACGAAGAGTTAGAGGAACTGATAAAATCATCTACAGAAGACGAAAATGACAACAACGAACAGGAAGAGCCAGCAAGTTGGAATCTTCATAAATTTGCTGAAGTGTTCCAAGCAGTGAAACACTTGAATGATTTAATTTCTGAATACGATCCTCCTATGGAATGAAGCCTCAAAATCACACGTAGTATTACTGACTATTTGAGACCGTATCAAGAAGTGTTTGAGCAGCTCAAGAGACAACAGCGACAGTTGCCGATCACCATGTTTTTCAAAGAAAAACAACTAGCAGCAGATGAGCCTACGCAATCAACTTCTCGAGCTGAATCAGAGCCAACCACTTCGTCTACAACTCGCTCTCCACCACCCAAGCTCTCCGTCACCTCCGTCTCCTGGATCGACATCAAACCCTGACGACCCCCTGTAATTACCCCTGTAATTAAAAATACAGTACTGTAAAATTATATTTTGCATATGTACTCTATTATGTACTGTACATTACTGTACACATACATATTACTGTACAGGTTTGTATACACAAAACCATGTACAGTATACTGTACTTTATGGGCAATTTAAGGGATTTTCAAGGGTAATTTTGACTATACGCGATTTTTGCCTTACACGCTGACTTTAGAACCTAACCCCTGCGTAAGATGCGACTCCACCGTACAATGTGCTATAAAAATCCCAAGTACTCTGAAAAATCAGGCCCTAGATCCCAAGTTGGGTACTCAAAATCAATGGATACTTAAAAATTTTGGCCTTAACCTCTGAGATTCAGTTCCCAGCTGTGAAACAAGGATAATGCCATCACATCACATCACCTCACAGGCCTGTTGTGGAGATGAATTCATTATTGTTTATGAAACACTCAGATACCATGGAGAGAGGAGCAGACACACATCCATGAGGAAATTAATTTTATATTCAGTGTAGTGTTTAGATGGCGTGTGTTAAATAAGGCTTAGGGGCACACAATGAATGGGCATGATAAAGAGAAATGTTGACTACCTGTTCCCTGAATGGAATAAGGATCCTGTGGACAAAATATGTGATATAACTAAAGACTGAATCATGATGCACACCTACAAGGGGGCTGTATTAAACATTCATGGACAAGTTCAATTCTGGCATCTCCTAACTTCTGAGTGCTTCATTATGAAATCTTAACATTTTTATGTAGTTATTTTACATGCAACAATATATAGAGAGCTGCTTATGGTAAAAGGATAACATTAATTTTTATTTGTCTTACGGCCAAATACGCTCAATTCACAGATTCCAAGGCAAGAAAGGACCATTCTCATCATTGTCTGACTTCCTGTATAGCATAGGCCAGAGAATTTCCCCCAAAATAATTCCTAGAGCACAGTTTTTAGAAAAAAATCCAATCTTGACTTAATTGCCAGTAATGGAGAATCCACGACAACCCTTCATAAATTATTCTAACGATTAAATACCCTCGCTGTTAAACTTTTACATCTTATTTCCTGTCTGTGTTTTCTAGCTTCAATTTCCAGCCATTGGATTATATTATATTATCAAATATTTGTTCCCTAAGTATGTACTTACAAAAACTGTGATCAAACAACTGCTTTGCTTTTTTTTTGTTAAGGTAAATAGCTCCTTGCGTGTATCGCCACAGGGCAAATTTTCTAATCCTTTAATCATTCTCGTGGCTCTTCTTTGAATGATCTCCAATTTATCAATATCCTTTCTTGTATTCACAGCATTCCAGCAGTGGTTGCACCAGTGCCAAATACAAAGGTAAAATAACCTCTTTACTTCCACTAGAGGTTCCTCTGTTTATGCATCCGAGGATCGCATTAGTCCTTTTGGCCACAGCATCACTCTGGGATCTCATGTTCAGCTGTTAATCTACCATGACCCCACAAATCTTTTTTAGAGGCACAGCTTCCCAGGATAGAGTCCCCCATCCTATAAGCATGACTTAAATTCTTTGTTTTTAAATGCATACATTTAGCTATATTGAAAGACATACTGTTGGCTTGCACCAGCTTACCAACTGATACAAATCAGCCTGTAACAGTGAACTGTCCTCTTCATTATTTACGACCCCTCCCCCTCCCCAATGTTTGTCTTATCTGTGCAATATTATGTTTTCTTCTAGGTCACTGATTAAAATGTTAAATAGTGTGGAACCAAGAACTGACTTCTGTGGGACCCCACTAGAAACATCCCTGCTTGATGATGATTCCCCTTTTACACTTACATTCAGAGACCTATCAGTTAGCCAGATTTTAATCCATTTAACGTGTGCCATCTTCATTTTATATTATCCCATTTTTTAAAATCAAAATGTCATGTGGTACTAAGTCAAAAGCCCTGCAGAAGTCTAAATATATTACATCAACACTTTTACCTTTAACTACCAAATGTGTAATCTCAGCAAAAAGATATCCAGTTTGACAGGATCTATTTTCCATAAACCCATGTTGACTGGCATTAATTATATTACCCTCTTTTAATTCTTTATTAATCAGGTCTCATATCAGCTGCTCCATTATCTCACCCAGCAACAATGTCAGACTGACAGGCCTATAATTACCCACATCATGCCATTTACCCTTTCTAAACACTGGCACTTTCATCCAGTATTTTGGAACTATCCAGTGTTCCAAGACTTACTGAAAATAAGCATTAATGGTCCAGTGACTGCTGCAACCCTTGGATGCAAATTATGTGGACTTGCTGCTTTTAAAATGTCTAACTTTAGTAGCTGCTATTTAACATCCTTCTGAGATGCTAGTGGAATGGAAAGTGTTGTTATAGATACCATTTCCATCTAGCAATGGACCAATACTATTATTAGGATTCCTTTTCGTTCCTAATACAGCTATGCTGCTGATAGATTTCTCCTTGTGACCCTTTGTTTCCCTTATCAGTTTTCTACAATTCCTAGCTTCTGATTTATATTCATTACTATCAACTTCCCCTTTCCTTTATTTTTAGATATATTATATTTTACGGCTGCTTTCACTTCACCTCTAAACCAGGTTGGTTTGTTAACCAATACTGCCTTGTTCCTCAATTGTACATGTAGTAAAAAAAGTGTTCTTCATCCCCAATCATCATTCACCCTTTTCTAATTAAATTCTTCCTCCAAGCTGATCTGGCTCATAACTGTTTTCAGCTCCAGGAGAGATTCCCCTGAATCATGACTGTTGGTAAAACTGCAAAATAACTGCAAAACTGCAAAAAACTGTAGAATAATTTTACCTGAAGGACTTAAACTCTTGAACACAAAAAAAAAAATTTAAAAAATGTTTGGTAGAAATACTCTATAGTCCAAAACTAAACTGAACTTCTGGGTTATTAGCCCTATAAGAAAAAAAGATCCTCAAACTTTTTTTTGTTTTGGGGAGGAGGGTACACTTCTCCAAGTTGTCAACATGCTTACCACTTAAACACACACATCAAATAATCTCAGTCTTTGAGGAATGAAGTAGTTTTTGCAGATTACAGAAGTACCCAAACTCAGGACTGAGGCCTCAGTGTACTCTGGCCAGATACATACAAAACTGGGTGAAATAGACAAGCACTACACTCTTGAATGAGCTCACACAGGAAAAAGATAAAAGATAACACCCTATCACTTGTGAGTGAACATTTTTCACAGAGCGATCATTTTGTATCTGACCATCAGTCGTCATCCTGAAAGGAAACCTGCACAACACTTTGTAGCCTGATCTATAGATTATGAATAAAAATTCCCAGTTATCACTTTGAGGGTTGACAGGTTCTTTTCCCAAGATCAGGCCCAGTATTATTAAATTATATAGTTGGGAACCCCGATGTGCACAGGTCCAACACTCACACTTTAAGGAACTCATATTTACAAATAAATAATTTATTAATACATTTAGCAAAGTCACACACACTAACTCAGTAAGGTAAATAGAAATAATATAGAAAGTACATATGAACATCCATACTCTCACCATCCCTTGCAGAACAACCTGAAATGTTAGCCATTATTTTCCTCATCACTGTCACCTTCCACCATTCTCACTTCTGGCCGCTCCCAACGGCTACATCTCTCTCTCCTACTGCCCCAAGTTGGGATGCCACTTTTGTAATGTGTTACGCTGACATTACCATGTCTAATGCATATTCCATAAGGGTTTCTCCCCTCTTCCTTATTTGTATTTCCTCCCCTTACCAATGTTAAGGTGTCCTTCTATAGGTTAGTGTATTTATGATTTCACCCCATTATTATATACATCAATTCACTGTCATGACACTCTTGCGGTCGGATGTTCCATCCAAAACCTTCCAGAAGCTGGTGTCAGTTCATGTTCTGTGGTTGGCCGATAGCCTTATGGACAAAATTCCCCCCCTACACTCTACTTCCAGTTCCTCAAAATTTATAAGTTACCTAAGTTTATCCATGCCAAATTTCGTAGGCCTCAAAACTCATGCTAACTGCTGAAGTCAACGTCTTACAGGATACAAGCCTAAAGGTTCCTTGCATTACTGCTGAATATAAAAAGCAGAATACAATGCAAAGCAGTTAATATAATAGAGATAAGCTGGCCCACTGGGCTACAACTTTCAAAAGATGACCCTGGGAGCTTAAATTCATAACTTTGCTAGATACTAAAAATCATGGTCTGAATAGACACACTGCATTTATTGCTTATTACAACCATTTGTAATCCACATAGGCCTTGTCTACACTACAAAATTTTGTCAACAAAAGCTGCCTTTTGTCGACAAAATAGTGGAGGCGTACACATTGCAATGTGACTTTTGGAGGCAAAAATGCCCTGGTTTGGCAACAAAATAAAACCACTCTGACGAGAGAGACAAAAATTTTGCACAAAAAGCCTTAACGACAAAGTGCCAGTTTAAACACCATGCTTGATTTTATCACTTTAATTGGCCTCCAAGAGGTGTCCCACAATGCCCATCATGACCACTCTGGTCAGCACTTTAAAGTTCACTGTCCTGCAGCCAGGTAAAGAACCATCCGCTCCTCCCCCTTAGAAGTCCCTGGACTTTCTGAAATTCCATTTCCTGTTTGCTCAGCGTGGAGAGGTCTCTTTGCATCTTCCCAGGTGACCACGGCAGGTTATCACAGCAGACGCTCTTCCAGTTGGACCACCGTGGAGCTGCTGGATCTGCTCAGGATATGGGGAGAGGAGGCTGTGCAGTCCCAGCTGCGCTTGAGCTGTAGGAATTTTGATACCTACGGGCAGATTTCTCAAGGCTTGGGCAAAAAGGGCTATGATCAGGACACGCTGCAGTGCAGAACGAAGATAAAGGAGCTGAAGCAGGCGAACCATAAGGTGAGGGAGGTAAACCATTGCTCTGGTGCTGCACCTAAGACTTTCCAGTTCTATAAGGAACTGGACACTATCCTTGGTGCCGACCCTACCTCCACTGCCAAGAGCCCCATGAATACTTTTTGGCAGGCCTGGAGGCAGCGGAAAGAGGACCTAACCCAGAGGATGAAGTCATTGATGAAGAGGTGGAGTTAGACAACAATGTGGAGCTCCCAGTAGGGCAGGCAGCCAAGACCTTTTCACCACCCCAGGAGGTGTCTAGCCAGTCTCAGCAGTTGCTCTGCGGCGAGCAAGAAGTAGGAAAGGAGATGCCTGGTAAGTGGCTCTAGTTTGTATAGTGCGGAGGTGGGTTCAGGGTATAGAAATGTACATGGCTGACTGTGTTTCTGTGTGCTGGACATTTGCCTGTGCAGCTAATCAGTACAGCAGAACTGTGTGTTGATGCATGTCGAGATCTCACAGGAATCCTCCAGAGATCTCTAGGAAAGGTACGTGGTAATCCTCAGCCTTGGCAGAGCTACTTTGTTCCTTCATCCATTGTAGGAAACTTTCCCGCACCATTCAGCAATCATTTGTGCTGGGACCAAAGCAGCACACAGACGAGCAGCATAGGGACTAGGGTGGAAGCCACAAGCCTGTAGTACATGTACCCTTGCTTCCCTGCTTACCCTCAGCAGTCAGATATCTGCTACAATGATCCCCGCTTGTGGAAAAGTGTGGGAGAATTTTAGAATATTTTTCCCCTACTCGGCTGCACTGCAACTCTTCAGAGTGCTGTTTTCCCCACGTAGAGCCCCCAGCCAACACTCACCATGCTTTGGGTGTTCACAGAGATGTGTGCTTGCGAAGGCTCAGTGAGAAAGTGATTTTTAATGTTACCAGAGGTGTATTTTACTGACATGTTTCAATGCTGTGCATGAATTTAACAACCACGCTTTCGTGCATTGTTCCTTCTGCTTCGGCAGATGTGGCCTTCAGGAACACCCCACGCACACCGGCCAAGTGTCTCCACCAGATAAGAAAGTGCCCAAGATGGAGCAAAGACGACATGTTCTGGTAGATACTGCACTTCTCCAATGCAGAGAAAAGGGAACACAAGGAGTGGAGGGAAGCCGAAAGGCAGGACAGAAAGAAAAACCAGGAGTTTGTTAAGGACACTACTGAGTGGATGATTAAAGTCATGGAGGAGCAAATGCTGATGTCCTTAATAATGCTGCAGACTGAGCAGATGTATGCCCACCCTCCCCTGCAGCACATTCAGAACTCTTTTCCATGCCCCCCCACCCCCACAAAATGCACTCACACAGTCCTTTCTGCTTCCTGGGACTTCTCAGTTTCCCTTTCACTTCACCCCCTTGGACAACTTTCAGAATGACAGCTGGACCTATACACAGCTCTGAAAGTCTGCCCTTTCCTGGTACCTCCTTTCCCATGAAGCTTCTTTGTTGGGGGGGGGGGGGGCATTTCTTGTGCAATAAAGCAAAAGTTTTGAATGGTAACTCATCTTTATTTGTTTCCTACAAACTGAAATAGCAGGCACCACCAATACATACACAGGCAGTTTAATCATTTGCTTACTGGAATGTAAGGCCTCAAATGTCACCATTACTTCCTAGGAAAACTACATGTCATGTAACATTGCAGCACCAATAACAAAGATATACATTACTGGTTCTCATTTTCCAAGTGTTGCCCCAAAGCCTCCCTGATTCAAATTGCTCCCCTCTGATAGCCCTGGTGTCTGACTGCTCAAAATCAGCAGCCAAGCAGTCTGCCTCAACACTCTACCCCTGAGCAAACCTTTCACCCTTAGCTTCACAAAGATTATGCAATGTACAACATGCGGCCATGACCATGGGGATATTATCCTCTTTGAGGTCTAACATGCCATAAAAGCATTGCCAGCACATTCCACTGTCATCCGGCACCTACTCAGTCTGTTGTTGCTCCTTACTGCTGTCCAGGTTTCTTGGGTAAGGATTTATGACCCACTGCTATAAGAGGTATGCCGGGTCTCCCAGGATCACCCTGGGCATTTCAACATCCCCCCACTATAATCGTCTGTTCTGGAAAGAAAGTCCCCGCTTGTAGCTTTCTGTACAGGCCAGTATTCCAGAAGACGTATGCGTCATGTACCTTCCCAGACCACCCTGCATTGATGTCAGTGAAATGCTCACAGTGACCCACAAGCGCCTGCAACACCATGGAAAAGTACCCCTCCTATTGATGTACTCTGTCACAAGGTGGTCTGGTGCAAAAATTGGAATGTGTGTGCCATCTATTTCCCCTCCACAGTTAGGGAAACCCTTTTCTGCAAAGCCATCCACTATTTCATGCACATTTCCCCAGAGTCACAGCCTTCATAGCAGGATGTGATTAATTGCCCTGCACACTTGCATTAACGCAGCCCCAACGGTCGACTTCTCAACTCCAAATTGATTCACGACCAACCAGTGATTGCCACACGCTTCTCTACCAATAGGGCAGCTCTCATTGTGGTGTCCTTGCACTGCAGTGTGGAGCAAGCTCCGCACACGGTTCCAGGAAGGTGGCTTTCCGCATCCAAAAGTTCTGCAGCCATTGCTCTTCATCCCACACCTGCATGACAATACAATCCCACCATTCAGTGCTTGTTTCCCAAGCCCAAAAGCGACGGTCCACCGTCTGCAGCTGTTCCGTGACTGCCAAAAGCAATCTCAAGTTGCTCCTATCCACATCACACAGCATATCAGGCAACTGGGAGTCTTCTTCAGTTAGAAACTTCATGATTAGCTGCACTGGCATCCACGATGTCCTCATGACAGTTATCAGAGCATAGGAGAGCAGCGCAAGACTCATCCCTTCTCTCAAAGATGCCAGGATACACAGCAAAAGAAGGGCCATTGAAAAATGCTACAAAAGAAAGCTGGAAGCCCTTGGAATGCTGGGACAGAAAGCAATGCAGAGGACATTGAGCCCGGTCCTAAGACTCACCGCACCTGCTCCATCTTCCCACAAGACCTAGCAGCAGATGGTGTCGAGCTGGACTGTGGGATAGGTACCCACAGTGCACCGCTCACATGGTCAGCGTTAGTGCCCCAAGTGTGGATGCGCTCTGCTGACAGATGGAGTGTGAACATGCAATACCGATTTTTATTATAGCACTTTTTGAGTGGCAACATAACTTGTCAACAAAACTCTAGTGTAGACAAGGCCTAAAACCCCTCAGACACTTCCTCCCCTCCTCCTTGTTACTGGAGGGATGTTAACAGGCCACTTCACCTTGAATAGTCCTTTGAAATGTGTGTTAATTACTTATGCTAAACAATCTGTTCCACCTTGTATTTAGCTGTAACACTCTGAGGGCTTACAGCACTCCATCAGCGCAGTTGCACTACAGCAGTGCTTAGTGAAGATGCTACCCACGCCAATGGGAGAGTGTCCACGTCGGTGTAACTACGTTGCTCAGGGCTGTGGATTTTCCATAAACACAAGTTGGTAGCCTAGACCAAGCCTATGTAAAATTTCCCAGAGGTGAAGAAGAGCTCTGTGCAGGCTCAAAAGCTTGTCTCTTACCATCAGAAATTGGGCCAATAAAAGATACTATCTCAACCATTTTGTCTCAAGAATATTATCAGCAATGAAAAGTTAAAATAATTATCTGTATTAAAGCAGAATCAACAGCATTAGCAAACCTCATGTACTCATAATGATTCTTTGCCCTTATGCCCGCCAATGCTCATTCTTTTATAGAAGATGACAAAAAGGGTCCTACCCAAAAGACAAAACCAATATCAGATTTTGGTCAAACACTGCAAGTAATTTATGCATCACTAATCAATAAGCACTTTCAGCACCTCAACACTAAAGTTATAAACCTTACATTATCTCAACCTGACTCACTTGTACTGTTTTATGAAAGTTCTGAGAGCAGAAGTGTTTATTAGTTATTTTAACTGTAATGAAAGCCAAATCAGAGAATGACACTGCAATTTTCTAGTCTCAAACTGCATAGTGTTTCACTGACTACATTTGCAGAGTCCATCTTTTGTCAACGGCCAATATTTAGGAATTACTCTATCCCATCCCTTCAGAGATTAAAACAAGGAGAAACTTCTGAAAGAGATGGTAAAGGAGCAGGTCTCAGACAACTACCAAAACTCAAACAGGATTGAAATGGATTAACCAGCACAAATAGACTAAGCTTGTGCAAGACCATTTTCAATGACATTGTTTGAAAATACAGAGCAATGCAATCTTTATCGTTGTACTCCAAACAGAGCTCAGTCTCTATTTAGCATAAAAAATGGTTTTATCAATAATTTATACAAAAATAACTTTCCATTAAAAACCTCAGTAATTATCTGAAGATATGATTCTACAAGTATGTTTTCAGATCTTAGCACCATTTTTCAACTGCCATATAAAATGCAAGATAATTTACTGACTCCTACTGTACTTACTTTGTAATTTCCAATACACTTTGGAATCAAAGCCTTGTGATTGGGTCCTAAACACATAGTTTCATAAGAGAAACACCAAGGTTTCTCTTATGTCAAAAGGTGGAGGGTATACTCCTAAATTTAACATGAAAGATTCTAAGGGCAGAAACCTTGCCTTCATCCTCCCCTAAATAAGATACATAAAGAAAATTAAATTTTCCCTATTTAGCTTAACATTCAATCTTGTATCTGAACATTACAGCCCAAAATAAAAGCACTTCAAATAAGTATTATATTTATTTAAAAAAAAAATTTAAAGGCTAAAACTGAAAGCCTGCTCAAGTTCATTCCCATTCATGATCCTCAATAATACTTATGTATTATCTAGAGGAATGTTGCTAAGGAAAGTAAATTGAGGGTCTTAAGCAGGTCAGTCAAATCTTTTTAAAAACCATTTTACTAAGTTTCTCTTAAAAAAAAAAAAAAAAAAGAGCAGTCTACTGCCAGCAAGGATTTAATCGTAAAGTTTGCAGGGTTTTTACACAGCTGTAGTTACATACATTTGCAATAGAAACACTACTGTGTTCAGGTAATGAGAATACCACCTAGCTCTTATTTAAGACTTTCCATCAGTAGATCTCAAAGAGTTTTACCAAGGAGAGAATCATCATTATCCTCATCTGCGCTAAGGGGAAACTGAGGCCTGGTCTACATTACAAAGTGAGATCAGCTTAAGTCTGTGAGCGCATGTGTCTATGCTCCAATTTGTCTCTGGTCAATGTAAGCACTCCATTACAGTGAAACAGTAAATCACCCCTCCAAATCGAATAGAGCTGTGGACAACCTACTGAATTCAACACAGTGAGAGCGCAAACACTGTGACCTGTGTCAACTCAAACAATCCTCCAGCAGCTCTCTCATAATGCCCCATTCCCTGCAACAGTGACTATGGTCACTGCTCTAAATTCCATCGCCCAGAGGTCAGAGAGACCAGAAGCTGCCCTACTCTTTAAAATAGCCCACATTTTTGAAATGCCGTTTCCTGTTTGCCCACCTTGGAAAGCACACCTAGGAGCTCACTCTTTTTGCATGCAACTGTCCAACCAACCATGCTGAGCTCCACGCACTGGACGCACTCCTGCCTGGTGTAGACAGGAAGTATTTGATCTCATGTACTTATGGGAAGAAGAGGCTGGGCAAGCACAGCTACAGACCAGCCATTGAAATGTGGACACTGACAAACAGTTTGCACAGAGGAGGCAGACAAAGTGGTCCTTTGGAGAACTCCATGGTGGCTGCTTCTTATGTTCTCACCCTCAACGTAACACATGGCATCAGAGTCCATCAGTGCCCTGCCTTTCTGCACCAGGGGACAGGAAGGAAAACTACAGCTTCACATACACTGACCTGTGAGAATCTAAGGTTGATGTTTATGTGTAGCCACAAACACACACCTGTGCACCTAAAGGGACATAAATGTTTACTTCCTTTCTAATTTAAAATCACCCTATATTATGTTAAATATTTGTATAACATCGTCTGTTGACTTTTTGCTTTTTCCCCCCGGTATATTGATTTTCTGCCCTGCCCCCACTCAATGTACTATTTTTGGAGATTAAAATTACCTTTATTAGGTCACAACAAATATCGCAGAATGCATAGCAGTAGTCCAAGCAAACAGTACTTGTAAATGCACACCAAGCACCACAGAATTCACAGCTTCAGGAAAACACAAGTCATTCATAAATGTACAGTAAGCACAATTCTTAGCAGCACCCAAAACTCCATACCCAGAGAACTCCCCAGCACCGAACACTACTGAGGCTGACCATTAAAGTGCTCTTTCAAAGCCTTCCTCAACATCACATCTCCACATGCCCTTGTGTCCGACTGTTCTAAGTCAGCAGATAGCTGTGCCATTTCTGCCCTCCATCCTAGTGTCAGCTTTCCCCCTTTGCCTCACAGGTATCATGCAGAACAAAACAGTCAGCTATAACCACTGAAATATTTTTCTCAATGAGATCGAAACTAGTGAGTAAATGCCACTCATGTCCCTTCAATCTACCGAAAGCACAATCAACAATCATTCTGCACCTGCTGAGCCAGCAGTTGAAGAAACGGTTACTTATTGTAACTGTGGTTCTTTGAGATGTGATGCAAACGCGTATTCCACTTAGGTGTGTGCACACTCAGCACACTGGAACCAGAGAAATTTGCCTTGCAGTACCTGTAGATGGGCGGCACTTGCTCCTCTTGGCCATAGCCCCTCACCTGCATACATGAGGTGGCAATATCGTGACTCTCCCTCAGTCCATTCGTACCAGACACCTGTAAACAAAACTTTGATGCAGAGGTGATGGATGGTGCATCACATCTCTAAGAACCAGTTACAGTAACAGTTTCTTCTTCGAGTAGATGCAGACGTGTATTCTACTTTGATGACTCACAAGCAGCCAGGAGGCAGGGCTCAGAGTCTATCTAAACAAGGATTGCAGGACCACTCTACGAAAGCCTGCATTTGCCCTGGAAGATGCAGTTATGGCTTAATGGTTCGTAAACGTATGTATCAATGACCATATGTAGCAGCCCTGCAAATGTTCAATACAGAAATGTCACTGAGGAACACCAAGGACATTGCTTGCGCCTTTGTAGAATGAGCTTGCACTCGCTGCGGGGGTGTAGCCAAAGCTATTTCACATGCAGTCTTGATACAAGATGTTATTCATCTGAAAACCGTCCATGAAGAGACCTGCTTGAACCTTCATGCGGTCTGTCTATGACACAAACAAGGTGAAGCACGAAATGGTTTAGTCCTGTCCAGATAGAAAGACACCAGGCAATGTTTAGCTAAGGTGTGGAGATGCTGCTTTTCCAGAAATGAATGCAACTTAGGAAAGAACACAGGTAAATACATTGCCTCGTTCAAATGAAACTGAGAAACCACTTCAGACAAAAATTTTGGATGCTGTCATAAAGTCACTTTGAAGTCTTTGAAGAACTGTGTATTAGGAGGCACTGCCGTCAGAGCCTGCAACTCTCTCCATCTCCTTGCAGACTTTACTGCTATCAGGAACACAGTTTTCTGACATGATAGTGAAAAGGGACAAGATACCAGAGGCTCAAATGGAGGTCCCATTAAAGGCCGCTGGGACTGAGTTAAGGTCTCACCGAGAAACTGGCTCTCGGACCGGAAGATGTAGATGAAGGAGCCCTTTTAAGAATTTTGCTACCATGGCACGGAAAAGACTGATTTTCTCTGAATGGGGGAATGAAATGTAGATATCGCTGTCAGATGCGCTTTCAGTGAACTAAACTCAAGCCCCAACGACTGAAGGAGCAGCAAGTACTCCAAAATGCCCTGGATAGAGGCCAGCATTGGTTTGATTACGCAAACTAGTGACCACACTGAAAATCGCTTCCATTTCACTGAACAGACCATCCTTGTGGAAGGTTTTCTACTGTTAAGGAGGACTTATTGGACAGCCTGCTGAAACCACTCTTCCTTTTCATTCTGCAATGCAGCAACCACGCTATGAGAGACAGGGAGCTAAGTGCAGGATGCAACATGCAGCTTTGGTTCTGAGTAAGTCAGGAAGGGGAGCAAGTGGTATGGGAGGTTGAACAGACTGTGAGAGAAGGTCAGAGAACCAGCACCGTCTCTGCCACGCTGCGGCAATGAAAATGAGCTTGGCCCGATCCACCTTGAGCTTGATGATCTAAAGGATGATCAGGAGTGGGCAAAAGGCATACAGGAGAGCCGACTGCCAGCTAAGATGGAAAGCATCAGACAGGGAATCTAGACTGAGGCCCACTCAAGAACAGAAGAGACATTTCCTGTTGTTTGCTACATGGGACAGGTCAATTGTCAGGATGCTCCTATCTGTAAAGGAGACCTGGAGAATATTTGTATTCAGGAACCACTTGTGACTCAGGGAAAAAATATCTGCTGAGATAGTCCATAGATCATTCTGAAACCCAGGAAAGCGAACGGCTATTGGAGTAATGGTCTCCTCAATGCAGAACTGCCACAGCCTGACTGCCTCTAGGCCAAGCAACTTAGAGTGTGCGCCACCTTGTTTATTCACATAATACAGCTCAGTGGTATTGTTAGGAAGTATATGAACCACCGAATCTCTGATAGGGTCTTGAAAAGCATGACATGCATTGAAGATGGCCCAAAGCTCTAGCACATCACTATGGAGTGAGCCCTCCTGCTTTGACCATAGCCCCTGCACTTACAGGCATGCCAGGTGTGCCCCCTCCACAACCTATCAGGTAAGTGTCAATAACTGACCTGGTTGGCAAGGGCCAAAAAAAGGGAACATCTAGGCAAATGTTCTCTGGACTCATCCACCACTGCAAGGAGCCCAGAACTAGGGGAGGAAGACAGACTAGTCAGTCTACAGAATGAAGAGTAGGATGGTAAACTGGCCTGAGCCACATCTGAAGGGGGTGAAGGTGTTGCCTTGCAAACTGGAACATATGCGTGCAAGGAAGACACATAGCCCAAGAGTCTCAGACACGTTCAAACTATTATGGAAGGCTAAGGCTGCAGATGGAGGCAAAGGTGGCAAATTGTCTGAAAGCAGTCGGCCGGCAGAAGTGCTTTCACCACCATGGAATCTAATAGCACCCCAATGAACTAGATTTTCTGAGTGAGCAACAAGGCTGACTTCCTGGTGCATAGGAAGAGACCCAGACCATCGAGCAAGTGCCATGGTGCTGTGGTGTCAACGTGAGCAAGAACTTCCTCTCTGGATCTGCCCCTCAGTAACCAATCGTCCAGATACGGGAAGATGTGAATTCCCTTCTTCCTGAGATATGCGGTTAACAACGACCATCATCAGGTAAAAAAAGTTGGAGGCAGAAGAGAGGCCAATGGAAGCATTCTGTACTGAAAGTGGCACTCCACCACAACAAATCAAGGGAACTTTCTGCAGCTCGGCAAAATTGGCACATGAAAGTAAGTGTCCAGAAGGTCCAGAGCAGCAAACCAGTTGTTCTCAGAAAACGGAGGAAGAATAATCAATAGAGTGACCGTTCGGAAACTCATGTTCCTGATATATTTGTTGAGACCACGAAAGTCAAGGATGGGCTTCCCAAAGGGGGAAGATGAGGAGGCAGGACCAATGACCGGAATAGTGCTCTGGACCAATGAGACAAAAAACTGGCACTTGGAGGGCACTGGGGGAGGGTGTGTGGACTGGCCCTGCCATCCCCTGCAATGATATACCCCCCCACCACCAGCATTTCCAGCTCACCCCTCTCTTCCTGTCCCATTACACCATTAGCACTTTGGAAGTCAGGTGTGGACAAAAAACGATGATAGACTCTGTGAACTTTAAGAAAAGATGTGGGTGAGGGAGGGTGTATCTCAGGAATTTCTTGCTCAAACGACTCCAAATTCGGCTCACTACTAACACTGCCAACACCCATCAGGCACAGGAAACTCCAAGGCAATCTGAAAAATCATTCATATTTTCAAGTGCTTAAAAAAAAGTCAAATTTTAAGCCAAAAGTTCTTAACCTTAACTATAGCAGAGTACAGACACTGCATGCCCAGCTAGCACGGGTATAAACAGCAGTGTAGATGGTGAGGCATGGCTTAGGCAAGTACACTACAGCAGTAGCCTACATGCCTCAACCTTAGGGTACATACCCAACACAGCTCTGTATACCCAAGCAATGCCTCCCATGTCTACACTACGTCCCACTGCCTCACCCCTACCAGAGAGCCTTTCCTGGTCCTCTCCCCACTGCAGAAACCTTTCACTGCCACGTGTCTACACACCACAGTGACAAGTGTGGACGCAGACTGCTTTCACTGTGGCATGTAGCTCCTGTACTCTACAAGCCACTTTAAGTCCAGACCAGGCATACATCGCACAGGGCATGAAATTTTTCACAGCCCTGAGTAACATAGCTAGGTTAATCTAAATTACTGGGCATAATTTAACCCTTCATGTCTGAGATCAGTTCGACAGTGATTCTCAAACTATGGGGTGCAGAGCACTGACTGGTCATATGGTGCTGGCTGCTTAGGCATAGCTGCTTCTCTAAGCATCCAGATTCTGTGAAGTACTTAGATGCCTGCAGTAGCCTCTATAGAGGATAAGGAACAAGCCAAGAAGCCTCTGATAAAGTTCTGATGCAACTAGAGGAGTCTGTAGCTCCATATGAAGAGAGGTAAGAATTGTGAAGGAAAAGCTGCCTGCACAGTTAGAGCAATTAGCTACCTTTGTGAGATACTTCACACAGAAGGGAGCAAGAGACCTGGCAGAAAATAGGTCCTGGGATAGGGAATAGTGGGGAAATGAATTGCTGGTCAGACACCAAGCCTAAAAAATTTCAACCTTCAAAGGTGAATATCCTTTGGAAGGTTAGGTGACTGAAACCAAGAGGTTACCAGAGAAATGCATATGCACTCTTAACTACAGTTAAACAATCACTGTTATGTCTGCTATTAACAATGCTAGATTTGTATTAGTTTACTAGAATTGGAACTTGCTTTCTAAAAGGCAACTGTATACCAAACACAGGTATTCCTTACATGGGCAAAACTCAATTTTTAGTGATTGTTCTTCAAGTTTTTATACTTCAGGACGGCAGACAACTTATATTCTAATATTCTTAAACTTCTAGTTCAGATAATTGAGATCTTGATGTGGTTCTACAGTTTTCAGAAGAATGTTAAAAGGATACAGCAGAATTCCGTGTTCATGGTCAAAACTACATCCCTATAAAAACTTGTTTCTCTTACAAGGAAAGAGATGGCTTTTCAAGATGCCAGCTGGGCAAATTCACTGTGGGATCTAAAAGTCAAGTCGGGTTATTTATTTGTACATTTTCACTGGTAACAAAAGTGATGGAATTGAAATGACAATTCTGTTGCCTTGTGAGTTAGGTTAGAGCTCTCTACTATAGCGGTGTTGGGTCTGCAATATTAGTAAGAGTAAGAAGTAGGAAAAACTTTGTCCCTAAAGTAAAGAGAACAAGCTCTGCACATACAAAAGAGGTAGATCTGTGTAAGAAAGTGCCATTTTATTTGCTTACTTTTCAGCATAGATTTTAAATGCCTGCAATTTTCAAGTACAAGATAGTCTAATTCCTCCGTTAGTCAGGATTCTGTTTTCCCACAGAACATGTGTTGATTTTCAAACAGTGCAAGCAAAATGGAACTTGGTTTTAAGCAGGGGATATTGATGAGCCACTAGTTTTAAAACACAATACAAATGACTACTACTACTACTAATAATAATAATAATAGGCTAAGCTTACAAGGGCACACAACACTCAACTTGAGGGCATTTCTGGGTCTGTCATGTGATAACTTTTGAATACCACATCCAAGCAATTCCAATTTTCACAGAATATTCTTTGCCTCAGTGGCCTGAACTCCTACTGATTTGCAGGAAAATCAAATTCCAAAAGGCTGAAAATGGGGAACACCTGGAGCCCTGCTATCTATTTAGCACCATCCCAGCTTCAAGCACCTCACAATTGTCTATAGATCAAACAATTAGTTGATGGCACCAACTAATGCCTTCAAACATAATACCACTGCTCATCCTTCCAATAGTTTAGCATGTTGACATCCTGTATGACTATCTCCCAGACAAGTGATAATGAAGCATGCACACAGCCCAGGCATTGGGGGAGGAGGAAATGGCAGACCCTAACAGGAGAAATGGGAAACACAGCCCTTAGCTTCTGGGGATGAAGGGACTGGGAGCAGATGAAACCCCTGAAAGAGGGAGATTCGGGGACCCTGGTTTGGGGGAACAGGAGGCACAGGGAAGTAGGAACGCGGGCACACACAAAGTGCCAGCCATGGGAAGAGGAATGGAGGCACACAGAACCACCAGGGCAGATTGGGGAAACTTGATGGAAGGGACAGAGCCCCTGCAGGGGAGAGACTGGGAAGACTGGCAGAGAATGCAAGGAGCCCCTGCAATAAGCTCAGGTTACAGAAGCTACAAAGTATGTGTTCCCCTAGAAACAAAGTTTGCCCTATGCATATTCTGTTACTGGCTTTAGACCCTGCACTGTCTACAGCTTTGTAGTTATTCCTGAAGTCAAACTCTAATGGCTGGTCTACACCTAAAAACTTAGGTCAACCTAGCTATATTGCTAGGTGAGAGAGAGAGACAATTCTCACAGAATTTTCAGGTTTTTGCATTCATCCTACGGATGTAAATATTGTTTAAAAAGTGAACTGCTTAAACGATTAAAAAATATTTCATTTAAACAGTTAACCGATTAAAGGGCCAGCACAGGACTACTCTGGCTGGCGGGACCACTCCGGCTGGTGCGGGGCCGGCCTACAGGTTAACTTTTGAGGCAGGTTAACCTGTAAGACTAATTCTTACCAGTTAACGGGTTAACATTTTACTTCCCTAATTCATCCCCCCTTATTAAATGAGCATCACTCTAAACATTCTTCTCTTGCCTTTAAACTCTGCTTGCTTACTTTAATCAGCATAAGACTAGAACACTGTTCAATGTGTACTCCTATTACGCATATGGTAACTATCTTACTATTGTACTTCTACTGCTGTTTTATCATTTCAGTTTAATTGACCCACAATACATTGTGTTCTGTTTTGGTTGTCCAGGCTATACTCCTAAGATACTGCTATATACAATTTTCTGCTGAAATATCTCAAATGAGAGGAGCAGATGTTTCTTAATGGTTTGAGCGGCAATATCTTATGCAACAATTGGAGCCTTTGTCTGTTTATTAGAGTTGGATCAATTTGTACCTAGTCTCTCAGGCCTGGTCTACACTACAAAGTTTTTTTTTTTCAGCACAACTGCCAGTTTGGGTGTGAAAAACACACCCCTTAGCCAATATAGCTATGCCAGCAAAACCCCCAGTGTAGATGTAACTATGCCAACAAAAGCACTCTTCGATTGGCACAGCTAACGTTATTCAGGGAGGTGGTGTAGCTATGCCAGTAGGAAAACCTTCTGTCAGCATACTCCGTGTCTATGCTAGGGGGCTCTGCTGGTATAGCTATGCTAGCAAAGAATTTGTAATGTAGACAAGACCTCAGTGCCTTCACACTAATTTTGCTTTATTCTATGACTGCAGTTTTTTCGTAATTTTTTTTTAAATAAAATTGTTTCATTTATTGAGAAAACGTCTGCAGCATTTGGGCCTGGTTCTTGAACATCTCCCTCTGAGAAAAGTAAATCAGGTTACAGTAGTTTAGCGATGGGGACATTTCAGATTTCCAAAGTTATCAGGTAGCCTAGGTTAGATTCATGATCTAGACTGCTGTCCAGTATAACCAACCTGAAATGTCAACTGCTACTATTGTCAACTGCTACCAAAACGGACTAGAAACTAGTTTAAAATCTAGTAAAGACATATGTCAATAAAGAATGACAGTCTTACACAATTTATATTTCCATTCTGTTGTAACTTCAGATTCATCACTTAGTCTGGAATTCAGGATCCAATCCTTATGAAGTATTTCCCTTCCATGCTATAAACAAAAAAAAATCATCCCCAAAGGAGAACAGGTAAAGGAATGAGCACAGAATGGGATATGATTAAAAGTTAGACTCTCTTTCTTAAATCTGAGACTTTCAGCCCAAATTAGCAGATGAAATGGTTTGCTGATGTCGTCCTCTGCCTACAATACTTAGGCTTCCATCGATCATGCGAAGGCTGTTTCTGGACAGCCTTTGAAGCTGTCTGGCAGACAGTTGAGATAGACCCCTTCTGCTATGAGGCAAGGTCAGATTCCCACTTATAAGGAATACTCTACACACAATGTAGGTTACTGGTTATTTAAACGACTCCAGTATTCCATAAGTTTTAACACTAAAAAGGTCTGGTACTCTAAAAAGTCAGTCCACCACTTCTTTTTGTTTGACTTGTGAGAACCACTGACCAGTTCCTTCCATTCACCGGCTCCATCACTAAGTCTGCCTTTAGGCTGACTGGTTGACTTGAGGGTATTATGGGACGTTTCCGGAGGCTGATCAGAGCGCATTAAAGCAACACCTCATTTACACTGGCACCGCGGCACTCCAGTGAGGGTGCAGCAAACGTTATTCCACTCACCAAGGTGGAGTACCAGGAGCGCTGTAGCTGCAGAGTCGGAGCACTCTACGTGCATTGTCAGTGTGGACGGGTAGTGAGCTAGTGCGCCCGGGGCTCCTTTATCGCGCTGTAACTCGCAAGTGTAGCCAAGCCCATATTTTCATAACACCCCTGTGAAATGAGGGGATATTACTATTCCAATTTTAGATGGGGAACTGAGACACAGAAATTAAGGTCAAAAGCATTCACTAATTTTGGGTGCCAAATTTGTCAGCTCTTCTATCTTATTTTTCAGACTACTTCGCAATACATGGCACTTGGTATATTAAAAGTGCAGATTCCATTGACTTCAGTTGCAGCTGGGAGTGCTCAGCACATCTGTAAATCAGACCCAAGGTGTCTCATCAGGCACCCAGAAAACGAGGAACACAATTAGTGACCACCTGTAAAAAATCTGATTTAAGCAACTTGACTAGCATCACATAGGAAATCTGTGGCAAAGGCAGAAATAAAATCCAGTTCTCCAGTGCAACATTCAACTGTCTTAACCCGGAGACCCTCCTTTCTCTTGTTGCAATCACTAGCCTTATTTACGGCATACATTCTAACTTCTGCAAGAAATGAAGTGGGGGTGCTACAGACAGCAGCCTTCTTTTCTACACCACCTTGATTCAGCACAAGTGGAGGTCTATCTTGGGCACTGAATGAGGCAGGCTGATGTGGAAAAAATGGTATATGATCACAAAATTAAAGACTATCAATGCATATGCACAAGGGGACCAAATGAAGGTTGCACAGGTGGGATGACACACTCTGCCAGTGGCTTTCACAGATTTTTTTCAAAAGGTATGTAAATTAGCCAGATTTGAACAGTTTTTCATGGGGAAGGCAAAAGACAAATCCCTGACACAAAGGTCATGCCCCTGTCAAATTTCAAGTCCCTGGTCTAAAGCATGGGGGAGTACTACAGCTTCTCAAAGAAATGATTGCCAGAATTTAATATAGGCAAAACATTTCTCCCGGGCCTCATTCTCCATAACGGCTAAACAGTTCCTTTTTGTTTGAAACTTTCTAAAATAAGTCAGGCTGAGGTGACAGGTTTCAGTGGTAGCTGTATTAGTCTGTATCAGCAAAAAAAAAAAAAAAAAAAAAAAAAAGGAGGAGTCCTTGTGGCACTTTAGGGACTAACAAATTTATTTGAGCATAAGCTTTCATGGGCTAGAACTCACTTCATCAGATGTATGAAGTAAAAGATACAGGAGCAGGTATAAATACATGAAAGGATGTGGGTTGCTTTACCAAGTGTTAGGTAGGTCCAACGAAATAAATCAATTAACAGCAGGATACCAAGGGAGGAGAAATAACTTTTGAAGTGGTAAGAGAGTGGCCCATTACAGACAGTTGATAAGAAGGAGTGAGTAACAGAAGGGAGAAATTAGTCTTGGGGAAATTAAGTGTAGGTTTTGTAATGACCCAACCACTCCCAGTCTTTATTCAGGACTAATCTAATGGTATCTAGTTTGCAAATTAATTCCAGTTCTGCAGCTTCACGTTGGAGTCTATTTTGAAGTTTTTTTGTTGAAGAATTGCCACTTTGAGGTCTGTTATTGAGTGACTAGAGAGACTGAAGTATTCTCTGACTGGTTTTTGAATGTTATGATTTGTGATGTCAGATTTGTGTCCATTTATTCTTTTGCGTAAAGACTGTCCGCTTTGGCCAATGTACTTGAAAAATTTCAGCTTGAATGGTTAAATTGGCAAGGTTATAAATAGCTGAAGAAAGTGCTTAATAATAGGAAGTGTTGGGCAACCTTAGTGTGCAGTGCTACCATCCACATCTACAGTAGAACCTCAGAGTTACGGACATCTTGGGAAAGGAGGTTGTCCATAACTCTGAAATGTTCGTAATTCTGACCAAAGTGCAGTTCAGGCTCCAGCAGCAGTTGGCTGGCAGCTTCCTTTCAGGCAGCTTCTTTCCCGGGATCTCCCTCCTGGGCAGCGGAGGGGTGTGTGAAAACAGCGTGTCCCCCTCCTGGCCGGGGTAGGAGGGTTGAAAGAGGCGCAGACTCCTGTGCTTCTCGCTGTCTGCCGCTCGGGCTGCCTTGGGCTGGCAGCGTCAGCGTCTTCACCTCCTAGCTCTAAGTGGCTGCCCCACGCATGGGGGTGGGGGACAGGCAGCTCAAATGTGCCTACCTTTAAAGATGCAATACAGACACAGTACAGTATTTGCTTTTTTGTGTGTGTCCGCTGCTGCCTGATTGGTTATTCCAGTATCAGATGGTGTCCAGTTGACTGGTCAGTCTATAACTCTGGTCTTCGTATCTCTGAGGTTCTACTGTATATGACAGACTTCAACATTATAAGCAGAAATGTAACAATTCTCATTCACTAGTCATTACAATGAGTATCTCTAAAATATCTCAACTTTTAAAAACAGAGAGCATTTCAATTAGTTTATAATGGGACAATATTTCAGGCTGTTTAAAGTGCAGAACTTTTTTCTGGTGTCTTCCCTTTATGGGATTTATGGGTGTTCGCATACAGCCACACTTTCACACTCACATGCTGAAAATAAAAAGAGACCAGTATGTGAGAATAAAGAGACGAGCTAATACAACAAAAAAACAAGATGGAAAAATGCAATACTTGAAATGACATGGAGAATTTGCAAACTCTTCAGCGCTCAGTCTTCTGGTCAGTTATTATAGGGAAGGGGATAAACAGGATCCTCCAGGGATCTGTACTGGGACCAGTGCTATTGAACATATTCATAAATCCAAAGCAGACTGCAAAGAGCTACAAAGGAATCTCACAAAAGCGATTTGGCAACTGAAAAGTGTTCCTATTCTTCTTGCAAACAAGGCAATTACGGTAATCTTTCCATTTTGTAAATGGGTTATAGTTCAATGGTCTTATCTTCTGAAATCGAAATCCTGATAAAAAAAGTTGCTCTAAAACTAATCAAGACGAAATCCTTTTGAAATAGAAAACTTTAATTTTTATGTAAAGTCTGTATAGCCATACAAATTTTTCTCACTACAGTCTGCAGTTTTATTTCCACTCTACAAGATGCCTTGATACCCTTCTCCCGGGGTATAGTGAGATAAATAAAATTGGAAGTTAGGGTGTTAGACTAATATCCGAATTTTTCCTATCAGATTGTGAAATAAGTTTCCAAAGAAAGTATTATAAGTCCTATTGCTCGGAACACTTAAAAGGAGACTGAATAAGTGCAAGAAACTGCACCAAAGAGCTTAGAACAGTAGTGAAGTGAACTGAATAGTCTAAACGGTTTATTCTGATTTTTCCAGCTCTTCCTGGCTTTAGAAGAAAACAGAGGCTCTGAGCTTGAACTCTGCTGAGTTACTGCTGAGAGAATTCTGCACCAAAAAATCAAAAATTCTGCACATTTGTCGATAAATAAATGTGGAGGCTCCAGTATGGCAGTGGAAAGCACAGGTCTCTGGCTGCATGGAGGTGAGAGATCATCCTGCAGCCCCCGCCCCAGACTCAGAGTGAGGCTGCACCTGACCCTGACACAGCACAAGGGCGGGGCCTGTCCCAGAAACAGCCCAGGGCCCAATGGGAGCTGCAGGAGCAGCGCTTGTGGGCATGGGCAGCACCCAGAGACCTGCTGCCTCCTCCCCTCCCCTCCCCAGGGGCCTCAGAGACGTGCCAGCAGCCAGCCACTTTCGGGAGCAGCGTGGGGGAAAGCGCCTCCCAGCCAGAGCCTGCCCTTCGCACCCACTCCTACACCCCAACCTCCTGCCCCAGCCCCCTCCTGCACCCAAACTCCCTCCCAGAGCTTACACCCCTCACTCCTTCACCCCAACCCACTGCCCCAGGCTCAGCCAATACACACCCCACAGTTGAGAATGTTACGCTGATTTGTGACAATCCTTGAAGAATTTTGGATCTATAAACCGTAAGTTACACTAATAAAAAGTAAAACTCATGAAATGTTCAGTGCATTCTATGAGATTAGGTGCAGTGTGACCACATGACCCCAGCACCCAAACTCTCTCCCAGAGCTTGAACCCCTCACTCCTGCACCCCAAACTCCTGCCCCAGGCTCAGCCCGGAGCCCCCTCCCACACTCCAAACCCCTCGGCCCCAGCCTGCACCCTCTCCCGCATTCTACCTGTAACAATAGTAATTTCATTTCCCCAACTCCACCAAAAGTTAAAACGTAACTGCAATAAAATAATTCCTGTCATGATTAATCTATACTCTAATCATACTTAGTTCTGTGCAACTAGATTTCAAAGTTCACATGCATTACTTTTGGGGAGGGGAGGGGCAGGGGGGTTAATGTTTCCTAATCACCGTTTGTCACGGATTGAAAGTTGGCAGAAACACAATATTGCAACATATGTGCATCAAGATTGCAGTTTTACTGATGAGTCAATGCAACTAGAGGTGTCTCTACTAAACTTGTGAATCAGTTAAGAGTATATATTTTCACAACATGGTACTCAAACAAGACAAGTCCTGAACAAGAAACTTTGCTCAACTCAAATATTTTGCCTGTACTTCTGGAAAATAGTTTTTAGTAGTGTCCATGAAATGCTACACACTGTAAAAAATAAGTAGTATTCCTGGCTGTGATAAAGTATGGAAATTGTCAGCCCAAAAAGAGAAATTTTCAGGGTACATGAAAGTGAATTACAAAGAAATCCCAACATAACCTTAACCAGAGTTGTAACGTTAGTTTGAGAATTTGACTTGGAGTAGGGATTGTGAGCTCGATCTACAAAAAGGATATAGGTGTTTAACTGCCAGTGAGCACATGCACAGACACCTTAGTCTAAGCACCTAGCTCACGGCTTAGGCAGGATCTTGTAACTAAGCACTTCCCCATCTATCTTGCTGCAGGACCTCATCTGGTAGGTATTTTCATAGGATACCAAAACCAACACAAAACAGCTAGAGGATGAGGAGGTGCCCCATTTTATCCCAGTGGTTAGAGTACCCAGGATGAGGGGATGCAGGTTCAATTTCCTCTTCTGCCTAATGTGGAAAAGGGACTTGAACTCGGGTCTGCACCACACCCAGGAGAATGCCCTAACCATTGGGCTAAAGGGGTGGATCTCAAGCTCTCCTAGTGAAGCTGTTCCACTGTGTATTAATAATTAAGTATGCACTCAAGTAGGGAGCCTGGACCCTGCGTCTTCCACCTCTCAGATGAATGCCCCAACTCAGCTGAATGCCCTAACTAGGCTATAAAGTCATGCTCACTCTCTTTTTGCTCAATGAATATTTAAAGGGATTAGGCACCTAACTCCAGGAGAGGGTTCACAGATATGAGTCCTGAGCTGAGGAAGGTTCCTAAGTCCATTTGAGGAACAGGGCTTGAGACCATCCCTTTTCTCTGTATTTCCTGTGGACAATCTTAGGTGGCTCCCTGCTCAGCATGCTGGCTTTTGTGGATCCCATTCTTAGGCACCTTAATCTCCCCAACATTGTATAGGGAGCCTAGGCACCTAACTCAGAGCTGTGGATTGCCACTGGGTGGCAATGTGCCTAAATTAGGCACCAAAACACTGAATTGCATTGCCCAAGTCCATTTGTGGCTCTAGCCCCATGTCTTCTTTTCCAGAAAGCACTTATTACGGGCACTTCTGGAAACGAGTAATACAGCTTCTGCTAACAGCATGAACAATAATATGCAATCAACCTGGTAAGTTTCCTCTTAAACAATTCTTAAGGAAACCTAGACACAAGTGCTATGCATTAGAGATGTACTGCACTTTTACTGTTCGCTGAACTCCAAGAAATTTGTTAAATCCAAATTGCCCAAGGTAAGCTAACCTTTGAAAGCATACTTTTGTATTAGGACCTACTGGTAAACAGCTGTGCTGGAATCAATAGTAGAAAGCATCACAAAACTGAATCTTTTTCAAACTAGTAAAAGAGAAAATGATGGTAACTTTAGTGATTTAACTAGGCATTTAAACTGAGGCAGAGTCATCAGGGCAAAGATAAAAATCACCATCTCCTGAGGAAAATATAAGTGTTAAGAGAGCTGAATGGAAAAAGAGAAGCAAGAATAAGAATTTCAAGTTGTGTGCATTCAGCTGAACTGCAAAAAGAATTTGTTTCCAATCCGTGTCACTTCCTTAGGTTTGACTCCTCTTATTTATCCATATTGCCCTATATTATTAGCATACAATTGCAGCAATGTTATGATAATAGAAAGATTCAGAATCCAAACAAGTGAATTGGGTGTCACTATTGGCAGTTTGTATTTAAAGAAAAGCTACAAAGCTCAGCATAACAAAGATATATACACAAAAGTATATAATGTCACTCACCTCCATCCTTCTAAAAAACTCAAACTTGTGAAAATATGATGGATATTGCAGGCACTGAAAGCAATTTGGTCCAGCACTTGATCAACATAAGTGGTGTGAGAAATAACTGTTCTCTTTTAAAGAGGATTTAAATCAATCATATTTTTCTTGCTGTTCAACATTTGGTCCAAATGTTCTTCTCATTGTAGACCTGATGCTTTCACTTAGAGCTTTAAATCCTCAAAACTCTGTTATAGCATGAATTATTCCTTACTAGCATTAATAATCATTAAGGGTGCATGTCTGTCACAGAGTGACTTTCCATGACTTTTGCAATGGTGGGTGCTGGCTCAGGGGCTCTCTGACTGGGCAGCCCCTGGGCCAGCAGCAGCAGTTTGGGTGTGCAAGAGGAGGTTCAGGGCTGTGGGAGAGGGGTGGGGTGTGGGATGACACTTACCTCGGAGGGGGGAGAGTAGGGGGCTTCTCAGCTCCGACCAGCGTGTCCCTGCAGCTCCTAGGCTGCAGTTCCCGACCAATGGGAGCTGCAAAGCCGATGTTTGTTGCGGGAGCAGCGTGCAGAGCCCCCAAGGTCACCGCTCCCCCTAGGACCTGCAGGGACATGCGGAGCCAGGTAGGGACATGCGACCCTCGCCAACCCTCTCCCCCACAGCGCCAGAGGGGGTCCCAGGCCGCCACCCACACCTCTTCCCCCAGCGCCAGTGAGGGTCCCAGGCCATGCACCACCACCTGCCTCCTCCCCAGATCACCCCGTGGCCCCCCAGCCCAAGTTTTAGTTAGAGGTATATAGTAAAAGTCGTGAACAGGTCACGGGCCATGAATTTTTGGTTAGTACCTGTGACCTGTCCATGACTTTTACTAAAAATAACTGACTAAAACAGCCTTAATAATCATCAACTAAATGTAGCCCTAGTAACTGTTTTACTTTAAGTATAAATCCTACTAAAACACTACTATTATAATGAAACAAAAATTGTCAGGCAAGGTGCAAATTGTGAACAAAATGGCAAAGACAAATTACAAACAATAAACTGAAGTTAAATAGTGAAATGTTCCAACGGGTGCATGACTGGCACTTCATTGGCTGTTTGGCAAAGACCCCACAGGTCACACTCATTAACTTTATTTTTTTCCTTAGAACATCCAAAATGCAGGGATTATCTGTTCAACAAATAGTGACAGGGATTGAGGGAGTTATCAAATCCACAGATCAAATTGGTCACAGCACCACAATCAGAACAAAAGCCCCTAGGCTCCCAATCTTGCATTTAGTCCACTAGACCACGTTACCGTAATGTATTTATGACGGTCAAAACAGAGAATTATCAACAGAAAATGTTTATACTAAAGCCAGATCCCTCTTCCCTTTACACACTTTACTATTATTTTTTTCCCCTTGGGACCTTCATTCTAGGTCCTTATCCCAAATTTGGGACTTGGCAGGCTCATGTGGCTGAGATATTGAGGCAGAATGGGTTGTGTTTCAGGGGGCTGAGATTATCCCTGAAGCACGTTCAAGATTCGACTACACACAAACCTGTATCTAAGACTGATTTTCCACTGTTTTCTTTAAACTATTTTAACACACAGTGTGTCTGGGGTGCAGGGGAGGTTAAGCTATACTTAGGGCCTTACCAAATTCACAGCCATGAAAAACGCATCATAGACCATGAAATCTGGTCTCCCCCGATAAAAATCTGATCTTGTGTGTTTTTACCCTATACTATACAGATTTCAAGGAGGACACCAGTGTTTCTCAAACTGGAGGTCCTGACCCAAAAGGGAGTTGCAGGGGATCATGAGGTTGCTTTAGGGAGGTCACGGTATTGCCACCCTTATGCTGCACTGCCTTCAGAGCTGGGCAGACAGAGAGTGACAGCTGGTGGCCAGTGAGCAGCAGCTGGTGGCCAGGCACCCAGCTCTGAAGGCAGTGCCCCGCCAGCAGCAGCGCAGAAGTAAGGGTGGCAATACCATACCATGCCACCCTTTTCTTCTGCGCTGGTGCTGGCTCTACCTTCAGAGCTGGGCTCCCAGCCAGCAGCTGCCACTCTCCAGCTGCCCAGCTCTGAAGGCAGCGCCACCGTCAGCAGCACAGCAGAAGTAATGGTAGCAGTACCGCAACCCATCCCTACAATAACCTTGCAAGCCCCACCCCCTACAACTCCTTTTTGGTTGGGACCCCTACTATTACAGATTTTAATAGCTGAAATCCTGACATTTATGATTTTTAAAATCCTATGACCATGAAATTCATCAGAATGTACAGTGAATTAGGTACGGCCCTAGCTATATTACAGCTTTCATGTAGTTTTGGATGCACGCAAGCAGTTCACTGGTGAGAAGTTTTGCTGGATCACTCTAATCTGGATTTGCCCTGTCCCCCACTTGACACATTCCCACGGCAGCAGCTCCCTGCTACCAGCAGGGAAACACGCATCCCCCGCGGCTGCGTGGAGACAGATCAGGAGCACGCCAAGAAGCAGGGGAGGCCAGGCAGGCCAGCCCCATGCGGGGCAAAGGTGGCGACCAGGAGTAGGTCTCCGGTCCCACCCCACCCGCTCCGGGCAGGGACTCAGGCCGGGTAAGAGGCAGGGACTCAGCGCAGCTCGCCCCCCACCCCGGATAGGAAGGATTTGGGGGAGGCTGCCTGGGGCAGTGCCAGCCGCATGGGGTCCCAGCGCGGAGGGCCCCAATGAAGGGAACGGGGAAACCTCAAGGGACCCCCGGGGGAAGCCCCTCGCTGAAGAGGAGCCCCAGGCCGCTCCGGGGCAGGGTGGGCTCAAACCAAGGGCGGTGGGGAGTGGGCAGCCCCGAAGAAACGGACTCACCTGCCCAGGCGCCCAGCCCCGGGCCCACCACCAACGGGCTGCCCAGCACCCAGACGCGGAACCCAACCAGGAGGCGGTAGGTGGCCCGCACGACGAAGTACACTGCGCTCAGCACCCCGACCCAGTAGAAGAGCCCGCCATTGGGGAGAGTTCCTGGGACCTCCATGCTCCGGGGGCGGAGGACAAAAGCAGACTAAACCCTGCGGGCCGGCGCTGACCCACACCCGTAATAAAGCCCGCCCACCACTACTTCGCCATTGGCTAAGCTGCCTCTCACTCAAAAATATGCTACTCTTCCATTGGGCAGCGCTTCTCCACCCCGCCCCCAATTCTACAGACCACGCCAACTGCCTTCTCATTGGAAGATAGGGATGCTCATCAAACGCTCCCATTCATCTGTCTCCTGCACGCCACGTGGTCGACTTTACGTTCCTACAGCCTTTGGCAGAGGCACTTGTCAGTCACACAGAGCGTTCTGTGGCCGTTGGTGCCGTCGGGGCGGGTAGTTTGAACTAAGGTGCAAGGTCTCTGCCAGCTAAGCCTCTGGAGTCCACGCAGGGGAGAAAGAATCCCCAGACTGGGCCCAACTAGGGGGACAAACGGGCACTGCCTGGGGACCTCTTCCAAGCCCTGAAGGCAGGAGATCCCAGCAGCTCACCAATACCTGTAAAGTGCAGCTTGCAGTTGCTGATTTGCAGCAATGTACTTAACACCAATATTGTCATACAGCTCCATAACTATGTGTGCCTTTACCAGTGTTTAGGTACTAGACCTCATTACAAGTAGGGGCCTTCCTACTCTTGCTTTTGGACTGTAACCAAAGCTCAGAAAAGTGAGACAGGAATCCAGCTGTGCAGTAGGGCAGGTGCCTAAGCTGCTAAAATCTACAAGGCAGAATGTTTGACTCATATCATGGCACAAGACCACATATAGACTAGAAATCAGATATCTGTGCTGTGTCACAGTATGTGAGGCTTTTCTAAAATAAGGGACACAAATGTTCTATTTTCAATAGGAAGCAGGACCACATCAGGGACACTTTGCTTCCCTTGGAAATGTGCAAAGCCACCAGATCCTCATCCTCTAAATGAATGAATAATATTAGGAGCTTGCTATGACACTTATGGAAAAAAATAAGAGCACCTAGAAATGGCAGAATAAGACAACTTTATTTCAGCTAGGACCTATTGCAAAGATTTTCAGCAAGATCTCTTCTTGATGTGAAAGGTAAGTATATTGTTGCAGGTTTCAGAGTAGCAGCCATGTTAGTCTGTATTTGCAAAAAGAAAAGGAGTACTTATGGCACCTTAGAGACTAACAAATTTATTTGAGCATAAGCTTTCGTAAGCTACAGCTCACTTCATCGGATGCATTCAGTGGCACTACTGGAAATAATCAGGTTGGACTTGGTCAATAATGATGTGAAGAATTGCAAGGAAAACCCAGCCTGCTATAAATAGTTTTGGTGAGCCAGTAGATGAGGCTCTTCCCACAGAATCAAAACTTCACTAATGTCCCATCATAGATAGTGTTAACAGCAACTAGGCTAATGCAGGTACTGTACCATCTATCTGATGACATGCAATTCTAATGCCCTGTTCACATGTAGTCATTAAAGACTGTAGCACTTTTTGCAAGCAGAGAGGGATTGTTTCTTGTCCTAGCCAAATTTCCATTATGGGCAATTACATTCTGCCTATCTTTTTTTCCTGGCAGTTTCATGGACACACAGTGGTTTGCTTCACTTCTACTTGTTACCTTTAAGCACATAAATAGCCCCAATGAAGTAAATTAAGTTATGTGGGTGATTATAGATTTGCTTTTATAATTTATGGCAGGGATTCCTAAAGCTATGAATAGATCCTCCTCCCCGTCCCCCCATTTTTTTAAAATAATCATAATGAAGGCCAGAGTTTGTAAAGCAGTTTGTGCATCTTTGGGAAGAATGGTTCTGTAACAGGGTGCTTGGAGGGCCAGGCAGCCTAGTGGCTGTCATGCCTGACTTTCAGCCCCTTGTTTCCCTGGTCAAGGTGCCTTAGTTTTTCAAGCGGTGGGGGTAAGAGGACCCAGGTCCTCCCACTCCACTGGAAGGGGCACTCCAAGCAGAGAGTCTAAATCCACTGTCCTGGACTACTTCCTACCAGCATCCCTTCAGTTGGGGCATGGCCCCTATTGTCCAATTTGCTGGGGTGGCTTGCCTCTCATGGAACTTGGTCGGTGCCCAGCCACGGTCCCAGGCTCCTTCGGGCAGGGCAGTCATAACTTTGGGCCCCACTAATCAATGGTTCAGCGGCGGGTGGGATGTGCTGGGAGGAGGGGGCGAAGTGGGGTGGGAAGAGGCAGAGTGGGGGCAGGGGTGGAAAAAGGCAGGGTGATGGTGGTGCCTTGGGGGAAAGGGCAGAGTAGCGGCAGGGCCTCAGGGTGGAGCAGGTGTGGAGCTGACTGAAGAAAGTCACTGACTGAAGAAAGTCACCACCTGTGCCCACACTGTCTCTGGTCTGCAGTCACCCAGTTACCAGAGACTCCTAGGTCTCCTCCACAGTCTCCCTTGGCTGGGAGACAGAACATGATGTCTTGGCTGGCAGGCTACCTTTCAGATAGGGCAGTAGTTAGCTCCTGTCTGTTCACCAGTCAGCCTGAACTGGGCCAGGCTTTCTTCTTTTCTCTCCCCTCCAGGCCTGGCATTGACTCCAGGTATCATGGGGTGGGGCTAGCTGGGCCCAATGGCTCTTCTTAACCCCTGCCGTGCTGATGGGCACTTTTTCCATTTCATCACAGGTTCAAGGAGTTAAAATATATTATTATTAGTGTATGACTGTCCAGAATAACAGTAGTTCAGGCACGTGTCTGTAAGCCGTATAAACCATAATGTAGTTTCTGTATCACAGAGTTATTTCTCATGTGTTATGCTCCCTGATGCATCAGGTTCGATCTTCCCATCATTCTGAGTTGTGTGCTCCAAACATTTTTAACAGGGCCGGCTCTAGGTTTTTTGCCTCCCCAAGCAAAAAATTTGTCGCCCCAAGCTCTGAGAGCGCAGCTGCCCAAGCAAAAAAAAAAAAGAAAAAAGGGAGGGCCACAATGCCGCCCCCGGAATTGTGCCGCCCCAAGCATGTGCTTGCTTTGCTGGTGCCTAGAGCCGGCCCTGATTTTTAATGTAGTTTTTCGTAAAACAACTAGTTCCCCCAGTTGTGTAGGTCACGATAACAAGAGTCTGTTATTAGGGAGTTGCTTTGCTTTTAGTCATACTGCTTGATATTGACTTCTTTTCCTTGTTTACACTGCTTCAATCAGAGCTGGCCCTATGTACAGTAAAGCAGGCCACAGGTTGAGGCCCTTCACTTCATGCAAGCTCTGCCACGCACAGGCTGGCCCTATGTCCCACAGCAGGATTGTACAAGGATGAGACAGATCTCTGTGAGACACCCCTTTTCTCTAGTACAGCAATGAGGCCAGAAGAAGAATCAACACAAGCCCTGGTTTCCCTGATTCCAGCAACTTGTGCCCCACTCAAGCCTCTTCCCTCCTTTACCCATCCCACCCCTCCCTAAACCCCAAGCTTCAACTTGTCTTCTTCCACTTTGGTTTTCTTCACTCTTACCCTTATTGTTCTTTATTGGCCGAGGTTGAGTATGGAAATGATTATTCTGAGTTGGCTTCCCTTCTAAGTCATCACTGGAACATTGTATTGTGTCAATTATTATTGCTCTGGTTTCACTGTTGGAAGTGCTCTTGTGCAATTTCATAATAACCTTAGCATGTCTGGTAACCTGGGCCATGTTTCCATGTATCTTATGCTGTACCCTTAATCTGTTGAACTCATCTACCACAAATCTTTTGTGCTTAAGGCTCTTCCACATATCTTTTGGATCATACCCCCTTTAACCTCACCATTCTACTCCTGAGCATGGCCACGTATAGTCACTGGAAAATCTCTGTGCATGCTGCAAATTCTATTGATTTAGCTACTTATATGACCCCATCACTATAATATCTGAGTGCCTCTCAATCATTAATAGATTGTCTCTTCATAACAACCCTGTGACGTAGTAAATTATAATCCTCATTTTACAAATGGATAACTGAGACAAAAACTGGATTAAGTGACTTGCCTATAATCACATAGGAAGTCTGTGCCTGAACAAGGAGTTGAACCCAGGTCCCTTGAGTCCCAGTGCAGATTTCCATTCAGTAAAACATCGTTAATATTCTAATTTTACAGCAGATTTATTTAAATTGGAAAATAGAGACTGCTACTGAATAATACAGTGGCCCAATATTGTAATATAGTAGTCCAGGATTGTTTATTCTGATATTAAATTCAGTCTATATTATGCTGTTCCCCCACTTTCAGTTTTCAATATATCATAGATTTTGTATTGACATTACATTGCATAATACCATAGTGCAAGTTGTCAGAGATGAAGCTGGAGGTTGAGGCCTGATCTACACTACAGGGTTAGGTCAACGTAAGCTGCCTTGCATTGACCTTGCTGTAGAAGTGTCTTCGCTTAAATTTGGCTCCGGCCGACACAAGTGTCTCCCTACGCTGATTTAGTAACACCACCTCCCAGAGCAGCGTAGAGTCATGGTTGATGTAATTAGGTCAATGCAGTCTCAGTGTAGACACTGCATTGATTACATCAACTGCTACTGACTTTCAGGAGCTATCCCACAATGCCCTATACTGACAATGCAATCGATAAAAGTGCTCCTGACGAGAACGTGCACTGCCGACACAAGGAGCCGTGTGCACACACACAAGCGATTTAGTAACTCTAATGATTTTATGCTGACGTAAATTAAGTTGACATAATATTGTAATCTAGACATGGCCTTAGTATGTTGGAAGAGGAAAGTTGTGGGGTTTGGCACCTGGGGAGGCATAGGAAGCAGTCTGGAATTTTTAGTAAAAAATGAGCAGGATGTTTCTACTAAAACGGTCAGCAGAGAAATAGTCAACAATGTTGATGTTTAAATTGTCATGTTCTAGCATATCAACCCACTGAGATGAATGGGCAGATTGCACCTCTCTTAGTTATTGTTTTGGCTGGCTGAAGGTCCAGGAAGAAATCACTGATTTATATTCCATTCATATTTTCGTGACCATCTTTACAACCATAAGGACTAGAAAAGTTTAGATTCTGGAGCACCGTTCTGTGTGGGAGGTAGATTCTGCAGCTAATTCTGTGGCCTCAAATTGTTATGCAGACAAAACTACACAAGATCATTTCAGGGGACAAGACAAGATGTCACGTTTATTATAACACAATTTCATTTATGACCAATAACTAATATCTAATATCTATGTACACACACACACACACACACACATCAAATGTTCTGCAGCTGCTAGATAGTTACCAGTCCTGAATGTAGCTTGAGTTCGTGGCTTGGGTTCATAGCTTGTGGTGGCTAACTGGCCAGGAAAGCCGGGCACAAGGAAGAGCTGGGTCTCTGTTGGGCATGCACCAATGCCCTTCCATGTTGGCAGCAGAATATTACCCTCCAAAGTCTTCCATCTCACCCATCCTTTTTTGTAGGCTTTAGTTTGAATCCAGAGTCTATAGGTCTTGCTGTGTCACCCTGTTTCTGGGTTCGGTGTGATTGATCACCCGCCAATTGCAGACATGACTTTCAGCCTGGGACCTGGCTTTGATGTTTCTTCAATTGTACTTTTGTTCTTTTCTTTTGAGGGTGGACTCTTCTTGCTTTGTCAGGGCTGTTGTCTGCATCTTCAGCCGTTGGGTGTTTACACTTTATTTCATCAGGACAGGCTGGGGCTGGAGATTGATTCCATCATCCATTCATACCTCATTCACACATCTAAACTAAACTAATAAGATTACAGCAGGGTTTTGCAAAAATGAAGGTTGCAGCAAGCTTTTACCAAATGGAGGGAGCATTTTAAAATGGCGTTTGGGACAAGTTAAAATGGAGTTTGAGTTACAATATGGACAAGTATAAGGAATAGCAAACAGTGAACAGAAGTTACAATATAGACAAGTATAATGAATGACAAACAGTGAGCAGAAGTTACAATGTTGAAACAGTGTAAATTTCAGCGATTTAAGCAGCAATTTGATTGAAAGTGAAAATCAATTAGCCAGTTATTGGGGTGACTGATTTTATGAATGAATGTTGTTTCATTTATAAAACTTTGCTTATGAAGCTATATTCATAAAGTGAACAATTAAAAACAATTTCATTGATCAGTTCTACAAAATTCACAGATCCCAGTCAGGTGCAAGCCCTTGTGGTCCTGTGTTGCTAACACAGTAGCAGAAAAGGATGTAATTTTACCATAATCCACTCTCATGTAACATAGAATCATTCTGCCAACCAGGGCCAGTACAGCCTCCACAGCACTTCCAGAGCTGAGAGTGAGAAACTGGGATGAGAAATCAAAACTTGCTCTTCAGTGTGGCAGCGCAGACAAAGCTGGGCCATAGGGCCAGTTTGACAGCCTTTTGTTTAGTGTGGATTTTGTACTGGTTTCTCTGCTAGTTTTGTTCTAGTTCTAGTTCTGGATTATCTCAGTATTTTTCCTAGTTCCTGTCTGCATTTTTATGCTCTCAATAGGTAACAACTAGGGATGAGTAAACTGGTTCCAACAGGAATTGATCCACACCTTCACCCAAAAATCATGTCACCCATTTTCATCTTTTAAAGAGTGAATCACTGTATAATGGAAAGATTTTATGAGTTGGGTTTAATTTTTTTCATAGATAAAACTGAAAGCAATCTCTTAGATTATTTTATAATCCTAACCCATGCTTTGAGCAAGATGGGCCTCCGCTCTACCATCCCAATAACTTTCTTGTCTTTACCTAGAACAAGTCTAATGACACCTGCTGATGTGAAATTACAAACAGCACACACAAGGCTGTAGAAACATTGAACCTGCATACAAGACCAGCCCACAGGCAAGAGTCATAAATTTGTCAGCAGGGAAACCAGAACATAGGGGAAATTGTGTAAGATGTGTAGCAGGCTGATTATCCACAGAAAAGTCAATGCACTACTTGTGCAATACTACAGCATGGGGGTAGGATGGAATGCTTTCCCAGTCCTACCACTGATCAGTTTATGCCTGAAACATGAGAAAGTATGACTGTCATAACTTTTGTACTAGTTAGTGTAAATACAACTGTGGCAGTGTACTCAAACAATCCCAAATTATCCTACATAATACACACCTTGAATACTGGCTGTGCATTGAGCATCTCAGTGGAGATGGAAGAATACAGGGAGCATCTTTTCCCTAGGTCACAGATAAATTGTGTGGCTTCAATGCAGCCATTATTGCAAACTTGAGGCTGTATTACCCCATGCTCTAATGCACAACCTCCTCAATGGAAAGAACATGAGGATCCATGTGGCAGGGGATCCTATAGTTCTGACTTCTCCCTCTTTCTAAGGTGCCACAAGTACTCCTTTCCCTTTCACATTGGTACACAGAGTGCTAGGAAACTACAACTCCCATGAGGCATCAAAGTGGCTCAGCCATAGGGAGAGACCATGGTGCTTCATGGGAGATGGAGTCTGGCTGCGGAACAGAGCCCAGAAGAGACAACAGAGGGAGGAGGGATACAGAACTACACCTCCTATAAAATACAGCAGTGGCTCAAGGGATGGAGAGATTAATGTTGATTCAAAATCAAATGTTTCAGTTTGGATCAAATCAAAGTGTAACATTCTTGGTTTCCTGATAGAAAATTCTGCCAAAATCTATCTTTTGCCCTGGAAAACTTTGATTTCAACATAATCCCATTTTCCTGCAAGAAAATATTTAACTTAAAAATTTTGACCAGCCCTAATATTGGGCCAAATCCTGTGATCCTCATTCAGGCAAACCACTCACTGAAGTTAATACAGATTTGCCATTGACTTCAATAGGAGCGGGACCAAGTCCTCTCGAGGCAAGGCTTTTTGAGATCAATTTATTACTATTATTATTTATGGCTTGTATTAATATTAATATATTGAACTAGTATTATTTTTTACTTCTCCCGCTCCCTTGCCCCACACATGGAGGGCATATCCAAATCTTGCCACTTCCTCTTTCTCAACAATCGCCAAGATCCACTCTTTTATTTCTATTCTCAAAGCAAAATCTCTCACCCAGGCTCTCATTATAGCCTGTTTTAACTACTGCAGTATCCTTCATTCTGGCTTCCCAGACACCATATATTGCTCCTGTTCAGTCCATGCAAAATACAGCAGCTACATTCATCTTCCTCGCCTGTCAATTTGATTATGTCACTCCCTTCTTTAAAACTCTTCTCTTGCTTCCCATCCACTATCAAATAAAATTTAGATTCTGGTCACCACATTCTAAGCTCTATATAACTCTGTCTCTCCCTACTTATCCAAGCTTGTCAAGCTCCATGTTGCGCCTATTCCCTCTGCTTTGCTAATGCTCCCAGCCTTGTCTGTTTATTTGTCAATCTCCTCCATGCCATCTTCCATGTACTCCCCAAGCCAGGTACAATCTCCTCGCGCTCACCTGCAAAGCCCCTATGTTCTCTGCACATAAGTCCCTTTTAAATATCCACTTCTGCTGTGCTGCTTACAGTGAATCGGACTGACTTGCATACAAATTGTATTTTATTTTCTGTTGTTCCCATTCTATTTTCCCTAACCTTTGTCTTCTTGTTTGTCCTTAGATTGTGAGTTCCTTGGAGCAGGGACTGTCCTTGAATGTTTGGAAAGCATCTAACACATACTGGGTGCTACCATAAGTAAAAACTGAATAATATTACTGTAATGCCCTGTGACTCCATTCAAATCAGGGCCCTGTTGTGCTAGGCACTGTGCAAATGCAGAGTTTGAGAGACAATTCCTGATCCAAAGAACTTACTTAAGACAAGATACAACATGTTGGTGCAACAAACAACTGGAGGGAAGGAGGTAATGAGGAGACAGATTGAGTGGCTTTAGATGAAATATACATGGAAGATCATTAACATTATTACATTAATTGCAAAGTGTAGCAAGCCCAAGTGAATAAGACTAAACCATGTTTTCATATTTTTAAAATACATTTTTATTTTAATAACAAATACATGCCTATGTTTCCTGTTATGAAAGAACATACCATAGCATGTCACTCAAACAGCATACATTATTAATACAAATCTAAACAAATTATAGAAGCCTGTGCGCATAATCAAATTGTATCAAACAATTAAATCTATGGTGGAATTTAAGTTTTGTTGGGTTCAACACCACATTGTAATCTGGATTTCTTTGCCCTTGAACAAGCATATGCATTAGGTTTGATGCTGGTGATGCAGCAAGCCCAGCGTGTTAACTGATACACATGACATAGTATTGTGATGTAGGAGAATATCTTTGTGAAGAAGTGGATAATTAGCCAAGTCAGCATGATGTGGAATTATCCATGTATCCATTACTATTGATTCTTGGTTTTGATGACAATGAATAAATTTGTCCATAGAGCAGTTTGAGTTGCCACTAGTATAATTTTGCTGACTTTCTGTATTAATACACCGCATGAAGTAGCTGTTGAGTAGAATAACTTAGGTCACAATTTATTTTTTCCTGTTTATACATCTGATCCTGACAAAGCTCAGGCTCTCAGAGAGCTTTCTCCCTACCAAACCAAACCTGTATATTATTCAGTGAAATTTGGTTACATTTTTTAGATCTGTACAATTGATAAATGGAAATGTAGGGCCCAGTCCTGTAGCTGGTAGTCAGGCAAACCTCTAATTGTCCTCAGTGAGGGTATTTTCTGCATAAGGACTTCCATAGTGGATTCATAATTACAATAGCAAGAGCAAACTTGCAGGACTGACTTTTTTTTTTTCCTTTTGATGCTGTTTCCTTACCTTACCTTTAGTTAGCAGCAAATAATACTCAACTCTTCTAGAATTTATATAATTAATTCCAAGGAATGCTTTGATTTAAATATAGAGATCTTATGTATTTTCTCTAAGACAGTACATGCATGTGTGTATGTGTAAGAGAGGCAAAGAAACAACTCTACTATAATTTTAAGAGAAAACAATACAGCTATAAAAATTGTTTTTATGCCATGACTGTGACAATCAGGTCCTAGACTTCCAAGGAAAAAACAGGGCATCTGAACCCCAAAGAATGAACAATTGAATCAACTGGTTGTATACAATGTTTTTGGGTATAAGTATATGTCATATAAAGTCTTCTGTGAACACTTGTAATGTTGTGAACTTGATGGTCATTAGGAGATATGTATATAGGTTATAGTTATGAATATATTCATGTATATATGCATAGAAAATTTTGATCATAACTATGAGGCAACTACAGCATCACCTCACAACAGGGTGGTGAAGCAATCAGGCAGGGAGAGACACTTTTCAGGCTAGTTGTTTACACGAATCCAACTTAAAGTACCCATCCATAGTCCAGCCAGGAAGAGACAATTGTGGACTATTAAAGTTGATGGAAAGACATTGAAACTGAAAAGAAAACACCAGTCTTGGAAAACTAAGGCTATGTCTACACTACAATTTATGTTGGCAAAGCTTATGTCAGGTGCAACAAGGTCTCCTCTTTTTTTGCTGATACAGACTAATGCGGCTACCACTGAAACCTGTGTGAAGTATGTGTCCCAAAGTGAGCTGATAATGGGGGGCTGTTTTTGCACTTTCAGGAGTGCAACCAGAGGGGAAAAGTCAGAGTGGCTGGTAGTTAAGACTTGAGTAGATGGATTTGGGGAGACTCAGGGCTGTTGGTATTACCCTGCAAGGAATAACTAAGCTGGTAGAAGACAGGGTGAGACCTTTATGGGTGTAGGCTGGCTACTGGTATCAGAGCTCTGAGCCGTAACAGCATAGCATTAAGGTCCCCAAAAGTACCAGGCTGGCAGTGACAGAACCCCTTACTGGTCTGGGTGATCCCCAAAACTTCACAATGACATTGTATAGAGAATGCTCTCGCCCATCTACAAGATAACAAGAGTCAGATTCTTGCATTGCTTTTGAGTGGAATACAGTGGAATTATAAATCATTAGAAAGAACATGTGCTCACTGTGGTTGCACCGTATAGGACTTTTCTTATTATCTGTATATCAGGGGTTGTCAAACTGGTTTGTGGGGAGCTGGTATATAACGTGTGATCTCCTGCTCCTTGTTTTCAACTGCTTTTAAAAGCACCCAGGCTCTTCTTTGCAGTAAGGAGCCTGGACATTGTAAAAGAACCTGGAAAGGGGGGAAGGAGCCACTAAGTTAGTTCTATTAGGTGCTACTGCTATATTAGTTGAGGATGAAACAGAAGCTATGCTGAGGGACTGGGAGCCCCCAACATGAAAGGAACATCCAGAATACAAGTGAATCAGACAACTGAGTAGCATGTACAGGGAAACAGGGGAAGGGAACCAGGCAGAGAACAATATGCTTAGGGAACCAGGCAACTTACCATTGTGTGTCCATATAAGCATCTGCTGCAGTTACCACAAGGATGTTATGCAGTTCCAAATAGGATCAGTACTAGGAGGAGAAGCAGCCATGAGATAGTCTATTAAAATGCATTCCACACTATGAAAATGTTTGCCCTAAATCCTCAGAACCTGCCCAGTTTCTGTTGTATTACCTGCTCAGGCCCAACCAGAGAAATTTGGAGCTCCGGTACATCGTGTTGGCTGGGCCCCCACCCTCCCATTTTACTTTATTTACACAAAGGTTACAGATTTTTGGAGGGGAAGGGGGCCCTGTGCTCGGTTCCTCAGTACAATTGTCCTTCCTTTCCCTGCTCTGTTGTCAACCCTCACCTACTGCATGTAGGATTGCCAACTTTCTAATCGTACAAAACCGAACACCCTAGCCCCGCCCCTTTCCCGAGGCCCCACCCCCACTCACTACATTCCCCCTCTTTCAGTGGCTTGCTGTCCCCCACCCGCACTCACTTTCACTGGGCTTGGGCAGGGGTGCGGGATGGGGTGAGGGCTCTAACTGGGGGTGCGAGCTCCGGGATGGGGCCAAAAATGAGGGGTTCAGGGTGCCAGAGGAGGCTCTGGACTGGGGTGGGGGTTCGGGTGCAGGAGGGGGTGAGGGCTCTGGCTGGGGGTGCGGGCTTTGTGGTGGGACCGGGGATGAGGGCTTTGGGGTTCAGGAGGGGGCTCCACACTGAGGGGTGGAGGCAAGGGATGTGGAGTATGGAAGGGGGCTGCAGGCTGAGGCAGGGGGTTAGGGTATGGGAGGGGGTGCAGGCTCTGGGCTGGGGGGTGAGAGGTTTGGGGTGCAGGAGGGGGCTCCAGGCTGTCGGTGTGGGGCCAAGGAATTTGGAGTGCGGGAGGGGGGTGCATGTTGAGGCTGGGGGTTGGTGTGTAGGAGGGGGTGAGGGCTCCAGCTGGGGGTGCAGGCTCTGGGGTGGGACGGGGATGAGGGGGCTCTGGGTTTGCGGGGGGGGGCTCAGGGCTGGAGCAGGAGGTTGAGGCACAGGCTTACCTCGGGCAGTTCCCAGTCAGCAGCGCAGCAGGGCTAAGGCAGGCTCCCTGCCTGTCCTGGCTCTGTGCTGCACTGCACCCCGGAATCGGCCAGCAGGTCCGGCTCCTAGGCCAGGGGCCCAGGAGGCTCCACACGCTGCTCTTGCCCACAGGCACCGTCCCCAGCTCCCACTGGCCACGGTTCCCAGTCAATGGGAGTGCAGACCTGGTGCTCAGGGCGGGGACAGTGCACTGAGCCCCCTGGCCTCCCCACCTAGGAGCTGGACCTGCTGGCCACTTCTGGGGCGCAGCGCAAAGCCAGGACAGGGAGGGACTAGCTTGCCTTAGCCCCGCAGCACTGCCAACCAGCCTTTTGACCGCCCAGTCAGTGGTGCTGACTGGAGCCGCCAGGGTCCCTTTTCGAAAACCAGACGCCTGGTAACCCTAAGTGCATGTAGGATCTGCTGTTACCATTATCTTTTTTTTGTCATACAGATTCCAAAACCCCTCAGCTATGTCATTATTAGGTTTCTACTGTTGTTCCATGAGTGGGAATCAATCAATCCTTGATAGGGGAGCACAGATACAGTGAGTCTCCCTTAAGTTTGTGGATTGCACTTTTTAAAATGTTGGCTATTCACCATTTTTTTTTATTGTTTATACAGCTCTATGCAGACATATAAGGAGATAAAGATGCTTCCCTGAGCAATCTTACTTAGATGTAATGCAGGGAGTGATACTCATAGGCAAGTTGTGCTCATAGAGAAGGGCAAGATTTACAACAATAAGAGCCCATGTGATTTTTGTTTGGCTGTATCTTGTTTAAGGTGACTATATGTTCTTGGTGCCCCGTCAGCTTTACAAAACCAGTTTTTGACCCATTTCCTGTAAATTGCTGTACACTCTAAAGGAGCCTCAGACCAGCTAGCTGATGCAATTGACTGTTGAATGCATTTGCACATCAAGCAACACCCGCACCAGGATATCCCACCTATCCCTCAGGGAACATCCTTGTCTGCACAAGACTTGAGTAAACCTCACATGTTGAGTCAGAGACATTTGGCTTTAGACTTAGTCTGACTCAGGGCAGTGCTGTGCTGCAAGTAGTAAGTCTAATACAGGACTACAGGTCTACATTAGGCCTGAGTGAACTATGGTTTTAAACTGAGTTTGAATATTAGCATGAGTAATAGGCCCAAAAGATGTGACCAAAAATAATGTACTCTTAAGAGAGAGTAGGATTGTTTGTGTTAAACTTGTAGTGTCCCTTAGAATACCAGTCATCTTATTTAAGTTATGGAAATAAAGAAACCATAGCTAACTGGGCATCAGCAAATAATTGGTTAGAACTTAGTCCAGTATTTGAGAAAATATATGGCAAAGTAAGATAAGTCAAAAACCTTGGAGAGAGCAAGGTTCAGTCCTAAACTCCCTCATCTAGCTTTTGCTAAGGTCCAATAATCTGCAATTACATCACCTGTTATACTGCATAAAAAAGCAAGGTTTTATAGAGGTTCTTTGTCAGAGCTTTTCCTGCCCCCTCTGGCATCACACCATGATGGGAAGGTGTCTCCTAGGCCTAGCCCCATTGTATTTTGGCCAATGTTTATAATTGTATTTTGTTGCTAGGGTATAGAATAGAGGTGTATATGCTTATATTTGTATTTTGAATGTAACCAACATCAACTGGCCTTGGACTAGTAAAGGAATGCTTGTATAGAAATTAAACAGTAGTTAAACCTTAATAAACGTAATAAAGGGAGAACAGACTGAAAGGACAGAAAATTAGCAGAGAAGAAAAGAGAAGAGATAAAAAATAGAGAGAAAATATAAGAAATGAAGAGAGAATACAGTGGCATTATTCAGTGCTGAAAACGGGAGCATTGTTGCCTCAGTAACACTATTCAGGCTGCCCAGTACTTCTGTCCTTGGAGCTCCAACATCTTAACAGATGAAAGGAAACACAACAAAGTAAGTCGGTCAATGTGCTTGACAGCAGTGTGGGAGAAGAACCCAAGGTGCAAGTGGCAGACCTTTCCACAGTGGCTAAAGGTTCACTCACCAGATGGAGGTTGGAGCACACTCTGCTTCCTGGCTCGCCTGGGCTCTCTGATGGCTCTCTGCGATGACTGCATCAGCTTTCACCCAGCTTCTCCAGACTGAGTGGTTGTGAGCAGGGTTCTCCCAGTTGTCAGTGGGAATGCTGAATTTCTTGAGACCTTGCTTGACCTAGTCACTGTATCAGCTTTGGCCTTCCTCTGTGTCTCAGCCAGCGAAGCCTGTGAGTGTCCAGCATAGTCTGCATAGACTATAGGCCGGTTCTCTCAAGGATCTCGTTGTTAGTGATCCATTGGTCCCAAGTGACTCCAAGGATTTTTTTGAGACAGCAAAGGTGTAAGCTGTTCCAATCTCTGCTCCTGCTTGGAATACATGATCCAGCTTTTACAGCTGTAAAGGAGGGTACAGAGGACACTAGCCTAATAAATGGACACCTTTGTATTCAGGGCTAGCAGCTTGTTGTTCCAGATACATGAGGTAAGTTTGCCAAGATGTTGGGGCTTTGCCAATTCTCACATCAAATTCTCTATCAAGGCTAAGTCAGCTGGTTAAAGTTGAGCCAAGATAGCAGAAGTGATCCACGTTGTCCAGAGCTTCATTACTGACGTAGATTTTAGGTGGAATGTTTTATACTGATTACCATGCCGAACTTAATACATGCATCAGAGAACTTATTCATCACGATCTGCAATTCATCAGGTGACTTAGAGGTGAATGCAGCAGCATCTGTGAAGAGCAGATCTTCAATAGTGAGCTGGGTGATATGCCTTTTGCTCTGAAATCATCTGATATTGAACAAGCTGCCATCCATCCTTGATTCAATTAGTATGCCAGATTGATCATTTCCAAAAGCGTACTTAAGTAGACTAGAGAAAAAGATCCCAAAGCCAGTAGACATTAAGATGCAACTTTGCTTTATGCCCACCTGAATGCTAAACTCAGACGATGTTTCATTTTCATGCTGGCTAGTCGCCTTCATTCCCTCATTGAACTTCTTAAATAGAAGAGAACACTTTTTGTGGACAGTCAGTTTTCGACAGGGTCTTGTATATGCCATTCCTGCTAATGTGTCGAAGGCCTTTTGTAGGTCAACAAATGCTACATAGAGAGGTGCCTGTGGTTTACAGCTTTTTTCTTGTAACAAACACATTATGAAGGACATGTCAGTCACGAAGCATCCAGCTTTGAACTGGCTCTCTGGATAAACTCTCTCAGCAAGGACTTGGAGTCTTTTCAGCAGGACCCTTGCAAGCACTTTGCTGACCACGCTGAACAGATATCCCTTGGTAATTGTTGCAGTCTGCTCTGTCCCCTTTATTTTTGCATAAAGTAATTATGTTTGCATCATTCAGATCCTGGGGTATGTGGCTTTCTTCTCTGCACATGCAGAGAACTGTGTGGATGCCACTCGCAAGCTTTCTCCTCCCTGCCTTTAGGAGCTCTGGAAGTATCTGATCATTGCCTGCTGCTTTCCCAGGCACAATCTCTTTGATAGCTTTCGCTACATCTTCAAGAGTTGGTGTTTGGTCCAGCTCCTACATTATTGGAAGCTGGGGAATGGCAGCTAAGACAGTATCACAGATAATAGCATCCTCTGAGTAGAGTTCTTTGTAATGCTCAGTCCATCGGTCAAGTTGTTCTTGCCTGTCAATCAGGATGGTACCATCTTTTACTTTCAGTTTTGCAGGTGTTTTTACAAATTGGCCCAAGTGCCTCTTTGATTCCATCATAGGTACAATGAAGGTCCCCTCTTTCAAAGCAGATCTGAATCTTTTTGCACAGGTCTTGCTAATACTTCTGGGCACATTCTCTAGTGGCTTTCTGGACCACAGCCTTAGCCTCTTTGAACTTAACATTCTGGACTTAGTTGGTTGTTGAAGTAAAGTGAGGCGAGCTTGCTTCTTCTTTTCTATGAATGGGAGCAACAGGTTCTTTTTCCTTTGTTGTTCCAAAGACATACTTGGCAGTAACCAGTGTCTTATTCTTGAAATTTTCCCACAAGATGTCAGCATCAGGGAATCAAATTGATAATTTTCAGAAACACACTCAAGCACATTGGAGCTCCAATGTTATAAACAGATAATGCAGTTTGCTAATTCAGCAGACCTTGACGTTACTCATAAAGAAAGACCACAACCATAGTTCAGTGGCAAAGGCACCCAGCCAGGTTTATTGCCTTCCTGGCACAGTCCTAGTGCCCTGGCTCCATGGTTACAGGTACACTAATACATGAGTGCCCAGTGGCAAGGAGTGGCTCATTCAGCAGAGGCAGTCCTGCTGTCCCCTATACCACACAAAGGGTTAAGGCGAGGTACCCCAACATTTATAGACTGAGACAAAAAACTGAGATAAACAATTTATGTACCATCTTACCTGTTCCATGATATTTGTTTGTTACCTCCACTTATTAATTTATTTATCCCAGTGAGAACCCATTCCAGTGCCTTAGCCATGACATCTTCCTCCTTTCTCATGGCTTGGGCCGTGGTTAGCTGAGAAATACCTTTCTTACTGTGAGCCAGCCCAGCACTTGATATCCATTGGGGCTCTCAAGCTAAGAGTCACTCACTTGAAAGCAATGGGTAAGGATATGATTCTGTCACCGAGGTCACGGATTCCGTGACTTTCCAGGACCTCCACGACTTCTTCTGGGACAGAGCTGGAGCAGCTGTTAACCACCAGAGCGGTGGCGGGAGCTGGGGAGGGAGCGGTGGTGGCTGGAACAGCTGACTGGTGATCAGCCCCGGTGCTGCCAGAGCAGCAGCCACCAGAACAGCAGCCTACCACCGGAGCAGTGGTCCCCAGCTCACTGAAGCAGCAGTTGCAGCTGGGTTAACCCCCCGGGGGCTGAAGCATCTTTCTGATATCAGCTGCATCCACGCTAGGAGCGTTTTGCTGGTATAGTATACTGGTATATCTAGACCAGAAAAGTGCTCCTACTACAGACATGATCTAAGTGACATACCTGCAGCCCGAGCAAATTTGATCCCTTTACAAATTTGTTTTTCACACTAGCAACCTGTCTAACTGTAGCCCTTTCCCTCTCTTCTATAGTAGTTCCCTTCAGAGGTTTCTACAGTGTTAATGCAGCACACATGTGAACTATTACAATTAAAAAACAAAACAAAGGTATGCTCTGATTCCCATCTCTAGCTAAACCTGTTACAACACATATTCTGACTATGTTTGCTGGCTGGTGGGGAAAACACAACTGAGCTGTCCTAGCTTCAAGTTGCCTCATCCCAAGTGTTTCAGGTTACCAATCTGCATGGCAGCTGTATTGTTTTTGTTTGTTTGTTTTGGTAAACCTAAGGTTCCAGCAACCTCCCTTTCTGCCTCAGAGATTTAAATCCTGAATTGCTGAACAATAAACACCACAGTATAACTACAGAAACAGAAGTTTCACCTAGAGCAAGAAATGGTTGGCATGTTCATCCTGCTGAATGCAGAGCCAAACTGGCACACTGATTTCTGCAGATCCTAATGAGAAAGTCCCTTTAATAGGAATTACACCAATAGGAAGCTATAGAAATTACACTACAAACCTATAGAAATTAAGAGAGAATTTTAGGCTCTAGGACCCTTCTGTTTAGTTTCCTTAGGCCCAAGTGCAAAACCCCTGCATTAAGGTGAGAGGTAATTATTGTTGTGTCATGCTAGCCACCAGAAAAAGGGTGGGAATGTTTCTTTGGGACAGAGAGAAATAGGATAGAGGAGTTCCTAGAGGAAAACCATAGGACCAGTCAATCTCGGGAAAGCTTAGGCTGAGTTTTGTGGAAGACTCATTGAAAATTTTCAAAATTTGCAAGTTTAACAAATTGCCAGAAAGCGGGGATGAGTCTGGACACTAAATCAGGGTCTATGTACTCTGTTGAGGAGCAGGGAGGGACTAAAATCATTTACAGGATGTTATCCTTTCTATAAACATTTTTTTAAATCATCCCATAGATTTCTAAAGGTTGGTTAGTAAATTGTACAAAAAGATTATCAATCCCTTTTGAATTCTGTAGGACTTTTCCATAAGCAATTATAATGGGGAGTGCTTCACATCCTCAACATGTAGAACAGGAAGTGGCTTGAGGGATTGCCGTGCAGGAAAGCAGCTTTTATAGAAGCTGCAATGTTCAAAGGCACATGAGTACATTTTAAAAAGTGAATTTTAGTGATTATAGGTGCTGAATTAAGACCCCCAGAATGTGACATTCTCTAGTGAATACACAGTGTGAGCAGTGACAGCAGATGGTTAACCTTTTTCTAGCCTAATGCACCCTGCTGATTCTCAGCAGGAAGGCCCACCTTTAGAGGCAAGACAACATGGTCCCATTTGCTTATTACTTGGAGTCTCTGTTGACACTGCCAGTCAGTGCCTTTTGAAATAGTAAGTTAGTAATATAGACACTTGTCCATTATGGAATGAACAAAAGACAGCATTCATTTCACTGGTCCCAATACCAATGTACTGTGTTATCTCACATGATGCATTCCCCTCAGCCCCATCTGCTTTTTGATGAGAACTCTTTGTTCCCCATCTATAACCCATTGTTTATTCACTGTATCATAATATCTAGAATCATCTTTCTCTCAGTGCATCTTTGTGTGGTGCTATGTTGAACATGAAATTGTGTCTACAGCCCTCCCTGTATCCAATGCATCTGTTGTTGATGAGAAAGTTAGTGTAGCATGACTTGTGTTTCACGGATGCAAGGCAGCAATCATGTAATGCTTCCTCTTCTCCATATCTCTGTGTTCCCCTCTTACGTTTTTCCAGAGAATTAAGAGCCACAGAAGTCAGGTTATCTTGGCTTATTCATTTCCCCTTATTTTTAAAGATTTGAAAAACATGACCCTTCCTCTAGACCCTTACCTGAGAGCCACCATTTGTCAAATATTTTTGGTAGCACTCCTACAATTTAGTAATATTGCACATCTACAATACCTTTCATCTTAGGATCTCCAAGCACTTTACAAACATTAATTAATTAAGCCTCACAGAATGCATGTGAAGTAGATATATATCTTTCTCAATTTGCAGACAAGGAAACTGAAGCACAGAGAGGTGGCGTATGACACAGTCAGGAACGGCAGTCAAGACTTACAACTCACAGGCCCTTGTTGTTAAAATCCAACAATACTTCCTTTTTTCAGTGTTCCCTAAATGCTTCTCACCTCCTCCAGAACCTACTCGAGGACAGTCATAGTCATTAAAAGGGAGATTTTCAAAGGGGTCTAAGATAGGTAAGCACCCTACTCCCACTGAAACTGAATAGGATTTGGGGCATCTAAATCATTTAGGCTCTTTTGAAACTCCCAGCCTTAGTTCAATAATATAATCCTTCATTATTCTCCTTGCTAGAAGTTATATCTACATCTTCCATTTTGCACCTGCACCCTCTTCTACTGCCTCTCCTATTAAAAATATAACTGAAATATTTAAGTGTGTGACCATTTTTGAGTCCTTGGTTATTTCCCTTTTTCACAGGTCACAAGCTGTCCTCTTTGGATTGCCTTTTCCCTAGAAAATAATTTGAAAATGTTATTTACTGACTAAAAAGAATTCCTTGTATTGTTATAACAAAGAAATACATGTTCATGAACTATTAACATGCACACCTGATAGAATATAGCCAGCAGAAAAGTCATATAAGAAAAATATACCTGGGACCCTCCAAATCATTAACAGCACAGAGCTTAAGAGTAATTAGGCATCAAAGAAACCAGAATTGCACAGAGAGCTTTGTGTAAGAGGAAGGATGGCAATGAATTCAAATAGTTTTGTCCGCATTAGAAAGGCAACCCTGTGAACTGGCATCACCTCAGGGCAGGGTAGGGAAACCAACTTGCTCAGTAAGGCACTGGACTGTCCCTGGAGCCTGATGTCCTCTGGCTTCAGAACAGGGGCAGCATATAGTTCTCCACATACTGCCCTGCCAAGATGCCTCAACCCTCACCTGTTCTACGTGTGACCTGCAAGTTCGTTCACCTTCAATGACTTCAAAGCCTCTGACCTTACTGCTGAGGCTCCCTGAAAGGCTGCTAACCAATAACAGTGATGGTGGTTTTTATGATATGGATATGAGGCAACTAGGAAATGGAAGTTACTTATTGAAGAACCTCCAGTTACAAATATGTGTGGCCCCTATCTGTATTCCACATGTGGCTATGTGTGTGCACCATACACCTGAGATCGGAGATTAGTCTGCGCCTGCACAGTTACTCCCCTTGTGCTCTAAACTGATAATATAAGGGGCAGTGCAGAGTGACACCTCTCCAGTTCCTCTTCTTATCACAAATCAAATAAGATCCAAAGCAGAGGGGAAGGAGGACAGGTAATGGAATACAGATAGGGACCACACATCTTGAAGAACCTCCAGTTACCTCTATTTCTTCTTTGAGTGCTGGTCCCTGTGTGTATTCCACATGTGGATGATGGATAAGCAGTATTTAAAGAGAAGCGGGCTGAGAGGATGCAGTTGGTATAGGTGCTTGTAACACTGTAGTTCCAACAGCTGTATCTGCAGAAGACAGTTGAACTAATGTGTAATGCTTTGTGAATGTATGGGTTGAGCTCTAGGTAGCCCATCTACAGATATCCACGACAGGTACCTCTCAAAGAGACGCTGTTGAGGTTACTTGTGCCCTAATGGAATGGTCTCTCACCCCATCCAGGGGAGGAATATGCATTAATTAGTAACAAAGGATGATGCAGCCAGAGATCCACTTAGAGAGTGTCTGAGCAGATAATGCCTTCCTCATGACTGTTCCGCTATAGTGACAAATAGCCTTGGCGATTTTCTAATCAGTTTTGTCCTTTGCAGGTAGAATGCCAGAGTTCATCTGACATCCAGAGAGTGAAGTTTCCTCTCCTCGTTGGAAAAATACTGGTAAGTGGATAGGTTGATTGATGTGAAACTCCAAAATGACTTTAGGGATGAATTGCAGGTGCAGGCAAAATAAAACCTCTTTATGAAAAACAGTGTATAGCAGGTATGCCAGGAGTGCTCCCAATTCACTTATCCTTCTAGCTGACGTGATGGCAACTAAAAAGGTGTCTTCATGGAAGCTAAAACATGGAATATGTGGCCAACGGTTCAAATGGTGGTTTGGTAAGTACTTACTGTATGAGGTTGAGATCCCATTGTGGTGCAGGTTTCACTAGCGGTGTCAGGGTCCTAACTAGGCCCTTCATAAATCTAATTGTTGCTGGGTGAGTAAAAATGGAGTTTCCCTCTACTGGCAGATGGAAGGCACTGACTGCTACTAGATGGACCTGGGGGACTAATGGAAAACCTTGAAGTTTTCAAGGACAGGAGATAGTCTAATATAGCGGGGATACCTGCAATTTCTGGAGATGACTAATCACATTATCCCCAGGTAGAGAAACACCTTCATTTAGCCAGATAACATTTTCTGGTTGAGACTTTCCTACTCTGATTGAGAATAGAGTAAACAGTTTATGAGCACGAACATTCTAGGTCTGATGCCCATCCAAATACCAGGCCATGAGGTGAAGTGGGCCTGGGTTGGAATGTCTGATCTTTCCATTCTACTGGGTTAATATATACAGGGAGGGTTGGATACTGATGGGACGACAGGTTGACATTCACAGAAGGTCCAGAAACCAGAACTGTCTGGGCCAGTTGGGCGCTATGAGAATGACCAAAGCTTTGTCTCAGTGATTCTTCTATAGAGCTTGTGATAGCAGAGGAACGGGACGAAAGGCATATCTGAAATAGTCTGTCCAGGATAACAGAATGGCATCATCCCTGGAACCATGGCCCAGAGCCGCCTTGCAGCAGTAAGGGGGGAACTTCTTTTTCGTTTGGGACACATACAGATCCCAGGAAGGTGTTCCCACTGTATAAAGATCTTGTTTGGGAAGGAACTGTGTATCTCCCACTCATTATCTGTGGAGAAGTACCTGCTGAAATTGCCCACTAAACAATTCTGTACACTAGGGAGCTATGAAGCCAAGAGAGATATGTGGTTGCTGAAGCACCAGTTCAGACAATTGTCTACTTCTAAGCAGAGAGAAAGGAATTTTGCTCCATCTTGTTTGTTTATGTAAAAGACCGCTGTCATATTGTCTGACATTTGGACATGGCAGGACCAAATAAGTGGGAGGAATGTGTTGCAAGCTAGACGAACTACTCTTAGCTCTAGTTGATATCCATCCTGGTCTCCCGAGGATGCCAAGTGGCCTTGTGCATTGTGGTTGTCCAGATGAGCTCTCCAACCAATAAGGGATCCATCTGTGATAATGGTCACAAAGGGTGTGAGTATGATGTGTTCCAGGTTAATCCACCAGGCAAGTGAAGTGATAACCCTAATGGGAACACTTACCAGACAGAGACCACATAAATATCAAAGTAAGTAGATGGACCAGAGCTAGACCTGTAAGCAGTGTACATGAAGACTGGTGAAGAGTGTTATAGAAATACATGATGCCATGGGGCTTAGTAGAGAAAGGCAGACCGACCGTGGTTGTGGTCTGAAAGTGACTTTCTTATAAAATTGTTCATGGTCTAGAATCTTTCTCTAGGGAGGTAGGCCCTTGCTGAGATCAAGTCTAGGGTCGCTCCTATAAACTCTATAGTGGGAGTCAATGTGGAGTTTTCTTTGTTCACGCAAATTCCTCAGGCTGCCAGAAGATGGAGCAAGAACAAAGTCACCAACTGGACTTCCCTGACTGGAAAGACCTATACAAAGCCTGTCATCCAGATATGGAAAGACTATGACGTAGCTATGACATATGACTATGACGTAGCTATGACGTCTCATTTGGGTGGCCACCATTGAGAAGACCTTCGTGAAAACCCTGGATGTTGTTGCTAGCCCGAAAGGGAGTACTCTAAATTGGTAGTGTTCTTGTCCTACCAGAAACCTAACAAACTTCCTGTGGGATGGATGACTGTCCACATGAAAATAAGAGTCTATCATGTCGAGAGATGTGAACTGCATTTCCTCCTGTAGGGAGGGAATTATTGATGTCAGCATAACAATTCAGAATTTTGATTTGTAAATAAAAACATTTAATTGCCAAACGTTAAAAATGGGTTTCTATCCTCCATTTTTCTTGGGGACTAAGAAATATGGGGAGTAGAACCCCTTCCCTCTGTGTTAAGGCAGATCCCTGCTACACGGGGCCAGGTAGGTGCCCTGGAGCTTGCGGGGCCGGGCGGCTGCCCTGGATCTTGAACCCCAACTGCATGGCTACCCTGGACCCCCACTGTGCGGGTCCAGCGGGCTGCAAACCCCAGACCCCCACGATGAGGCTGCCCCGGAGTTTGCGGGGTCGGGCAGCAGGTACTTGCGAAGCTGGGCAGCAGCCCTGGAGATTGTGGGGCTGGGTGGTGCCCCAGACCCATGACCTCGCAAGGCCAGCTGGAAGCCCCAGAGCTCCCAGGGCCGGGCAGCTTCCCTTGGACCCCCAACCCCATGGGGCCGGCCGGGAGCCCCAGACCCCTGCTGCACGGCTGCCCCAGATCCTGTGGGGCCAGACAGCAGCCCCTGACCTTAGATCCCTGCCATGCGGCTTCCCCGGAGCGTGTGGGACCAAGTGGGTCCCCCGGACCCTTGACCCTTGAGGCTGGTCGGGAACACCAGACCCCCGCCACATGGCTACCCCTGACCCCCGCTGTGCGGGTGAGCCGGCTGCCCACCCCAGCTCCCCGCCACACAGCTGCCCCAGAGTTTGCGGGGCCAGGCGGCAGACCTCGGATCCACGCTGCACAGGGCCGAGTGGGTGCCCCAGACCCCTGACCCCGCAAGGTCATCTGGGAGCCTTGGACCCCCACCACGTGGCTGCCCTTGACCCCTGCCGTGTAGCTCAGCTGGCTGCCCACACTGGACCCCCACCACGCAGCTGACCAAGAGCTTGTGGGGCCCGGCAGCAGCCCCGGACCCCCACCCCCATGGGGCCACGCTTCAGCCCTGGAACCCCATCCCTGCGGGGCCGGCTGGCAGCCTCGACCCCGCACCCCTGTCATGCAGGGTGGGCCAGCAGCTCTGACCCTGATCCCACCGTGCTGGACAGTGGGGCAGCCCAGATCCCACCACGCCAGGCAGCCAGAAACCCATACCCTGCCACGCGGACTGGCCTTTAGCACAGAGTTGAGCTGGGCCAGGCCACAGCTGTATGCTAACTGGGCCACATGCAGCCCACGGGCGCTGGTTGAGAACTGTAGCTCTAGATGCAGTGTCAGCTGCATCCACTGTCTTCCTCAAGACGACCAAGAATTGGCCACTATCCTCTTGAGGGAGATTATCTTCTGGTAATTGTTGAAATCGTATTTTGCTAACAAAGCTTGATAGTTAGTAATACAGAACTGAAGACCTGTAGAAGAAAACACCTTCCCTCCCTGGAAGCCTATCTCACCACCCAGGCAAGCTGGATTCAGTGATAACTGCTCACCTACACCAAAGATCACAAAATATTCAGGTTACTTCCAGTCCTAAGGGACAAGCCACATACCTCAGATCGCTTTGTATTTTAGATCTCACACCAGAGACAACGCCTATAGCCAATCCTGTAATAAACTAACTAAAGATTTATTAATTAGGAAAAAGCAATGAGAGAGTTATTTATAGGTTAAAACAAGCAAGCATACACGTAACAATGAGTTACCATCTATGGTTCCTAAAGACAAGAGATGAAGTAATCTGTCCATTCAAAATATCTTTCAGGGAGGATGCAGGGGTAATCCCTGGGGTCTGTGCCTTAGTTTAGTCTCCCTGGCCCTGTAAGAGTTCAAACAGCAAAAAGATGAAAATTTTTCTTGTGACCCTGTTTTATCTTTTACATTTAGCCTTCCAGTCCATGAGAAGAGCTCCTCTGAATGTAGTATATCCAAGGTGTGATGGGGCCATTCACCAATCCCTTGAATTGTGATGTTCCTTAATGGTTCCAAACATTCGGTTAGCTTTTTTGACTGCTGCTGCACACTGAGTAGATGTTTTCAGGGTATGATCCACGATGACACCAAGATCTTTCTTGAGTGGTAACTGCTAATTTAGACCCCCATCGTTTTATATGTATAATTGGGATGATGTTTTCCAGTGTGCAATACTTTGCACTTATCAACACTGAATTTCATCTGCCATGCTGTTGCCCAGCCACCCAGTTTTTTCAGACACCTTTATAACTCTTCAGTCAACTTTGGTTTTAACTATAGTAAGTAATTTTGTATTGTCTGTGAATTTTGCCACCTTACTTCCAGATCCCCCCTTTTCCAGATCATTTATGAATATGTTGAACAGCACTGGCCCCAGTATAGATCCTTGGGGAACCCTGCTATTTACCTCTCTCCACTGTGAAAACTGACCATTTATAGCTTCCTTTTTTGTCCTATTTTTAACCAATTAGTGATCCATGAGAGGACCTTCCTTTTTATCCCATCACTGCCTACTTTGCTTAAGAGCCACAGGTGTGGTACCTTGTTAAAGGCTCTCTGAAAGTCCAAGTACACTATATGAATTGGTTTCAGAGTAGCAGCCCTGTTAGTCTGTATTCGCACAAGTACTCCTTTTCTTTTTATATGAATTGGATCACTCTGGTCCACATACTTGTTGACCCCCTCAAAAATTCTAATAGATTAGTGAGGCATGATTTCCCTTTACAAAAGCCATGTTGGCTCTTCTCCAAAATATCATGTTAATCTATGTGTCTGATAATTCTGTTCTTTACTAAAGTTTCAGCCAATTTGCCTCAAGTTAAGTTTGCTGGATCACCTCTGGAGCCCTTTTTAAAAATTGGTGTCAAATTAGCTATCCTCCAGTCATCTGTTACAAAGGCTGATTTAAGCGACAGCTTACTGTGACAGGGTGTCCACCCCAAACAAGGCCTGAAAGGGTTAATGTGGCTAAGTGGGCCAATTAACTTCTTATGCTGCACCTGGAAGAGGAGCCAGGGAGCAATGAGGACTAATTAGTGATGGTGCTTAGCTGGACAGGAATAGGAGGGGCCTGTATAAAGCCCAGTAGCAGAGAGAAGAAGGGCCATGAAGCAGGAGCAGCTGAGTCCCGAGAGAGCAAGACTGAGAGTAACAGGCTGCAACTGCAGGAAGGGATGTCAGCCTGGCAAAGCTAATCCCCTGGTGCAGCCAGAAGGAGACGTTCCAGCAAGGAGTAGAGCACCCTGTGACAATTACATACCACAGTTAGTAGTTCTGCAATTTCAAATCTGAGTTCCTTCAAAACTCAGCAACATATGCAGGGAGCAGATTAAGCACTTCGGTCCTGCAACCAAGTACTGGGTATTATGCCTTTTTAACAATTGCTCATCAACCCTTACTATACCTAAATTATGGCAACAAGCCCGTGTAATAGCTCTATTGAAGCCGGAGAAGGATGCATCTGATCCAAAGAACTTCAAGGCAATATCAATCCTATGCCACCTTTAGAAACTTTATGAACGTCTTATTCTCAATCACCTCTCCCTTCATATCGAACAGCATCTAATACCAGAACAAGCCAGATTTAGTCCTGCACTGGCCAAATATTAAATATCACCCAGCACATAGAAGATGGGCTCAAGAGAGGGATGATGACAGGCGCTGTGTTCGTAGACTTATCAGTGGCATACAATACAGTCAGCCACCAAAACCTGCTTGGCAAATTCTACAATATGATTAGGGCCCTACAAAATTCATGGCCGTGAAAAACATGTCATGGACCATGAAATCTGGTCTCCTCCGTGAAATCTGTTCTTTTGTGTACTTTTATCCTATAATATATAGATTTCATGGAGGAAACCAGCATTTCTCAAATTGGGGGTTCCAACACAAACGCAGGCTTTGGGGGGTCACAAGGTTATTGTATGGGAGTCGCAGTATTGCCACCTTCTGCGCTGCCTTCAGAGCTGGGTGGCTGGAGAGCAGCGGATGCTGACTGGTTGCCCAGCTCTGACGGCAACACCGCACCCAGCACAGTGCAGAAGTAAAGGTGGCAATACTATACCATGCCATCCTTATTTCTGCAGTAAAGGTGGCAATACTATACCATGCCACCCTTATTTCTGCAGCTGTCTTCAGAGCTGGACTCCCAACCAGCAGCCACAGAGCTTCCTGAAGTTCCTTGAGGTGGGTCTGACCCGTCCCCAGCGGAAGCCCCTGCAGTCTGGCCAGGAGCAACAGCAGGAACCCGGCGTATGGTAGGAGCCCTTGGCCAGGGTGCCCCCAGCCCTGCCCCTCCCCGGTTCTGGGCCCAGCACCCCAGCTGTGTATGTCTTGGGGGGGGGGGGGAGTGACCACAGAAACACTCCCCACCCTCCGACCACAGTACCCTGGGTGGTCACCCACATTGCCCACCTATAAGGCTGGCCTGCCCCTCCCAAAATTGAGGATCCCCCTATATCATGCCACCCTCACTTCTGTGCTGCTGCTGGCAGTGGTACTGCCTTCAGAGCTGGGCCACCAGCCAGCAGCCACTGCTCTCCAGCCACCCAGCTCTGAAGGCAGTGCCGCCACCAACACAGCACAGAAGTGAGGGTGGCAATACTGTGACTCCCTACAATAGCCTTGTCCCCCCTCCCCCCTGCAATCCACTTTTTGGATTGGGACCCGTGGTTACGACACTGTGAAATTTCAGATTTAACTGTCTGAAACCATGAAATTTATGATTTTTAAAATCCTATGACTGAAATTGACCTGAATTTGGTAGGCCCCTAGATATGATGCACGACTACCATCTAGTGCAGCTCATGTGATCTCTTCTGGAGAACACATGTTTCTACGTAGAACTGTGCAAGAAACAGAGCCGCTGGAGACAACAATGAAATGGCTTCCCACAGGGCAGTGTGCGAGCACCAACCCTCAACATATATATCAAAGACCAGCCCATACAGAGCGACATGAGGAGTTTCATATACGTCTACGATCTATGCATCACATCACAGGAGAAGGACTTTGCCACTGCTGAGAACAGATTGTCATGTGCATTGAGCAACCTCTCAGCTTATTACAATAAGAACCAGGTTCGCACCAACCAGACCAAGACAGAGGTGACGGTTTTTTACCTATGCCATTGAGAAGCCAAGCAGAAACTAAACATCACTTGGGATGGGATCCCACTGGCTAATCACCCAAACCCTGTCTATGTGGGGGTGACATTGGACACAACACTTTTCTTCAAAGCACATGTAGAAAAGATGGAAGGGAAAGTTAGTGCCCACAACAACATCCTCTGAAAGTTGGTAACCTCAAAGTGGGGAGCTAATCCAGCTACTTTGCGAACCACTGCTATTACCATTTGCTACTCTACAGCAGAGTATACATGTCCACTGTGTGAACAATCTGTCTACACTAAGAAACTAGACCTTGCTCTAAATGACAGTTGTCATGTAATAACTGGAATTCTAAAGCCAACACCAAAGGATAGCCTGTACTTACTGGCTGGCATTACATCACCTGATATCAGGAGGAAGGTAGCAAGCCAAAGGGAAAGATCATGACAGATGGCAAGGCACGGTTGAGGTTATGGAATAAAAGACTACATGAAGTCGGACACACTGAAACAGATCTGAAACCCCAGGAGGATCTTCCCAGAGGGGCCAATAAACACTGGTCAATGTGGCGATGCCTGAACCGCCTGCGTATGCAAACTGGTGAATCAAAGACTATCATGATCAAATGGGGCTAACTCTAATGACAGGAATATATGTGAGTGCAGTGAATTGCAGATCATGGAGGACCTGCTCATTTGCTGACTCCTTGGGGAGACCTGTACGAAGGAGGACCTTGCTGCAGTGACAGAAAGAGCCATTGCTTGTGCGTAATTCTGGAAAAAACCTCTAGTTTGTGACAAGGACATGAGAAGAAGACTGTGGTGGATTTCTTTGGTATTTTCCTTCCTCAACTATGTTAAATTTAGTTACATTATGATTGCTATTACTGAGCAGTTCAGCTATATTCACCTCTTGGACCAGATCCTGTGCTTCACTCAGGATTAACTCAAGAATTGCCTCTCCCATTATGGGTTCTAGGACTAGCTGCTCCATGGAACAGTCACATTCATGGTGTCTAGAAATTTTATTTCTGCATTCCACCATGAGATGTACCCAGTCAATATGCGGATCGCTGAAATCCCCCATTATTACTGGGTTTTTCTGGTTTTGTAGCCTCTCTAATCTCCCTGGGCATTTCACAATGACTATCAGCATCTTGGTCAGGTGCTTGGTAGTATATTCCTATTGCTATACTCTTATTATTCAAGCACAGAAATTCTATCCATGGAGATTCTGTGGTACAGTTTGGTTCATTTAAGATTTTTACTATATTTGACTCTGTTTTCTTTCACATACAGTGCCATACCCCCACAAGCATAACCTACTCTGTCATTCCTACGTATTTTGTATCCTAGTATTATCGTTTCCCATCGATTATCATTGTTCTGTCAGGGGACTGGTTGTAGGCGGTCAGGCCTAGTGCTCAGAGCAGGAGTCAGGCCGAGCGATTGGAGTCCAAATACCAGAGCCAAAGGTTGAGAGAGTTGGAGTCAGGAATCAGAGCCGAGGGTCGGAACCAGATTACCAGGGGCCAGGGAAGGCAGGAACAGGGTTGGTTCTGAGGCAGGAGCAAGGCTAGGACAGGACTAGAACAAGACTGAGTGCAGGGCAGGAGAGTCCATGGGCATGTGCATTGAGCAGCCAGCCAGCTACCGCTGCTGCTGAGCTTAAGAAGTGACCCGCTGATTTCCTCAGCCAAATCAGGCAGGGTGGTCCGTCAGACAGCCTAGCTGACTCACTAGGATGTCAGGAGTACCGAGCAGGTGCAGCTGTATGGCCTTACTCCTGACACGTTCCATCAAGTTTCTGTAATGCCTGTTATAGCAATATCCTAATTTCACAGCAGGCCCTCAAGCTCAGCCATCTTAGTATTTAGACTCCTAGCATTTGTATACAAGCAGTTAGTTCAAATTTGTCCATATTTAGTTGTCTGCCTTCATGTGACGTACTTGAATGGGACTCTTTTTTATTTGACTGTTTCTCTTCAGTTCCTACCTGTAATTTATCAACTTCTATCGCTTCCTTTTTACTAGGATATAGAGCACCCCTTTTTAAATAAATCTTCCCCTGACATCTCTGTCCAAGCCATCTAAAAAACAGCAGCAGAACAAACAAATAAGTCCTCAGTAACATCCTAAGTGAGCTGGTTGTACATCTCCTTAAAGGACACAACAGTTCTTGCACTAAATGACTTTGCACTAAATGCATCTTTTCATTTATATTACTCCTTAAACACTTCTTCCATGAAGTCTTCCAACAATAACCCATCCAGGAAATAAAGTCATCACAGTGTGAGTGGACTTTTAATGGATCAGCTAGTGCACAAGGTGTCCAAACTGTATTGTGTGTCCACTTTAATATATAAGCTCCTTGGGGCTGGGAGCATCTTTTCCACTCTGTCAGCACAGTGCAGAGCATGCCAATGATGGTGATCAATAGATAATAAATATTATTTAACTATTCCTCTTCTGGTGAGGCCCACAAAGAGAGAAGAAATTCAAGTAATGAGAGAGAAAAATAAAAATACTGTAATAGAAGAATCTCAAGATGTGCCCATAACAAACCTACATAGCCATACAGAATTTTAACTATTTTCTTTCCTATTGCCCTCCTCCACATAGCAATCCCCATTGCTTGCTACTCCCATTCTTTGTCACATGTCCAAAATTAGATTATAAACTCCTTGGGGCAGAGGATGTGTTCTAGTAGTTCTGTTGAGTGCCCAGTACATTCTGAGTGTTACTGAATTAATCAGGAACTGAAATCCAGAAGCACTAATTTCCAGATTGTAGAACTGACCAACAGTGGTTCCTATTAGCAATTCATATTAAGGGTGATAGTTGATATGTCTGAATATTGTCCAAGCATTTTCCTTCTCTCTGATGCTGTGCAATTCTTGTCATACTTTTGAACTTATTGATTCCATTTCTAAAGTCTTCTTCAGTAGTTTAACTCAAGTGTAGAAACAGCATATGTATCCAGGTCTCCATTACCTGGGGTAGGTAGAGTAGGTGTTTAGATTCTTGTCTCTTCTTTTTTGGGCATCCAACAATTCCTTTTCCATGTAAACTGAGACCTTTCCTCCTACACAATAACTCCTCTTTCCTGTTTAAAAAATGGGTTTCCTTGTTATCTTTTCACTTCCTATTAGATTCATGCCTGTATAATTTAGGGATTGTACTTCAACTGATGGTTATTGTCTTTTTATGTGTTACAAATGTGAGAATGCTTGCAGTCCCAAGAGAGCTCACAGCCTCCCAGCCCAGAACTAATTTGCAATAGAAAGTCAACATATTATAAAATATTTCTCTTTTCAGTTTTATCTTGAAAATCAAATTTTTCCTAGGCAATTAACAGATTGAACAAACGAACACATTATGTTTTCTCTTGCAATTCATGGATGCATGTGAACTATATATAAAAAGAAAAAAAAATACCTAAAATGACACAATACTGTCCAAATCCTGTGAGGTGCTGAGTACTGTCAGCTCTCATTGCAGTCAGTTACAGTTAAGGGTGCTCAATACCTGGCAGGATCAGTCCCTTAAAATGTAAGAAAACGATACTTAAAGTCCACTGCATACTAATGTATTATACACAACAACTTTCTTCCTTCCTTTGTATATAGTAGACATGGATCCAGATCAGATGACCGGTTCCGATCACCTTGGAAAATGGGGAAGTTCATATCTATATCTGACCTTTGCAGTTTGGTTCGATAACTAACATAAATTAAATGAATGTGTAATATTTGCATATTTTCCACTCTTTTTTCCCCTCAGGGGAAATGCCTCATAGTCAAAAATAAAGTCCCAGAGTTGCTGCAACAGCGTCATGTTCTCTAAATACAGTTTCTCCCTTCACATATTTTCCACACTATAGTCCCAATTTCTCCTCTCCACACTAAAAATATTTTCTATAACTCTTATCTATAGTACAACAATCCTCCTGTGAGTTGCAAGCATTAGATCCAATAATCTGATTGATTTCTTCAGGTTTGTGTTTTCATTTTGACAAAGAGCCTACAAAAAGGTGGACATGTGTACAGTGACGCACAGGGAAGCAGTGCCAGAAAGCTGTGTGAGTAAGCAGGGTCAAAGTACCGTCCAGTGATACGTACAGGGGAGACATAAGTGCACTGGGAAGTGCATGAGAGACAATGGATTGATGGGCAGTAATGCAGGAATAAGCAATGAACTCGTTAGGATTATACCCAGTGAATATCAAACAAACTCCTTAAGTTCCTGGGGCTGCTGCCTGGAACCAGCTCCACATTCTCTATTGCCCTAGTGTCTCTGGGGCCACTGTTCAGGCCAAACCTGCTATTCACTATTATCCCAAATCCCCAGGGCCATTGCCCAGACCAAGCCCCACGTTCTCCATTACCCTTAAACACCCGAGGCCAGACGAAGGCCCATATTTTCCTACAAACAGTGGCTTACTGTTTTGAATATAAACCTCACTCTTGTTACCATCGGCAGCGCCCACTTTTGTGGCGCTGACGTTTGAATGGCGCCTGTTGACAAGGACACATAGCACACAGGTTAAAAAAAATAAAATAAAAAAAAGCATTATTGCTACAAAGGTGTTTATTAGCAAGGTAAAAGTTACAAAGAAGGGTTGTGAACAGCACCAGTGTTTTCGCCCTCCCCCACCACAGGCAGACATTACAGAAAAAAGGAAGCCTCCCTAGAGAGCAGGAACAGTCAATCACTTCACCAACAGATACAGCAGAAAAGCAAACAGTACCATTGACACAGAAAGCAGGTGAGCACCACAGTGCAGCTAACCTAACCGAATCCTCCTAGCAAACGTGGCAAAAGCCAAAGCAAAAACACAACTGACCTGAGTGCATGTAAAGCAAGCCAGGAATACTGTACCAGGCCTGGTGCAGCAATGCCGAGGATCTGCCTAGGAGAGAGAGAAAATAAAATAAAAAACCATAACAAACAGCAAGAGAGATCCCCAGTCAGCAGAGATTTTAACAGCCGCATGACAGACAGGCAGCATTTTGTCAGCAAGGCAACAACCGGCCGGATGATGACATTTGCAGCAACACAGGAGAGCGAGAGAGATCTAAAAAGCTCTTTTCCCTTGTTCAGAATTTCCACTGTGACTTGATCAATGGCATCCTGTCCTTGTTCACGTCTAACTGGCACAAAGGATCCCACATTTGTGCTGTTTACTGCATTCAAAGAGGGGAAATGAGGCTTTTGCCAGAGAGAAAAAACCCCATTACCTCCCTACAATCGGCCATTACAGGAAGAAGCAAAGGACAGTTTTACGACAGCTCCCAGCATTCTTACTGCCTACAACTCCCATACTGCACACGCTCAACTCCACTGTTAACCCTTTTGTTACACTCAGACAACTTTGTGCCACCAAAGCTACACTAAGAAAAGGAGTACTTGTATACTTTCCTCCTCTACCACAATGTATAGCCAGCAGCTAACATATGGTACAATAACAACAAACATTATGTTAGCTTTCTCCACTCCAACACGTACACATAACAGGACTCCTTGATCATTTTAGTGGAAAAGGCTATTTTAAGATTCTTCAGAACAATAACAGATCTGCAAATGCAGTCATCAAATGTTTATTATGAATTGCACATTCAAGTTTAGTCTTTTTCTAACTAGCTAATTTTCTTGCAGATTTCTACATTTCTGCAGTACAGAGTTGCTGGTCACTATTATTATTATTATTTATTTTGCCTTTTCTCTGTAACTTAGAAAAAGCAGATGAAAGATCTCCTCCTACCTACATGCATTTTTCTACATTTCAAAAGACAAATTCTAATAGATACATTAACAGAAAAATATCCTTATAACCCAAAAAGCCTTTTGTGACAAAACTAGTAAAAGATACTATATTTTTCCGCAATGAAACTGATGGGAAACTCTGTCATACTGTCATGTTTCTCTCTGTCTTTTTCTCTGTCTCTCTCTCTATATATCACATATATGCATTCAAGATATGTATCACTAACACTTGTAGCAGTTGTTCAGCTCCTTCTGTTTTAAAATGAGCAACAAACTATGTGTATACGAATCATCTATTGAAAATTGAAAAATAAACCACAAGACTAGAACCGGTTAATAAAATAACTAATTTGGGGGGGTGGGGGGGTGGAAATATTAATTCATGAAATAGATCCTTACAACAAGAATTCCTGGATTTTAATTAAAATCAGGTTTAAAAAAATCCCTGTTTACTTTCTATAAATATGGTTTATTTGAAATAATTTTAAAAAGAACATTGTGCAGCAAATGCAAGTCAAATGGTTCTAATTTGTAGTGCTACAAACTGTAACATGCTCAGACGTGTAACTGCCTGACAGACTACACAGAAATCTGGTTTATGCTCCAATCTCTGAAACAAATACAAATATCTAAAAGCAGTCTGCTATTTCTCCAAAATTAAAATCCCAGGTAAAACATACTGACTGCCAGATTTTTTCATACAAACACTTCACTTTCAAAAATAAATCACTACAAATTTATTATTTATTTTAAACCATAAACAATACAGATGAAAGAAGCATATGGATGTTTTCTTTTCTTTTTTTTTTTAAATCCATCAATAATAAACACACATGTACTCTCCTAAAAAGTTTAATTTCAAACATCTTCTTTCAAACCTAAATCAGTATATCAGCGAACAGCTTTAACCAAGGAAAACACAACAGGAAAAGCATTTCTCCATGATACCATTTTCCAGACATACGCTTTATGTTTTTAAAGACAATTCACATCCACGCCATTCCAAATGGCATAAATACAATTACTTAGAATTTATTCCTCACTATAGCAATTTTTAGTTTGGTATATTTTTCAGATTTTTTATGGAAAACACAATCAATTAATAGCTATCTTTGCGTAGCTACACTGTTACCTCTTTTTGCACATCTTCTGTCTTTTACATGACCATAAGCATTTTATAAGCATTTTACATATACACATTAAAGTAATGAGAAGGATAACATGCAACAAGAAAGGCTCAAAAACAAATTGGAAGTGTAAATGACCTTCTCCCATATTCCAGACGTACCTACAAAATCCCTGCTCACTGGTATGGGATTATATGTTCCATAATTAGGGTGGCCTTTTTATATTTTGTACTCTTTTAACCTCCCAAATTTATAGGTTTTAAAAATTGGCATGTTAAAAGGGCTTTATTTAAGGATTTCAATTAAAATAGTGTTATGTTTTGTCATATTACCATAATCCCTCTTTTAAAATCACTTAGAATTTCAGTATAACCTAATTAAGTAATTTTAAGTAAGTCTTAACCCAAATACATAGATCTAATAAAAATGTGTTCTGCAAACAGGGAAAATGGACTCCTGAAAGGGATTCTTCAGGTATGAAGAAAGATATTAAAACATTTGTCTCCCCACAAACTTTGAAATATTAACTGTTTTACAGTACCTACGTTTAAAACCCTAAATATTGATAAGAAAACCAATTTTATCAGAGGCCGAGCATACCATTTCATCGCAACTGTATTTATTTATTTATTTTACATTAAGCAGCATCCTTTCTTTTTCCCTTGCAGAGAGAGATGGAGGCTGGGGGAAGAAAAAATGCTGCAAAACCCTAACTACCTATCTCAATGTATTATTTGTTTCAAAATTCTCATAAGAACAATTTCTACTGCTTTCAGATATTGTATATTTTACCAGTGATGATATTTTTGTTTGGATTTTGCCTTTTAAAAGGCTTCAGAATAACATGATGGATTTTATAGATTTCTAATAATTTTAAATCTTTTTTTTTTAATGCCACAAATTCCCAATTTTGGTAAATGAAATGTACTTTATGCATGTGTCTACATTATCAGAGTGGAATAAATTGTCCAAAATAGAAAGATCAAGTGAACTACTGTAATACAATAGAACGTCTAACATATTAACACAACTCCTCTCCCTGATATTAATGTTATATGATATGATTATCAAAACCAGAAAATAGTTCATGAATATAGAGTCCTCCCTGATAAAGAGGCTTTCTTATTGATAAATTTGGCCTCAAGGAACCGCATTTTACCCAAAATCATCCGGTCTAGCGCTTTATGTTACTCACAAACTCCTGGTTAATTTTAATTAACTGGGCTGTTTTTAAGACAAAGATCTTTCCTTCCAGTTTACCTAAACAGACTATTTTAAAATGTTTAGCACATCAAATGTATTTGTCAATATCGGAAAATTACAGAGATTTGGGAAGAACTAATTTTTTAATCTTTTTTCTAACCTAACCACAAAAGAAGAATGCATCTTTCACCAGGAATTTATTTTGTATTCCAATGTGTTCTGGGCTTGAACACACACAGTTTTAAAGTATTAAGCCATCTTCCTATAACCATATATTATTCACATGCTTTTACAGGGAAATCCAGTACGATGCTACCTTCCTTGCTGCTTTTGTGTAACTGATCAGACGTCTGAAGTACTTCATATTAATTTGTCTGCTTTGCAGCATTTTAACATCCCCCCACCCCACACACACGCACAAATTTTTGGATTTCTATGAAATGTCACCAGTAAACTGCAAAATCAGAAAGGCCATAGGGTCAGGTATTATTTAACCCACACAGAAATGCTATTTTCTCTCCATGTAAAAACCTATCAGTAACAAGCAGTACCTTACAGGAGAACTGGTGCTCACCTCCCTTGGCTGGTCTTCATTATGTCCAGAACAGGAGCTTTTCCACATTCCCTATAAAATAAGAGAGAACAGGGTGAAATTAATGGGTGTCCAGCCCCTTTTGGGATAGTCAATAAAATTCATTCAAGTTATCTGGCCTTCGTGAGGTCTCATATTTCTTGTCCTGAAAAGCATTTTTAAAGCCATGATTACATTTTAATTAAGGCCGTGAAAGAATGGTTCTGATAAGTCTAATGCAAATTTTAAATATTATCTCCATACCTGTGCAAGAGAAGTTCCACAACTCCTGAACCTGTTTAGGCATATGTGGAGGCCTGTACATTTCTGCATGCAACACTTCATCTGCATCATTAACTTCACACATCACGCCATCCCTTTATCTTAAAAAAGAAAATTTCTATTTATTTTAAATGCATTTCAAAATAATAGTGGCAACTAGTGATTTCTTTGTAGAGAGGGAGGTGTGGGATATTTCCTTCCACTGCAACCTTTCCTTTCCCTGTTCTAACCCTTGAACAACTTCCCAGACAGGTAGTGTATTGTCCCCTTTCCTTTCTCTGTTTTTCTGTGATTTCCATTCATATATTACGATGTACAATTTGTCCCAGCCTATAGCTTTGAGACGTTTGCGTACCTCTCTCGCCAGCAAGGAAGTTCGCAACTAAAATCACCAGTTATGCACTATTTTCATGCTTTATTTTTATTTATTTATTTAGCATTCAACATTTTAAAACAAACAGGAAAGGAAAAGTATTTAAGCCAGTGTGTATGCAATCTACAGTGCACTAAGGTTCTCAAATGACCCAATTTCAGGATATCATTTTACAAACCTAAGTAAGTCACAATTTAAAATCAAATAAACATAGGATGTAAGATTTACAGCTAGACTTAATTTTTTTTAAATCACTTCTTCCATCTTTCAATGTTTTATTATCTCTCAGCCTATGTGGGTGACTGAATTTTCATTTACATTTTCCTTTCCCATACTTCAAGGATCCTGAAAGACTGATATGCTTTATTTCATAGGTATTGGCCAATGCAAACTAAGGAAACATTTGGAACAAATGTTAGCAAACCTAAACCATTTTCTCCCCTGCCACACACACACCGTTTCCCCCTCTGCATTTGATATTTGACCATTTTTTTGTATATATGTCTCCTCCTGATCCTATTAGGCCAAACAGGAAGAATTGAGTGTCTCTCCACCATTTGCTACAGTATCTCTCCTTTTTGGATTTGACAGCTAAAATGCCCTCTACCACCTACTTCACATGTTATTGTCAAGGTAAATATTTTTCTTCTCTAGCTACCTGTTGATTATAAGAACCCATATCCTTCTGGCACAAGGTAAATCCTTTCCTGATCTAGTACTTTCTCTTACCACGGTTCTGATTTGAATGGCTGGGGAGCTTGTGGTGCAAGACAGGAAAGGGAAAACGGGGTGATATCAAGAGATGTCTTAAGAACATAAGAAAATATGTTTATTAACATATTAATATGTAATATTAACATCACAGACAATACGCTGTTCATTATTTAATCTAATGTTTTAAGGACAAACTACTATTGTTGGGAAGACGGGGAGGGGAGGAATATGTTACCGGGGTCACTAATTAGACTTTTTAAATTACTTAAAGCAAAGAGGATTTACGAAATCAGATTTTCTTTTCACCATTACCTGCTTAAGATTTACTTGGTTAGCATTTTAAACATCTGGGAGTGTGAAAGTAGCCTGTTTGGTTTCGCTTTAGCTGCTAGTCAGTTTCACTTTTTTGCACTGGCCATAAAGTTTTTATTTTGGGGGTTCAACAATACTGCAGGGGAATATTTCAATATTAAAATGAGCCAATTCCATTTAAATGTGAACAATACATTGCAAAAACATTTCCATCCATAATATAGGACACTAGGAAAACATAACTTTGGGGGCTAAAAGTAATCGACTGCATCCCTGGAAAGTGATGTTTTGGCTTTCACATATACTTCAACCTCTGGCCTGCTCCTTTGCCCATAGAAGTCAATAGGAATTGTGCCATAAACTTCACTGGCAGCAGCATCAAGTCTCTACATCTATTATATTCAGCAAAATAATTCCACATGCAAACTAACCACCTGCTCATAAAACTTAATGCTCAGCTGAACTTACTTTCCTTTTCAAAACATAAGAGTTCCTATATTTCCCTTTTCATGCACTTTTAACCGATAAATGCCTCCCTGACATTGCCCGTGTGAAATTAGAGCAAGTCTATCCCCTATGGTTTGTGATGGGGGAAAACATTACATCTCACTTCTACCAACTATGAAGAGCTAATTCTTGTGCTTGTGCCAGCCACATGCTATATGTGACTGTCGAACAGATATAGAAACATTATTGTCTTTCACCAGGATGTTGTTTACCTACATTTCCCAAATCATATACGTAATCCTCAACTCTTCAGGATCAACCTTAATTTTTTCAGAAACTGAGATTATCAAATGCAGAAAAAACATTGTTTTTTATTTATATTTTCAAAATATATCTTTCTTTCCTTTTTGCTGGTTGTTCTTCCCTTTTTACCTGTTTATGGTGTAGGCCCCCAAAACACATTGGTAAACACACATATGCATATATATGAAAATCCAATGAAAATCTTCCCTCAGCTATCTAGACTGTGCAATTTATATCTGTGTAGGTACAGGGGTTGCTGTACCACACTGAGAGTTAATGGAAAAGATTCAGGTTCTTATAGGTACCATACAGCATAAACCTATTCATGCTTCCTTTTGACAAAGCCAATGTCCCACAAGCATATTCAGAGGCTGTCATTAGCCAGTTATGTTAATTATCGTCCTATTTGCACATCTAATGCTCATAAAAGCTTCAGTATGCACCCCCTGTGGGAGGATCTGAATCTTGGTTTTATTTATTATATTATTTACATTTCCTAATATTAAAGATGTATGAAAATGGAGAATTACATTTTGAACACCCCCCACCCCACCAGCTCACAGACACTCACTCTATTTGCATTATAGCAGACACAGGTACAACATTCTATTGGCTTTTATTATCACCTCACACATCTAGAGACGAACAGCTTCCCCAGATTGCTTTTGTTTTTTCTGCCTCCTCCCCCAACTCCCCAGTCAGATATTTTGTGCATTTTTAGGTCATAATTCAGCAAAGTACGTAAGCATGTGCCTAACTTTAAGCATGTAAATTGACCCATGCTAACTTGGTAAATCTGCCTTGCAATGGAACACAGTTATAATGAACTGGGATCAAGTGAAAGGTTTTTAATGAAGCATAATCAAAGTACCAAATTATTTCACATTACAACATGCACATTGCAATTCTGAGTATACTCACATGCCTCTTATACAATGAAATCCAGCTTTTGCAGAGGCCCTGTTCAAGGTATATCCATCATATAAGTCCTCCTTAAATCCTCAAAACTGTGTAAAAGTGGAACTTAAATGGTGCCTAGTCCTTATGCTGGCCCTCCACACCTTGCACATCTAGTGGTGAATTTCACTTACTGTGATGTTGTTCTGTAAAGAAGACTTTGTTATAAGAAAGTTCCGTTGTGTTTACAGTTGGCAGCAGAATCCCTGAATTTTGTTAAGTTTCTGTATACACAATAAAACTTGTCTTAAACAACCACTCAGAAAACCAGCAATTATTAATCACCTAGCTGTGAGTCTTTAACAGACAGGGAAATGATTACAGGAAAATGCATGAGGATACTAAAATGGTTGCTTAAAACAAAGCTTTTAATATCTTAGATCTGCTTCTAACTGCAACTTTTACAGTACTACCAGACTTTAATTTTCTATCTGGCACATTCTATCCTGTGTTTTTACCAGCTGGCTCTTTTTATATAAATATATAATATAAATGTTTATATTAAATTAAGTAATTTGATCATTTTAAGCTTGATGAACATTCCTTACCTTCACATACTAAAAATAGAGGCTTCCTAACAACTCTCATCAATGGACTAATCCATTCTAAATGTCATATGTGGGGGGTGGTAGAAGGGGTTCTGAAACAAGACCTTCCCACTTTTAAACATATTTTATATTTCTACAAACTCCTAAAAGTAAGTAGAAGAGAACACTTTTTAAGCTGGCTTGCATTGCTATATCAGAGGCCTCACGAGGACTTTGGAACATGGAGCTGATAATGTCTCCTCAAGGTCGCAAATGTTCTGAAACCATCTCATGGCCACTGCTCCAACACTGTGAGAGGTTAGCACACTTGGGGCTGGCCCTCCAGCCCTTCCTGGTCAAGAATAGTACTACTGACTTATTTGTTTTGTAAGGTGTCATGCACATTTCTGGTGCTATATAATAAAGAGATAAATAACAATAATACTATTCCCATTATACAGGTAGGGTAACTGGGGCACAGGGATGTGGAGAAGTCAAACAGCTAGTGTGTGGTATAATTGGGAATACAATCTGGGTTTGTTGATGCCCAGCTTCATGTTTGATCCTTAAGCAAGGATCACATCCCTAGACCAATGGCCAAATGCATTTAATAAATAATGGCAAGCACAACAGTGGGAGATTATAAATATAGGATGCTTGCACATGTGTAAGGGGAGGGAGCAACTCAAATCACTATGGGGGTCTCCACTATCTCTTGAAACTCAGTGCCAACATCCTACCCTACTGCCTATTCTGAGATATATTATATGCACAGGAACTGAGACATGTGCAGTTGACACACAACATACTGAATACATACATGCACTAGTGCCTAAGATTCTCCTCCAGTAGGTCAGCCCCTAATGCAAGCAACCACTGTAAAATAGCCCCTAATATTTCCAGTACAATCTTGTTCAACCTTTACTTAAAGACAAGCCTCTACCAAGATCCGTTAATCTCTTGGGCAGGTAGCTAAGACAGTTTTCATTGTAAAAATAAAATGTTGGTTCAGACATTATAACACTATTTCTTTAAAGTAAACACACCAGCATGGAGGCTTCTTTCACACTGACGTCTTTTTTAAATTTCCCCTCCCAGAACAGTTTCACTCTAAATGGGAAGTGACTATAACCAGAACTGTTGGTGAGAAAGACAAGCTTTCGAGCTTACACAGAGTTCTTCAGTTCTGGGAGTTAGTTTCCCAGAAGAACTCTGTGTAGCTCAAAAGTGTGTCTCTCTCACTAACAGAAGTTGGTCCAATAAAATATATTTCCTCATCCACTTTGTCTCCCTAATATTCTGGGACCAACACGGCTACACCTACACTGCATATAACCAGAATTGTCATTACATTGCCATGAAATTATGTAGGACTTTCACAACTTCACTAGCGCAGAGTTTCACTACGTCCAAGTTCACTAGAAATGGGTTTCACCCTATTCTAAAAATATCACGTTACTAGCTAATTCATCACCTGGCAGTAATTTTAAATCCACTACCCAAATGGTCTGTTATTCACAAACCATTCAATGCCTTAAAAAGAACGGAATACCTCAAGTGCTTCCTGGTTATTGTAGAAGAACCAAATGACTAAGTCACCTGGGTAGCTAATCTATGCCACCACATCAGACAAGAAAAAAGGTCAATTTATTGCCTAAGTGACAGCTGCTATGGTTGACTTGATCAATTATCAGAGCCCCATTTAATGATTAGGCCTCCCGTGCATATAACCATTAATTTCCACAACTAAAATTCATAGTCCAAAAGCATCAACTCTTCAAAATGAGTTATCAATGGGAGAACAGGAAGGAGTTATTCTAAGCTCATCTTATCTGGAAGACATGTTCAGTAGTCTTACAATCATGCAGGCTCCCATCATCTCAAAATATATCATGACATTTATTTTTGCTTGTAAGGAGTCATTTGATGAGCTTGCCCAATTCCTCTCTACCTTCTTGAGTGACTGACCTCTTCAGATAAGAAGATGATATGTCCAATAGCCCTCCTTCCTTCCTCTATTTAGACTACTTTCATCATAGCCTCCAGCTTCGCCCATGATTATAAGTCCCATGTTCAAATGGAGGTTAGTTACAACTACCAGAAAAAAAATCTAACTTCTTAATGTAGCTGTCTTCTGGCAGCCATAAAAAGTTCTACTGATCCTCTGCATTTCAGGAGAGCTAATATGCCATTCTTCAACAGGTGAACCGGAGAGAAATTTAATTTAATTATTTCTTATTTTTATTTGCCCTTCACTGTGGCATCTGGGAGAATAGCATAAATTAAACTCACACATTAATTTAAACTGCCCACAACAGACAACACAAAGCATCCCCCTTCCCTTACCAGGACAAACGAGCATAGTAAATATCCCAGCACTGGTACCTAGTCAAAAAATACATGACCATAAAGATATGTCTTGTACCACCCTGAAGGTCAGTACCATTGGACTATGGTGGAGCATCAAAACAAGTTGTTTCTATATCTGCGAGTACCACACTGAAAACACATTGTATGTGGTCCTCAAGAGTGGGCATATTTATGGATTGTTAACAGAAGTGCTTCAGTTAAACTCAGCCATATTGGGAGAGAGGCGGTCCATACTCAAACAACACAGCCTCTTTCCTGGCCAGTAAAATCTTACCATTCCCAACCACTACAAGCACTCTTATCTTGTCATCACTGATGGGCCTTTAGAGAGCACAGTGATATGCATGGCATGAGAACTTAAGCAGAATGGGACAGAATACAATAGAATCTGTTGATGATAAAATGATAAAATGAAATGCTCCATTTCCACAGAAATGCCCAGTGTGACTCAGGGTTTTTATATAGAATTTTTAAGCCATCCTCAACAATTTAATAGAGATTGGATCTCTGCTATAGAATTCTATGTGCTAATTAAAAAATTCCATAGAAAGATTATCATTCTTCATCAGATTCCATAGGACTTTCCCCCATAATTGTGTAATAGGTTAACTGCCTATGTGTAGCTCTCACTGAAGTAAATGGGAGCCACTAGTGCATCTGAGAAGAAAATTTGGCCCTGACTTCTGGTGCCACCCCACTGATGAACTTTATCTGCATCAGCTGCAAGTGGTAGTTATGGGCCTACACATTTATCTCACTGCAACACAATGAAAATTGGCATGGCCATCTTCAGTGTGTCAGTTAAAGGCAACACATTTTGTACTGTGTCTGTCTTCCTCCCACTATTAGTGTTATAACTGCTTTTGTCCTCCATAGTTCAGGAAGGAACACTGCTACCTATCATGGAAGGTCAAACCATGTGGAAGTGGTTTCTCCTCATTCACCCTGAAGAATTCCAGATCAGCTCAATAATTATTATTACATAAATAAGCACAATATAAATATCTTTAATGTGCACAGAGCAACACAAAGGGAGGTTTTATATTTCACATTCCAAGTTGGGGCTACATACTGCCCTCCTTAAATTATGCCGGGATGCACAGCAATATTGTCCTCACTACCTTATTGTTGGCTGAGTTTGTGAGGCCTTACATTCAACTCAATGGGATTTCTCGGTTTGTCTCACTATCTGTTATGTAATAATTTTTGAATGCCATATCTGATAAATTCCAAAATTTCGGTGGACACTGTAGGCATCAACAGGCAGAACCTTATTGATTTTGGTGAAATTTAAAAAAACAGAAGGGGGAAATCGGGTGGGACTCAAAGCCCCTAGAGTATGGTAAGCAACCCAGAAGCTTCAAACAGGTCTGTAATGGTCTATAAATCGAAGAACAGATTGATGGCAACCATTAACACCATACCCCCATCTCAGCTGTGCCCATCCTCCCAATACAGTTTAAAGTATGGGGAAGTGGGAGGGGGGCACAGAACCCACAGCATTAAGGAGGGTGTTGGGAGAGGTTACAAGGAGTTCCTGAAGTAAAGGGCTGGAGGGTGGCACACAGGGAGCTTCTAGGGGAGAATGGAAGGATGCAAGGAGCCCCTGGTGTGTGCATGAACTCAGTCTACAGAAGCAACAAAGTGTGTGACTCTCTAGTTTATGTGGAATGGGGTGGGGGGTGGGGGTAAGAATAGATCTATCTACCTAAAGCTATAGCTCTATTCACATACCACAGGCAATATAATCAAACTGTACATTCAGAGAACTTATAAATAGACCTCTCCCTGTACTTTAGTATACACAAAAACAAGGAGTCCGGTGGCACCTTAAAGACTAACAGATTTATTTGGGCACACGCATTCGTGGGTAAAAAACCACTTCTTACACTAATTCAAACATCCTGCTGGGAATCAGTTAGATTGAAACTGACCATACTGTGCACTAGAATGTATTCATGTGACTTTAACAGAAGATAGGCCCAACCCAAAACCTTATGTCAGAGCTTGCATCTTTAACCTATCTTTATAAATGGCCTCATCAGAACACCCTGAAGATTAGGCAAGAATTTGTGGATTTTGAACCCATCATGTTCAGGACAGATCAATTCTGGGGATTTGTCTCAAGTCCCACTCTAGAATTAGAGCATATACACCATATCCCACTTCATCGATGCCTCTAATCCAAACTCCATTTTAAAACTATGCTGTATAACCAATCAGTGGTTCCATATGGGCCTAGTCATCACAGAACATCATTTGGCTGGGTTATTACAGACAAGGCTGTACATACATTCCATGTCTATGGAGAGAGAATTTTATATGAGTTGAGACTCAAAATCATCAACACTGCACTTTACAAAAGGACTTTGAACTAACTAATCTAAAACACATTGTTCTCTGCATTATGGACTGTGAAGCTTCCCTTTCCATTCTCACTAGATGCCCTTGCACATGCAGTCCCACCTCACTTTTCATATGTCCCTATGTCATGATTTACCATATTATAATAATGGAACAGCGATGAAGTTAATTTGAATGCCTGCTTTAAATCTTAAAAAGATGAGACCTGGCCACTGTAGCAGCATTTGGATACATGGGCACATGGCTACAATGCAGTGATCAGTGAAAGACAGAGTTAATTTTCAACCAAAACTACTGGTTGAAAAAACCTTTGATAAACCCTGAATCCAATTTAATGGGAGGTTTTTTAGTGATAGGGATTTAATTATTGACGTGTTTTAGGTTAAAATGTATAGTACTAGCAGAATTTTAATATTACCCCTTAAATCTTTTTTCATGGGAAGGGAAGATTTGATGGGGATGTGGAAAAACACTAACTGAGACCTGTTTTCTCCCATCTCCCAAATACCGGGGGGAAGGAGGGGGAATAAAAGCGTGAAGTTAATCTTAGGTAAAAAGATAAATTCTCATCTGAAGGATACAGTTTTCAGAAAGCACAGAAAAAACAGCTGGGTTTTTTTGCTAGATACATATTAATATTGGAAACCAGAGAGAAGTTAATATAGGAAAACAGAATAGAAACCCTTGACAACAATAGAAGAAAAACAAAATTTAAACCACATGTATAGATGTAACTGGATATTTTGATCCCAGTCCTATCTGTACTTCATCTAATATCCCATTATCATCAATATGAATTTTGACTGCAGGATTTGGTCTATCATTTATTAAGTCTTATAGGAGAACTTCATGCAAAGTCTTAGATTTATAATCATACTTTATAGAACTAATAATTTCCAGGAAATTCTTTTTAATTAGGAATTTTTAAATTAATAATAAATTTGTTAGTCTCTAAGGTGCCACAAGTACTCCTGTTCTTTTTGCGGATACAGACTAACACGGCTGCTACTCTGAAACCTAAATTTATTGAAGTAAGTTTCATCTTCACCATTTGTCTCATTTCAATATGAAATATCAACCCCCTGAAAACTTTATTGTAGCATTAAACACAAATTAGCATCATGGATGGCCCCTCTAGAGGCTTTGCATTTATTTAAATAACTCAAAAACCATACACAATTTTGAAAAAAACATTTAAAGAAAATGAAACTGAAGGATATATTCATCACCCCAAATACTATTCATAAGTAATTAAAGAATAAGTCATGTTATGAACACGTGAGTTCTGGTTTCTATGTATGCTGGTCTTATTCTGTGAGACATTCAATTCAAGATGTAGCAAGTACAGTATTAAATTGCAGTTTATAAATTTAACAAATTCCAGTGTATGTTGTTGTTACAGTTGGAAATTATAACGAAAGAAATTGAAGTTTTGTTCCTGACATCTATCTTTATGTACTGCCACTACATTGTACAGATTCTTTCCATACCATCCATCAGCTCATGCTTCAGGTAACTTCCTACCCTTGTGCCCAGTAAAGCCAAACTGGATTATACTGATTATAGTATCACTAATGTGGGCATAAGCATATAGACATAGATTTAAAAGTTATGAATAGTTAAATTATTTTCCTTGCAAAAGTAGCTTTTCTTGTGTTTATTCCTCCTATTATTTTCTTTTGATATATGCACACTTCCCCACCCCACCCCCAGTAAGTATTTAGATTTATTTAATTAAATAAAATAATATAATCTACAATGCATCCTCCACTACATTTAAGTAACTGATCAATATTCTTTCAAAAGTTAGTTTTGTGTCAGCAACAATACCACCAATACTCTTGCTGGTACTGAATCTAATTCTAATCTAAGAGTCAAGAATAAATTCAAAATTGAGAAAGCTGTTCTCCCCTCTCCTCCCTTCCCACCACACATGCACGCACGCACACACACGCACAAAGGTTTCGCTGTATACATTTTAAAAATATTTTGATTCAGGCACATTATCTTTTTTATTATTTTAAATCCCCTTTCCTTACTGCAAATGCTTAAAAATTCCAACCATACAAAGTTACCTGTGCAAAATAGTTGTCTACCTCCTGCTGTCAATAATTTCCTTCTACGTCAAAACAAAATCACTATTTCTTATACATTACATATTTCAGAACAGAACAGGGATGTACTAGTTAATATTCTATGACCTATACATGAAAGTACTCAGAGGAAACTAAAATATACAGAAAATATAGTTCCTGAACACATGATCAATATGTGACCATTAAAGACATTTAATTACTTCCAATGTTTTGGATAATGTTTATTCCAAATAAAAACACTTATTTGGTTTATTGCTTTGCTAAATGAGTCTGTGTTAAACTTACAAGCAAGTTTGAAGTAACCTGATATTCTCAGTCAGTTTAATGGTATATGAACTATATGCAAAGAGAACTGCTTTATTGTTCAAAGAGTTATAAGTAAGCTACATGTGCAATATTTTAAAATGATATATTAACTTTTTTAAAGCCAATTTGTTTTTTTTTAAATATTTTAAAAGTAATTAAAATAGATGTTTTTAAAAAAATCTCAGTGTCCATACAAACTGCTTAACATCTTTTTTTCTAAAGTACTACAACACAACAATGCAAACTGAAGTTTTTTTTGTTAGTTATTATGGGAAAATATCTGGTTTGCACATGGGTCACATGCCAATTATAGCAAAAGCTTGAACTCAGAGAGTCTGCAAACTTTCAAAAAAATATTTTCTAAAGTAAAAAAATTAACTTTTTTAGTAAAAGAATATTTAGTAATATCAAAGTAAAATTTTGCTTCAGAAAAAAGTATTTGTGAATTATGATCAAATGTATTGCTAATTTTGCTTTGCATTAGAAATGTCAATAACAATTTTGACAAAAGAGAAGGACCATTACAAAGTTTGTATATAAAAATATTAAGTAGGAAAACCTCTAATCCCTCAGTCATTAATATATACACATTACTCTAAATTAAAGGACTCCATAGGATGGGAATGAACCACAAACTGACTTCTGTTAATTGTCTGTTTGCCCTGGTCAAAATGTTTTGTCTTTATACAGATTGTAAGCTTTAATCCTACCAATTATCCCTCCTTGAAGGCTGCCTCTGCCTATTATTTTAAAACAGTGTGCTTGCTTACTAAAGTACAAGTTCAAACTCATAAATACAGATAAGGAAATATACATTATGTCTGAAAAATCAGATTCCTACATTTTATTAAAAGAAGTTCTTTCTTGATCCAAATTTCTCTCTGCTTTCTTTTCTACAGAAAACATTAAAACATCAACACTTAAGTAACTAAGTTTTAGATTCAGAAGATAGATCATCTTTGTTCTAGTTGCCAAAATATATTTCTGAATTTATTCAAAAAGGTTTTTTGGTTTCAAATGCTACAACTGCTAAATAAAAAATGTAAAATATTTAAATCCTGCAACCACTGAGAAACAGTAGACAAATAAAACGGAATTCATTTCACCAAATTATCTTTTTACAGTATTTGCTACTCCTTTGCTTACATTTTAATCTACTATTTTTGTCACCTTTATTTTAAAGAAATGGTGAAGATTTATTCTTTAGCAAAATATAGGACAGTTAGTAAAGCAAATAAAACCCAGGAGCCCAATCCAGTTCCCACTGAAATCAAAGGGAGTTTCAATGGAAGCAGGATTGGGCCCCAGGAATTTAAAATTCACTTGTTTCATGTGTTTTATCTTATCATTTTATTAAAAGTTGGGCATGCCTACCTTTCAAAAGTATGCACTGATTGAATCCTTTTTTTATTAGGACTAAGAGAAAAGCCTAACACAGGGAGAACATTTTAAGGCAAGACTTTGGCTATTGGAAATAACATCCCATCTATGATTTTTCCCTCTGTTTACAAGAACATACAAAAACAAAACAAAAAAACCCAATTCTGTTCTATACATGTTTCTCAAATCTCCGTTTCTATATCTACATGGGATATCTGAGTGGGCCATACTTACATAATTTAGCATCATATTGTTCAGTACTTAACTTATCACAAGATAGGGCCCATATGAAATTCTACTTAATGTCTAAAATGTGTTTTTTACGGTTACATGCAAATAATATTTACACTGTATTATATGTTGTCAAACTGTCTCAGAACATATATCTCATTACCTTTCCTTAATCTTCTGGCTAACTCTGGTTCTCTCTCACCTGGAAGATAAAGCTGCTTTCAGAGTTAGATTTGCAAAGTATCATTTTCTGATTGCTAATCACTGATACGTAGCCTTTTAAAAAGACAACTTTGTGCAATTTATTTAGATGAAGATCCATGCTGCTTTTCCTTATGACTCCTTTCAGTTTTATAGAACTGATTATGCAAGATCACAAACTTTCAAGAAAAAAATATGACTGCCCTATATATTTTTAAAAAACCCATTTGGATTGCCTAACAATAGCTAAATATTGTTTGATGAGTACTGCAATTTGAAAACTGCATTTTGCTTTTTAACGTGCTTTTGATTTGTTGCCTTTAAAACACAGGTATCATGAGAAGAAACGCTGCAGGCTTTATCCACTGACAGTTCTTATGGGGCCCAATCCTGAAAACCTGTACTCCTACAAATAGTTCTTATTCATGCAAGTATTTCCATTGACTTCCTTGAGATTACTCATATGAATAAGCACTACATTGGTGACCATGGGTTTGTAGTTAGAATAGCCGTTAATAAATACTTTACTTCTTGCAGTAAAAAGCAGAAAGCCAACTTAGTTTTGATGTATAAATAAATTATTTTTAATATGACAAAAGACCTTGGGGAAAATATTATATAGCACAGAAGATGTATATACCTCCTCTATTTGAAAGGCAACTATAGTATCATATAAAGTATCCCTGACTACTGCTGATTGGAAAATAAGGGGCAGAAAAGGACCAAAACATATTGTGGTCCCAAACCTGTAAGGGGTTTGCCCATGCAGAGCTCCAGGCTAGATTGGGGTCTAGGCCACTAAAAAAGGGGCAGGGCTGAGAATTTTGGGCCCAATCCTGCAAGCTCTCCACATAGAGGGGGATAGTGATGCAATTGCCAGGAACAGTGATGTTAACGGGAGTTCCATGGGTTTGCAGGATCAGGCACTCTTTTGGTACATAGTTACTAATATGTAGTTGTGCTAGGCTAGAAGCTGGACACAGATACATGGTGTCAGTTTTGTTGACAATTTTCCAGTCTCTGTCTTAAATGCTGTTAAACTATAGGAAAAATATTAAACTTGGTTTTAAATGTTTTATGCTGGAGATTTGGGCTAGCAGAAGAGATTCCCATAGAAATAAAATCATATCTAATCTGGGGAAACTAGCAAAATGAAGGAAAACTCCCCTGCCTTTCCACAAAAGGGGGTAAACCAAGGTGGGGAATAATAAAAGAAAAAGCCAACTCTTCTCTCCTAATTCTTCAAATTGCTAAAATAAATTTGTGAATTTTGGGATGCACTGGGCAGGGAAGGGTTAATTAGCTTTTTTTGTTATGGAGAGGCTACGCCAGCATCATTTGAAGTAAAAATACTAGTTACGTGCCTGATCCTGTGAGATGCTGAGCACCCTCGACTCTAAGTCAGCTGTGCGTGAGCGCAAGGTGTTCAGCACTGGGAGGCTACACCTTGTGTCATGTGATACTATTGCAACAGATAAGGGACTGCTACTATTTCCACTCGGAATCACACTACTTCCAACCATAAGCAGTCACTCCAGACTGAAATCTTGGGTACATAAACAGGGGAATCTCAAGCATGTGTCGAGAGGTCATTTTCCTTCTGTATTTGGCACTAGTGCAACTGTTGCTGGAATGCTGTGTCCAGTTCTGGTGTCCACAATTCAAGAATGACGTTGTAAAATATTGAGAGTTCAGAGAAGAGCCATGAGAATGCTTCAAGGATTAGAAACATGCCAGTGATTGACTCAAAGAGCTCAATCTATTTAGCTTAACAGAGAGAAGGTTAAGGGGTGACTTGATTACAGACTGTAAGTACCTACATGGGAAACAAATATTTAATAATAGGCTCTTGAATCTAACAGAGAAAGGTATAACACGATCCAATGGCTGGAAGCTGAAGTTAGACAAATTCAGACAGGAAATAAGGGGTATATTTTTAACAGTGAGACTGAGAATAATTAACCATTGGAACAATTTACCAAGGGTTGTTGTGGATTCTCCATTACTGACATTTGAAATCAAGATTGGAGGTTTTTCTAAAACCTATGCTCTTAAGACAATGGTTTTCAACCTGTGGTCCCTGGAGCCCTGGAGGTACTCAGACTATTTCTAAGATTTCCAAAGGCATCCACATCTCCATTCAAAATTTTTTAGGGGTCTGCAAATGAAAAAACGTTGAAAAATACTGTTCTAAGAATTATTTTGGGGACGTTCTACACAGGAAGTCAGACTAGATGGTCACAATGATCCTGTCTGACCTTGGAATCTATGACAATTCTATGAAATGTGGCCAACAAGATTTCAGCCCACATATAGAAGGATCTTTTTCTTTAAACAGAATCTGAAACTTATTTAAAATTTATTTAATAGGTTTTACTATTTTTAACTTATAGAACTAAAAAATGCATTACTAATAAATAAAAGGTAGTGTTTTCAAGTGATTTTTTAATGTCCCTGTAACTGCTAACAAAGCAAATTTTTTTCAAGCTCAAATTCTGCAGCCCATTAATCATTAATGGAGACAGTTATTTAAATTAGAAATTGGTTTCTGTACATGGGAAGTTTCTGTTATTATCTACAAGCCCAATAAATCCTGTTTTAAAAGAGTCCGGCTTTACAGGGGTTACGATCTATAGAGTTGCTAATTTTACCCCATATTGCTAATTTTCATGGTCGAGCAAAATGTCTCACTACTTACCCAGATGAATTATCCTCATCTTTAAAAGTTCCTGGACATAAAGTGTTAAATAATCATTTTTACCAAATGCCTTCTTATTCCCAAGTCCCCTTTCATAAGTCCATAACTTAACCAAAGCCTGTATGTAGCCCACTGATGAGAACAGGAGGGAGAAAGAGTCAGAGGTTTTTTGGGGTTTTTTAATCCTAGCTCTGCCCTTATTCACTCACTGGGCAGATTTGGGCAAATCACATCCTCTGTGCCTCAATGTCCCCGATTGTAAAATGTGTATAGTAACAGTTACCTGCCTGCACTACAGGGATAGTGTAAGGATGAGCTAGTTAATATTTGTAAAGCATTTTGAAAAATGAAATCACCCAATGCCTGTTGTGATTATTAGTTTTAGGGCAGGTGAACTATTCACATTAAATTCAATGGATACTGAGCAGCTAAAAAACACCAAAGCATGGCTTTACATATGTCCTCCCTGGACCTGATCATGTAAGTGATGGCCATATGGCTCTCCCACTGAAATCAGTAGCAGTTCCCTGCACAGAAGATTGGGGTCTAAATATTGTTTAACTTCATATTTGTGTAGTTTTACATTGAAGTGCAGTTCTGTTCAGAAAAGTGACTGTGTGGCTCCTTCTTATGCAATATAGCTGAGCCCTATGTGCTGATTTAGCTGGAAAGCTTTTGTTGTATGCTATATTGTACTGATCACAAGGGGGAAAATTAAGCATTTTAAGAGCAAAGATCTCCTTATTTTACTGTCAAACTCTGACCAAATCCTCCAGCTGGTGTAAACGGGTATGGATTATTGAGTTCAATGGTGTTTTTCTCATTTACTCCAGCACAGAATTTGGCTCACAGTATTTGCACCTATTACACCAGAGAGAGAGAGACGAGAGCAAGAGCTCATTTCCACTTTGCCTTGCACAACATCAACAGCATCATCTTAAGTTCTGAGCACAGAGACTCTGTATTATCTCCGATATTATAAGCGGCAGAAAGACTAAGCTTGGTTTTCAGATCTTGAATTTGAGCATGGGATGGCATAGGTGTTTGAAAAGTCATCTTCTGACTTGTAAAACTAAGGAAAGTTGAAGGAGGCATTACAGAGAGTGAAATTCACCTCTATGCAGAGGGCCAACACACAAGAACTATGCATTGCTTCAGGCCCGGTGGATGGTGCAAAGGTTTTTGGCCAACTCTCTGCACAAGGGTGAATTTCACTCTGAGGGAGATTAACTATGGATTCCAGCAGTTGTTTTTTCAGTACCTTTTCTGGCTATTACCACACTTCAAATATCTGTGTCTTAAACTTTATTTTCAATATTTCTGTTTGTAGTTTTCAATTTTAATTTTTCTCTGAAAATAGCAAACATTCTAGTGTACATATAGCAATGCATTGATTAGTGTATTTCCGCTAGCATCACAATCTTTGGAAATGCAGGGTTGGTTTGTTTATCATTAAAGACAGTTTTGCAAATTGTTTGTTTTATAGATTCCATCCTGACACTCGTGAATAAAAGGAAACTTAGCTGGTGAATTACTGGTGGTTGTTTTCTAAAGAGAAGTCACGTGAGCTTCAGTGGCCCCAGTCTTGCGATATGATGTAAGTGCCTGGCCCCCTGCACCCGTGCAGAGCCTGATTGATTTCAATGAGTGAAAGGCTCCCCCCACATCTCATTGCACTATTGGGCCCTTTTTCATCATAGTTACATTGGTGAAGAGCTCCTCTCCCTGTATTTCAGTCCACCTATACATACAGATAAACCTGCCTGCCCATCTGATATACAGTTCTCTATCCTATGGCAAAACAAAATCCCTAGTATTTTGAACAGATTTAATAGTTGTGGGTTTTTTGAAAGAATACAAGCTAAAGTAAAAAAAAAAATTAACAATCCTCCTTATCTGTATTATGTATTGTACCTTGGATTGTTAAAAAGGAAATACTTTTGAACAGTATATTTGCTTTTCACCAGACATGCTGGGTGTTTGTTTCTGCATTTTGCTCACTTTGAACTGTGAAACTAGACTGGTCAGCTTCTAGTTAGTTTCACTTGCCAGTTTTCAGCTATTAGGGAACACAAGGTTGTAGTGCTTGAGTTTTCGACACAATGTGGAAATACTGAAACTATTAAAAATCATGAAAACATTTCTATTAACATTCATTAAAAACATAAAATCTAAATTTGAGGCCTATGTTGGTCAGTGTCCCTTTAAACATTTTGTTGTTGTTTAACTCAGGCTATTTCATACAGTCAATTCTTAAGCAGGAATCTCTTGATATCAGTGAAGACTACTTCTTAAACTGATGACATGATCTGGCCCCATGGATTTTGTAGTACATATTGGTTACTTTGCAAACTAAACTTCAGATGATAGATCTAAGTTCAAAAAGGAACACAAATTTCTTCCTCTGCTGATAGAGGTAAACTCAGTAATGCTACTTTAGCTCAAAAGAAAGTTCTATAGGCTTGTAAGTGAATTTTCAAGTTCTTCTATCAGCCAAGAGATTGAGGCTGGGAACAGCTTGTCTTCATTGTAATCTGAGGGGGGTTAGAAAGACCAAATGGGCAAATTGTTCACCCAGGCACATCAGTGAACTTACTTAAGTGAATGAGGTTACTTAGGATTTACATCAGTGTAACTGACAGCAGGATTTATGACCATCAAGATATCTCCTATTATAGCTTCATTGACAGACAGGTCTTGTACTGTTTGCTTCAAATTTTCTATTAGGTTGTAGATGAAAAAATATTAATTGGGAGTAAAACCCTTTTGAATCAGTAGAAATTCTTCAACTTAAAAAAACAACTATCAAATGTACTGATAACACACCAACTGTTACTATCCTATTGGTAACTAGCTCCTCAAGTAGTAGGCTCATTGGTTGATAGGTTGATAAGATTGATAAGCTTCTGGTCTACAAATTAAGGCAAGTCAATAAAATCTCCAAAACAATGCTATACTGATTACCTCTTTGCCTAGGAAAGTTATTAACTGGAAGATTAAGTGGGGCAATCAACTGAAAAGTGACTATGGAAATGCCCCTTGGTAGTGCATATATCTGCTCCTTATATGTCTTCTGAGTCACATTGACTTAATTTACCTAGTAATATTCTGCCCTTGACACACAACTCCTGCTGACGTCAATGAGAGTTCCGATCACATATCACAGCCACTGTATGACTCTTGGGTTTTAATTCTGTTAGTACTGTGCATTCAATATATCAGCAGAAGGGAGAGTTCCATTCCACTCTTCCTTGTGCATGATCCAGCAGGTTGCAACTCTCTTCTGATTCCAGATCTTTGATATCTGATGATGGGATGCAACACAAAAGAACATAGCCAGATTTCAAATGCCATGTTGAGCCGGCAGCGCCATTAGTCTCAGAGGGGAGGAGGGAAGAAATAACGTTTTGATTTACAAACACTAACAGCAAATACAACATGATGTGGAATAAATTGGGATGCTTTGAATATTTTCTGCAGGTGCTACCTACTTACCATGTAACTTTGCTCTTCTTATTTTTCTTAGGAAAAAAAAACATATTAATTGCTATATCTCACATGAGAAGTGGACATTTCTGAGATATACCAAAGAATGAAGTCAAACCATTGACTTAAGAAACAAATGATACACCAAAGAAATCAGGTTCTCAGTGATCACTGCTCCCATATAAGGAACAAAATATATGAATAAAAACAGTGTGAAAAGATGTAACTAGAGATTTAGGGTTTGATCCAACTTCCATTTGCTTTAATTGAAATTGGAATAAACCCTTCAGGCCTAATTTTCCACCGTCTTGCTCCTTGTTTAGTCAATTACTCCTGGGCAAAATGGGCCTATTTCAGCACTGTGTAACTCCAGCTTTATCCTGGTGAATAACTCTTTAGACCTACTGAGTGCAAAGTAGGTGTAAAATGCTGCCAGATCAGAAGAGTAGTGTTTTGCACCCAGTTTGTTCTCACTTTGTACAAGAGTAAATGGTTGCACATGGCAGTGGAGAATCAGACCTGGAAACTGAAATCAAAGTTCTTCCATTATGGATAGGAAAAAAAATAACCCCTGGTTCCCTTGCAAAACAGTGATAAAATCATCCCATGTAGCTCTTCAGGGAGAATATTTCTCTTAAGTAATAACTAGATAGATTCATATCCCTTGATTTTTGCCCACTGGGCAGGTGCAGACATCCTCTGTTGTCAGTCACTAGCCTGCATTTGTAGGAATCTCTTGGTGAACCAAAGGGTTAACTTGCTAAACATAGGATGAAGAATCTAAGGAGTTAGATTTCTAAACATGAGACAAAACTGCTGAGTATCATAACCAGAAATGTCCAAATTGTAGAGTTACCTATAAAAGCAAATTACCTCACCCTGATTTATCACCAATTCCAGTTGGTTACCATTATTGTGATGGGAATTTTTATTAAAAGCAGGATGGAGCACTGTGTGAGCTTGGCTTTGGGCAGGAATACAATTATTATTATCTTTCTGCTGAATTAACATATTTTTAATATTAGTGATTAAAATATGGACCACAAAACCTAATATTAATATAGGATTAAGCACTGAAAAAACTGTTCACTGTGTACACTAAGAGCGTGGCAAATATATACACACTAGCACAGACAGAAATGCACACTCACCTGTGTATGTACACAGTACAGACCAGCACAGACACACCCCTGCACACACACAGTGCACACTGGCAAAGACCGATAAACACACCATTGTGCACATCTTATAGACTGGCAGAAATAGACCTACACATTCCAGGATATCTGCAGTACAGACTGGTACAAAAAGACAAACACACCCTTGAATACATATGGTGCAGATGGGCAAAGACATACAGATGTGCCCCAGAATGCACAAAGTACATATCCCTGAATGCACATAACACAGAGAGACCTCTAAATATGCATTGTGTATAGGCACAAACACACTTGAATACCTAAAAATATGTACAATAATCTCTACTGCATATATACACACCTATTTGTACATGCACAGGTTCACACACGTACGCTCATACAACACAGTTATATGGTTACACTCATATAGCATTAACAAAGATGCAGGCATTTGCTAGTATACACACATTCCCCTCTTTCCTATTTATCTGCCTGAATTAGACTGCAAGCTCCTTGTGGAACTCTGCTTTGCTTTGTTTTGTTTTGGTAAAAAGACTGTCCATGTACAACTGCTCCCCATAGATAACAACAACAATTATAATACATACAGGTACACTCTTGTGTGTACATACTGGCACTTACATACATTCCAGAGATAGATTCCTTTTTGGCAGAGAAATCTCAGATATTTTTTCTCCAACAAAATATGCCTCACTCTCTTTGTGAGCTGTCGTGTCCTTCAGCAAAGAGTGGGATGTAAGAAGCAAAAATATCAGATTTTAAGTCATGACTGCTTAGATTAAATTTATAAAGACCTCAAACCCTCCCCACCCCACACACAATTCTGCTTCCCCAACCTTTATTCAAAGGCAGCAGCTCTGATTCCCATCTGTGGCCCCTTCATGAATGGTTTGACTTGAAGTTCAAAGCATGGAGGGGCAAATACATTGAATCCCTTGGTAAGCACATGCAAGCCTAGGCTAAAAGAATGCTGTTGGTATATGTGGTGTTATTATTTATATAGTGCTGTAGGTGTGCATGTCAGAAAATGGTCCACGCCCAGAGAATCTAGTGGTCTAAATTAGACCAACAACACAATAGATCATTGTGCATGTGGGACAGAGTGAATAGTGGAACGGGGATCTTGTTTTGGGGGGAATGTGTTTTTTTCTACAGAGAGCAGATCACAATTATTGTTTTGTTTCACATATTTCTTATCAGTGTTTGAACCTATCTTTTTATCAATTAAATTCCTTTGGTTGGTTAACTCTGAAATGTCTTCCAGAAGAAACTTGTTCTGAAGAGGGATCTGAAGAAAGAGACAGTGGCTTAAATGGCGCACGAGAGAGAGAGAGAGACTGTTCCGAGAATAAGAGAGATTCTAGAAGGAGATGGGAAGATGAGAGTGGTGAAGGATGCAAAAGGAGCAGCTGGAAGAAGGATTATGTAGAAAGGCAAGAACATGATGTAAAATGAAGGTTAGCAATCCCCCTTTTTCATATTGCTTTGAGGGTCTATCTTTTAGTCAACATACCTTTCTCTGCAGCATTAAAGCATCTTTCTGAAGTCTTCTTTTGGAAATAGTTCAATGCTAAAAGAATCTCTGGTGAAAGCCACCTGGAGTTATTACAATTATTACTAATGATCATTTAAATTATGGTAGTGGCTAGAGGCCAACCAGTTCAGGTCCCATTGTGCTAGGTGTTGTACAATCATATAATAATTGACTGTCTCTGCCCCCAACGAGTCTAAAATACAAAAGACAAGGCACCACGAAACAGAGATTAGGCGATGTAGGTCCTAGTCCCAGCTCTAACATGACTTATGAAGTAAAAAGCAGACAGAGGATGCAACCAGGTATAATCCTCACTGGAGAACACCAGAAACAAATTCAGGCAAACTGTCTTGCTTGGAAGTAGCACGTTTGATTGTACAGTTCACACTTCCCATTCTGGTTCACGTCTGTCACTTTGGTCCACAAGTTAACATTATGAGTCTATATATACTATATATATATACTGTCCTCTCAGATATTCAAATGCATTCTCTTTTAGTGCACCATGGCATCAGTTACTAATATTTGATGTTTAGAAGAAATCATTTGTGAAAACAGGCATGTTTTAGAGATATTAATGATAAAGCAACACTTTGGAAAGTTATATGAAAAGAAAAAAGAAAAGAAAAAGGAATGGCTCTTGTTGATTAAATCAGATCATACCTGTCTGAAGCAAACAACTGATTTTTTTTAACAAAAAAACCTTTAAAATATTAACATTTTCCAGTATGATGCACTGGATAGGGGGATGAACTCCCACATGTTCCTTTGGCCACAAATATCCCCCTACACATTGTGCAATTCACATGTGTTGTGCAGTGTGCTATAAACTGTTTATCTCCTTGGCTGCCCATAAAACTGGACAGTTCAGTTTGGAAGGAATTCCTGTGCATATGTAGTTTGTAAAGCACTTTGGGAATTTTCACAATGAATACACAGTGTTGGCCAAAACCCAAAGGGAACAAATAATAGATGTAATATATGTTTTTAGCATCCGAACAGTTAAAATGTGTCATTCTGAGAGCTGAACTCCTGCCTGCTTTGAATCAGGTGTCCCAAAATCCTGGTGTGGGTTTGTTTGGGTATGTGCACGTGCGAACACACATATAAGAATATACTTTGCCTATTGAAATCTGACATGTAATTTGCAGGTAGTCTGGTCTGCTTAGATGAGCTGATGAAAAATATACAGTGGAGTAGTCTGTAAATGTAATTCCCTACAGTGCCAGGCTTGGGGAGTCTTTGAGAAGATCTGCTGGGAAAATCAAGAAGAAATCTGTTCAAGACATTTACTATACTAACAGGGGTAAGGATTCTGCAAGACCTGCTGAATCAGCGAGAAAGCAAAGCGTTTTTCAGTCCTGGTCAAGGCATTCTAGAAGCAGATTTAAGATCAACGACTAAAGGAATCAAGTTTCTGTTCAAACTGGAATCTTTCCATGGTCACCAAATTGTAGTTATATATTTTTGATATTAATATTTGAAAATATGTATGTGCACTTAAGTTCAATCTTAATAACTTTATCTCATCATTTAGCAGATTTGTATTAACATCATCTTGTGAGTAATTTGATTTCCTTTTTTAATTAAAATTAACAATAACAATAAAAAAATACAAAAAACCCAACAATCTGGTATGATTACCATACACACTCCCAAAACCAGATCATGATACTTGAGAAGTTATTGTTTCCTTTAGAAATGAACCCTGGAAAAATAGGGCCAGATACTGATCTCACAGAGATCAATGGCACGATTCCCATTGATTGAAATGAGAAGAGCACTGGCCCTTAGTCCTCTAAAAATGAGAAGAACCCTTGATAATATTGCCAGGTGCCCTATACCGTGTAGCACATGGACAGAGCATGACAGGGACAAAAGGATGGATGTTTCGGACCAGCAACATCAACATTCCTGTGTGTCCTCCAAACTGTCTCATCATTGCACGTGTAAAAAAAGGCATTGAAACAATTTGTACTTAAAGGGACATGGCTGGGTTAAAACACAAATTCCTTTTCTCTGCTACTGATCAAATTTTAGATTCCGTAAACGTTTTCTGGATGGAATAGTCTCATGGACTTGTCTTCCTGCCCATCGTTCACTTTCTGCACCTCACTCAGTGCAAACAGTAAAGCTAGAATGGACAGATTCATTTTATTATTTTTAGCCAAATTCACTTTCTGATTCTTTGATACTAGCACAGGGCTATTTATGTTTGGGTCAAACAACTTAAGGGAAAGCTGACATAAAAAAAACTATTCCCATTAATTTTTTGGAAAAATGTCATTAAAATATTTCTATTCATCTTCAGTTTTATAAAATTTCTTTTAAAAGAGAAATCTAAGTTTGGAAACAACTCCTTTCATTGTCCCCTTTTTAGCTATGGATAGATGCAACTGACAGAAAAATGGACAAGTAGTTTGTGATATTCCTCTATGGCAAAATGGCTTTTGCTGTATTTCCATCTAACTTGCCTTGAATGCAAAAGTTTCAAAATCCTTCAAGTGTATACAAATATCAAAAGGAAGTATTTTTATTTTATTTTTATAATCAATTGGTTTCTGAAAAATCCAATAGATGGGCAACTAACAGAAAATTGTATTAATGTTGCTATATACCACATAGTATAGTATCAATATAGCAGAGGAATATTGGTGCTATTAATGTCTTACAGTCATGTCATTATTGAGGTCCTGCTGACATATTAGTACTAATAACGTATGGTTTTACTAATATTATGGCTGTTTAAAATATTGGATTTTAAACAAAAAATAGTTAACGTTTAAATGGGATCATTTGAACATTATATTATAAAACAAAAGAGGAGAGAATGAAGGGCTGGGTGTCTTCTGGGGTGTACTGTGTGGTCACCAATGACCTGAAGTGAATTTGAACCAGTGACCTTGAAAGGAAAGTTTCTGTAGGTAGGATAGCTAGGTCACTGCTTTGAATCAAGCCAAAACTGGCAGTGCCCAGAGACAGTGAAGGATGTTAACACCTTCTGTGTGAAATGAGTCTGGCAGTCTCAGTCCATTCGCCAATGGACAACTGACCACATCACTAAAGACACCCATAGAGTTAGCCCTGCTGTTGGCACTCTCAGCAGAGAAGGAAAGGGTTGAGTGGGTCACAGATATTAAACATGCCTCTAAAGAAGGTCACACTTAGGCAAAACTTGTACTGCTCTTGGTCAGTGCTGAGCCTATTATGCAGATAGTGGCATGCTATAAATACTATAGATTGGATAATTGGAAGGATGAGGCCTGTTGGCAAACCACTCTGGCTCCACTGCCACACTTTTTGGAGTCACCAGATATCCTTAAACTAATCACAGCTGTGAAATATATAATTGATGATATATTATTCCTCTCGCATACTGTATTGGCCCAGGCACATTCAGACAGGCCTTGACTGCAAACTCAGAAACAAATTAATTTTAGTGATGGGTTCATGCTTCAGAATTCAGATCACAATCCAGATTCTGCATGCACCCAAGTGAGGAAATGTTTAGAATTGGGTTTTTGGTTCCAACCATTGAGAGAAGGGCCTGCTGCAAATTTCTTGTCTGGGACTGAGCTGCCAATTATTTTTTTAAAACCATGGCTGCATTTCTAGTTTTCAGGCCTTTGCGAGTGAAGAACTGGGGAAATCTGCACCTCTTGATAGACACTGTCAGATGAGTTATGGAACTTAAACATTTGTAGTGGGGTTCATAGGTTTTATATTAGTAGCTGGCAAGCTATTTGCGACACAGAATTTATTGGATGTATTTAGCCTGCTATTTTTCATGAATTATTCATGAACAGACATATTTTTACAGATTATTCAATGGATGGTTGATGCCAACCTATGTCAGCATACAAGGTTGTTCACAAACAATTTGCCAAGACAATTGCTTTGAGTATTTTGAGAATTCTGTATTGCTGATTTGATATTCACAGTGTGATTTGTCACTCAAGTCACATGACATTGCTTCTGCTGTCTGACTGGATAGCTCCCACTCACCAAGGAGCTTTCAGGATGGCTGCGTGAAGATTTCCAGTTTAGACACTCCGGTGGATAAATATTTGTATGAGTATATGCAATACTTCTTTTTCACAAACAAAATATCATCCTTATGCATGTTTCTGGAAAGTGAATAAGTGGGGTCTCAAATACCACCAAAGCAAATAGATAGTTTTTATTCAAACAAAAGTTTGCTTTTATATTTTTTAGTGTTTGCCAATCTCTGTACACTAACTTCCATTGACAGAATCATTTCCAACAGATATGGACTCCCAGATGAGTACATATTTGCTAAAACTTTGTAATATTTATAATAAAAATACTTTCATGGCTATGTATGCACGACATCCTGACAGCCTCTGTACTCAGTGGGAGCCCAGTATATGTATCACAGGGCAGAAATTAGCCCCAGATATTGTTTAATCCCAACAGGAGTTTATTTTCAATCAACTGATTGTCAGGGGGAGGGGAAATATTACAAATGTAGGGCGATAGCCTGCCTCAGATATCCCAGCAGAGCTCTTACTGATCTCAAGAGTTAATTAAGTCCATGTGATTGGAAGATTCTCCACAAATACACAATGGAAATTAAGGCTATAGCTTTCTTCTGAGCTTCTTCCAAACCACCAATTTGTCATTACATAGAGCCAAATCTTATTTGCCTTACTCACTCATTGAATTAAATGGGATAACTTGTGTGAGTAAAGCAAGTAGAATTTGGGTCATAATATAATTTGTACAAATATCACTCCAACATGAAACCTTGGAACAGCAAAAATATTATTGACATTTATCTACGCTTTATTTACTCATCCAAAATGTCTCCATGAATGGACACACAAAAGATGAGTCAACAAAATCCTAATAGATGATCATTAACCTACACTGCATGGTCTCATCTTCAATTTCCCTCAGAGACATTTCAATGTCTGCTTAATACATATATATAATTTGTTTCACTGACTACTTCTACCTGTAGCTTTGTAAAATATTAATAATCATCATAATAATTTAAAAGAAACAGTCTCTCAGTTAGTAAAATAATCAGTAGAAGGAAACCACTTCTCCCTGGTTAGCAATAACTTTCCTAAAACTGTGCAGGTAAATGGCCCAACCTGAAGCCACTTGGGACACAGAATTGCCACTGAATTGAATAGGCTGAATTCAACCATAGCTTACACGGGCATAAAGAGGGCAACCGAGGGAGCAAGTCTAACAAGCAGGGATGCCAAACTACCATGCTCTCCCATGTGCAGGAGGCCATTGAGGTATGAGAGCAGCACAGAACTAGGGACAGCTGACCAAGGAGGATGAGAAATGTGTTGACCTAGAGCATCCTTTCAGCTGCCTCTGCTGCGGGATTCCTATGGAACATGGTTGTAAACTAGAGCTGCAAAAAATCTGAGGGAAGGTAACAGTGGTTCCACCATCTGCCTTCCCATGTGTTGAATTCCCCACCTAGATTTGTGCAGACCTGCGTATAATTTGTTTCCCTGCACTGCCGTTATTGAATCTGGCCACAGTGACTCTGGCAACAGAATCTATTAGTGAATCTGGCTACTGGATTGGGCTCCCATATATCTTTTTTCCCCTTATTTATCATTCTCTCTACCTATGCCCTCCCCTGCTACATTACTAAGGGAGCTGGCGTTAATTAATTAAACACAAATAATATTTATAAAGTACTCTTTCCTCACTTTTGGGGAGGCAGCGTGCAAGCAATTCAAACAGAGTAAAATAACAAACCAATCGAATTCTAGTCCTTAAAAACCCTTGGCGGGGGAAAGGACTGTTCCCACCCCTGGATAGGATGAATGGATGTAGGTGGTCCAGGTGGAGCAAGATCAACCTCCACCCTCCTGCCACCTCTAAGAGCCACCCCAAAATGGCTTAGTCAACTGCAAGATTTGGACACAAAGATACAGTTCCTAGAGGTGGATCGCACCAGAGCATGGATACAACTCAATGAGCAGATCTCCAATGCAGCAGGTCTCTCTTCATTAATGGTTTTAAAAAACACTGGGGCTGAGATTTTCATAAACACACAACTCCTATTAACCTGAATCCCCTAGACAGTTTTGAAAATCTCCACCTGGTTCTCATTGTTCACTTCCCTGCTAACATGCCAACAACAACAAGGGCATAAACACAGCTCTGAGCCTATTAACTTCTGTTGGCTCTGCAACAGTGAGAGGTAGAATTATTTTCACAGGACCAACAAAGTTAGCAATATTCTGTTAGAGGGTTGGGAGAGGGCAGGGTTGGGAGGGTGTCAGAAAATAGATCTTTGGTGCCCCTGCTGGGACTTGAGGTTATTCAGGTTTTACAACTCCCCACCATTATTCTCAGCTGCAAGCTGCTTCCTCCTCCAGTCAAAATCACCACCTTTGTGGCTGAGGATAACTGAAGAGGGTGCCCTTAGAAAGCCCAATAACATTAAGTCAGCTAGAGAAGTCATTGTTCAGCAATGCCAGACACTGTCTCCCCACTGGTTTCAGAGTAACAGCCGTGTTAGTCTGTATTCGCAAAAAGAAAAGGAGTACTTGTGGCACCTTAGAGACTAACCAATTTATTTGAGCATAAGCTTTCGTCAGCTACAGCTCACCCAACCCAGAAAGCGAACTGGGAAGGCGAACAAAACCTGGGCCTACTGCATGGCAGTGCAGACCATTAATCGGCATTAGGTCACAAGGCTGGACAACTTGTGTGGCATTTCGAGGAGGGAACTGGGCGGTGAAGATAAGAGCCATTTACAATTAGAAAGATATTCTCCATCCATAACATTCAGGCTGGACAACATACAACATTTCTGAAAGAGTCAGACCTAGCAGTCTCTGCAACAGTATACCTAGCAAGGTGGCGGAAGTTCCATAGCTTGGTTCATTTAAGACTGGTCTTGGAGAAATCTATGAAGAGTAGACTATAAAGAACAATCCTACCATACCCAGATTGTGAAGAAATAATCTAAAAGGTCTTTTTGATCTCCAGTTTCTGCAATTCTAATTCAATTATAAGAAAGATAAAATGTGGGACTTATTTGACCAGTGCATGTGCAAATGACTGTGTTCATGTGTACGCAGATACACTTAATTTATTAGACATATACTGGAATATGTATTGCACTTTATCAGTAATTAAACAATTATAGATTATCTATTTTATATATGTGTATATATACCTACACCCACAGCTATGCTTCCTCGTTCCCAACTTCTGCCTTGCACTTTCCTTGGCAGTTGTAATTACTGGAGGAAGGAGCTGAGGGACATTTAGTAGTTCATGGTGGGGAGAGAGCTAAGGTCCTCGAAGGACAAACCATGGCCAAAGGAGTATATAGTGGTGCTGGCATTCCAGGGAGCCTCAAGTAGGAACAATTGCACATAAACTACTTCTGGTAGGAAGAAGGGAATCCAAGAAGCTAGAAGCACCCACCTGCAAGTAGAAAAGCCATGAAGGATACAACTCAGGAGAAGAAGACCCTTCTTCTCTGGGTTAGCTGCAGCCTCATCAAGGGGACCTGTGGAAAGGAATGTGGTCCATGGTGAAAAAGGGAGGATAGAATATCTAGAAGCATTTGAATGATCTGGTAAGCTGGCAACAGAAGCTGCTTCTCCACCAGCAGCTGAGGCATCAGTTTCAAGGTCTTGATGGCCACTGTCTTGGTCACAGGATGAGCTAGACCTGTGTTCACAAGTTTTAGATAGCTGTAAACATCTCTATCGTGTAAAGGCTTTGTTTGTAATGTGCCATCCATAGTAACTAGTGGTGACAATATCTCATCATTCCTACAGAGCATATGGCTCCCTTCATATTTAACCATTAATGGTTGTGATCATATATAGTGGTTGCTTTGGGGTTTCTGTGCAAATAATGCCAGCCCATAGAGCTCCATTTCAGCATATCCCCAGCTCCAGTAGTGCTGCATCTTATTTCAAGAAGGGCAAATTTCTAGGGAAGGCCCGAATAGTTATGGGAAGTGTTCTCAACAACAAACAAGGGAAAGGGAAGGAAATCAAAGTGGCAAGGCACCAAACACAGCAATCGAGTCAAGCAGAGAATGACTGGGGAGTGAGCTAAAGACTGAAAAAGCTGATGACCAGAAACATTCCAGAATGGAGACAGTAGCACCATACCGAGCAGAGCCTAGCTCACAGCTAGTATGGCTTCCATTACCAAAGAAAACATCTGAGCTAATGCATGAAAGAGGCACTCCAAAAGAAAAACAGTAAGCTTGTGCCCTTCCACTTTGTTTATTTTTTATGTGAGAAATTCTGGGTTTGTCTACCCTCTTTTTCTTTACAGATTCTATAGGCAACTGAAGAGTTAATGAGATCATGATATCACCACTGCCTATCATGCTGAGAAATATTATCTCATTGTTTCCTTGTACTACCTTTCAGTCTGTATCCCTCTCTTGTCTCTTGTCTTATACTTAGTCCCTGCCCCTTTAATCTTATAATCTGTTTTTTTGTGTTGTGTTTGTACAGTATCTAGCACAATGGCATTGTTCAAGATTAAGCACTTCATCCCTTCCCTTCTCCAGGTCCCTTAAGGAGACCTCCTGTGAATTCAGGAAAAATATGAGTTGATTTTCCTGATCCTTCATAAGGTAAAAACAAGCAGTTAAAGTAAGTGAAAAATGCATGTGTGTATGTGGGGGAAGGACCCAAAATCTTTCAAGCCTTCATATAGCAGCAAAGCAAGGCCATGTTTTCCCTTTGCAGAGAACCTTTAACAATAGTTAATGAGGAGGGCAAGAAAGAAAACTACCTATTTTGGAAAGGAAACGTTAGACGTCGTTTGTAACTGGCCATTCAGATGGGGTTAGCAGGCTATACTAGTGAGATAAGAAAACAATTTGTCACAAGTAAACATCCACCCATATCTGTGATTCAGTGGCCCCACACTTAGGGATAGTCCACCCAAAGTATGTCTGCTTATTGAAGCTTCCATGCAGCTGAAATCCATCTAATTTAAATACCGAATGCCATCTGAGACATAAAACGTTTTGCCCAATGTCACACAGTGAGTGGCAGAGTACGGTTTCCTAATCCTTTGTTCTAGCCACTGGACATAACATTCTGTAGTGGGGCTGGTCTTGTGTATACGCCAGTGGAGGAGAAATACGGGGAGCGATCAGAAGAGTGGGAGGAACAGGTAACACTTCCAACACATGCTCAACTTAGAGCATTTTCTCGCCTCTTTTTTTGAAATGGGCCGTTGTCTCCAACATAAAATTCCACCCACTAGCAAATCCCTCTTTAGTATCAGAACCAAACCTATTGTCTATTGTTGCTATTTACAGTTGAATAGCTACGCTGTTTAACTCCAAAGCCAACTGCACTTCAGTAATAGTGAAGCCATCTTTGTATATATTTTAAAATCAATTTTGGATCCTTTGGTATGAAAACCACTCTAGAAATGTAAGAAAATAATCTTTGTTTAGGTGAAAAATACGTAAAGCTAAATTCTTCTCTCAGACGCTTAAGTCAATGGGAGAGGCACGGATGTGTCTGAGAGCAGAATTTGATCCTTATGATTTTGCATAATTGTCATTTGTGCACAAGCAACATGTCTTAATATCCCTTTCAATTTTTCAGCTTCAATTTGCCTTTTCTTATGTATGCACACAGTACCTCACACTCACATAAAGTGTTTTATAAAAACAGATTGATTTCTCCTAGCTTGTGTTTTAATATTGTTGACAATGGCCTTAAATTCCTTTGGCCCACAGTACAGACCTCTGAATACTGTTATATGTCCTCTGGACTGTGAAATATTCTGTGTATGCAAATGAAATCTCAAATAACACCAGCCCTCGGCTTTAGTACAATAGTCTGTTGGCCCGATTCTGCTTCCATTAAATTCAACAGGAGCAGAATCAAGACCTATGTCCATTATTTGTCCTTAGCTGGTCACTTATTTGCTCCTGTGTTTGGGAAAACAGAAATAAAATGAAAAAATCATGAAATCGTACAAGTCTTCACAAAAAACACCATAAATACAACAATGTTTTTATTAAGGTAGGAAAAAAGGTTGATGGCCAATATGCAACTTTAAGTAAACTTTTTGACACCATTGACAAATTGGCAAATTTCTGATTCAGGCTCCTTTATATACTTTCCTTGAACAAGTCAAATCAGATCAGAATCTTTCTCCATGCTAGAAAGTGTTAGCCCGAAGTTTATCTAAATCAGTACATTAGACGTTTGATTGTGATCTCAGGTACTCAGAGATCACCTTACAGCTCAAAACAAAGAAACCAAACAACCTCATTTGTATATTGTGGGTACCAAGCACCACAGTCAATTTCACAAGATAAGCTGCTATATTTCCTGATGATCCTTATCTGGAGCTAGAATCAAAGGAATCGGGCCTAAAATCTTCAGTTATTCTCTTCCGCTTTCATCCAAATATATTACCCGAGACCTCAGACCTGCAAACATTTACTTATAGGAGTAGTCCTATGGGCTTCAATAAGCTACTTGCCAAAGTAAAGTTACTCACAGCCCTCAAACTACATCCTTGTACTTTTGGCATAGTTATGCCCAACAGTTGATTCCTCAGAATAAATAAACTTAAGTATGAAGTATTTATCGTACTGAAAAATAAATGTAAAATTTTGGTAGGGAAAATTCTCATTTAAAAAGAAAAAAATATATTAATCAGAAATATGTAAGATTGGAATTACAGGGAAGTGAAAACCTGCCACAGATACTACCCAGAAAGAAACTACAGCTGAAAATGATCAGTGAAAAATAGATTAGCTAGAATGGTCAACAAATAGAGGCAAGTTGGCTAAATTGTTAATTAGTAGATTGTACAAGGATAAAAACCCGTCAGCATTCACTGTCATCAGCAAAATTGTTTTGTAATGGGTTTCTCATGTTGGAATGAAAAGAAAGAAAATTATGTCTGTTATTTTGTAAGAAAGAAAAAAAGAGGATAAAAAAAACTTCATTTAACAATCTTCATATTAACAGTGATAAAATGGCAGTACATCTGATGCTTTGACAAAAATTTCTCTGATCCAAGCTTGTTTATCACTCAACTTCCACTATCACCTCAAAGGAATTATTTTTCCTTCTTAATTTTGGTTACATTCATATGAAAAACTCATCCTAAATCCATCTTGTTGGTTCTAAATGTGCTGCAGACTTTTGTTTGCAAATAAGAATGACTGAGCCAAACCCTGGTTTCCTTACAAATGTGAGTTGTCCCTCTGAGGCCAATGGGCCTCATACTACTTGTATTAAAATAAATGGGACTGTACTCACATGAGCAAGGCAAGATGGCCATTGTTTTTATTTTTTGTTTCAGACATCACTTGCAGATGGATGCATTATGTAGTTTATGGCCGATAACTGTAATCTGCTGAATTGCTGTAGCAAAGACGATATAGCAAGGTTTTTTATTGTTTCTTACTTCCGTTATAAGGTGGGGTTGGTTTTTTTTTTTTTAAGTATTAGAAAGAAATTCAACTCAAGGTTAATTCTTAGGGCCAATTTCTGCTCTGAGAATTCTTACAAATAATCTCATTTACTTGAAACGTGTACAGCAAATAATGCCATTTGGCAAATGAGAAGTATTTGGCCTTTACATACATAGGTTTTCTATTTGTATCATTCCTAACAGACTTACCATTTACCACATTGTCTTTCACAGAAGATTCTCTTGCCCATATAGTGGATCTTTGAATAAATATATACAAAGTCAAATTACCATTAAGGCTGACTTTTGCTACACAAATGCTTGTTTTAAGGAACTGCTTTATAACATCCTCAGGGATTCCATTACAATTTTCTTTGAATTTAAAAAACTTATAAAACTATTGTAGATATTCCTTCCAATAAAGGCACAGACGCTGCATTCCTCACATATCCAGAACTTCCATTGACTTCAGAATCAGCCCACTAGAGTAAATGTTTAGGATTTCATTTATGTTTTATTCTCTTCCCTTGTTTTGATTGTTCTATTTGTTTCCTTTTGGGTGTCTCCCTTTTTGTTTCCATTGGATAGTGAAGTCTTCTTATGGCCTTGATCCTGAAAACACTTAGGTACGTCAGTGACTTTATGGACTTGTGTAGTCCTATGGAACTCAGTGGGAGTTTGTACATGTTCATATGTCTAAGTGTTTGCAAGATCGGGGGCGGGGTGGGGGCGGGGGTGGTTGGTTGGATGGTGAAAACTACCTGTTGTGTAGAACCATGTCTGCTCTATTTTTACACTGATCCAGTGTCTCCCATGCCTGAGCAACTGTGGCTGGAATGTAGCCTATGGACTAGCGTCTCAACCACATAAGAGGCTGGACTCCATCCCTGTGCCCTAGCCTCTGCACGGAGGTGGATATCACCTCCTCAGATCACTTGCACTTATCCCATATACAGTCCAGTTACTTTATGCCAGTGGAGTAGATTTCACAGGACACTTTCACCCTAAGCCAAAAATCCATATAAACCAGACATGCAATTCTTATATTGGGATGTATTAACACACTTTTCACCTTTCATTCTACGTCACTATAAACAGAGTTCTTTTATTTTTTCCACTGAATATATATTTTTGCATCTTATACCATTCAGATCTGCAAAAAACAATAGAAAGAAAAATTCCTAAAAGGAAAGGAATTGACTAAGGGTTTCCTCCTTTATGGGTTGTCCCATAACTCCTGTTCATTCTTATGGAGTTATGGTCTGGAACCAGAAAGTAATACACTGTACCATGGTAAGAGTGATTTGATTCCACTTATTTTTATTCTTAAGGCAAAAGTTATATTCAATTATTTAGTGCAAAGTTATGGTGCTTTAAATAAGAATAAAAACAATAGGCAACAATTTCAAATGTGGTTGCTTGAAGTTAGGCTCCTAAATTTCATTGGCCTGGAAATTTTGACCAATAAATAAACAAATAAATAATAATAATATAAATGTGGTCTTGGTTATTTGATGTAATGTCTACAAAATATTTGGATTTAAATAGTTAGGTTTGAAACTTAGAAATATTTTTAGATCCATAATTCAAATTAAACTATTGAGCTTCATCAGGACAGCTCAGGTAAAGCAGGCAAGCAGGATTTGTTCCTAAGTGGCTTTATATACTATCTCAGATAATATTTCTCCTTTGGCACGTTAGACACTTTGCAGAGAAGTGTTCGTGACTTCATGTTACCTGTCCCTGTGACATGACAGTACGTCTCCAAGAAAAAAAAATCATGATGTCAGGTGATCGACAAAATCTTTCTAACCTTCAAGGACAAACCATTCCAACTGAGACAGGAGAACAAGCAGCAAGAACTACTCTACTGTATGTTTTCCCTGCGGAGGCACGCATGACGCCCATCACTCGGATAAAAATTATACCTTTGCATAGCAAGGAGATTGTCGCCCTATAACGTTCCTTCTCATACACAGCTGTGTATGTATGTTTGTGTGCACAGCTAATGTACATGCGCGCGCACACACTGTGAGATATATACACAAAACGTGTAAAATACTTTGCTTTTGGATAGATACATTTAGGCCCAAATCCTGCTCACCTAATTGATGAGTTATTTCACTGAAATGAATAGGGCTCCTGGAGGGCCTGAACCAAAGCCGATTTAATTCAGTGGAAAGACTTCCATTGGCTTCAGTGGACTTTGGATCGGGCTTTGAATAAATTAGGTGAGCAGGGTTTGGCGCATAGCAATATTAAATTCCAAAGTTTTTTGTTGGAACGTCAGTGAATTTTTGTGACAGGCCTTTTTTGGCCTGACTATTTCAGTTTGTATTATTACTCCTTGCAATTTTCCTCAACAGCTTTACATTCTCCTAAACTATTGAAACTACCGTATGCTGATAAATAGATAATAGATTTATTATATGCTATTTGTTAACTTCTGCTGCCAGTGAAAATATTTTTACATACACACGTACCTGCATACATGTACATACACATGCACATGTGCACACACACTCACGTACAGTATACTCGACTTTATCAGTGCATGTTTATTCAGGAAATCTCCTTAACTAGAATGAGTCAAGAGACTGATTGAGTTTAATGACAGTAAATGGGAATGTCCATTGTTTACCTGGGACAGCATTAGCAAAAATTCCACTTACTGGGAGACATATTTATCAGGTGCCAATGGGTTAAGTGGTGTTATAGAGCTATGAAATTCTAAGTTGTGATCTTTTCACTCAGAAGCATCCATATTAAGAAGAAAAGAAAAAATAAAGATGAAATGCAGTGAATATAATTTTTACATTGTACAATGGTTTTTTTCAGGCCTAGTCAGATTTTGTTTTTTAAAAAGGTATCTTCTCTTAACTGGGATACCCACTTAAATTATGACAGCAAGTGAAATATCCAAATTAAGAGTATTCTACTGTGTGTGTGTGTGTGTGTGTGTGTATATATATAAAGATCAAATAAGTGACAGCGAAGAAAACACATAGCAAAATGGGTTAAAATAATTGAATTTCAGAGCAAGAAATGATTGCTATAGAGCCAATCCTCTTCTGATACAAGTCTAAGGGACCTTTGCTAATGGCTTCAGTGGAATCAGAACTGGGTCCATAAGCCATGAACAACATGTGAAGTTAAATGACTACATTATGCACACAGATATATTATAACAGGTTACCATGCCTTTTGTATTTATGGCTGTTATGAGTATCACTGATTAGATCCCTATTTGCAAGGGATTATTACTCGGCCATATTTAGTACACCGAGTGCTGAAAAGTAGCATCTCTGCTCTCGTCTGGACACCTGCTTTTTATTTTTAAAAATAAATTAAATTGGGAAAAATCTAGTTTGCCCAGGAACGATCAGAGCAACAAACAAAGAAAAGAATCTGCAGCCTGTGGGACATGAGTTTGGTGGGTCTCAACCCAGTTCCCAGTGGACAGGTGTCCACATAAAAATCTTCATCACAGCTGCACTAAATGGCTTCTTTTAGGCAGTCTCAGCAGCAAGGCCCTAGGAAACTGAACTCCCCGCTCACCCACAAAGGTCGTTCCTCTAACTTAGAGTTGAGGAACATAGCCAAGGGACCACATGGAGCAGAGGAAAGGTGAAGCCCGAGTCTCTCCTGTTGCTGGGCTTTTTGAGGACGTGAACGTTGAGCTCCGCCAACGTCCTGTCTTTCACCAGCACTAAATTCGACAGAAACAGTTACAAATAATAACAAAGAAAAATGCCTACATTAGGTGATGTATTTAAAAGTCTTCCTCCACTCTTGGAATATGATCATTTGCGTTAAACTGAAATTTAGCAAGAACTTAATTTTCAACATGGTTGAGAGATTTTGCTGCAGATTGAGGGGAGAAAGGGAAAAAATAAATGTAAATTTAAAAAAAAGGATCTAATCCTGCAAACACTTACTTCGAAGAGCAGTGCTTGCTACTGGGAGAAGCCCTATCATGGACAAGCTGAGTCCTATTATAAGACAGCTCAGAATAATAAGCACTCCATTTGGTAATGTGAGCACTTGCTGGACCAGGCTGAAGTTACTTTATTTAGAGAAATAGCTGCGGTGTTTGAAAATAGGGGGATAAAGGTCTGTGTCAGGGGCTAGTTGCATGTATGTACAGCTGCCATTTTGAGACTATATTCTCCTGGCTATCTGGTTAAAAACAGGGTTAAAACAAAACAAACCAAAACCAAAAATCCTGACTATCGGTTGCATGAAACACAGCCAATCACTGGTTAATATACAATTTTTTAAAAGGCTTAATTCTATAAACTAAGATATAATAGATTAAAACATGCTGTTACTGACTGCAGGGTAAATAATACTGGATGTGCCTTAAAAAGTCAGCAGATGTTTATTTATGAAATTGCCTATAATTTCATTTGCATACAATGAAATCTGGTGAGTAAGTAGTACATATTTTAAAAATTCTTAGAACTCTTGACTCTCGGGGAGGTGATTACATTTTTTCTTTATTATTCATATTTTCTATGCGTGTGTTATAGGTGCATGGGTCTGTGTGCACGCACACACACACACACACACACAATCCTGTAATATTTATATGTATACATACATAAGCACACATACATACCAACAAATAAAAGGAATCTGATCTGCATGAAATATGTTAAAATTATTATATCAACTTAAAATTCATATTTTTAAACATCATAACCTTTGTGTCTAATAGTATCTTAGATGATCAAAACTGAAAGCATTAAATAAATCTAATGTGATATCTCACCATGTATGTTATTTATTTTTCCTGTCTCATTTCACTCAGCTTGGCCAGTGAAAATCAGCCAGTCATTTTCACTGTCTAGCCATTTTCACCTCCTCACCATCATCTACAAGTACAAATCTGTTGCGTTTGGCTTTCTAACATCACACATAAACATTTTAATATGAAAAAGAAATGGTTTTAATTTGTTTGTTTTTTTTAAATCAGGAGAACATGCCTTTTCCTGTCAGAGCATGTAGCCCTTCTCCAGACACTCTTTTTGTTTTTAAACTAAACAAAACGTTGGATTTAAAAGAGTTTTACAGGGTTGCTTTAAAAGAATGTTGTCGGTCACAGTACTATGTGCCTGATCCTGCACACTCTCTGAGCTTAGAACTACCAGCTGGGGTCAACTTCACAACTTGGCCCCTCCCATCAGACTTAAGTATTTCAACCTAGTAGTAAAGCCTGGTATTAGGAGCCCAGGGCATAACGGATGACCTGACAGAACACAAACTATGTCAGCTCCGGGCACAAATGAGTGACTTACACTTTGAATTATCTTGCTTCATTCAGTTAAAATCTGATCCTTTCCCACAATTTTATCATAATATTATATCTATTTTATACACACATATAAATACTGATGTAATAATGGGATGCATAATAATGCATTCTCTATATGTGCATTGGATTCTTCATTCATGCCTTTGCATTCCTAAACCTATCACAAAATAAGGACTGCATAGGGTGACCACCTTTGTCAGGTGGGAATAAGAGAAAACCACATGAAACATAAAGGACATTGTAAGGGACGTTTTAGGGAAACACCATTGCCCTTAGCATATCATGTATTTTTCTCTCCAGTGTGCATTTCTACTGCCCTCAAGTATACAATGCAATCATCATAAGCATTCATTTAATGTTTAAAATGACACACTATCAGTTTTAAAACATTTCAATACATCTTAAAATAAGGGATGGATGGTCACCCTCAGGGACAAATCAATTAAATAAGGGACAGTTCCTTAAAATAAAGGTTGGGTGGTCACCCTAGACCACATGGTCCTGGATATACATCACCATTTTCAAAGCCATCAGCAATGTATTGCCACTAGCTGATTCATTCTCATCTGTCATAGTACCTGCAGAGTGCTAGGCACACGCAACACACACAGTTGCATATGCCAATCTAAATAACCTGGGGCATAGACAATGATTTTGATGGGCACTAGTACAAAACCCTCTGGTACATAGAGTGCTCCTTCATGTTTATATCAACAGACCCTGCTACCTCCCTTCTGGTCTCTGATGGACTGCATGTGGCAGAAGAGAGTGGCCACTCCATCTAGCAAGCACTTGGGCAGATTCTTCTGCTGTTGCTGGGCAGACTCATGCTGATTCCTGTGCTTCGTGCCCTGCATGCCAGCTCTTCCCATTCTGCATTTGACATGAGTGCTCATCTTATGCATTGCAGGGAACAAAAGTGGAGAACCTGGGTGATAGAGGAATCTGTTGAGGACCCCCTCCAGTAATAGCATTCTGGAAATTGGGGAAGACGCCAAGGGAGAGGGAAAGAGATGGGGTGGAAGGAGAGAGAGTTAGGGAGGAGGGACAGGAAATGGAAATGGGGGGAGAAATGGAAGGAGAAAAAGAGGGAAAGAAATGGAAAATAAGCATGATGAGACATCTCTTATGCCATTGAGTTCCATTTATTATGCCACCTACGTCATACTATATTTTGCTGGCAGGCATATTGCAGCTGGATACGTCTACATGGAGGAAGGTTGTTGCTTTGATGGGGGCGGGTTTGGGAGTTAATGTTGGACAGATTTTTAAAATAAATCTACATGTAAAAGTGTCGGATCTTTAATTTTTTTTGGATTGCAGGGGACGGGAGAGTTACAAAATGTTTTACAAAAATAACGGTGCCCCCCAAAGCTGTGTGCCCCTACCCCATGTTTTGGGGCATCTCTCCTGTTTCCTTAACTCACATGTTCCCCTCCAACTCTCACCACAAACACACCTTGTGGCTTGTTATTACTCTGTTATCTATCAAACTGAGGCCTCAGTCCTGCAATCAGATCTGCAGAGGTGAATGCTTGCATGTGGAACAAGAGTCCACCCATGGAGATCCAAACTTAGGACTGGAGCCTTAGATGACATGTCCCTCGGGGCAGGGACCTCATTAGATTTTTTTTCTGTAAAGCTCCATGTGCTGGGATAAATTAAAACAACACCATAATTAAGGATATTTAAAGAGGGAACCAGAAAAGGATGGGTGACTGGCATCATTTTGTCAGAAGGGAGATGGGCTGCTCCTCCAGACATCAAGAATGTCAGCAAGTCACCAGATGGGCATTCCAGACAGAGAAAGGCAAGGGCATAAAGACATTTCATTGTTGGCTTTTGTATCTTTCATTGGGTGCATGCAGCTCTGGTTACTTAAGTTAAAATAACATTGCTGCCTTTACATTCTGTATATTGAGGTTAAATAACTGGTAGAATTGGCTGCTGGCTACTTCTTCCCACCCTTCCTCATTGTTAAGTGGCCTTTTTTTTCCTGTTGTCCTCTCTGGAGAAATGCTGACCTTTTTTCCAGAGTGGATGCTGTGTGTCATTCATTCCCTGTATGATCACACCCACATCCATTGCCTTCCATTCTTGTGCCTCCAGCATTATGGACAACACCCACATATGTTTCCAGGGGTGTGGGCCTTGCTCCCTCTATCATAAAACATTAATATTTCCTAGAGTAAAGAAATCAGATCTGCAGAGTGTATTGCTAAAGGGAAAAGTATAAATATTTTGGGTCAGATCCTGAAGCCCTTCCTCCCCCAGGTAGGTTTAATTGGAACGACTCGAGTGCATATGGATTCTTCAGTGAGGAAAAATAGCAGCATTGGGTCCTTGTAAGAGGGGCATGGAATTTGCATTTAGCAAATGTTTCCCATTTCCTCTTTCAATTTTAAAAATGTGTCCATTAAAAAATAACGTCCTCAGAAGATATTTTCTCTGATTTCTACTTTCAATAAAGGTTTATACCCAAGCAGAAAACATTCAGAATTTCCCAGTAGTGACCCTGGGTCATTTTTCTGCCTACTTTAGCCTAACTAATTTAAAATATCATTATTCTAGTCTGTTTACTTACAGCTCATTTAAAGCAGGAAACAAAGGAACAATTCTTCCCCTCGCCACACCCGTCTTTACTGGCTGCTTGACCAAGAGATTGGTGCAACCCTGAGTGCTTTGTCCTCTGAAAAGATACCTGCCCAACATTAGCCACCTACTCCCAGTTATCAAGGAAAACTTTCAATAACCATTTCAGTGTCTCCCTCTAGCTAACAAATGGGCTGGACTGGGAGGACCAAAAAAGTATAATGTTTGTCTCCCTTCTCCACTGCCCACCTGCCAGTCCTCCTGTTCTCCTGCTTGGGAATGGAGTGGGCTGCTTGCACATTGGAGATCATAATGCAACAATCTAGTGGTGATACGGCATACACAGGAAATCACACCTTGCCTCTAGCTGACCGCTTGACAAGGCCACTTGGTCTCCTGGGGTTGTTATCAAGTGATTTAATGCAAGGAGGCAAGACAGCTCTCCCCAAATGATCCCAGTACGTAGCACTGCTACTGTACATGTGAAGATATGCACAATCATCACCACACCTGAAAATTCTGCCTGTGGTTAACTGGCCTGGGGATTGGAACCCTGACGGTTGGGGGCAACTCTGGCAGGGTGGGGCACCATCTGGTTACAATTTCAGGCTGGTTCTAGGATAAGGAAGATCATATTAAAAATAAAACTCATGTCATGATAGTGCTGTGATTCATTTCTATATGTGCAAAAAGAATAATTAATAAAGCAGCTTCTATTGTCCTTCACAATCCATCAGAACAGCACCAATGAATTTGCTGTAAAATATATGACTGCAATTTCTGTGTTTTGATTTTTAAGTGGAAAAGCTTGATTTACACAGACAAGTTTTGTAGCTATCTACTATAAACTAGTCAGCTTTGACTACCTAGAATTAAAATAAGTTACTGAAATATACTCAACATATTTTTTGTTTAGCCATCAATGCACCTGGGTGTATTTTTCTGCAGGATACCATGTCACTTATACAGAAAACTGTCTACATTTAAATACTGTGCAACTTCCCTTCTCAGCTCCAAACAAAGTCCACACAACTCGCAGCGAGTCAGAATATATTTCCTTTCTGGGGTTTGTTTTTATTCACAAAAAGAAATCAAAGTGAAACAACACAAAATCCAGCCCAAGTCTTTTCCTCAGGCTTGGCTGCTCCCAGGGTTCCTCTCTCAAGACTGCTCAGCCCATGCATTATGTCCTTTTCCATCTCCCTTATACTGGGGATTAATGAGCTAATGAGCAAGAATATACTGTTTGCTAAAATTTCCCACCATTGCTACCACTGGTTCAGTTTAATCAAGGATCGTAATGCTATGACCCCTAGTGCAGACAATGTATTGGTGACACCCTGTATTTTAAGCACTGCATCATACAGCCCTGTCCGTCCACACCCTGCCCCCAGTATTTCCACTGGTGAAACTGAACTGGTGGTAGCCACACAGGGAGTATTTTTTGGGGGGAAAAAAAAGCAAAAAAAAAAAGCCTAGTATTGACACCCTAAGTGAGTCAGCAGAACCTACTTAACATTCCCCAGCAGGGTCATTACCTACTAACAAGGTGAGGTTTTCATTTCTGTTAGAAAGGATAAAGACAAATATTTTCATTTGGGGAAAAAACAACAACCAGGAGTATGTCTGGAAGTTTTACAGCCAAAAAGATTACTTTGTATACAAGTCCTGAAGAGTAAATATATATATTTTAAAATAAATATCTTGATTAAATAAGAGATTAGTAGCTTTTCAATAGCAATTTAAAGTTATCAAAAATTGCAAAAACAACAAAAAAGATTGTCCCCAATTGTACTACTACTACTACTAGTAGTAAATTTAATTTCTGAGCATCCTGTTTTGGAAGGCCTTATTTACAAATCTGCACGCAGCATACCAGTTACCCAACTCTTGATTAGCATTGTATCCAAATGATTGTCAGTAGAATAATCTATTTAAAAGAGAATGAATTGGGACTGACTTATAGGTAATCTGTAAATGATTCAAATATTAATAAAAGTTCGGTGATGGGGGGGGGGCAAAAAGGGGGTCAGCCACTATTCCATGCAGTTTATTACTCACATAACAGTTTTTTAGCAGGTGGGGCTTGACGTATTTCCTGGTGTGTAAGTGGTAGTGATACAGGAGGCTTAGAGGCCTTGTGCAGAAATTGCATTCATAGGCCCTTAGCCTCTATATAATTGTATTAAGCATGCTGACAGACACAACTTAACATGCCCTCACCCCATGATCCTTGCAATGTACTCCTTGGTCTTTTTACCAATCTTAAGTGTAGTGACAGTTTAAGATTTGTTATGCCCTCTTTCAGGGGAGATGATATGCTGGCTTGGCAGGAGTATGTACTCAATGATCTAATACGCCTTTTCTATCTCTAACTACTATGATCTGCTTGTCATTCCTATATTTAGATATGCAGAAATGTTTATTGCAAAAACAGAAATTAAGGGATATCAGGAAAGCAATGCTAGGCCTTATGTGGCCGAAAGACATGTTTGTCCTCGATCATGTAGAAAAGATAACCCCAAAGTTGTGATGAGACCGGTCCATAACAGCACCTTTACAAACGATGACATTTTGTTGTGTTACAACAAATTGTATATTATATGGGTGATGACAATAGCCTTATGTGACATAAGAGGCCAAAATGGAATATCAGAAATGGCCTTCTAACAAAAAGCCTTCCTGCATCATCTTTATTGGGATTTAGAATTCAAAATATAGTCAATTAAAAGACACTTTCCTACAATTATTCATTTGAGAGTCTTTTACTTGTAACTCAAATATATTTTCTCCCTTTTTCTAAAACTGATATAATGTTAAAACAAAACAGGAGGCTTTTACTGTAAATGAAGGAAAATAAGGGTTTTTCCCCCCCCATGAATAAGTCTGACCAGTATGTTTCTACATCATGACTACAAATCTATACGTAAATGACGTGCCAACTCTCTCAGCATTAATCAAAAACCTACAAGCTTAAAACTAAAAGACCTGCAGACTTTGGAACAAGCATTAACATATGGGTTGAAAAAGAATTTCACTAATGAATAAAGAAGCTAAGATAGTTGTTTAATATTGTATGAAATTTTATGAAAAGATCCCTATCCTGATACTAGCTGAGTTTTTTCATACTCAAAATGGTAGACTTTCTACAAATCAATTTGATGGTAGTTTAGGAAAACATTATAACAGAAATTTTAGCCTTTTTAAATTATTGTCTTAAATTCTTTCCATGAACCTAAACTTTCCTCCTCTATTATGAACATGCCCACTGCCCTGTGCCAGCTCATTGTAAATTACCTTTGCACTCACGTTAAGGCCCCATTTCAGGGCTGGGGTGGTGACAGGATAAATGAGAACGAGACTATTATATTTTGGAACTATACTCCTGTAAAGCAATAATGTAAGCAGGCCTGCTATGAGGTCAAGATTTGCTCGATTTAGTGTGTGAAGTCCCACTTGCAGAAGACAAGCTAGGGTTTAGCCCACTGTCATAGTGGACGTAACAGGTTTAAAAGTTACCCGTAAAATTAAGTAAAAATTATATATTATGTATATGTTCCAATTTGTTTTTTATATAAAGGAAATACAGAAAATTATTCAAAAGGAGGATTTACCAGTTAATGGAAAAGTTGATTTAATTTTGATTTTTAAAAAGGGAAAATTGACATGAAGTTGAAATCCACCTCTATTTTTATCTGCTTCTTCTTCCCTTTTGTACTGTTTTTATTCAGGACTGCCTAGCCAGGCCTCTAGCACTCCATCTTGTCATAGCCATTGAGAGGAGGTCATTAGAAACACACACAATTCGCTGTAACACAACCGAGCAGTGCTGCACGCAAGAATCGGTTCTGGGTTTAGATCAGCCCGACGAGGAGGAGAGCTCAGGGAGGAACAATGGGGATTCGAGCTCCTTTCAAAGCTTTGAACAGCTCTAACTTCGCGGGGCACTGAGAGGCGTTTGGACGTGGTATGGGCTGTTAATAGAGACGCTGAGGGCACGTTCAAGCAAAGGCCCTGGGCTAGTTTTCACTCGGAGGACGGGGTGAAACCCGGGCAGGGAATTCTCTTTTCTTCTATACGAGAAGCACTCCGGACTGAATTAAGAGGCAAGCTCCCTAAAAGTCACTGGGAGTAACTTACTTTGGAAGCTTGGCCCCATAACTACTCCCCTCCCACACACACACACTTGGTTTTTAATAACGGCCCTGCTGATTAACGGTAAACTGGCTGCAGGCCGAGCTATCCTACATCTCCTGCCACCTGTTACTGCCACAGAAAACCGCGAGCACTGATACTGGCTGTAGGAGATGAGGCTGGTGTAACGCCCTGGACTCCCATGTGGTGACACCAGGGATGCATCTGTCCAATGGATCTAGAATAATGGGATTGTGTAGTTTACGTGACCTTTAGTGACAACTGGGATCGTGCCGGTGACAACTGGGATCGTGCTGTGTGTGTTTCTCACCTGGTCTTACAGGCACTGGAGTCTTCCTCTTGTTCCCTCGACTAGAATCCGGAACCTCCGAGTAGCCTTTAGCAGATGGTCGTCTAGGCCAGCCTGAAAGAGAGACACAGACACCCGTTACACGTATGTGCTGCACATCACCCAGAGGTGCTAAAGAAGAGAGCTGCAAGAACAGAGGATTTTTTAAAAAACTTGTGTCTATGCAGTGAGAAGCAGCGGGGTAGTTCTCATCTCCCTGCACTGGGTTCAGCAGGACACTGATGCCCGAAACTTACCCAAAGACCATGTCACCCAGGAGGGAAGGTTGCTGGATCGACAGCACGTTAAGTGAATGCAGAGCACGTTAGCTAAACATTTGGGGAAAGGCGAGGGAGAGGCGCAGACATCCCCTCCCACCCCCTGGAGCTTTGAACTTCACTTTCTGAGAGGAATTGTGCGCATCCTCCTGACTCACCTTCGCTTTTGCGGAGACACCCAGGCTGTGTTAGCGAGAGTAGGGCTCTGATCAGTCAGACATTTAAAAGTAGCCATGAAATGTAGGAGGGAAACATTTTTGCTGCCTAAGGCAGAGCCGAATCTGCCCAGACTCGCCTTTAACACTCATATTCATTCAAAAAATCAAATCAAACAAACCCTTCAGTGCAAAACAGTTAGCAGTAAAGGTCAGGAAAGCCCCCCGCCCCTTGACCCACTCCCTTACTAAAGCAACTGCACCTCGTAACTTCAGGGAGTTTAAAACCAGCATTAGCTTGAGCTGGCGGGCGGGTTTGGCTGTTGCTTTTCATAAAGAAATGAAATAGACAAGGCTGTATGGTGTCAGAGTGAGGCCCTTTAGTTCCTTAGTGGAGTCAAAGGAACGTTGTGAATTGGGTATCCGTCTGGAAGAGGCGGAGGGAACCATCAATAACTATAACCCTTTTAAAGAAGCTGCAAATTAATCCGCTAGGAGAATCTAATCGATCCAAAAGGTGCCTCTTTCCGCGGCTGTTTTTCTGGTTGATCAGGTTTAAGAATGGGGTATTTGCCATGTTTCTTAAGGTGCAGCCCCCGAGCCCTTGCGTGGAGGCTGCTGCTGCTGTTTAAATGATCAGGGCTGATGCAAGTTTCCAACTTTCCACTAATTAAAGGAAATCTTCCAAAAGATAAAATGAAGAGAAACAAATGCCTCGCTTTTCTTTTTCACTGGCCCCTACGTTGGAGAGCAAAGCTTGGGAGTAGCCCCCTGATGTAGCTGAAAGGAGAAGTCCCCGTTCACACTCCTGCAGCAGCAGTCCCCAGAATGGTAGCAACAGTTGGCTGGCAATGTAAAGAGATGTGAATCTAAACCACGGTGGCTCGGATTTACATTCGCTTCTGATCTGCCCAAAAATCACCTTTGGTTTAAATTCCCTTGGGCCAGACTAGGTAGGAAATGGTGAAGATGTTTCCATAGCCTGATCTTTGCTGATCCGTCTCATCACTCCTTTTTTTTTTTTTTTTAAGTTCCCTCTAAAACCTTGTCTCCCTTTAAAAGATGCTCACATGCATAAAGCCCTGGACAGAGGTTTGCTGGCGAGTGGAAAGGACAAACACTATTTTTCCAAAGGGGAGAGAGCAAACAGTTGGGAATATGCAAGTCTTTTTGAGAGATATTGTGACCCTTCCACCTTTGTTCTCACCAAGCCAGTTACGTGTCCTGGCTAAGGTAGGGGTGCGGAGAAACAGCGAGGTGCTTTTGCTTTCGCCTTGTTTCCCTGCTTATCCCTTAGCCAGCCTTTCACTCTCTTATAAAGTACAACCAGGGCTTCAAAATATCTTTTATCTCTGGAGAAATATTAACTCTTTGCCTCGGTTGTGCTCCTCGCCCTGTGGGTCTTCAATGCAGACTTTTTTCAAATACAAAGCCAGCCCTTTCCGAGCCGGATCCCCCTCTGTGCAGAGTAGAGGGGTGCAGGGAGGGGAACCCTGGTGGTTTTTAACAGTTCCGATCTTAGATAATAATCCCTTTTAAAAAAATTTGCAGACGTTTGAACCACAGGCCCCTGTCTTGCGTCAGCCGGGCACTCCACTGCCAACTTGCTGCTCAGCTCCTGTCTATTTCCCCGGGCTGATCTTCACGGGTATACTTTTTTAAATCGCTTTTCTTTTGGGGGTCAGCAATTAGGGAGGGGGGGTTGATTTGTGGCCCACGGAATCCGCCCCTGGTAATTACTGCAAAGAGAAGGAATGCAGCCTTCCTAACTCCTGTATAGATGCTCTCACTGCTGTGTGCTTGGAACAAGGCAGTTTCAGAGCCAGAGAGCTGATGCTGCTTTGCTTGCCTGCAATCACCTCGCCCAAAAGCATCGCCTCGGCTGGGTTTCCCCCCGGATTCCGCCTTTTTTACCCCTTTCGGGGCCACTTTGTGTTGGGGAAAGGATGATTTGGGGAATCAACGGGCTGCAAGTTGCCTAAAATCAGGGTGGAAGTGTGCAGGGAGGCGCTTTTGGCAAGCGCTTCCATGGTGCATCTCCTGGTAACTGGGGTCTCCCCCAAACCGCGGCTGATTCGTGCGCCTCCCTCTCCTCCTCCCTCCCTTTTTTATGGGGTGATCCCAGAAAATCCCACCCTCCCCACCTCGAAATAAACCCAATCTCCCGACCAAAGAGACAGTTTAATGAACCGCTTCAGGTTTTTTTTTAATTAAATCATTTCGATCCACTAAAAATCCCCTTTTTAAAAAATCCTTGGGGGTGGGGGGAGGAGGGGCTGAGAACTTTTGGGAAGTTTTATTTTTTTTAATTTTTTTTTACGAAAAAATAATTAAATACAATCCACAATAAAAGGACCCGAATAAACGTGTGATCCGCCCCGTTAGGCAAAAGTCGATTACAAAGTTAGGCTGGAAGACGAAGGTGAATAACTGAATGTCTCGGTGACCAAGCGGGGTGGGGAAGGGGAGAGGGTGTTTATTTCTTTCCACATATACACACAGGACGGAAGGATTGGGGCCGGATTGAGGAGGGAGGGGGAAGGTAAAGAAGCCAAGAGAGTCTAGATAAGTCCAAGGCTCGGCGATCGCAGCTGCTGCTCCTTCGGCGAATGCGCCCTCCGCGAATGCTTTTTGGGGTAAGGGCTTCCCGGCTAGGTAGTTATATACAGCAAGCCCAGACCGCAAAAAGATTCGCGAAGGACAAAGTCTCCTGCGGCTTCCTACATACATCCATCCGGCTGCCACCAAAATATCCACACGACCCAAAGGCGATCGGCTGATTATTTCCCAGACACACCAGGATCCCTCCCCACCCCCTCCATCCCGACCAAGTCCCTCTCCAAACCCAAGGCGATGTACCCAACTCAGGAGAGGAAGCGGTGGGGGAGGAGGGGGGGTTCCCCTAGCCCATCCCCATCACACTGGGCCCCCTCTTGTCCTCCTCTTTCCCCCTCCCCGCCAAGGAGCTGGGAGCCCAGGCTTGCAGGATCTGGGGGCTTTGTGAGCAAGGTAGAGTTCGGAATGTCCCCCCATCTCTCTGCTCCCGAGCAGAGGGTCTAGCGCTGTGCACAGGCGCTGCGTAAAGAGAAAACTCTCCCCCTGAGCACTAAATAAATAGAGACCAGGCAGACAGCTCATTGGTGCGGACTAAAATCGTCACCCACCAATCAGGAGACGCCTCACATTTCCTTTTTTTCGAAAGGGGGAGAGGTGGGGGGGGGGGGGAGAGAAACATTTCCATTTCTAATTATTCAACAAATCCTAGACAAGAGCACGTTCAATAGTGTTGCCATGCAATCCCAGAACAAAAGAGACACAATTAAATTATAATAAATCAAATCAAGAGAGGACCTGGATTATGCATATATCCAAACAGCAATTAATTCCAGGTATATTTAAGACAATGAGATGCCCAAAGTCTAATAACAATGAAGGAAGCTAAAGTAATCTAAAACTAGCCAGGGCATTTGTCAGCAAATTATGCTGATGCTGCCACCCATCAATGGCCAGTGTATGCCACCAATATCAATTCATCAGTCGACTGAGCACCCAAGATATGAGGGGTGGAGGGAGAGGGAGGGCAGAGAGACGAAACTGCCTACTTTCCACTTATTCCCAACTATTAATACCATCGTGACTTCTAAGCTTCAACTCAGCCCAAGCAACCCCCTTTTCAGTTAATAAAAGTTCCATGGATGTGTCATAGAACTACTCCAGAGATCTTCTGAACAAAGCCTGCTGGAAATGAGTAGCCCCCCTAGTGCCGATCAGCGGCCGTATAGAGGCAAATTAGTGTCCACTTTCCCCCCAGGCAGCAACCGGGTTACTACTCAAGTTGAAGATATCGTACAGAAGATCGACTAGGACTCGCAGAACTAACAATAACTCAAGAACTTGAAAGTTAATCTCTTGTCTGCTCGCACACTGAACAGACTGACTGATCAATATACACTCTCCAAAATGAGGTGCAGAGACGCAAAGTTCCTGCCTTATCAGCTGTAACGGCACACTAAACTCACACCAGGAATATCACCACAACCACAACACACACTTCTGGATCCAAACCACCTACGCGCCCCTACATCTTCCCTCAAAAGTATTGTTAGCCTCACTGCGGACTGCCCTGAACAACACCAGCTTGCTTCAGAAACTCCAAGCGAATCAACCGAACGCCCGGGCTGACTGCAGAGTTGGGGATTCTGATCACAATATTAAAAAGTTTTAAACCCCCATCACTTACCTTTGTGGGTGCATCAGTGCCCGGTCCTATGAGCATGTTGGAGGGTGCAGCCATCACCAAATATTTTTAGGAAGCCCAAAGCAAAGCATTCCTTCCTCCAGGTATGTATATAAGTTACTGTACTGTGTGGGAGGGTCACGATCTTGCTAAGTGCAGAAGATTCCTCAAGATTAACCCTCCACTCCCTTCCCCTTCTGCAACTTGGTGTGTGTGTGTGTGTGTGTGTGTGTGTGTGTATACACACACACATATATATAAATACACACACGTACATATATAAACACACACACACACACACACACACACACACACATATATATATATATATATATATATATATATATATATATATATATATATATATACATACATACATACATACAGGCGCACACACACGGATGGGAGAGCAAAGAGAAAGCGAGATCCGAGGAGTCCAGCTGCCCCCCTGACGCCGTTTTGATTGGATGGTCTTTTCATGTAGAGGGGACGTCTCAAGTCGAAGTCACGATTTCTGCTCAGTTTGGAACCATCTGTGACTGGAGCCATGACGCAGCCAGCGCACATTACTCACTTTTACAGTCACGACTTGGAAATCCGTGCAGTTTCCAACCAAAATTACACCGCCACCATTGAATTATTTAATAGGATCCAGTTAAGGGTAATCTTATGCATTGTGCCAAGAGATGCAATGATCTAGGAGGGGAGGGTCGGGGAAGGGAGGGAGCGGGAGAAAGGAGGGCAGCATTTCTGGTTGCTAATGACTGTTTTATAGAGCTATATTAAGAGTTACAGTAATTGGCTACACGTGTTGTAAGTGGATTTTTTAAAAAATTATCAGTTTGTAAATACGACCACGCAGGCTCGGGAAAGGGACGATTTCTACATTAAGGACATTAGTGGGTGGCATTCTACTGTGCTAGGAATACATAGGCTTGTGTTTTATTAATTGCAAGAAACGATGCCTTGTTATATATATAAAGTTACTGCCTGCAATGTTAGCCAAGATGTGCTTTTGCCAAACAAACAAATAAATATGTCCTGTGCTATACTGATGTTCATGTCTGCATCATGTCATTGTCTGCAGGATCCGCAACTGTCGCTGGGCTTGGAGTGGTAGGTGCACCATTTTATAAGCTTGCTTTTTGTCTCGCTGAGCTAGCTAGATGTACTTACTGAAATCTGCTTTCTTTTGTTATTGTCGGGCTTTAATATTTCTACTCCTTGCAGGTATAGAAATAAGTCTGCGGCTAAAAGACCCCCCACCCCCACCCCCATCAGGTCGGGAATTAATTTCCTCTTCCTTCTCATGTTAAGGAGAATGGGTTGATGCATGTGAGTGTTGTACAGTGTCAATGTGTGATTTAATGCAACCTGCTGACATGTTTTTGCTAACTGAAATGCCTATAAACCTGCATGCTCCTAGCCTAGCAAGAATATCCCTGGTTCCAAAAGGGGATGATTGGTGTTTGTAGCATTGAAGTGACCCTGCATCTATTTCGTACACACAACAATCGCCCCACTACTTCGCCTCTAATTCAGTCATTCCACCAATTCGTCTGGTGAGGTTATGACAAAGGACGCGAAGGAAAGGCAATAACAACACATACACACACGACCTGTAGAAGGTGTGAGCACTTGGGGGGGGGGGGGGAAATGAGGTGGGAGGAGAAGGGGTGAGTCCAAATAAAGCAACCTATAGCCTCTTATTTTGCTAAGCACCATCATCAGGTACAGACTGTTTCAAACACACAGGCGGGAAGGGCAGGCGATTCCGAGCAGAGTCAGCAGCAGAGTTTACGCACGGATGAGGAAACCTGAATGGGAGGGAAGCGCCCAGCCACTCTTAGCTTAGAATAAGCAGGGATCTCAGCATCCTCCGGGGTCCTTCAGAGAGTGCAGCAGAGATTACAACATCCTTTGAAAGTCATTAAACCTACAGACAGCGGCTAGATCGAACGAATAAAGAAAGTGAACTCCTCCAGCGCAAGCTAAGCAGCCGGTGCAGCGATTTCAGCACCTCAGCTAGTGGACAGCTCCCAGACAGCCTGCGCCTCCGTAGTTCCCCCTGGTCGAGCTGCAAGGGATAAGGGGACTGTGGTGTCAGCATATGACAGGCTCTCTGTAGGCAATCTACAGAGAGTTCCCCTCTCAGTCTGCGGAGCGAGTTTTGCCATTAGAGTGTGTCTAGCCACCCATTGGAAAAATAAAAAGAGAGAGTGGATAGGTACAGAGAGAATGAAGGACTCAATAGCGCCGACAGAGAGAGAGAGAGAGAGTTGCAGCTCGCTATTGATTCAGAGATTTACCGACAGGGTGATTCCCCTTTCTGTAAGAATTCCCTGTCTCTGGGTTCCGTGCATGCACCAAATTCATTATGCAAACGAGTATCTCCCGCTCGGTTTAACTGAAACAATAAAATAATAAAACCAAGCATGCATAAAATAAAGTCACTCTCTGCAGTATGCACAGGAAATATCACTACTTACCCAAACAGGAACTCCTTGCTTGGGGGAGGGGGGCGGGAGAGGGACGGGACGGGACGAGACGAGAGTGGGGGGGTGAGGAGAGAGAGAGAGAGAGAGAGAGAGAGGAAAAATCCAACAATTAATTTCCAGACAGGAGTTGGAAAAAAAATACTGCGGTGATGTCCAGGTTTTCTTCCACCAGCGCTCTCTTTTTATACAAGTGCAACCCTCTGTCTATTTCTGGAACGCGATCAAAACCCTGATGCTATTTTTAGCAGGTACTGGGGGAAAAAAATCCACACACAAAGCCATTTCGCTGGAACGTTACATCCAAAACATTAAATGTGCATTACGTTCCCACCAACCCCCCCCCCCCCCAAATCACCCCCCGCTTCTTTCTGCACTATCATCCTCGGTTGCTTTAGGTGCATCATTGCAGAGAATTAAAAACAAAACAAAACCAAAAACAAAAAAAACGACCGCCTTCCATGCTGTCCTATTACACAAAACCCCAATCCACAGTTGTATTGAGCCTGTCTCTCTCTGTGTCTCTCTGCCTGTTGCCTTGTAAGCATTATTGTGTCTGTCTACTTGCAGGGGCTTTATGAAGTGGGCTTTAAAAACAACCAACCAACCACCAAAACACAACCACCACCATGCACCAGTTTAACATTATGCACCAACGTGGGGTTCTGGCAGGGAAGCTTGTTTTGCCGAGAGAGACAGAGCGATGGTTGCATACACTGGATGCACAAAGAAAGGGTTTTCTTTAATTCTTTCCACCCCACTCAATGCTTTTTTTAAAAAAAACACAAATTCCTTTGTTTGGAGAATAAAGAAGCTTTCTGTCTATATATAGCTATATATGAAATCTGGTTTGTGTGTGTGCGCGTTCTAGTCATTCACTACGAGGGGGGGATTGGGAAAAAATAGAATCATTAGGGCTTGCAGGCTACAAGGAGCCAGCCTGAGACTCCTTTGCAAGGCTGCGTCAGTTATCAGCTATTGACGTCACGTTCAGATTCTCCTCTTCAGAGGCTCTAGTTCATCATAAAAGATGTCTGTGCTCGGAGCTTTGTGCTTGCAGAAAAGCACTTCAATTCGAGGGAAAGAGTTAATTAGCAAGCCCCATATTTTGTGTTGTGCAGCTTTCCACACAGTTGCACAAAAATCCTGTGGGGTGTGCGTATATTTATGAGAGAGAGAGGGGGAAAAATATGCCCTGAGGGTATGGATATATTTTAAACACACACACACAGAAAAACACAGAGAGCGAGAGAAATCTGCATAGACAGACCATGCAGGGGCATCTCCCCACCCCATGTTTGGCAACTGTAGCAAACAGAAATAGGAATAAAATCTGAGATTTTGTATTTCTCAGGCAAACAGCACAGGGGTTGCTGAATATATTTTAGCATCCCCTCTCCTGCACACACTCGCACCCTCCCGCAGCTTTCTGGACAAAAAACATCAACATTCAGCAACATCTAGTCCCCACCACTACCTTACGCTCGTGTTTGGCTATTGTAGCAAAAGACAGATATTGATAAAACTAGGATTAATTCTGTATATTTGTCAGGCAAACAACCCCGTCTCCAAGAGTGACGCAAATAACAGATTCTATGGCTCTGGCTTTCTATATTCTGCACCCACGCACTCTGCTTGGTCTCCCACGGAATCAGCTACAGAGAGCAATGATCCAGATTATACAGAGAGAGGGGGTGGGGGAGAGAATAACAAATGAAATTGCAATTAAAAATCATAATGCTGCTATACGCAAATGGCTAAATCTGATGTTATACAGTGGCACACCCCCCCCACCGCCCCCAAATTAACAATAATAATAATTTAAAAAAAACACACACCATGCACGAAGCAGCGACCAAACAAAAGGAATTGTCTTGTTGACAAATGCAGAGTTTATTTGGCAAAGAAAGGTCCTTCACACTCGCCATCCTGCCCATCTCCGAACCAGAAAATATACCCCCCCCCCAACTATATTACAAGCATTAGGAGGGAAGAGGAATTAATATATTTGGCTTCCAGGTAAATGGGGGGGTAGGGAGCCAACCCAAAGTCATTGTATGTTTTCAAGTAAGGTAATCAGGACCTTTCAAGGTGAGTTCGCTTGCTCTTGAGTTGTGAGACAAAAGGACACAGCTACTTCTTAAAATATCCACAAAAGGCGAGCGCAATAGGTCGATGCTATTTTTAAACAGATCTCTTGTTGTTGGAAGATGGCACAAGGCATGTAGCTAAAAATTAAAATCGTGACTCGTAGACTCGAAAAAAAAACCACACACACACCCTAGGAAAAGAAAAGGTTTATTGATGGGGTGGAAATAGTCTCTCTCAAGAGTGCATATTTTACCTCCCCCCTCCCAATCCCCACCAACCAACCCACTTCACACCTTGACTGAATGAAAAACAAAATGCAAGGAGAATCAAGAAGGTAGTAAGTTATTTACTGTCTAATCTGTATAGCACATTCTTTATTTATTAACTCAGTTAATTATTATCAACTTCTTCCGCAATGAATTTCCTAATGTCAATACACTGCGATCAATGAGGTAACGCTGTTTCTCTCTCTCTCTCTCTTTCGTAGCCAGACAATAACATGGCCAACTACTGCTAGTGATACAGCAAAATTGGGAAAAATCACAGCTATTACAGATCACATCATAGGCGTCGCCAGGCGCAGGGAGAGATCTGGCTTTTTAAAAGAGCCGACCAGCCCTCTTTGTTATTAGGCAGCTGCCAGAAAGCACGATCAGAGGCGTTGCGATCAGCACATCCCCGCACGCCCCAACCCAGGACTTGCCTCTCTCGGCCATAGAGAGCTGCTACATCACAACCCTCGCCCAGAACTCCAGCCCTGGCCATTATTTTTAGCAAGTGCGCACGGAGGTATGGCCTTTGCTGCAGGACTGAGTCTTGCAGGCAGGAGGACACTGGTACTCGGACTGAAGACAGCTCTTGTCACATGAGGGCCTCAGATGGGGACACGCAGGCAGCCGTAAAACATGCCATCTTCAAGGAGTTTCAAGGAAGAGCAGCTTGGATGAACAGACATGGTAGGCTAAGCATGTGATTCAGGAAGCACACGCATCCACCGGAGCCTTGCCTGGCTCCCGGATGCCAGAGGGGAGTTTGCCAGCGTCTAACGTGAATGGGGTGGTGATTACATGCGCCCGAGTCTCCCTCCCGACTTTGTATGCTTAAAGTTCCTCCTCCTAGTCTGTGAGGATGGAGGAGAATGCAATGGAAGGGCTCACTGTCTTGAGCTTGTTTCCGGTGGTATGAGAAGACACAGGCGCAGCTGTGTAGCTAGGATTAACCTGGTGATAAAGTATGAATAGTGAACCACTCCCTTGCTGGATCGCAAACCCTCCATAACAGTAGAGGGGCCTCCTTCTCCTTCAGTCTCTACCTCTTCCCCTTCTTCTGACTGTTTTTTTTTAAAACTCACCCATTGCGTTCCAAGAACTAACTTGTTGCTCTTCCACAGGATATGAAACATCTTCTGAATAAACCAGGAGGGCGCCCGCCTTTTCCAACAAGAACCAAACCTCTCCCACAAGAACAATCCCTGTTAGCAGGAGTGAGTAATTTCCACCTCAGCAGGACAGCTCTCTCTCTACCTTCTCTAGCTGCTGCTAGAACCCAACTCAAGGCTGGGCTAAAATGAAATACAATGCCCAGGGAATCACTTGTTTTAAATAAATCAAACAACAACAATGGAACCAATCCAAAGGAAAGGAAAGAATCTTTAGCAGGTGATGCTGTACCTTGCAAACAACAGTTCCCACTTCTTCTGATAAATGCTAAATGGAGAATTTATCTTCCATCTTCATATTTTATAGTCATCAGCAATCTCTTGGTTCCCAGAGAATTAGGCCTCCCTAACAACTGAGGCATAATTAAATCAACGGATTCTGTATTCTTCTCTCGAACTAGAAGGGAAACTTCACTGTTACCAGAAGGAACAGTGCGTATAGATACATTGCACTCTGCATAGAACAGGTGCTGAACTATGGCATGGTGTTCTTTGATGAGTACTACCTGCGATGCAGACCATTCTGACTCTTGAAACCTTCCAGGGCTCTCTGCGCTCCAAGGACAGTGGCATCGGTACAACAAACATCAGTTATCAACATATACAGTTTACAGTTCAAAAGACACCTTTGGCCTGCTAAACACAAACTAATTCAGTTACCCTGAGCAGGGGGCAGACTAGCACGTGCAGCCTGCCCTTGAGACATTCATGAGTAGGGGCATTCTTTTTGAAAGGGATGGAGAAATCCCATCTTTCCTTTTGATCCTTCAACCTCAAGGCCACATCATGAAATAAGGATCCTTCTGGTTGGGTGGTAGTCTTCAGCTGAGCCGGTCTTATCAAGACCAGAATCAGTTAGAGGAACTACTGCAGAATGATGGGGAAAGTGCCCTCATGTTCTCCTTTCATCTCACTCCTTGCTAGTTTGAGTGCTACTTCCTCAATGCCCCCAGCCCTGCCAGGGATCACATCCCAGTCATGAATATAATTTACAGAATTCTCCTAAACCATGGTGACACCCACCAGTATTTTGATTTCATTCTCCAGTTGACAAACAGCGGATTGACTCTTGCTACTTTACAAACATAAAGGGAGTATAGAGTGACCAGAAGTAAAGAGGGTAGTACCATGATGATAAGGTCTAGGACTTTCTTTGTTTACCTGGGGTCAGATTATCCAGAGCACACCATGCAGTGGTCCCCATTAAGAACGGAGCTGTTTCTATGTAATTAATCACTGATACACATTTCTTTAAAAATAAAGAACAATAAAACAAAACACTAGTTATCTCTGATGAGACAATATAGGAATCAAAAAATCCAGAGGATAGAGCAATAGAATTCAAATGGATTTGGATAAATTAGGGGTACACATGACGTGGTGGGCTAGGAGCTGTTCAGTGTGGCAAAGTTTAAGCTAATGAAAGGCCCTAATGGAGAAATGATGTTAACTGGTGGTTAGAGCAGGGGACTGGGAGTCTTGATTCCTGGGTTCTAGTCCCAGATTTGCTGCAGGACCAAGGCTGGTCTGAAATTTTTCATCTAAATTATAATGTTTTTCCATGAACATTTTCAATGTTCCCCCAGCTCTGTGTGTCACCCTGAGCAAGGCACTTTTCCTCTCCGTTCCTCTGTTTATCCAACTATAAAATGGGTCTGACACTTACCTACCTCACCAGGCTGTTCAGTAGGCATTTTAAAACATTGAGACTGTGTATTAAAGGCATTATATAAAGGACAAAGCAATATTATAAATAATCAGAAAGACCATAATTTAAGAAGCATAAAAAGTACATTCCTTCCGACAATGGTATGAGGTGTGTGTGTTACATTAAAATTCATGTGCCAGAAGGACAAACGCTGCTAGTGATTAATAGATGTGGCTTCCATTTATAGACTTTTCAGAGAATCTGAACATACAGGCCATCAAACCAACAAAATGGGCCACTTGGTGTATTACTGTCATCTCATACGCATTACATTAATAGCTGTATGTTACACGCTATCTATAACCAACTTGAACCCCAGCAGATTGAAACACCTGGTATAGTTGCAGTTTTCTTTACTTGGATTTTTTATGTGTATTTGTTCTGTTTATATTAAAAAGTAATTTACAAGGAGGTAACACTGGAACAGGATCTTGCTCACTGGATACAAAGTCAGGCCCTAGAAAAAGCAGCTGGGGGTACTAGGATTAAAAGATGAAAACCATCATCATAATTAGATCAAGAAAAAAGAAAGCACAAAGGTTTAAATATGTCAGCATGGTATATTTATATATATATAAAAAAAATCGCATGACTCCTTGATGTGAAATTCACACTGACGGGGAAAAAAATTAGATTAGGTGCAGTACTATATTTCAGACACCTGGGATACCGTTGCTGGTGAATCCATTGTTGAATTGGATTGGGCTTTCTGTTAAAATTTGACCTTCACTAAATAATGACCTGGAACTTTTCACGAACAAGACCCATTACCTTTAGCACAGTGTGTACTCATCCTTGGTAACCATCTTACAGGATGGATGGATCAATGAGAAGAAAAGCATGCAACAATAATTTGGGGAACTTTGGGAAGCTTCTTGTGGTAGAAAAAAGGAGAAGAGGCGGTTATGAAGAGATGCTAAAAAGCTGCATGAAGCTTTAACTACTTCAAAACCAAGTATCCCAGGCAGTGCTAGAGGTCAGGGTAGGGAGATGAGTGACATTTAAGCAACACAAGGCAGAATTTCTTTACTGAGATGGTAGTTAGAACATGGAGCCAAATAACTCAATCAGCAGCAGAAATCAAATCATCTCGAGGAGGAAGATGGTTGGATACCCTGTGAAAAGGAATAAGATGTAGAGTGCATTTAGCAATAAGTTAGACATGATGCGGTGAAAGGTGTGTTGAGGTAACTAGGGTTACAATGACGAGATTTGTTCAATCACTCTTCTCCTCTTGGCCTTCGATGTTCACTGTTCCTGTCTAATTGTCGTATCCTAATTTCCAATGCAATTTAATTTGGCCATCAAAAATCACAACACATTGGAACAGCAGAGTTGCTACTGAACCAGAGAAGTTGGGGTTGCATTTGAATCTGGGTTACTTTAGCTGTCATTTTGCCACTAACCTGCAGAGGGAATGCCCAGTTCCTAGGTTACACAAGTCAATGTTTCTGGCATTACCGCCCACCCAGAAGTCATACTTTTGGAAATGTGGATTCACTGGTACAGAAAAATAATATCAGAAGTAGTGGATTCCAGCAGTACAAATGAGAATTGGAGGATCATGGACCAGCATATACAGACCACGAGTGACTTTTTTCTCTGTTGCCAATAGTTAATATCTATTTGTTAAGGACTAACAGCATGGTCAGCCCTGTACATGACATAAAGATCAGGCAGTCTCTGCCTCACCATTTACAAGCGAAACCAATGGGTCTTAGATTATGGTCGGTGAACCACCAGTGTCTACAGAATATTTACTGGACTCCAACAGAGGGCTAACTGGTCACATGGTACTGGCTCTCATTTTTTCCAAGGTGCTAAATCACATTAAAAAGAAGTTAAAAACAAAATACTTTCCCACCTATTCCTTTTCCACATAAACAAAGGCTGTATTTAATACAGTGATATTATTTCATCATGAATGGAAAGGAGGTAGTGTGTGTGAGACTGGAAATGGGAGTAGAAGTGTCCACGAGATTCTCTCTGCATTAAGATGTAGCCTGGTCCGCTCTACAAAAAACTTTAAGAGCTCCTAGACTAACAGGCAAGACAGACAAGACAAGAAATACTGGGAGAGACACAGGAAGGAGCAGCCACACTTAACAGTCTGAAGAGCATGTTTCTTTATGAAATTCTTCAGAAACACCATTGCATTGTGGTTGTTTTGTGTACCATGATCACAGCACCAATGACTGCCAGTGAAGAGCCAAAGGGACAACAATAGAGTCAATATTTTTCTTCAAATTCCCCTGTGCTAATGTTGACCAGTAGTTATAACAAAGGACTGGCACTCAAGACTCCTAGGTCCCGGTCAGGTCACCTGTCCTCACTATGTCTAAATTTACATACAGTTAGAGGAATGTACTTATAGTTGTCTACCTCATTGGATGACCATAGGTAGAGGGGAAGGGGCTTTGTCATGAGATTGACTGAGTATTGGTAAATGCTTGGAGATCCTTGGGGATGGGTGATATTAGAAGTGCAGACTATCACCATTGTGCTATAAACTTCAGCTGCAGAGCCAGCTGAGGAACCACAAGAGCTTTATACAATTTTTGGTAAGTTCCAGACAATTATAGGTAGTTTTTGTGTTTCCTTTGTGAGAATTGCAACTATTATAGGAATATATGAACAGAAATTTAAAAACTGAATTATATTTCATTTCATATTGAATTATTTCACAGGTAGTTCAACATTTGTATTTAAAAACTGTCTGGAATTTTTGCTTAATCATGAACTTAGCATAAAAATCCTACTTGGAAGATATCAGTCTTCTTTATTATGGTACCCTCCCCCTTTCTTCTAAAACTAGCAACATGCTAAACATTGTGTGCCAAATTTTCAAACACATTTATCTTAAAAGGGCAGTCCAACCCCATAGCTGGACATTCCATTCAGGTATCAATGTCTGAAAACTGGGCTCCAGGTGTTAAAACAAGTTTATACTTGTTTTGTTCAGCCCAACAAGATGGAAGATCTTTGGTAACTATGAGTTAAGTGTTGACAGCATGCTAAGGGTTGTACAAAATACAAAGGAAGATATAGTCCCTGCCCCAGGAAGCTTACTATCTAAATGGAGAGACAAAACAAAGCAGAGAAACTTGCACTGATGAGCAGAGGAAAGTTAACTCAGCCATACAATGATTTTTGCATTAGACAAATGTGTGATGATCTTTTTGGCTTAGGCAGGCAATCAGTAGTAGGCTTTGCAGAAGAGGTGTGTTTCCAGGAGAGATCTGAATAAATGGAGGGTAGTAGGTGTAAGGGGTATCTGGGAAGGAGGGACAAAGATCAGAGTAGAAGAAAGATACAAAGCAAGTGGATAGGAAAAAGGGCTTGGTCAGAGTGAAAGATACAAATGGAGAGACCAGGACAGGAGTAGAGCTTTTCAGAGCCTCAAAGGTGCGGATGAGAAGTCTAATCTCATTGTGAAAGGTGATGGGAAGCCAGTGATTGGATTTGAAGAGGGAAGGAACACATCATGGTAAGAAGAACTTTGCATCTTGTGTATATTTGAAAGAACATATTTCAATTATAATATCATGGAGCAACCATCTTGCTAAGAAGTGACCTTGTTTGTCATCCTGGCAGCATGGGAGACCAATGCCGGACACTATTAAAACAGGGTCTTCATCCTGATTTAACATGGATTTTAAAACAAAAGAAAAGAGTGACATGAGCTCACCTGGCAATGTGGAGCCAGGAAAAAGTCAATGCAGTTTGAGGAGGCTTTCAGAGACGTACATCCTGAAGCAGGGAGGGGACAGTCTCTTTGCTAGACAGTTCTTGTATTTGTGTTGTCTTCCAGGTTCTGCCCCTGACTGACTGCAAATCTGGGCAATTCACTCATCTACATTGCACTTCCATTTACCCCTCTGTAAAATGAGTGTCCTACTACTAACATATCACGCAGCGGTGTTCTGAGCCATTCTTGATAGATGGTTGTAAGTCAATATGAGAGGTGCTATGCAAGGAGCAAAATATTGTTTGGCCAATGCATCTTTCCAGCATTAATACTCTGTAGGTAGCTTTCTCAGCTGGTGAGTTCCTCATGGAATTCCCTTACAAGCAATGTTGTCCTCTGCACCAGCCTATTCATCCTGTTCCCCTTTACAACTCACAGATTTGTAGATGAGTAGAAGAGTAAGTTTTACTTTTGACTCTCAGAGAAAACTCCAAGAGCCAATAGGACATAGAATGGAATTTGGGTGGCTTGTCTCAACAAGATACAGAGCTTGTCTCAACAAGAGTGTACAAGCTCAGGTGCTCTTTTACCATGGAGACTGCCTAGATCTCTAGTTGTGGCAGACAATTGTTCTTAAGTGGATAAATATAGATGTAATGGAAAGCCTGGAACAAATGCTACCTTACGCTAGTCACAATTTATTTTAACAGTCAGTGTACCATGCAGCTGGTACTTTGCAAATATATTGCAAGATGGTGCATATTACCACCATTTGAAAGAAAAGTTCTTCACTTTAGAATTAGTTCACGTGACATCCTTGAAATAAGCGCCATTGTGGGGCACAATTGGATGTAAGCGAATCAGTGCAGCAGGAGATCACGCAAAGCATGAGGAACTATAATGCAAGGTACAAGCATACGAATTTGAGACACTGACACAGTTAACAAGCTACATGGTTGCTTTAAGAAACAGTGGGGAAAATCCTCAAATGGTGTAAATGTGTGTATTGTTGATATCAATGGGTAGTTAGTTATTAGTATTAGTTATTTCAGTACCCAGAATGCTTCCATGCCCTAATAAATGACAGTGCTTCACATGGCATCCACCATGTGGTAAGAGGGCGGAGGATCTAAAGTCAGGCTGGAAAATTCCTTCTGCACTGGATGGAAACATTCTCTATGGAATGAGTTGTGCAAATGTATCTGCACGGCTGGAAACACACGTGTGAGCACAAACGTGTCTGTGTGCACATGATTGTGCAACTGTAGCTAGAGCATGACTGTGTGAAGCAATCTGGATATGGTCACCCAGCAGTGGAGACTACAGACTGTGCAAAGGCTCTAAGAAGAGGGCCGATGAAAGGAGCTGGAGAAGTGCATCAGAAAGCACCACTCTGCCACAGATGGCAGATCAGGAGAGCTGGAAATGCAAATACATTTTGCCTAATTAGAAAGACAATTTTCAGCTTCTGAATTGGTCTAAACATGGTGGCAATAATTATCTGAAGTTACATTCAGAGCATTCAAGTAGCAAAACCACAAAGCAGTAAGAGACCAAGCTGTCTCCCCTGGACGAGGATTGATTCTTCAGGGCAGAAGACAGAAGCAGATCCGGAGAACTGGAAATGCAAATGCATTTTGCCTAATAGAAAGGAAGAAAGACGACAGTTCATTTTTTTGATCAAGAAGAGATAGAGGTCACTGAACCAGAAATCAGAGGCACCATCTCACAGCACAATGGCATCACGCCTGACCAAGAACCCTGTACTGGTGGAGTCATCAGCCAATGACAGGTCCTGGCTGTTGCAACGGCATGGGGAGAGGGAAGCAGAGAAGAAAGACTTGTCCCATACCAATCTTCACCAAGCAGAGTGAGAATCTGGCTGAAATGTGCATCAAGATGGACAGCCGCTTTATTCTGCAATAGGGTATCCAGACTGTTGATGTGGGGGAGACAGATAGGAGTGGACTTCAGTCACAGCTAAACAAATTCAAAATCTGTGTAATTTTTTTCTGTGGGGGTCCAGGGAGAAGGGACCAGAAGATACAGGGGTGTAAGAGTCATAGGTGAGGGCTGCACAGCACCACACCAGACACGTTCAGCAGTTTCTAATTCACAATGTCAGTATGTTGCTGCTGGAAGCCCAGTATTCCAGTTCTGTAGTTAAACAAACCAGCACAATCCTGGATGAATCTGGAACCCATGAGAATGAGAACGGAAAGCACTGGCTTAAAGTCAGGTGCACTGCAACCTCTCCACCCTTCTGATGCGCCTCATTCCTGACCTACAGCATTCCCTGACACTGGAGGCCACACTTCTGCCAGTGTGTCAGTCTTGAGCTAGAGCATCTCCTCCATATTTTTGTGCCTATTGACCCTGATTCTGGAATTGGGGCATAGAACCACAGTGAAGTCAATCTGCTCCATCCAGGTGATGGGGTCACCCATGCACATGCAGCTGGAAGGTCAGAGCCATAGTTTTGTAAAGCATTTTGGGATCCTTCAGGATGAAAGGTGTTATACAAGACATTACATATAAATATATAGAACACTGCATGTATAAAATGATTATTATTATTTTAGCTAGTACCTTAAAAAACTCAGAAGTTGAACTGTGATCTCCAGTGGTAAAAGGCTGGTGCATTAAACCAATGCACCACTTAATGCCCATGGCCACTTTGTAAACAATGAAATGACTCTCTTTTCCTCGAACAATAAAACCCTCCTGGATTGTCCAGATTATAAACACACCTTTAAATGATCAATAAATCAAAACTACTCTTCTCAGGCAAAACACCTGTTGATAACCACTTCTTCCAGTGAAACAGCATTAAACCAGAACCTGCATCATAGATATTTCAGTCTCCACCTTGGTTGTAGCTAAGAATCAGGAGATACTAAATAACACCGTTTCTCTTAATCTAAAGGGCTCTGGCAGTTGGCAAGCACCCTAAAATTAACCAAACAGCTTGCACTTCTTGTGGCATATAGAGAGTAGCAAAGTTTGGAACATGTAATTCTCCTTAGTTTCCCTATAGATACAGCTATAAAAGATTACTATGTATAAAGATTTCCCTCTACAGGTGGCTGGAGGTTGTAACAGCCTCTCACTCTTGCATCAGAGTTTTTATTATTATTTTGTTACCATTTACTCTTACTACTTAATTTGCACCCCAACAATCTATAGGTTGTCTGTCTGTTCCCAACGGTGGCAAATTCTGTATTCAAGAAACGCCAATTCCTTTCCACCCTCCTGCTGCTGCTGACTTTAAAACCTTTTCCCAATTAAAACATCGTTTGCAAGATCATTACAAGAGTGAGCCAACCTCCTAAAAATGTGACAAAGTGAAAGTAAGAAACTCTGCAACAATGTGGAAAAAAAATCCAAAATACCCCCACCCCCCGGTTTTTCTTAAAAAATGGACACGTTTTTCCTGCTGGAATCATCAAATACACAGGACGCACGACACGACAGTCTAGGACTCTTTCCTTTTTTTTTTTTTTTGTTAAGAGGGGGAAATGCAATGTCGTTGAGGTTTTTAAAAGGCAGGGAGCAGAACAAATCAGCAGAGTCTGCTGCCTGCAAAAGCATCCAACAACTGAAATCAGAAAACTTTGCAAAAAGCCCCAGGCACAACACACGCGCACATACACACACACAGGAACCTACCTTGCAAAATCTTCTTCACTTATATTTTTGTGTGCAAAGAAACCCCCCCAAAGCAAAACAAAAAAATAAAACCCCAAACAAAAACGCTTGCCCCTCTTCCACATGCCTCAGCTGGATTTCCAGGGAACTTGGGGAGGGATGGGAAGGGAAGAGGGTGTTGGAGGGGGGTGATTATATAAATAAACTAGAGCGTTTCGAGCTGTCTCTCTCGCGAAAGGCTGTGGGTTTCGCGCAATGTGTGTCTGCACTCTTCCAGGAGAAAAGCAAAAAAAAAAAAAAAAAAAAAAAAAACCAGTTCGTGTTCCGTGCCTGACTTGGAGACAGAGAGAAGCAAAACCCCCCCTCCCACTCACCCTCCCACCCACGCATCCACCCCCACACCACCAATCCAGGCACCTCCTGAGTAACTGATCAGAGCAGAATAACTCATCACCCACGTTTGCCAAACACCCCTCTCCCCCTCCTGGTTTGGGGAACAAATTGCCAATGCACGCACCTTCGCGGGCTCTATTTATAGGCAAGCCCCTAATGTTGTGTGCGTTGCATTTCACAACCTAAGTGTGTGTGTGTGTGTCTGTGGATTACAATAACGTTGCCTTTGACAGGTAGGGAGGTGTTTTTTTTCTCTTTGCACTGCAGTGCGTCTGATGATCACATTTCCTTTTTAAAGATTATTTTGGTGCTTACAGACAGCATGCATCTTATTTTAGGGGTGTCGGGTTAGCTTGGGGGGGGCATTGTGCATTCACCACTTTAGGATTTCCTCCCCTCCCCCAGCAGTCTTTGTGTGTGTGTGCAGGAGCTGGGGTTGGTTGGAAAAGGCTCCCAGCCCTTGGCTCCCGGTAGCACAGTCAGTTCCTCCAGTGTGTGCTATTGACCTGCATTGACGTCATTGCGTCATTAGGTCTCCCTTAGAAACACTGACTTTCAAAAATAGTATCAAATTAATTCAACTGGCAGAGAGAAGCCACTAGCTGGAATGAGCCATAAAACTCCAGAATCTTCAGCCCAGCTTTGCTGTGCCTCCCCCCACCCGAGCCCCCCTCCCTAGGAGTCAAAAAGAAATCAGATTGTATGGAAAATACCATTGATGGAATAAAGAAAAAAAAGAAAAAAAGAAAAGACCAAATTAGATTGCAAACCCCACACCAGCCTCTCTCTCTTTCCCTTCTCCCCCCTCTCTCCTCCTTTCCCTTTACTGATCTAAAAATAACCCCCCTGCTTGAGCTGACTGCGGTATCTTTTGTGTTGCATCTTTCTGTTTTTAGCCTTTGCATGAGCCATTGAAGGGTGGCCCACGGGAGATCAGAAGCACAAGATATTGATCTATTGATGCCCTCCAGGGCCAAGAATTAATTTTAAATGAAAGAGCTGCACCTTTATTTTGGCACTGAGTGGTGGGTGGCTGAGTAAATGACAGAGGGGTTATTTTAGGATACCATTCCCTTTCTACTATGAATCCACAGCTTCCACTTCTCTCCCCCTAGATGCATTTTTTTTAAAAAAAGATCCTTCTTTTCTCAGCCCACCTCTCACGTGGACTAGTGGGCAAGCACATGTAACCCCCATTCATACAAACACGATACAATGGAGCAATGGTAATTTGCAGAGATGGTACATTCACAAACAGCACCACAGCCCCTTTAATGCAGGTTGATTTCACAGAAAGGACACCGCAGCCCAGAGGAATTTGATTAGGTGGATTTAAGTTTGCATTGTGCGTATTCGTTTCCTTACTGTGTTGATCGTCGCCTAGCAAAACTGATTTAATTTTTTAAAAATTCATTCCATTTACCATGTAGAATTAAGACTCAGATCTTAGGGCCTGATCCAAAGTCCATGGAAGTGAGAGGGAAGGGGGGTGATTTCCAAGGGCTTTAGGTCAGACCCTTAGGGCTTCAGAGCCAGGGTCTACATACATGGGGTCACATTATGGCACAATAAATAGCTGTGTGGATGTTTGGGCTTCGGCTGTGATGCCTAGGGAGGGGGATGGGTTTCAGAACCTGAGCTCTAGCCCAAGCCAGAATGTCTACACAGCTATTTTGGGTGCATAGTGCGAGTCCGAAGACCTGGGCTCTGAGACTCGCTGCCTCAGGATCCTGCTTGCTGTGTAGATGTATCCATAATGTCTACTTTGCACTTTCAGCCTGGGTTCTGACTCAGGTTGGAGCCCAAGCCCCATTTCTGTCCACACACAAATCAGTCGACTTGGGTCAGCAAGGACTCAGGAGCCAGGACCTAGGACCCTGCTAAGGGGGTGCGTCAGAGCCCGAGTCCTACTGAGATTGGGTCCCAAGTCCTGTCATTTTGCAGTGTGGACGCAGCTCACATTGCAGACCCCAGTCAGAATGTCTGCGTAGTGCAGTATGGATGCCTTAGCATGGCTGTGGGAATGTTCACACTGCAATAAAAGACACACAGCATGGCCACAGCTGGCCTGCGTCAGCAGGACAAAAAGTTGTAGTGAAGACATTCGGGCTTGGGCTGGAACCTGAGCTCTGAAACTCCACGAGGAGGGAGGGTCTCAGAGCCCAGGCTCCAGCCCGAGCCTGAACGTCTCTACTGCTATTTTTAGCCCTGCAGCCTAAGCCCCACAGGGTCTCCGACACTTGGTGCCATGGGTTTTTTTTATTGCAGTTTAGACGTACCTCGGAAGATCCATGTCCAGCAATTGTAAGTCCAGATTTACAATGTGGTGTGGATGCTCAAACACAGGCTGGGAAACATTCAGACCATAAGCCTGGGTCCCAAGGATCCGGGTTTACACTGCAGTGTGGACATACCCGAAGTGGACATCAAGTCCACATCAAGGTTCTCTCTCTCTGTCCTTGACGTGCCCCTGTACAGAGCTGTACATACTTAACTTACAGGATGGCTGATCCTGCAAACTATTATTATCCACGGTAATCTTTAGAGCTCTGAGTAGTCCCATCAATGGAACTACTCACTTCAGGAGACACTTTGCCTGGTAGTAAGAGCTTAAAGGATCAGCTCCTAAATAAGGCCCTGATCCTGCAAACATTTACTCATGTGTCTAAGGTTACTCCTGTGACTAAAGGCATTGCAGTCAATGGGACTAGTCACGGGCTTAACATTAAGCACATGCATATTTGCAAGACTGGGGCCTAAGTGTGGAAATGATAAATAACTAGCATACTTGATACTTCAGTTATTACTTATTATTGATTCAACATCATGAGTGCTTAGAAACCTTAGCGGCAGGTCCCTTAGTTAAGGCTGAGCATCACTTTCCTTGGACTATACTAAGTGCTCCAAAATCCACATGCTTACATGGAATTGTCTTGAAATTTATTGTGCCTCATGGGCATACTGGGTGGTGTTAGTGGTCTGAACTTGGGGTCATTTGAGCAAAGAGTTCCCAAAAGACAGCCCTCCTAAAAACCTGCGTTTTACAACATCAGCTCAGTTTCTAACTTTTTTTTTGCTCTCACCTGAGGCTCAAACTGTGGCTCTGATCCTCCCCAGACTGATCTCAGGTGCATGACTTGTATCTCAGCTAGTGCATCACACCCAATGCCCCTTTGGGAAAGAAATATTGAAGAAGTTATTGACCCTAGAGTTTGGCTTTAGAGATTAGCTTATGCCAAACTGCTGAGCCAAAGAGACTGAATTGTGCATATGCAACAAAACTAGGGCTCTTTTGAAGTAAGACGTTTTCCAGGCAGGCTGTTATAGTGTTTTCACAGTAACTGGTGGCTCAAGGTGATGTGCTGTGGTCACTGAACGGGTGCCATACCTGAGTAGTGAGTGAGCCTTGGCAGTTTTCAGAGCATTTGTATTTGCATGTTCCTTTCAATCTGCAGAGGCTCCTTCTGGAAGTTCTGCTCTGAGACCAGAATTTCTGGTTTAAGAATATTTTAAAGTGCTCTAAAATCCAGATTATGATTTTAGTTTAGACATATTGTCAAGAAAATTAGCATTGATTAAACACAGGCCAGATGAAGGACAGTTAGGAGGATGCAATCATGTTTCCTGAACAACGGAATCAAGTGTGATCAAAGGAAAGCAGGTCAATTGGTCAATAGGCTCTTGAACATGAACTGCTCATATTTTCAGATCTGTATAACTTTTTTTTGGTGCAGAATAAGGGGTGGGGGTGGCATGGGGGGCTGATGGTGTTAGAGCAGTGCTGTGGCGTGGAGATGGGGAAGGGTGGTTGGGGGGAACATGGAGAAAGGGGGTTAGGGCTGAATGAGGAGAAAGAGAATTAAGAGGAGAGGGGATAAATGGGAACAGGTGATGGGGAGGGGAAAGATCTTGGGTGAGGCTATGGGATTGGGAAGCAGGAGATGCGGGAGGGGAGGTGCGTTAAGCTGGGAGGGGGACATAGGGTGGATGGCAGTGGAAATGGGGGGGATTAGAGATGGGGGGCCCGTCAGAGCCCCTCTCCCTGTGCCCCCACGTATAAGTCAGGCTACTACATGCCTGAGGAGGGCACATGAGAACACTCTCTGAGGTGAATGGAGGAGTCCACAGCTTAGAGATATTGCTTCAGGCGGGAGTCATCTCCATGCAGCGTTCTTATTCACCAGAGAATGTCTTGTTCAGAGGAATGGGCCGCTTGACTCCTCTCTCAGCTGCCTGTGCTGCCGATAGCCGTGTAGGGCCCAGGGCAGGCTCTAGGTTTTTTGCCGCCCCAAGCAAAAAATTTGCGGCCCCAAGCTCCGAGAGTACAACTGCCCAAGTGGAAAAAAAAGAAAAGAAAAGAGGAGGGCCGGAACGCCGCCCCTGGAATCGTGCCGCCCCAAGCATGTGCTTGCTTTGCTGGGGCCGAGAGCCGGTCCTGGGAGGCCCCGTTCTCCATACATTAGGCCCAGATTTGGGGTAAGGAAGGACTTTCCTGTCCCTTCCTCTCTCCAGCTGGTGCATGCACTCCTCACCAGCCAAGCCACCACTGTGAGGTGAGTGCAGTGTGGCCTTGGACTCCAACCCCGCTGCCTACTCCATGGCCTCTTCTCAGTGGTAATATTTTGGAAGGGTGGGGGGGACTTCAGTTTCAGATTTTGCTCAAGGCCCCCCAAAACCTCTGCACGTCTCTGAGAGTGGCAAGAAGAGCAGAGCTGGTGTATGTGTATGGGCTTGGAGCAATGTGGTGTATGTATACAAGTGGGCTTGGAGCAGTGTGTGTCTACGTGTCGGCTTGGGGACTGGGCTGAGGAGGGAAGACAGGTTGTTCCAGACAGGTAGTGGGATGGAAGACAAGCAAATAATGTAGGGCTGGTGAAGTGACTAACATGTAGCCCGTGTATCTTGCGGCCACGGTAATCATTGCTAAAGAGCCAGAGGCAGTGGAAAGAGGGACTGGATTGTGGTACATGGGAATACTAGGAAATTGTTGTTTTTAAAAAAAACAAGTAAATGAAATGCCTAAAAACTTTGTTTATGAAGAATTATGTTGCCTAGTGCTGCCTCATGCCCTTCCATAATGAGGAGAGTGGCTAAATGTATACCTCTGGACAGCACGAAATGAAGAGTTAAGGTAACATAAGCTTAAACCTCTGAAAACCAGGACATACAATGTTAAGGTATATGCCCCTGCAATGTAACCTTAACTCTGCCCTCTTTGAGTGATCCCCAGCATACCAATTATACATGTACTAGCTCTTTAACCTTATGGATGCTACAGAATATTTTGGAACAGCACATAGGTAATGTAGGACAAAATCTATCACCTCTTTACTGAGGCAAAACTTGGGTTTAGGTTAGGCATAGCAAACAGGAACTACTCACCCCTGGCTTATGCTCAAACACTGCACTGCTGCTGCACTTCAACATAGACACGCATTACAGCAACGGGAGGGGTTCTCCCATCACTGTAGTTAATCCATCTCCCCTAGAGATGGTAGCTAGGTTAATGAAAGAATTCTGCTGTCAACCTAGCACTGTCTACATTGGGGATTAGGTCAGTGTAACTACGTTGGCCAAGGGTGTGGATTTTTCACACCCTTGAAGGACATAGCTGGGTTGACTTAACTTTTTAGTATAGACCTGGGCTGAGTCTTCTCCACACAAACCAACCCAGCCTTGCTAAATGTTGCTTTCCCTTCCCCCGGCCCTGAAGATTCCATCTTAGATATTGCCCTCAGTAAACCCTGGAGATGACAGTCATGTATGCCACTGGTCTTCTGACAATCCCTTTGTCAAGAAAACACCTTTGCATGCTTCTGTGGACACCACCTACAGAACTCAACACTGAAATGAGGCATATTTGATCCTTCAAAGTACGCATGCGCCTCTTGTCTTATCACAGTAACAACTCTGTCAGCCTGCTGCAAATAATCCTTCCACCAGTCAGTACAGCTACATCTACTACAGTGTGTGCAGATAGATGCTGGAATTCAAATCTGTGGACCACAACACAAATCATGACACATACTCTGAGAACTTTCTCAAGTCTACTTATTATGGCACCCTCCCCTTCCTGCACCATTCTTTCCACTGGGTAGTGCCAGCTCCAGGAGGGCAGAGTTAAGGTTGCACTGTGGGGCTGGGGTGTACCGTAACTTGGTATTACCTGTTCTTCAGAGGTTTAAATTTAGCCATTCTCCACATTGTGGAAGGACATGAGGCACCACTGGGCAAGATTAACTGGGCACTAATTAAGTTTGTGGGCATTTACTATGGTAGAAGATAGCTCAGTGTGCGTGGCACTTCATAGAGAAATAAAAGACAGCGTGCCTGCTGGGAGGAGATTCCGGTCTAACTTAGACATGACATAGGGAAGAACAACATCGGACAAAAACCAGTCAGACAAGGGGAGGGACAAGGAAAACACGATATAAACTTCCAAGGTTATTGTTATGTGTGACATGCGCATCTTGTTATGTTCTGCTTCTTAATCCAATTGGCTGTTTGTTTCCTTTGTTTAAATGCTCCTAGGAATCACTGCAGAAGGGCCAGCCCTGGAAAAAGAACCTGAAGAAGTGGGGTGTTTAGGAGGGACTGGAAGGAGCAGGGATAGGTTGCATGGTGCCAGGGTTCAGGAAGGTTGTTCCAGGCATAGCAGAAAATGGGAGGGACCCAGAGGAACACAAAGTTGGCAAAGCATGAGAACAAGAGTAGGGGACTTGAGGAAGGAGATAGATGATGCCAAGAACTGAATGGGCTCAGAGGCTGAACTCCCTCTCTTAGCCCTAGAGGTACAGTCACTTCATAACCTGAATGGGCTGGAACCTTGCTCTGCTGTTGCCCAGGAAAGGGAGGGGGAAGTGTTCTTTCTGCGTGGCTCATGCAGTCCTTGACATATGTGCTGAGCAACAACAGGCCAGCTTGGATGGGGGCGGGGGATGGTTTGTGGTGCTGGCTACTGGGAACTGGACCAGGCTCCGGAACATCTTCCCAGACTGACCTTAGGTAGCATCTCCTGAGCATTCTTGGGATTTAAATTGAAACAAGACACTTGCACAGCTGTGATGTGCCTGCCTGTGTTCTGGGGCTGGTGAATTCACAGGAGCGGTTTCCACTGCTCTCCATGTGCAATAGCAGCACGACATGATTGTAAGCTCCTGGGAGAAGCGACCTTTTCCATTATCTGGTTGTGCAGTGCTAGCACAGAGGGGCCCATCATGATCCCTAGGCACTACTGCAAGACAAATAACTAATAATATTGGGGTTTGTGCTTATGCACGGAGAGTATCATACAGGCTTCCTGTCTAGACTGGGGAAAAGGTGGTGTTTTAAAAATGCCTCAGTGAACACATTTTAAAACCCTCGTGCAGACAGGTCAAGTTGTCATTTGACACATTAGCTGGTCAGGGTGATTGGGGAGTGGGAGGATTTAGGAATATAGAGGGGAAAGCTGTTTTAGTCAGCTGTGAATTGTTGGCACTTTTGGAGTGCAGGGGGGGAATCAAAAACCACTCGTTTCAAATGCTTATTTTAAACTCTGATGGATCCCTTCTCACTAGCTTGAGTGTCCAAGGTCACAGCTCAGTCCTGATATGAGTGAGTGCAGCACCATCAAAGTCATTGGAGTTGGGCCTGCTCACAGGGGCCACACTCACTGAGACTGGTAGCAGGAGATATAGACTCCACCTCCCAGCATCAAAAGGTTCTGTCCTCTCTCAGGGTTGCTGCACGGAGAGGGAGCTTTACATGAGAGTCACATAGGGTCAGACTGCTGAATGGATAAGCTGAATCAGCGCATCCCCTGCCACCACAGTCTTGCCTCCTTTACAGTCAGTACCATCGACTCGCAGACTTTAAGGTCAGAAGGGACCGTCGTGATCATCTCGTCTGACCTCCTGCACATTGCAAGCTACAGAACCTCACCCACCCACTTCTGAAACAGACTCAGTCTCTGGCTGAGTTACGGAAGTCCTCAAATTCCCAACCCCAAATATGGCACTTGAATGGCTAGCCCAAGTCTCCTCCAGAGCCACAACGTCCATACTGCTGTTTTCAGAGGCCTAGCTCAGGTTGAGCTGGTGCAAGTCTGTCTACCCAGGCTGGGAGCCTTGCTCCCAGAAACAGTGTGGACTCCTGGAGCCTCTCTAGTCAATCATATCTTTCTCCCCTGACAGAATTTCCACTTCTGGGGCCCTGAAAAAGAGCTTGAACCATCTAACCCTGGTGAAATCTAGCTCCAGACCTGACTCTGGCTATGAGTCTTAGCAAACTGAGTGGCACCATTTCCTGTGTGAGAAGTAGGGTTAAAGTCTGAAGGAAGATTTCAGGACTGTACAGAGTTCAGGGAGATCCATCCTGGTATTTGGGATGGATTGTGCACCAGGTACTTATGTCTGAAATTCACTCTACGCCTGGGAAGACTTCAATGCCTTATCCTGCTCACTGGCAAACTATCATGTGTTCATAGCTGGACATTTCTTCTACATGTTTCAGTAAAATGGAGGTAGTCACCAGTTATCTGCATTGTCACAGCACCAATACACCAACGGAAGGCAGTCATAGGTCATGTATATGCCCACCCAACACCCACCCATCCATGCTCCTCCCTGTATTTTCCTCCCTTTTCCTTCCTTTCTATCCACTTAGAACCTGAGCACTTTCAAGCACCATGCAAGCATTCCTGGGCGGTTAAAAGACTAGGCCAAAGACGCGTAGTGAGGCAGTGGCAAAACTGGGATTAGAACACAAGTGCAAATATTTACATGAATTTGAATTTTCTTCTCATGTCAAATTAGGACAAAAAGTCAAAATCTCACAACAATTCACGAACCAAAAATCCATTTTTTTGTTTGGTTTGGGTCAATGGAGACATTTTGTTTTGATCATTTTGAATGTTTCATTTCAGTGTGGACCTTTCTGCAGTTTTTAAATCCTTTTTTAAGTCTATTTTAACTTATGAAATGCAAAGTTGGTTAGAATCAAATACCAGAATTTTTTGTTCCCAAAATGCCAAAACGAAACATTTCAAAGTCAAATCTTTTTTTTCCCCCAACATTTTTTTCAAGTTAGCAGATTCATCAAATCTGACACTGTTTTGAGAACAGTTTATTTTTCACAAATCACTCATGATATTTTGTCAAAAAATTCCCAGCCAGCTCTACTGCAGAATTCCAGACTCCCAGTCCTGTGCTCAGTCCATTCAGATTATGCAGCCTCCTCATATCGTTACCCTCTTTTGGTGATATAATCCCTTCCACAAGCCCCAGTAGCCAGAAATCAGGGAGACATAGTGGGAGCAGGGAGAATTACCATAATGAGGAATAAGTGCCTAGGGGTTAGATCACTAGACTGAGATTCAAGAGACCTGGATTGTATTCTGAGTTCTGCCACTGGCCTGCTGAGTGACCTAGGACAATTTAAGTTGCTGTGCGTCATCTTCCTCATCTGTGAAATGAACATAATATCTGACCTCATTTGTAATGAGCTTTGAGATCTGCTGATGAAAAGTGCTACATAAGAGCTAAGAGGGAAGAGAGAACCAGACAAATGTTATGAGATAGCAGCAGAATGTTCCAAAAAAGATTTTTTTATCTTTCCATTCAGTTTCAGTGGTCCTTTAGCAAGTTTCCCTAATACAAACCACCTGGTTGAATGAAGGTAACTTATGGCCTTTTAAAAAGAATTGACTGGAGCAGCTTAGTGGTTCCTATAGCACAGGGACATCCAAACTTTCCAATTCTGGAGGCTGTTTTGACACCTTGCTAGGAGATGATGGGCTGCATCTAATTTGCTTAGAAATAAATAATCTGCATATGAACACAACCCTCCCACTTCTAGCTTTCTTTGCAGAGGAATCCAAAATACTTGTTGGTTGAGTTCACTAGTTACAAAACCCAAAAAGACCAAGATATCGCCAGACCCAGGTTACTCTAGTCAGTTAGGGTAATTAAAGCCATATCCTTCCCTCCGTTGCACCATTGCTGCCCTCATTGACTTCAGCGGGATCTGGAGGCAGAATTAGACCCATTTCTTTCCACTAGCCACAACTCCCTGTCTCAGGCTATGCTATGGTACAGACTTCTGCAAGCATAGGTCAGGGGTCTGAAGAGGGGTGATCCCTGAATGACATAGCTGTGCTGGCAGAAGCCCTAGTTTGGATACAGTTATACCTGCAAAAGTGCACTTTTACTGGTATACTTGTTTGGTTCTTGCAGGGTGGTTTTACTCTACCAATACAGAGCAGAGCTCTGTCGGTATAGCTGCATCCACTCTAGGAGTGCACTGCCAGGGTAGTATACTGGTGCTCCTATTGCAGTAAAGTACTCCTAATGTAGACATATCCTAATCTACAGAGAACCAGAGGGCATCCACAAGGTGCATTTTAGGACACCACTGTTCCAGCACATCTCTCCATTTTACTGCGTACAACCCGACAGTCACTTACGGTATATTCTTCAGCAGCATTAACTTATGCACACACCATTCACCAATTGTTCAGCATTTTTGTCAATGAATTCACATTTTATGAATTAGAACAGAACATGCCCCCTTGTGGCTTGACTTAGCTCCCTTTTTCACACTACAAGCCCCTCCACACCCGAGTGGGTGATGCTTGCAGGAAGAAGTTTTGCAGGATTCCTGGAGCTGGGGTGTTATTTTAAAACATCACCTAGTGCAGAAATAGAATGGCCACATTATGTAAATGACCTGGTAAAAGGCCAGTGCACAAAACAAAACAACCACACAAATGAAATAAAATTAAAATCCCTTAAGGAGCACAGAAATATTTACATGCAAATGGCTTCAGAAAGGTTCAGCTAATTTAGCCAAGACAAAAGATGCTGGAGCTGACACCCTGAAGTCCCTTACTTATTGACAGAGCAGGCACAACATGGGCATCAGCAAGACAATCTCTTCCTACGTGGTACCCCCCTGAATGCCTTCAACTTGAGCTGCCAGAGGGAGTTCAGTCTCCATAGTCCAGTCAGTACTTAGCCTTTCTACTGTGATCCTTAATGTAGGGCTAACTAGTGCCAGTTGTGGTGGTGGTTTTGTTATGTGAACCTCTATCCATGGGGAACTGAACTGAGACCCAAACACAAATGCAGAGAGGAATTTCAAACAGAGCTTGGAAACAACACACTGGAGATTGACTCTGGGAATAAGTATTTGATCACAAACTTCACTTACAGGGGAAACATTCAGTGCAGATCTTGGCAGTTAAGGGAAGGTGAAACTGATTTTCATCCAGGGCCAAATCCTGCAGTCCTTATACACAGTGAAAAGCTTCCACTGAACTCACTGAGAGTTTTACCAGCACAAGGGCTGTGGGATTATTGTGTCACAGCCCTGAGTACAGGCTAGGAACCAGGATCTCCTGGGTTCTCATCCCACCTATCACACTGTTTCCTTCTTGGACAAGTCTCTGTAAAATGCAAGTATTATTGCCGTACCTCATGGGGAGCTAGGAAAATGAATTATTATTGATCAAGTGTTTAGAAGGTGAAAAGCACTAAACAACAAACCAGGCAGGTTTCTAGGGTGAGAGGCAGTTGGAGAGAGCAGACATTCATATATTGACATGTTGATAGCCCTACCCATATGGAAACACGTAGTATAATGGTTAGAGTAGGAACTAAGAGACAGGACTCCTTGAGTCAACTCTAGCTTATATGTTGTATCTGTTGAGGTCAGACTAAATGCTCCCTTCTTTACTCAGGCTGAACTCTTGGTGGCAGGGCACTTTATCCTTTATGTTTGTACAGCACCTATCACAATGGTCTCTGGTCCATTGTTATAATGCAAATAACAATAAATTATGGCCTTAAACTATCTGAACATGAGAACTGGTGCATATTTGACCACCTTCCCTGCCTATCCCCCTGGGTCAGTCAAACTTCCTCTAAATAAGAAACATGGCGGCCAAAAGTGTGGTTTTGGAGACTACTCCTCTCCACCCCAGGTCTTGGTTTAAAATAACCAGCCTCTTGCTGGGAAAGTTGCCTTCCAGATCAGGGGAGACCTTGAGCAGCCAGTGAACTGGAGCTTCATTTCTGTGTCTTGCAGGAATGCAGAAAGCGGCAAGTAGCTGTCCTGAGAAGCCATTCCTTGGGCCTAGGACCAGGGCTGCTCTCTCCCACTGAGAAGAGAAAGGGAAAGTGGAGACAGGAGTTAAGGAAGACTTTGTAAAAGCAGTCCTCTCCCTCAGGAGACCATTTTCATGGCTTAATTGCTTTGTTACCATCTGCTTGATGCTGGCCTAGCCTGCTCCTGACCTTGGGTCTCCGCTCTGATTCCTTGAAAAATTTGTGATCTGATTCTATACTGTGTCTCTTAGAGGCGCAACATACAAGGCACAGCCTGTGGGAAGGAGGGCAAAGGTGGCTTTGTGCCACCCTGCTTCAGGGCTAGCTGGGGCTCATACAGCTCACACAATAAATTAGAGCAGCCCTGAGGGTTGCTATAATTTACACAAGCATTTGAAAGGCTGCATCACAGCCCAGAATCTCCAGAGTGTCTTATGCTACCTATGTACCTCTTCCCACATCCTCATGCCCCACAGCGCACCCTGTTGAGGTGACGAAAGGAACAACAGAAGATGCTCCTGTGCAGGGGGAATTCTCTCTGACCACTAGTGATGTCTTTAAGATCCTGTACACAGTCAGGGCATCACATAGGGGCTGGGTGGAGTCAAGAAATACTTGGCTAGTAGAGTGGCCTAGATCACTGTGTGCCGCATGTTCTACCTTGGCAACTTTGACTTTTCCTTTTGAATCTGGCCCTCATCACCATTCTCTAGTTCTCCACCTCCTCGAGGTTAGATTGCTGCAATGGGTTCTGCTTGGGACCACACATGAAAGGCACTTAGAAACCTCTGTTAGGACTGCTTATGTGCTTAGCGCTGTACTGCACAGAGAACGTATCACACCTGCACCCCATTATCTGCATTGGCTGCTATTCTCTTGCGAGCACAATTCAAGGTGTTGATTTTCCATGGCTGCGCACTACACATTCTGCTTCCTTTCCCATAGAGATCAGCAGGGTTGGCTGACCTGACAATCCATAGGTTTGTATGAAGGCTGGGGCAGGGATGATCTTGGGAAATGGCTCAGGAATTTGTTTTCCTCACACACGTGCACATGGGCCCCTGATGGAGCCTGAGTTAGTGGAGGTTTCAGATAGTCTGAAAACCCCTTACATTGAATCAGGCTTCAGCAAGGGGATGGGGAGGGTTTTCAGTGGGACACAGAGCTCTTTTGAGTGTCGTTATTCATTTTACACTATATAAATTATGAATCCAGGTGGTGTGTATATTTTTGACTCCGCATCTGAAGAGAAGGTGATGGGAGCACCATATAAATGGGACAATGAATTAAATACAATGGGTCAAATTCTGCTGTCCGTTACACTGATGTAAATCCAGAGTAATGCCTGTGAACTCAGGGGGACAGTTCCCCACTATTCACCCCAATGTAGCAGAGATCAGAATCTGGCCAGCTTTTATTGGGATTTTTCTCTCTTCTTTTACAGTCTCTGTCCTAAGCAGAATGTAACTCCAGTAACACTTGATTTGAACATGAGAATCCACTGCATTCCTACCTTCTGAAATAGTGCTGGGCTAGAGGAGGAGGAGGAAGATTTCAGTGGGAATAAGCAGCCAGGGCAGGTGTCCTAACATGGGCAGGTGTAGGGGTGGGGGAAATAGGGACATAAACTCCTCTTGGTGTGAATGGCATGGTAATTAAAGAGAAGATTGGGATGGTTGGGGGGGGAGGCATGGCAGAGGGTGGCAGAATTTCACACTATGGTGCTGGGAAATGCTTCCCTCTGGTTTTTAACCAGGTTGCTGTGGGTTTATTTTCCCCAAGGACATAGGGGTTGTGTGTGTATTTTAAAATATGGATTCAAAGTCTCCCAATTTCAGAGGAGAGGGCAGAGGCTGTGGCTTGGCAGACTGCAGCTCACTCCACCTCAGCCTGTGTCATGCTGCAGGGAAGTGAAGGGGGAATGCACTTCTGATTTAACCCCGTGTCCTGAGGAAGGTGTGATGTGTGTTGGCACTGAGCTGGTTTCGTGTGCTGGAGTCACATGTAACTGCTCACACAAGGTGGTGGTGTGTGGGTGGATGAAGGTGGAGGGGAGGGGGGCTGCTGGTAAGGCCTTCCCCCCTTCTCACTGTCTCACTGCATGTCTTGGGAGAGGAAGAGGGATCACAGAGTGGGGATGCTGCTAAGCTGAGCCAAATCCCCCTTAAAGGTTGCAGTTTGGTGTCTTACCGGGTATTATTTCTCCCCCGTTTTCCTCTCACCCTGGAGTTCTGTAGTAGCCCTGAATTAGCATGTCACGTGTACGGCATGTGGAAATGAATCAGGGGCATGTGAGGAGGAGGAGGAAGCCTGTGTCTGTGTTTGCATCCAAGGATCTCCTCTCGCTCTGTGTTTGCGTAGGTGTCTAGCTGCCTTCTCTCCCCCCTCCCTTCCCTGCCTCTTTCTCTCTCGCTCTACCTCCCTCTCATCCCTCCATCTGGCCAGCCCAGTCCTGCCTGCCAGCTCAAGCAGTACCTCAAGCAGAAACTGCAGCTTTATCACTGCACCCCATTAGGAAAATGGGATGTCCCTTAATCCCCTTAAACCTGTATAGGGAGAGATTATATATATACACACACACACACACACACACACACGCGCGCACACACATGCCTCTTCGCCTCTGCTCCCTTAGTCAGCACCTAAAGCCCTGCAGACTGCACCAAGGGCAAGGTTATTAATGCTAACCACAGAACATGGCTGTGAAACCAATCCCCAGTGGCTGCTTCTTTTATGGGGCAGGTCACACTTACCCCTTTTAGGAAACTGCCCCCAGCACAAATATGCATGTAAGGAAAGGGATGAATCAAACCTACCCACAGGCTGGCAAAGGGAAAAGCCTGAGGGGGAATGGAATAAGGGAGGCCAGGGACAGCTGGGGAGAGGGGATAGCCCAGGATTCGGGCGGGGGGGGGGCATGGTTCTCTGAGGGGGCACAATAAAAAGAAGGTTCTGGATGCTGGGACCACTTTGGAGCCTCTTACACAGCCAAGGAGGTTGTGCCACATCATCCCTTTACTGCCCTGTGTCTGCAAGCACCAGAAGCCAATGTCTGTGCACAGGCCGTACCCTGAGGAAGGGAGGAGGATGGTGATGGGGGTGGTGGGAGGCAGGGAGGGTTGGGCAGTGAACATCAGCCCGAGTCATTCGTGACAGATGTCTGAGAGAACATGGAGTTCTCAAAGCTTTGAGATGTACTTGACTAGCCCATCCCTGGCAAGCTTGGGATCTGCTTCTTGCACAAATCCCCCTTCCTCCTAGCTGAGCTGGGCTCTTCTACCCCCTCCTCCCCGCACCCTTTCCCGTCAGGTGAACTCCACCCCCCCAAAACTTCTTTCTTCCAAGTGAGCCCTGCCCTCCAATCCCCATCGCTGCCATGTGAGCTGGGCCCCCCCATGACATGCCCCCCCAAATCTCACTCCCTGCCAGTTGAGCATTACCTCTAATTCCTTCCCATACCCCTTTGTTCCAAATGATGGCTGCCTCACCCCAACCCTGTTTCCCACCCCATGTACTAGGCATGCTTGGCTCTGCCCTCACTTCCCTTCCCATCCTCTCCATACTAGACATATTCTGTTCCCTGCTTCTCCCATCTTTGCTACACCAGAAATTTTCGGCCCTCACTTCCCCCCACAAACATCTCTGTGCCAGATAATCTCTATCCTCCCTGTACTCAGGATACTCTGCCCTCTGTTCCCTCTATAGCAGGTGCACTTCTCCTGCCCCCTACATCCTAGGCAAGCTGTGCCATCTCCTCCCTCCCCCCGCCGTGGGGGATGTGGCTGCTGGAAAGGTGCAGCCGCGTGTGGAGACAGACTATAAATAGCTCAATAAGCTTCATTCTCATTGACACCGTTTGGACAGAGCATGGAAAAATAAACAAAGGAAACTCCATCCAAATCCAGATCGAAACAGCAGCCACATTCCTCATGCTAAATAATAACTGATTTTCCACGAAGGTGTATGGATAATATACAAAGCTGTGTATGAGAGAGAAGGAACCAAAACAAATTATACACACCCAGTGGATGTCAATATTTTGGTCCCCTTTGAGTCTCCCCCTGTAGTAGTTAAACACATGCAGATTGGCTATATTTAGAGAAGGCTATATTTTTAAATACTCTGAGATGGAGATCGCTGCCATTAATAATGGTGCAGCAAATTTAAGAAGGCAACCCTGGCTGGGAGTTGGGGATGTTGCTTTAGTGAGGTATTGAGGCATGAGAGATAAAAGACAGGGAAGGAGGAGAACAAATATTTTGAAATCAAGCACCAATTACCCCGAAGTTTGCAATTGTGTTGCTATTTTTACAGAGGTTGGTATATGTACTTGGAGATTATTGGTAGTTCCCTGAAGCAGGGGCGCAGGGGGGCAGGAGGGGGCGGGTGACGAAAAGTTGTGTTGTCAAGAGTTTGTTTTATTTAAGTTGAGGACAAAACAAATTCTGCAACAGAAAGGTCTCGCTTCAGCCCACAATGAATCAGGGCAGCAAAGGATACAGGGAAAACAAATGGTGTTTATGCACCAATTCAGAGATGCTAACTCACCCTCACTTAGGAGGTGCAATAGCTGCATTTTACCATAATCTTTATTTCCCTCACCCTGTCTCTCCAAGATAACTTCTCCTACTCCAAAACATTTCTATGGGGATTTTAATGATTATTTCTTATTTATATTACAGGAATTCCTAAAGGCCACAACGAAGACCAGGGCCTTATTATACAATAGTAAGAGACAATCCCTGCCCTAAAGATCTATGTAGACAAGACAGAGAAAGGATGGGGAACGAGAGCATTGTCCTCATTTTATAGATAGAGAACTGAAGCAGAGAGAGATTAAGTGACTTGCCCAAGCTCATAGAAGGTGTGTCTGTGGCCAAATCAGAAATTTAACTCAGATCTCCTGGGTTCCAGTACAGTGCTTTAACAACAAAAGCAGCCTTCTTCTTAAAGAATCCCCTTATTTTTCTCCCCAGATGTCTCCATATGGATTTCAGAGGCGGCCAGGTTTATAGAAGCATACATTCTCATAGCCATCCCTGTGTGATGGGATGGTGGGAAAGGAAAGATTGTCATTTCAGAAGCTTAGCCAAAGTGGGATGTGTGGCTAGAGATGGTGACTGTGCGTCCATGGCCATATTTAATTCTCATATTTAATATGGAGCCACGAGCTGTAGTGCCTACAAAGACCCAGCAGGCAAATCATAGAGTCCAAGGCCAGAAGGGACCATTGGGATCATCCCGTCTGGCCTCCTGGCCAGAGAACTTCCCCAAAGTAATTCCTAGAGCAGAGCTTTTAGAAAAACATCAATCTTGATTTCAAAATTGGAAGCGATGGAGACTCCACCATGAGCTGTGGTGAATTGTTCAAAGGTTGTTTAATCTCACCATTAAACATTTATGCCTTACTTCTAATCTGAATTTGTCTAGCTTCAACTTCCAGCCATTGGATCGCATTATACTTTTCGCTGTAAGACTGGAGAGCCCATTAATAAATATTTGTTTCCCATGTAGATACCTATAGACTATGATCAAATCGTCCTTTTAACTTTCTCTTTGTTAAACTAAATAGATTGAGCTCCTTGAGTCTGTCACTATAAGGCAGGTTTTCTAATCCTTTAAGCATTCTCATGGCTCTTCTCTGAACCCTCTCCAAATGATCAGCATCCTTCTTGAACTGGGGACACCAAAACTAGACCTCGTACTCCAGCAGCAGTCACACCAATGCCAAATAGAGATGTAAAATAGCCTCTCTACTTCTACTTGAAATTCTTCTGTTTATACATCCAAGAATTGCATTAGGTCTTTTGGCCACAGCCTTGCACTGGGAACTCATGTTCAGCTGATTAGCCACCATGACCCACACATCTTTTTTCAGAGTCACTGCTTACCAGGACAGAGTCCCCCATTCTGTAAGTATGGCCAACATTCGGTGTTCCTAGTGTAGATAGGTACATCTAACCATATTAAAACACATATTGTTTGCTTGCACTCCATTTACCAAGTAATCCAGATTGCCCCATCTTGAGCCAAACAACCAGGCTGCATTGCATTCTAACACATACGGTTTTCACCTGTGAAAACTCAGGGCAGCTGCAATCAGCTGCATGTGTTTATTGTTTAATTGTAGTGCTGGTGGAAGGCACCAGATGGACTGCCCTAGAGACTGAGCTGATATACTCAGCCTGCAGGAGCGCTATCTTCCTTACCTTTCACTGCCCCTGTCAAGATGCCTCAGGCCTGACCTGAACGGACCCCACTAGGGGAGAGAGAGAGAGAAGTGCAGTTTCCTTGGTCTCCCTGTTTAGCTTTTACCCCTCACCTCTGCGAAGAAGACTAGCATATTCCTCTTTGGTCAGGTCACTGAGAATGAAGCTCTTGGAGTGGGAAATTGAGGGGCTCTTTTCCCATTTCTGAGGGACAGTGATCTGTTCCCAGCCCCCGTGACAGAAGCAAATAAAAACTTACCTGTTGTGTCTAATCCTCCCCTTTCCTTCTCTCTCCTGCAGAGCACACAAGTTGTGCTGTTACTCACTTCCCACCGCTGCAGGGCAGGTTCACAAGCCTCTCTGAGCTGCCCGCAAGACCCATGAAAACAGACTTGCCATCAGATTTTAGGAGATGAATTCTCAGGCTGGTAGGGGGTTATGTGAGATTGCAGCAAGTGGGATGATATGAATGGTATTGAAGGGAAGAGTAGCCTTTCAGAAAAGACAGGGAGTGGTGCTTTTCACACTGTGGCCTCGTGGGATAGTGCCAGACTGCAACAGCTACAATACCTACTTATTTATTGACTTAAAACAATACACCCAAGCTTCCTAGCAGAAATTCATTTGAGCAACACCATTTATTACAACTTAATGGCATAACTGTGTCAAAAGAGGAAGCATTGTCTAATGGGTAATAAAATACCAGGAATCAGGACTCCTGGGTTCCATTACCAGTTCTGCCACCCTGTGACCTTCGACAAATCACTTTACCTGTGCATCTGTTCAATAGGAATAGTCAGGGCAGTTGTAGGGTTAGATTAATTAATCTCTGTAAAAAGCTTTTGCACCTTTGGAGGGAAGATGCTAGAAAGGAGATCAGAATATGGTTATAAACAAGCCCCTTTTCCAACCTGTTCTACAGACAGGGGCGGCTCTACCGATTTTGCCACCCCAAGCAGTTGCTGCCGAATTGCCGCCGCCGAATTGCTGCCGCGGGACGCGGACTGCCGCCCCATTCGGACTGCCGCCCCAAGCACCTGCTTGGAAAGCTGGTGCCTAGAGCGGGCCCTGTCTACAGACACAGTCCACACAGATGGTAATGTCCAAACTCAGCCCCTGTGATGGAGTTTGGTTTTATTAACAAAGAAATCAACATGAAAGATGAGTTCAGCTCCTAGGAGGTTGGTTAGGATTCTTGCCTCATGACCACACTCAAAAGCAGCAGTTCCAAAACTGTGGGTCACACCATCAGCAGATGGGGTTCCAGCAATCCCTAGTGTGCAGGACACCATTTTGCTCCGTACAGCAGGCCCTCTCACGTACAGTGTGTGCAAGATCATGCTGCATGGAGGACACCATTTTGCTCTACAAAATGGCATCCTCTGCACAGTCTGACTTTGCATGTACCGTATGTATGAGATCATACTGTGTGGAGGTCCTCTAAGCGACATGCTCTTGCACGTATGGTGTGTGAGAGCTCACACTGTGTGGAGAATGCCATTCTGGTCTATCAAATGGCATCCTCCATGCTGTCTGGGGTCCTGGGAGGAAACAGTTCACTAAAATGGGGTCATGCTGGCAAAAAGTTGGGGAACCCCTGTCCTAAAGCCTGTGATGTCCTGGGTCTTGAACCCAGGCCTGCGAATTCCCAGACAGCTGTTATATCCTGGCCTCTAGCCAAAATCTGCTGAAAGCTGCTGGACCCAGGAGGTAGTAGGACTATAGCCTTAACCAAGGTGACACCCACAGTAGCCCTGACTAGAGAATCACCAGCTCCGCTGATTGGTCCAGCCATGCTGTTTAAGCCAGCAGGAGGCACAGAAAGTTATCTAAGCAACTAGGTGATTCCCTGTCGTTGCTGCACTGGACGCTGCTTGTGCCTGCACCCTACCCTGTTCCTGATCTGCTCCTGCTCAGTGGCGTGGGAACAATTTGTATAGTGGGGGTGCTGAGAGCCACTGAACCAAATGGTAAACCCTGTCTAGAATGGAAACCATTTCAAGCCAGGAGGTGCTGCTGCACCCCGCTGCGCCCCTAGTTCCAGCACCTATGCTCCTGCCTCACCCCTGCCTTTGCTCCTGGGTCCTACTATGCGCCTGATCCTTGCCTCTCCTCAGGTTCCTGCCCTTATGCCTCACTTCAAACCATCAGTTACCAGTCCTGGCTCCTACCCATGGCTCCAAGCTCTGACTCTGGCTTGATCCCTGACTCTGGCATTTGGTATTTGACCCTGGCTCCAACCCTCAGGTTTGACCCTTGGCTCTGGTATTGGAGAGTTGACTCTGGTGCTGACCCTTGACTCATTCCCTGACCTGGATGCTTGCCAGGGGTGCAAGTATGGTGGTCCGGTCCGGTACACCATACCTGTAAGGTATTTATAGCTGGTACAGCAGGGGTGGGCAAACATTTTGATCCGAGGGCTACATCTGGGTATGGAAATTGTATGGCGGGCCATGAGTGCTCATAAAATTGGGGGTAGGAGTGCAGGAGGGGGTGTGGGCTCTGAGGTGGGGCCATGGATGAGGGGTTTGGGGTATAGGAGGGGGTTCTGGGCTGAAATTGAGGGGTTTGGAGGGTGGGAGGGGAAGCAGGGCTGGGGCAGGGGGTTGGGGCTTGGGAGGGGGTCAGGGGTGCAGGCTCTGGGTGGCACTTACCTCAAGTGGCTCCTGGAAACAGCGGCATGTCCCCGCTCCGGCTCCTACGCAAAGGCACGGCCAGGCGGCTCTGAGTCTGGGTGCTGCCCCTTCTGCAGGCACCGCCCCCGCAGCTCTCATTGGCCAAAGTTCCCCTAACCCTGGCTTCCCCACCCCCTATGCATAGGAGCTGGAGGGGGGACATGGTGGCTGCTTTCCGGGAGCTGCGCAGAGCCATGGTATGCGTGGAGTGGGACAAGCCCCCAACCCCACTCCCCGACGGGAGCTCTAGGGCTGGATTAAAAGGTCTGACAGGTCGTATGCAGCCCGTGGGCCGTAGTTTGCCCACCCTTGTTTTATGCCGTACTGGAAAGACAGAGGAGGAGCCCCACTCCCAGCCCCACCCCCTTCTTTCCATGGAGCTGTCTCTCCTCTGTCTGTACAGCAGCCCTCCTGGACGACTGGGGCCGGGGGGCCGTACAGCTGCTGGAGGAACTGATGCCATTCTGCTCCTTTCCCCACTAGGAACCTCAGCGGGGAAAGAAGCAGAACGCTGGCAGCTTTTCTGGCATGGCTGTACTGCCCCCAGCCTGCCCCCTCCCTCCCAGTAATGTGGGTTGGATGTGGATCATGTGGAGGGGATGGGGAGAGCGTGGAAACTCCGGGCTTGGGGCAGGGTGGAGTCACATGGGGGGTCACGTGGGGAGGTCACATGCCCCCCCTTTGTGTCCCTCCCCTGAGTGCAGCGTACTGGCAAGAAATGATTTCTACTTGCACCACTGATACCTGCTTTGCTCACTACATCTGGCTTCTGCTCTGTCCACTAAGTGAGATCACCAACATCCCAATCCCTAACAAAGGCTCTCGCTGTCTAGTGCGGGGGGTGCAAGACATGCCAGATTTTTTTAGAAGGTAAATCATCGAAAACACAAATTTAGCACAGGCACATAAGTACAACTACTTTGTTTAATCCAACCTATGTATTTATTAATATTATACATTTTTAACGATTACTGTAATATACAAACAAAAAATATATCTAGGTTTAAAGAACTGACCTACTTCAACGAATTTTGATAAGGGGTGCAAGAACATATTTTGAGAACCAAAAGGGTGCAGGCTGCAGTAAAGGTTAAGAACCACTGGTCTAGTGAGATACTCACAACTCCCTTATACCCATGTGGGGTATAAATAAGCAGAACCCACTTTCCCCTTTCTCAGCTAGATTAATATCTGCTAACAGGGCTGGGCATTTCAGGGAAAGCCTGCTACAATTATTCAAAGGTGCCCCTCCTCCAAATATGCCTCTGTAGTTCAATTCCATCTTCTGCCAAAAGATGGGCATAGCCCTATACACTGCTATACACTGTACTGGGATTTAATGGAGAACCAGAAGCAGCACTGTGGCCTCCCCACTGAGAACACCCCCTTACCCCAGACCTCAGATCTAGAGGCTACTAGCAGAAGCCGCCTAGATGATCTCAACTTTCAGGAAGGTGCATAGGGAGAGGATTGGTCTCCAAGGTAGTATAGACACAATCTGTAGAGGGCTAATATAGAGCAACGTTTAGAATGGAATAATTAGCTATATCTAGGGAATTTCAGCTGCCCTCTGGGCCATCCATTATTAGTAGTAGTCAGAGTCAGGATACTGGAGTAGATGGACCATTAGCCTTCTCTGTTGTAGCAGGAGGTGGAATATTGAATTAGATCATTAGATCATTGGTCACATCTTCTGAGGCAGGAAATGAGGCTGGAAAAACCAACTACTCCAATATGTCAATTCTTATGGTCCTGTGTGTGCAAAATCCCAGGCTTTTGTCAGACATTATTTATTTTCAAAATGAAAAACCACACCCACCTTTAAATATTCCTTTGTGAGACAAAGGGCTTGTCTACGCTTAACGTGCTGCAGCGGCCCAGCTGCACTGCTGTAGCACGGCAGTGTAGACAGTACCTATGCTAATGGGAGGGGTTCTCTGGTCAGTATTGATAATTCTCCTACCCGACTGAAGGCAAGGACCTTAGCTGCATTTGAAGAAATTTAGCTTAGAAAGACAAATGAGTTTCAGTAAAGTCCAACCATGCAAAATATGGGACTTTTGAGGTCCCAGGGACTCAAGAGGTCCCTGGTTCACATCCAGTGCTCCCTTGGAAATTGTTTGGGGGGAGGGATAGCTCAGTGGTTTGAGCATTAGCCTGCTAAACCTAGGGTTGTGAGTTCAATTCCAGAGGGGGCCATTGAGGGATCTGGGGGCAAAAATTGGGGATTGGTCCTGCTTTGAGCAGAGGGTTGGACTCGATGACCTCCTGAGGTCCCTTCCAACCTGGATATTCTATGCTTCTATGACTTTCCACTGATATTTTAATAACGCACTAGGGGCGTGATTCTCGCTGTCCAGCTCTTGTGCTGAGCAAGCGTGCTGAATTATTAAACACAGCTCAAGCTGATTAAACAGGACCAGCCAAAAATGTGGTTGGGTGCTCCCAAACTTGGTATGCCAGCACCACACGCTGGCCAGATATCTTCCTTCTGTCTTATCTAGATCTGTGTGTGAGGCCTCCACACGACAGCCCTGCCATGCTAGCTCAGTCCCTCCAGTCACAACTTGCTTTAGTTTAGAGACAGGCTCAAGCCACAAAATCTGGATGCAGAGATGGACACTCCAAAACCAAGAGACATTTGGAAATGGGGCTTTAGTATAGCTCTCACTCTACATTTAGGTGTGAGGTTGTCGGATGGATGGCCATTTTATGAACACCACAGATTTCAAAGACCTGCCCTTTTATGCTGAATGTTCCCCCACATCCATATCAGAAGCAGATACACTCTATTCTTCATTGTGTCACAAATCTTTTCCTAAAGCCATTCTACTTTTCTCTCTTTCCCCCAAGACAAATACAACGAGGGTGGAGATTTTAGAGCCATTATGTCATTTTGTTTAAAATCCAGTAGAACAAAAGCAAATTAACATTTTCTCCTCTTTTTTTTTTAAAGTGAAACTTAATGCCTATTATAATCTACCTGTCCCTCTGAGAACTAGCAGATGTCACAGATGCTTAATAAGGGGAGAGTTTCAAAACGATAAGATTACCCAGGTCTTGTGCCCAGCTCCAGGAAACACTGGCTATTATGATGGCTGATAACAGACAGTCCGGAGACTTCTCCATCAAAGGTACTCGCCAGGCCTTCTAAGATGCTAGTCATGTCAAGTCAAAACTGATGTGAGAGCAGAGTCCTCTTCCCCATAGACACACTGATCCTGGGGAACATGAAAAAATTATCCAGGTGCCACTCCCTCTAAAGTGTCAGGACGTCTGGAGATTTCCTCAAGGCTCCTCCAAGATTTTCTCTTCACAGCTGTGGGTACTTCAAAACCCTTGAGAGCAGAGCTATGAACCAGAGCAGGTGGGACTGATGTGAGGTTGTGAACTGCCCATGCATAGACGCAGCAAGAAAGGGATCAGTGAACGAGACACCTGAAAATCAAACCCGTTCATTGTGCTCAGGTGGGGGACAGCAGCAGTTGTTGTGACTCCTGACATAACCAATAACTGAAGTGAGCCCTTCCCAAATTATACTGCCACTAAGGCTGATGCTCCATTACACAAATGAAAGACTATGCAGAGAACAGGTGCTGAGAGTCTTTATTCTTTTGGTCCACTCAACCTATTGAGCATTCTTTGAGAGACGGGGGCCTTGTATATTCCCAGGAGACAGTGGTCCTTTCCCCCTTCCTTCTCAGGTACCATCAACAACGACCTCCCAAAGAAGATTCTGTTGGGTGGCTGGGAGTGCAGCAGCTTTTTCCCTGCCGTTTTAGGAAAGGGAGGGAATGTGGTCCAATGCTTAAAGACAGAGCTGAGACTCCTGTCTCATGGGTTCTATTCCAACCACTACCCATTGTTTCACTGTATGATCTTAGGTGAGGCCCTTTGCCTCTGTGCCTCAGCTTCCTCATCTAGACAGGGAGATTAATAATATTGGCTTATCTCACAGGGTATTGTGAGGGCTCATGAATTAATGGCTGTAAAACATGTTGCGAGCCTTAGATGAAAGGTGCTGCAGTAAAAGATTAATTATCGGTAGTAGTGCAATTTCTGCCCTTGCCCCATAGCCAAGATTCAGGAGACAGGGAAGCAGAATAGAGAAATTACGTTTCCATTTCTCTTCAGACCTTTGCTGCCTATGTCATGTGTCAGTTTCACAAGAGAAATTCTTTTGGATCCTTCATACAGGAAGAAATATCTTGGTCCCAAGGGTTGTATGGGGGGAGACAAATCTCAACATTTGCCAAACATCTATCTATCTGAATTAAATACATTTGTAGCACACAACACACCCTGCGAAATGGAGACTGTGAGGCTGGCTTTGTCAGGCAGGAGAGAGTTAATCCCTATGGGGTGCTCATGTACGTCAGAGCAGGTTCCTGTCTGTGCAGTGCTTAGCTTGGATTGAGAGCTTTTGTTCCTTGTTGTTTTTCATGATTTCTTTGCATTTAATAGTGTTTGGATTCCTGGCTTTTTAGACAACGTTTTAAAGCACGTTTCATGCTGGCAAAAGGGGCCAGGTTGACAGCCCTGGAGATGGCTGCCTTCTGGGTATCCACAGAATGGGTACAACTTGGGCATCAGCAGGGAAAGCTTCCCTACACTGAGCCCAGCCAATGTGCCCTGCCCTGGAGGGGCCACACACCCTAGGTGTGAAAGACTAGTTCAGACTCTCTCATCTCCCACTGAATTCTTGGGTTCTCATATGACACTAATATTTGCCACTAGGTTTTGGAAGGTTGACAGCTGCTCGCTAGGAGCTGGACTGAGACCTCCACCCCACATTTCCTTTCACCCAGGTCCCCAGATAGCCCTTGGAGAGCAACTACTTCTCATTGCTGAGATGGGCCCCAGCTGAACTGGTGACCTAGAGATAAAAAGGCGGTGTCTCTCACTCCTAATTCCAGAGTTTTGACCTCCCCCCTGCCCCTTGATTTATTTTTAACAGAATCTGAGTCCATATGTCAGAAAGTGGGTCTGTGGGTCTCTAACAGCTGGTTTGAAACCAAATGCAGAGGCTATTATGTTTGAATCTGCTTGAGTTGGACTCTGGCCTGAACCCTACATTCTAGAAGATATAGAATACATGTGCTGAAGTGCCGTGTTCTAGCTACTGCACTGACAAGTGCCAAGCAAGATAAATGGGGAACTCCCTGCAACTTGATTCTCCATTCAGCTCTGGACACCTTGGTACCAGAATCTGGGGAAACGAGCAACCAGTGTGATAAAGGAGCTGAAGGAATTGCTTATAAGGAAGGTCAGGAGAATTCATGAAATATGTATAGATTAGCCAAACAATGACTAAGGGCAGGAGGACAGAATGACCATCTACAAAGAGGGAGAGGAATTGTTTAGATTGGTGCAAAGAATGAAACTGAACAAAGGAAAATTTAGCCTGAATATCAGGAGATTATTATTATTATTGTGGAAGAGACAAGAGGTGGAATATTATCCCTTGGAAAAATTATAGCTGGATTAGATAAAGCTCCATTGAATATTCTGCAGGGACCAATCCTGCCCTCGACTAGATCACCTCTATTAGCCACTTCCATTGTTAATTTCTCTGATTCAGTACTGGTTGTGTCCTGTCCAGTGCATACAGATAATTATTACTGCTTGATCTTCAGTTCTAGATAACCTTCTCAGCCCACCCAAAATGCACTGGCACAAACCTCTCATAGTAAATGTTGAACTTCACAATGTTAAACTAAAGATCATTTAAATGGAGAAAAAGGGTGTCTTCCATGCTTTTTGATATGCTATGTGGCCAGACCTTTTAGAATGGCGCCCTCTTGTGCTCATGGAGCTCTGCTGTTTTTCTTTTTTGGAAAAGGTGGGTCCCAACAATTATGAACAACAATCATTCTTTGCGCTCTCTATGGTGATATTTATTTTCATAGTACTGAGGAAACATTAATTTAGCCTCACAATATATTCCATGACCTAGGGACATAATATTAATCCTGATGGAGAAACTGAGGCACAGAAAAACAAAGTGATTTGCTCAAGGCCAGAGGGAGAGTCAGAGGTGGAACAAGAATGTGCTCAGATTACAATGTTCTTTCTACTATGGTGTTTGTCCACAGCCCACAGTGGTGTGAGGGAACAGACTGCTGCATGCCTCAGACTATCTCTGAGAATGTATAAGAGGCTCGACTTAGTTTATCATGGGGGGTGTGTGTGGGGGTGGGGGGAGCTGTAATAATGATGTACAGTTTGTTGGTCATCTGATCTGGATGTTTCACAAACTACACATACAGGACCAGGGTGAAAGTAATATTAAATCCTTACTGGTATGGGGCCTTGGGCAGAAGGGGCAGGGCTGGGGTCAGCTGCCCCCAGCAAGCCCATCCACGCTGCCGGGCCCCACTGCCCAGGGCTCCGGCCGCGGCCATGGTAGCAGTGGCAGCCAGGAGCACCAGGCCCTTTTAAATCACCGGCCCCATACCGGTGATTTAAACTGCTGCTCCTTTTGCCCCTCCCCCCGTCAGCAGCCCCGGCCGGGGGGGGGAGGGGCAAAAGGGGCAATGATGTTAAAGCACAGCCGCAGTGCTTTAACGTCATTGCCCCTTTTGCCTCCCCTGGCGGTGGCCCTGCCACTGGGGTCCAGCAGGGCTGCTGATGGGGAAGGGGCAGCCGCTAGGGAAGTGGGCTGCGTACAGGCTTCTTACCGGTATGCTGTACCGACCGACTTTCACCCCAGTGCAGGATCCTAATGTTCTTTACAAAGTACATATACACGGGAGTCATTTCACTTCTCCCCCTTCCCTCCCGAAATACCGCTATCTCTAAGGTGGGAAGGAGAATCCAGCAAACAACTGGTACACAGCATAGCGGGAAAGGAGAGCAGATGTACACCCTGGAACCCCCAACTCTCTCTTACCAAACGTGCTATGGGATCTTTAATATCAAATAGCGCTGTATCCAGATCCGAATCCCAGATCTTAATGCCCTGAACTTCAGGGTGTTTGAAATCTGAATCTCGATTCAGAGCCAAATTTTGTGGCCTGCAGCCAGTCCCTAATGTCCATGCAGAGCACACAGCACATCAGTTTTCAAGGTCTCCTATGAAAAGGCTCACACAATAATTTGCATGGAACTTAGCCAATGGATCCAGAGAAAGTGGAAGTAGACAATGGCTGGCTCTGAAAATGAGACACAGTGAAAGCCTACATGCCTCAGTAACAAAGTGTGAAATCCTAACTCAAAGCTACATTCTAATTGTATGAGCTCATGATTCCTCTTTTTCAAACCATTGCATGTAAACTGGTCTCAGCACTGTGACATCAGCAGAGCTCTAACAAGGCAATTCTCTGCTTTATAGAGCAAATGAACCAAATGTTTGTATTTTCTTTAGTGAATTTTAGTGCTGATGAAGGGTGCCGGACTGATTTGGGGGGCAGATGATGGTCCCGTTTGTGCACAGAGACAGGCACCATAGGAGCAGCAGCAGGGAAAGCTTTCCTCACACTCCTCCCTGCCAGTGGACCTCACCCTGGGAGGAACATCTTTACTAATAAAAGCACAGCTCAGTTTTCATTCCTTTTCCTCCAACGTTGCCCTCAATAGGGGCGGGGGAGAGGGAGGAGGGCGGAGAAATCAGTGCCAACAATGCTGGTGGCTTTGTAATACAGACCCCTGTCCACCTAAGCCATTTTACACAGGCTACCAAAGAATCAGGAGGTAACCTGATCATTCACTGTTAACCTGGGTTACACATGAACCAGTGATCTAAAGGTGAGAGCTCTATATTTACATTACCAGTCCCTAGAGGCACATATGCCCACCCATTGTGCTAACTGGGTGTGTGATGAATTAACCAATCATTAACTGGGAGGGTTACTGAGAATTCAGATCCTTTAATAATCTACAAGCCAAATTTCAAGAAACACTCTGTGTCCAGGCTGCTGAAAACGGCAGGAGTTTAAACTAACAGAAACCAGAGCCAAGCCGTTGCAATGGGGACACCCCCCACCCTTGTCCTATATTTGCTGCCCCTGTCTATAACAAAATACATGATGGGATAGGGAGTGGTGCATGGGGAAAGCAGCGACTGTCTGAAAATAGGGGATCTGTTTTTGTGAGAGGGGGCGTTAGAGGCTCAAAGAGGAGGGGAGAACCCTCTTTGTGTTGGGAAGGGCACGGCCTTCCAGCAGCCTTTGCCCCCCTTTAGTCTTCTTCCTTCCCCCACACAGTCCTGCTGTCTCCAAGCGTGGGGAGCTGCCCACCAGTTCCTGGTCATGTTTGGCTGTTTGTAAGAGTGCTCGTTTCTGTAATGCTCAAGCTGGGGTCCAGCTGCCACCTGCAGGATTGAGGAAGCGTAGGCCTCAGCTTCTTTCCTTTTGACCACTCACAAGTGTAGTAGGTGAGATATGCTTAGAGTGAAAGTGGCCCTTGTGCTGAAATCACCGAGTCCTCCCATTTCCAAAAGGCAATGCCGTTCCTCCCTCCTCGGGGAGGAACAAAGGAATCCAGCTCTGAGGCTGGTCTCCTTTGCGTCCTCTCTCCAGCATAGGGCAGAGTTAATGAGTGAACAGTATGTGCCTCTTTTAGACATGTTTTTCTCCCTTCTAGCAATAGATCTGGCTACTCCCCTGGATTATCACATGGCGGTCATTACATAAATGCTGGCATTATTGGTTCATGCACAAGAATTTTCCCACTAGTAACCTGGAGATACCAGAGGGGCCCGTTTGCTGGTCTCAGTATTTTCCCCAGTGAGCATACGTTCATACTTTTAAAAAAAAAAAACAAACTCTGATTTAACAGATGTGTCTCAGAAAAGAAATAGAACAGGAAGAGCAAGGATGCTACAGGTTAGCGCTGCAGGGCTTTGGCACAGCTGTATATGGGCAACCCAGAACTGGAATAGCAAGGGGTGCTGCAGGCTGGAGTTGAGGGAGCTGGCACAGCAATAGCTGGGGTGTGTAAGACTGGAATATCAGGGAGTGCTGTGGTGAAAATAGAGGGGTGTTGACAGAAAAGTGCAGGGCACTAGGACTGAAATCACAGGGGCTGCTGAAGGCCAAGACTGAGGTACATTGTCAGAGTTGCCTGGGGTGAGGCAGGAATGGGATAGTCACAGGGCCAGAATAAGGTACTTTGGGAAAACTTGTATAGTGTTTACCAGGCAGTGCCATGCTGATTTGGGATTTGACACACTTCGAACAACTGCATATTTTCAACAGGACATGGATTCCCCAGCAAAGCACACTACTGAGCAGGAAAGAAGCAAGTCTGACCTGCTCCCAGCAGGAGAGACCCTCGTAGCTGTGTCCAGCTATGTCCAACGTTTCCAGGAAGCTACAGTGATAAGTTGTTACGGATCACCTCTCAGCTATGCTGCAGCTTCCCATTTAACAGCTGAGAGGGCCATAGCAATGATAATGTTGGAGTGGTTCAGTATCTAGCTATTTTCCCAGCATAGAAGGAGGAAACCCTTTTAAACTAAGGGCGGGGGAACAGTGAAAGGTGTGGAGGAGCACACAGTTCAGAAAGACACATCACTTAGAGGAAGATTTATCAAAGGTGATGCTCTATATCCTATTAAATAGGACAGGATAGAAGTTGATAAAGTACAGGTAGGAACTGAAGAGAAACAGGCAAATGAAAGTGTCCCATTCAATTCCATCAGATAATGGCAGACAGCTAAATATTGATGAATTTTGTAAGTGCTTGTATACAAATGCAAGAAGTCTAAATACTAAGACGGGTGAACTCGAGAGCCAGGTGTTAAATGAGGATATTGATACAATAGGCATCACTGAAACTTGGTGGAACGACAATAATCAATGGGACATGGTAATAACAGGGTACAAAATATATAGGAATGACAGAGTAGGTCAGAGTGGTGGGGGAGTGGCACTATACGTGAAAGAAAGCAGAGTGAAATACAGTAAAAATCTTAAATGAATCCAACAGTACCATAGAATCCGTATGGACAGAAATTCCATGCTTGAACAATGAGAGTATAGTTGTAGGAATATACTATTGACCATCCAGCCAGGATGGTAATGATGATTGTGAAATACTCAGGGAGATTAGAGAGACTACAAAGAAAGAAAAACCCAGTAATAATAGGGAATTTCAACTACCCCCGTATTTGAGTGGGAACATCAGCTCAGGACAGGACGCAGAGATAAAATGTCTAGACATTATGAATGATTGCTTCTTGGAGAAGCTAGTCCTGGAACCGACAAGGGGAGTGCAGTCCTTGAGTTAGTCCTAAGTGGCATACAGGATCTGATCTAAGAGGTGAATAGAGCTGAACTGCTTGGTAATAGTAATAATGTAATGTAATTAAATGTAACATCCTTGTGGGGGATGGGGGGTGAATACCAAAGAAATCCACCACAGTGGCATTTAATGTCAAAAACTACACAAAAATGAGGAGATAATTGAACAGAAATTAAAGGGAACAGTCACAAGAGTGAAATGCCTGCAAGCTGCATGGAAACTTTTAAAAAACAACATAGAGGCTTAAACTATATGTATACCTCAAATAAAAAACAAAAAACAAAAACCAACAACAGTAAGAGGACCAAAAAAAAAAAAAAAAAAAAAAGCCAGCAGAGTAAAAGAGGTTGTTAAAGACAAAACATTTAAAAAAATTGAAGTCAAATTCTACTGAGGAAAATAGAATGGAGCATAAATTCTGGCAAGTTAAGTATAATTAGGCAGGCCAAAAAAGAAGTTGAAGAGTACCCAGCAAAAGACACAGAAACTAACAGCAAATATTTTTTTAAGTATATCAGAAGCAGGAAGCCTGCCAAACAATCACTGGACGATAGAAGTGCTAAAGAAGCTCTCAAGGAAGACAAAGACATTGTGGAGAAGCTAAATGAATTCTTTGAATTGGTCTTCACTGCAGAGGATGTAAGGGAGATTCCCACACCTGAGCGATTCTTTTTCAGTGACAAATCTGAGTAACTTGTTCCAGAACCTCCTCTTGACACCTCAATCTGGAACAGTTGATGAATTAAACAGTAATAAGTTCCCAGGACCAGATGGTATTCACCCAAGAGTTCTGAAGGAACTCAGATATGAAATTGCAGAACTATCAACTGTTGTATGTAACCTATTGAGTAAATTAGCCTCTGAACCAGACGACTGGAGGATAGATAATGTAACACCGATTTTTAAAAAAGTCTCCAGAGGCGATCCTTGCAATTACAGGCTAGTAAGTCTAACTTCAGTGTCAGAAAAATTGGTTGAAACTATGGTAAAGATCAGCATTCTCTCTCTCACACACACACACACGATATGTTGGGGAAGAGACAACACAGATTTTCTGAAGGGAAATCACACCTTGCCAATTTATTAGAATTCTTTGAGGAGGTCAAACAAACACGTGGACAAGGGTGATCCAGTGGATATAGTGTACTTAGACTCTCAGAAAGCCTGTGATGGGATCCCTCATCAAAGGCTCTTAGGCAAAGTAAGGAGTCATGGGATAAAAGAGAAGGTCCTCTAATAGATCAGTAACTGCTTAAAAGATAAGAAACAAAGGATAGGAATATATGGTCAGTTTTCAAAGTGGAGAGAGATAAATAGCGGGATCCCCCAAGGGTCTGTACTTGGACCAGTTCAACATACTAATAAATGATATAGAAAAAGGGGTAAACAATGAGGTGGCAAAGTTTGCATGAAATACAAAATTACTCAAGATAGTTAAGTCCAAAGCAGACTGCAAAGAGTTACAAAGGGATCTCACAAAACTGGGTGATTGGACAACAAAATGGCAGATGAAAATCCATGATAAATATAAAGTAATGCACATTAGAAAATATAATCCCAACTATACATACCAAATTATGGGGTCTAAATTAGCTGTTACCTCTCATGAAAGAGATCTTGGAGTCATTGTGGAGAGTTCTTTGAAAACATCCACTCAATGTGCAGCGGCAGTCAAAAAAACCCCTAACAAAATGTTAAAACCATTAGGAAAGGGCTGTAGCTCACGAAAGCTTATGCTCTAATAAATTTGTTAGTCTCTAAAGTGCCACAAGTACTCCTTTTCTTTTTACAGATACAGACTAACACGGCTGCTACTCTGAAACCTAGGAAAAGGATGATAAAAAGACAGAAAAATGTCAGAATGCCACTATGTAAACCCACGGTACACCCACACTTTGAATACTGCTTGCAGTTCTGATATCTTTTTTAAGATGGAGCAATATTAGAATTGGAAAAAGTACAGAGAATGGTAACAAAAATGGTTAGCAGTATGGAACAGCTTCCATATCATGAGAGATTAAGAAGATGGGGGCTGTTCAGTTTGGAAAAGAGGCGACTGAGGGGGGATAGGACAGAAATCTATAAAACATGAATGGTGCTGAAAAAGTGAATAAGGATGTGTTGCCCGTTCACATAACACACAAACCAGGGGTTATTCAATGAAATTAATAGGCAGCAAGTTTAAAACAAACAAAAGGAAGTACTTGTGGAACTCATTGCCAGATGTTGTGAAAGCCAGAAGTATGCCTGGAGTATATGTCTGGCCCAGTATGGCCATTCTTAGGATCTTGAGACCTTCCCTGGAGTGAGGAGGAGAGAACCTAGGGAGAGTGAAGTGGAGAAGGCGGCAATCACTACCGTTCCCCATCCTCTCATGTTTGGCAGATGTGGGGAGGCAAATAAAATAAAATAAAAGGACTTGCTGCCCAGGATCCCACTGGAGACCTTGGGGCCAGTCTGCAGGTGAGTATGGGATACTGTGTCTTGGAAGAATGTAATCAAGAGATGTTGGTGGTGCCTAGGATTTGAAGAGCCATACCAAATATTTCAATCCTGCCCTGCCCCTGTTGTGTTCTACGGTCAGTTTTCCACTCTCACTAACACTAAAAGTTCACTCCACTTTTCTAAACCTCCTTCCCAGCACCCCACCCCCCAGATTACCTTCACCTTAACACCATTGGTTCTGAAGACTTTCAGCTTGGCTTTCTTGGCACACAGAGAAGTTCTTAAAGGTCAGAAGCATGACCTTGGAAGGCTGGTCTCATGTTAAATAGATCAGTCCCAGTACTGGTGGAAACAACTGCTAAGCCAAGGAGTTACCCAGGCCTCAGCTCCTCAAGCTCTGCAGCTGTCTGATTGCCTCTCAACTACTAGGGGAAGGGAGACGTGCAAAGAAATTGGGTTAAATCAGTAAATAAAAAGACAGGGAAAAATAGAAGTTTTCCCCTTGGATTCATATGGATAATGGGCAACGACTATTTCTCTGCCTCGCAGAGAGATTATTCAGGCCACATTAAACATGGCAAGGAAAGCACTTTAAATCACCCCACAGAGATCTAAAGGACTCCAAATCCTTTGGATGCTGAGAGGAAGAGCCAAGTGGCCAAACAGGCCAAGCCCAGAGGCGTTCCCCTCTGGAGACCTGGAAACAGTGTTTTTGGGGTGTGTGGTGCTCAGAGGGCATTTGTTCACCTTAGAAAACCACCATGCTGCACAGCAAGCTAAAGGGATTCCTTGTTCAGCAGAGCAAGAGGGAGATGACCACGATCCCAAAACTGAGGTGCATTGCTTGAGCGCAGGCGGAAGAAGTTCACAGCATTTCTGCTCAGCATTCGCCACGGCTATTGGTTTCTCATTCTCAGAAACGCTAAAAGCCACCACCAGGTCAACCATTAAGTCATATCTTCTCTGGTGGTGGCTCCCAGAGAATAGAGATCTCCCCAACCTTCCAAACTGTGGGCACCTTTTGTGGTTGCTGTTGTCATGCTGTGCCATTTCCAATCAATCACTTACAAGAAAAGAGGACAAACGTGAATAGAAAGTCAGTCAACTGCTCTCTTTTCCCTCCAGTGTAGGACCCAGGGTGTCTAGTTTAAACTTCAACAGCCCTAAAATAATAATAAATAATAATAATATTAAATAAGCTTAGAGAGCAAATAATTTTGAGTCTAGACAGAGATGGAGACAACTAAAAAGGTATAGTGCAAAGTTTTTCACTACTTCACTCCTAGGTTAGACGGATCACTGCTTGATTTGCTGGTGTCATATCTTTTGTTCTAGGCAGAGAGATGTGGAGCACTTTAATGCCAACCAAATAAGGACAATGATGCTGGGGCAACAGGGCCACAGATCATTATAAGTCTGGTGGCAATATGTGTTCAAGGAAAGAAATTAGTGTAACAGCATCATCTATTCTCGAACATCAAGAAGTAACCAGGGTATTAGAGTATGATCCTTAATGCACTCAGATACACTTCTCCACTCCTGGCATCTCCCATCCAGGGTGGCTCTCCATCAGTTCAAACTTAATGTGGTCAAAATTGAGTTAATAATATTTCCTCAAGCCCTGCCTTATTCCTTCAATTCTCTGCAAGATTTGATACCACCACCATTCTCTCTGTCACTTAGGTCCATCTTCCTCCACATTTAAAAAAAAAAAATCTGCCCTTTCCTCTTCATTGAAGTGGCCAAATCATTCGTTCATGCCCTGATCAACTCCTACTGTGACTATCACAGCCTCCTTCCCCTGGGTCTTTTAGACACTAACCATGTCCCAGCCAAAAGGCTGTTGCGAACTATCATCTTTCCTGACATCACTTCTACCTTGTCACTCTCGGAGTCACTTCACTGGCACTGGCAAGTTAAAACTTATTTGTCCTTGCCTTCCAAGCCTTACATCAAACAGGCCTAGGCTATGTCTCTGACCTGGTCTCCCCTTTGTTTTCCTGTCCTCTCTGCTCCATCAATGACACCAACCATTCTCCCCTTTTTTGTTTCCTCACACGTCTGTGCCTTCTATCACCATACTCCTTACACTTGGACCTCCCTTTCAAAATCTGTTCATCTACCCACTCACCTCCTGAAAGTCCACTTCTGCAGCAATACCTATGAAAAATGGCTGCTTGACCCTTTACAAGACACTGTAAATAAAATGAACAAAAAAACCCCCAAACTCAACTACCCAGAAAAAACGTATGCCTGCACTGGGTAACCTTTTCCCGCTTCCTTTCCCGGCTATTGCTGGTCTGTGTTATATCCTTGCTTACCTGCAGCACCGGATTGGACACCTATGGATATTGATAAAAATTTGAACAAATAAGTGTCATTCAATCCCTGATCCTGCACAGAGCCCCATACTGGTGGATCCTTGTGCTCACACATGGTAAGCTTGTTAGAGCTGAGGCCTGCCTTGCTGTGAAATAACTGGCATCATAAAATATAAATAATAAAATTATGTTAATAATGAGACATGGTCTAGCAATATCCTGATTCTGAGGGACTAAAGAAGGGGAAGTGCTTAAAATTAGTAAACCAAACCAAGCCAAACCAGTCGAATATGCAGTAAACCTAGCTCATTTTGTACTGGTAAACTTACATTCCCTCAGTAGTACCTCTTCCCTCTTTGTCTCCCCTCCTCAAGTGTTGTCAATTCTCACAATTTTATTGCAAATCTTGCCATATTTAATGTTTTTCTTAAAGCTCCAGCTCCTGAAGACATGTGATAAGGTGGGACTTTCAGCTTTCCTTTAAAAAGAAAAGTAAGTTTCTGACCCTCATGGATGCAGAGAAAAACTGGGAAACATGAATCAGCACACACTAAAGGCTCAAAAACCGGAAGGCAAAAAGAAATCAAGTAGACTTTAAAAAATCATGAGATTTTAAACAATCTCATGATGTTTTGGGACCTGATTCATGACTTTTGAAGGCTTGTGGTTAGCAATAAAGCTCCTCCAGTCGTATCTCTGCCTATGCCTTGATCCTGTCAACACTTACACATGTGTAAGCTTTAACATGAGACTAGTCTTATTTAACTCAGTAAGACTACTCACTTGCTTAAAATTACATGCCTAAATGTTGACAGGTCTTAGATTATAAAATCTTCAGGGATGGGGCTGAGTCTGTGTGTGTCCAGATGGCGACTAGTGCATTTTTGGGTGCTCTGCAATAAAAAATTTTTATAACAACTGACCCAGGTACATGGAGACATGGAAGCCTTGCTTACCTTTTTGGACCTGTGTTCAAGAGGATCCCAACTGATGTAAAGGAATATGACCAGCGGATCTCCTAAGAAATCAAGGTTCTAGAGTTACTGGCAGCATTCCAGAGGGACACCACTTATGCTGCTTGAAACCAGGGGATCATTTTGATTACTACACTCAAGAACCAATAGTTCTCCAGGGGAAAGGAGCTTGATTTTTTCACACTACTCAAGGGGTGATCTTTAAAACTACCTGCTGACTATTGATACAGTGGTCCTTAAATTCCTCCTTTCCTTACCTTTATGAGTTTCACTGGTTATCCTGATATTAATTATTATTCATATTATTTGTATTATGTAGCGCACAGAAACCCCAGCTGAAATCAGGGCACTGTACAAAGACGTAGTGACAACTGTCCCTGCCCCAAACAGCTTATTTTCTAAATAGACAAGCCAGTGAAAGGGCGGGAGGAGGAAAAGCAGCACAGAGGGGGGAAATGACTTGCCCAGGGTCACACAGTAGGGTCAGTGGCAAAGCTGGGAATAGAATTCTTGGACAGAGAATCAAATGTTTTTTGCTGTGTGTATTCCCACTTTAAAACAGAACACAGATCTCCTGACTCCAGACCTAGTGCCCTAAACCCCGATTCAATAAGAATGCTAAGAAAAAGGCTTGTAGTTCTACAGTTTTTACCCAGATTATGGTTTTGCACACATTTTTTGGGTAAGCTATGGAGGAAGGGGTGAACTCGGAGTTCATAAGCTTAATCAAAGAAGTCTGTTTTCAGGAGCATGTTTTTGACTTCTCTACAGTTGGCTTGCAACAGACAGAGTGAGGAAAGAAGAATCTAGGGTACTGGTCATGGAAGTCATGTTCCCACTTCAAACTATTACATTACAAAAAGATTTGATAAAATCTTGTGCTGTGGGCCACGATGGGAGCAATGAAGAGGTTTATTTCCCTTTCCACTACAGTGTTGATGAAATTCTGATCAGCAGAACTAGTTTGATTTTGCTGACTCAGAGCTGCCTTTTGTTGGGGACAGGGAGAATCAAATTTTTCTTGCTGTGAGTTTTCCCACTCTGATTTGGACTCACCTGGAACCGCAGTGGTGGCAAAGCACTTTTGAAATTTCTTCTCCACTTTCAGCTGATCTAGTTTCCCGAGTTCCTGGATGTGCTCTGGAAATTTTGGGCTACCACCTACAATTAAGACATGTGTCCTTCTTGGCTGATATGATCTAGTAGGGTGGTACTGGGTCCACTATTGGTGGAGATTGTCTCCACTTGCCTTCCCTTTATGAGGACAGTGAGCAAGCATCTCTCATGTTAGTCCATGGATCAAGATGTGATCTTGTCGTGGACAATCTTCCCAATTATCACCCTTTGTCCTGAATTTCCAGTTTTTGGAGATTATTGGTGGAACAAGGCTTCTATGGCATTACCTGAAGATGACAGAGCTATCTGGGGAAGGGGAGAGTCCACCCACCTTGTGTCAATAACATACAATAACTGGACCACTGGCTATTGCTAGATGCCCGCATGGTAGCAGTGATCAAGAGGGGTTTTTTTGGGCTAGGTGATTGTTACATTTGCCATCAGCTGAGAGAACTTGCGCCAGCTATCTAGGTCTTTGTCACTCTTGGACTGGATTACTACAGTGATACACTTAGAAATGTCAGTCTGTGCACAATGAACTGGCTATTTTTACATGGAGCATCTCACTTTCTGCTCCATAAAATGCACTTGGCTTCCAATTCAGCGTGCTAGTTTTAATTTACAAAGCCAATTTTAAAACAAATTTCTGTGGTGGTCTGGGTCCAGCATACCTTACCTCTTCATGTTTTAACCTGATATTTGAGAACAGCTGGGATACTCAAGTTGTCAATCCCTATTGAGGCATGGCGTTTGGAATGAAGGACATTCTCTTTGGTTTTGCCTTCTGATCAGACACACGCAACTCTATTGATTCAAGGCATATTACAAAGACTATATCCACTCAGACGTTTTCTTAGGGGATGGTTTTGTGGAAAAGGTCTTAGGCTATGTCTACACTAGCACTTTCTTCGGTAAAACTTTTGTCGGTTCTGGGGTGTGAAAAACACACACCCCAGCTGACATAAGTTTCACTGACAAAAGCTCTAACATAAGAATGGCCATACTGGGTCAGATCAGAGGTCCATCAAGCCCAGTATCTTGTCCTCTGACAGTGACCAATGTCAGGTACCCCAAAGGGAATGAACAAACAGGTTATCATCAAGTGATACATGCCCTGTCACTCAATCCCAGCTTCTGGCAAACAGAGGCTAGGGACACCATTCCTGCCCATCCTGGCTCGTAGCCATTGATGGGCCTATCTTCCATGAATCTATCTAGCTCCCTTTTGAACCCCGTTATAGTATTGGCCTTCACAACACCCTCTGGCAAGGAGTTCCAGAGGTTGACAGTGCGTTGCGTGAAAAAAAAAACTTTGTGTTTGTTTTAAACCTGCTACCTATTAATTTCATTTGGTGGCCCCTTATTCTTGTATTATGAGAAGGAGTAAATAACACTTCCATATTTACTTTCTCTATAGACCTAGCCAAGATGCAGACAGATTTCAAAGAACAGAGTTTCCCTTAATGGACGAATTATTTATTAGGTATTTGTCTGAAAAAGTTGATGTGAACTCTGGAAAGTAATCAGATTAAAAAGGCCTGTAGCGCTGAGTTCTGCGATCTTCTTGCTTATGGTACCAGTTTGTGGATATTGTCATGCACACATTCTCAGTTACTGATCAACAGTGTTTGTTCCATCCTGTTGTATGCTACCTGCACGGCTATTTCTAAGAGAAAAGTATACAGCAGTCCTCATAGTATTTTACATCTGGTCTACTATGGTATTGTTAAACATTTTAATCTCTGCTGAATTTGAGCATAATTTCTAGTGGTCCATAAAGATTTGTTGAATCCTATGCCAAGGCCAACGATTGTTTTCTACCTTCCTCCCACTGCTGCTCTAGGTTCTCATGGCCTTGGCATTCACATGAACTGGTACCAGCCAGAAAGAGACAGCAGCAGTGTAGAGAATCCAGAGTGTGGCAATCTCTTGATCCTGACCAGAAGATATAGGGGAGCAAGAGGAAAGCACCTCCTCAGTCCAGACCCAGAACAGGAAATCGTACTTTTCCTTTTAAGATTTGTGGATGAAGCGGCAAGGGAGCATCTGTACCACGAACTAGGTGGCTCCCAACATCTGTTATCAGCTCTAATTGCAAACAAAGGCTGAGGTAAGCAGCAGACTGAAAAGCCACTTTGTAAACAGATTTTTCCAGCTTGGTTGTTGCTTCAGTTCAACTATGAGCAAGTCTTTTACTATAATTATTCCTGGCACAAGCATACAATTGAGATTTCTTTCAATTTATCTTCACCCTACCTCTTGGCTACAGAAACCAAGCTACACTACCATACAACAAGCCTCTTCAGAGTTCAGATCCAAAAGCTGTGTTTTACCAGATCTTCTAGGAAAAGATTCTGGAGAATCTTACTGAAATTACAATTTCTGTATTTTTGCCGATATACACATTCCTCCTCCTCAATAACCTTTAGCTTCCAGTAAACTTCTAGTCTGGGGAATAACAAGTTTTGTGACACCCTGGGCTTTGTTCGCAACCAGACGATGTCGCTTAACGCATACATATTGACTAATTTTTATAAAAATGAATCTGCACAACTGTAATATTTGGTCAGACCTACATCTTCTTTAGATAAGCAGAAATTGGAATAAATAATTCTCAGCACTTATCTTCAGAGTGCATTAAAGAACCCACAGATCTTCATTACAGGGGTATTTTATGAGCTGGTCAAGAATGGCTTCTGTCCAAAACCAGAAATTTTGTAAAAAAGTTACCTAATTTTTTCCATTTTTTAAATAAAAGCCACCAAAATTTTGATTTTTCTCCCCCTATTCCTTTTTCAATGGCAAAACAAAAAGAGGGAAAATGGGATGGGAGGAACAGAAGAGGGGAAAAGGTACATGACATCTGAAAAGAACAGCATTCTAAAATGTTTAAAAACTTCAAAACAAAAAACATTGTTGATATTTTTGTGATTTTCCCGCCCCCTCATTTTTCAACAAGCTGTATCTGTGCTATTATCACTAGATCGGACTAGAGGACGACAGTTCTGTTTCAGAACTTTTGAGGTTCCAAAATTTATTTTTGTTCTGCGCTGGGATGAAAACCCTTTCAAATGCTTTTGCACAAATGAAATGGTCTCAAAATGTCTGTTTTTGGATCAAAACCTGAGCTTGGGAAGGCACTGCCTTGGGATATGGGAGACCCAGGTTCACGTCCCTACTCTGCCTGATTCAGAGCAGAGTTCTTCATTCCAGATCACTCTGCATCAGGCAGAGCAGTGACTTGAACCAGGATCTTCTACATCCCAACCAACGTCAATGCCCTAACCATCCACACTACACAGTGAGAGTCTCTCTCTCTCTCTCTCTCTCTCAAAAAAACCCCAAACAAACCAAAACCAAAAAACCCTAATGACAAAAACCGCAAACTGCTAAGTCTCTGCTAAATGTTTCAGCTTCGATGAAACAAATTTTGATGAATTTAATCTAGTCAAAAGTATTCCGACCAGCTCAAACTAGCATCTCCCTTTTTTCTCCCCCCCCGAAAGAGGAATCTGAGGCACACAAAAAATTAAACCACTGGCCAGCGTTTTGTTCATAAACATAATTTTATTTGTTCCAAGTATGTGCCCTTGTTGATTCAACAATGATGTCTGGAGCTTCAGGTCCTCCACCGACCAAAGAAGATTGACATGGAAACACTTCACCTGACTTGTTTGCTCACAATTTCTGTTCTCTCTTCTTCTTCTCAGCAGTTGAAAGTCTGTAAGGCTCAGAGAGATAGACTGTAACACTTGCACCTTATTCCGAGATGGGTAAAAATACAGCGAACAAAGAATTAGTAAAACAAAGACTCAGGGCTGCAGAGGGCTTCGAATATACAGACAGATATAAAACCCCTTATTTGGATTTTAACTGATTGGCTTCTTTTTGTCTTGTAACCAAAATATAAACCATTTAGACTGTGGTCTCCTGCTGTTCCCATCCTCCTATTCATCCCCATCCCGCAACAGTAATAACAGTATAAAAAAGGCTTGATGTTCCTAAAACACTTTGTTTTTTTAACTAAGATTTTGTATTAAATCATGTTCCCTCCTCCTTCAACAACTAACTTGGAGCTGGTAACACGGCAATATGGACTGGACGAGACTGGGTAAAGCATGAATTTCTGATGGGTGAAGAGCTGATTATAACTTTTTGCTATTTGGTGCAGGGATGTGCTTTGCATTTCCATTGACTTAAATGCTACAAAATGAAGCAAGTTATTGTTGGTGCTGGCGCCAATTTGAGCATTAAGAAAAACCTAATGATCCTGGAGTATGTCGTGGACACGTGGAAAGTTTCTTGGCTCAATATTTACACAGATGTTTTAAATCATGGCTTGTGAAATGTATTTATTTCCCAAAGATAATCCCCCGCCTGAAAAAACAAACTAAAAATCCCTTGATCCAAACCCCATTTCTTTCCAAGAGTTTTGTTAGAAATCTTGATTCCCCAATTTATCTTAGCACCCCTCATTAAAAGCAGAATAGTGAACAATGATTTTGTTTTCTTAAGAAAAAAAGACGAAGCTGCTAATCTTTATGGAGACCGTCGCTCTTTTTTCATGAGTAAATGACACTGGATGGTGCGGATTCGACTCTTTGCTGGTGCAAACTCAGGCTGCAGTTTTAATGTTGATTCATACCATCTCATGGCCTTTTCAAACTCCTCCTGTAAGGAAAGAAGATTGAAAATGTCAGCTTTCAAAACAGCAAAAGCCACAACATATTCTATTCACTTCCTGTCCTAAATGATTGTGCAGTGCTGTGGTGGGTCATTAAATGTGAAGTGATCTCTATATTTTCCTCACCTACCTCTCAGGGATGTTATGTGGTTTACGACCCAATCCCACAGAATGATGAGTGACAATTAAGTCAATGAGAGTTGAGCATGCTCAGCCCCTCCCAGGATATGACTTTTGGGGGTACATCTACACTAGAATAAAAGGACCATGGTATGGCATGGCTGGGCTGGGTCAGCTGACTTGGGCTTGCAGGGCTTGGACTGCAGGGCTAAATATTGCTGTTTAGATATTCAGGCTCAAGCCTGAGCCTGGGCTCTGAGACCCTCCCCCTTCGCAGGAGTCCCAGAGCTCGGGCTCTACCCGGAGCTCAAATATCTACAGAGCAATTTTAAAATCCTGCAGCCTGAGCCAGCTGACCTGGGCCAGCTGTGGGCATTTAATTGCCATGCAGACTTGATCAATAAGCACTTTGAGATCCTTGGATAAAAGGAGATATAATGCCTAGTACTGTAGCCTATTTTTCAAGATTTTTTTTTCTATCTCAGTTTTTTTCTTTTAAACACAAGTTGCACAGTGCATTGAAAGGCAGTGTGGGTCAGCGCTTAGAGCAGGAGACTCAGAGTTAAGACTCCTGGGTCTTGCTCTGCCGTTGACTCAACAAGTGGTCTTGCTTAAGTCACACCTGTTCTGTACCTCAGTGTTTCCATTTATACAATGGGGATAATACTCACCTCCCCGTGAGGTTAGGAAGCTTAATTAAATCAAGGCTGGTGAGGCTTTCTGAAATTTTTGGATAAAAGATGCCAAGTGTTATTTATAATAGTTACACAGACCAACCAACAAAGTTTTTCTATGATTCACCAAGAAGGGGCATTTGTTGTGGAATTACGCGTAAGTAGCCCCAAACTAGTTTCTTATGGGAAAAGTGAGAAATTAATGAGCAGCATCTGATGTGAAGAACCAGAGACTTTTCCATTTTCAGCTCTTATTATTTACAGTTCCGTTAGTAACATACATAAGGATAAATTTTATAGTGATTTGGTTTTACCCTGATGTCCCTTTAGTTTTATTTTCTACACAATTCTACAGTTTTGTGCAAGACTCTGTAGAATCTCCCAGAATTTTCTCCACCTGCCAGATGGCTAACATTTCCAAATTATATGACAATTTGCTGGTTAAATCTAGTGTATGTCAACATTTTTAATGCTGTATTGGTAGCTAATATGACATTTTTGATACTTAGCTTACTGGGACAGATTCTGCTCTCAGAAACAGTAAAGTAATCCCATTCACCCTGCTGGAGCTACTCTTTTTGATGTATGTGTAACTTGACCCAGAAGAGGAATTTGTCTCCATGCTACAGGCCCTATGTAGTGCCTGAACTGGTGCAAAAAAGGCCCCTCACAGGGAATATCCCAAGTCCAGGGAGCCCTCTCCACTTGGCGCTGAACCAATTCTGCCAGCTCTGTCGTGCCCCACCCCCACATCCCCCACCAAGAACCCCTAGGTCCAGGGGGCATTTTGGAGGCAGGGAAAGGGTGTGCTGAGGATGGGAAAAGGCATGGTTGTATGTATTTTCAGAAGATTAACTTTAAAGGGACACCAGCAACTCAATTTCACTTCTGTCTGACATGTTTTGCATACTATTACCTCAAGTGACCACTCAGATTACTATAATATAAAAGGGTAGTAGAAAAAAAGTCTCAGTTTGTTTCCACTGTACATTTGGCAACATTGTGTGCAGTTAGTGCCACAATATATCCAATTATTTATATGTTCCACCCCCACTACAGTAGTACCTGGCCACCCAGTCAGTTTCCTCTGTTATTTGTGTGGGCCTTTCATACAGCAACAAAGGAGAGTCAAAACATTTTAAAACATTAAGAATATGTGACTAAGTCCTGAAAAATTGGCAGGGGCAATCAGAGGCAAGTATAGTACCTGACAATACTTCAGACTCATTCGTTGATACTAAGTAGATTTCAAGTTGATGGTACCCCTTTAACCATCCTGATTTCTTGGTACCAGCCCTACTAATTGATTAGAATCAAGTATACAACATAGGTCCAATGAGAAAGGGATAATCTAGGAGCATGAGAGACACTTGCTCCTTTTAATCAACAGGGTGTAGAATCATATGTTGAAAGAAATATGTCTACAATGTGAGGGAGTTTAAACTCTCTCTAGCAACTAGTGATCTTTGTGGGTTGATAATCTAGATATTGAAATTATGCCTCACTTGCGTTATCCAGTTATTTTGTATTGTATTGTAACCCTTGGGCCTATAGACAGTGACATTATTTATAGGGGAGATTAAGCAGAATTATCTACACCTGGCTACTGTCATTACTAGGCCTTGTAGCTATAGCATTGTTACACCAGACTATAAATACAGTAGCCATCCCAGTATTAAATGATCAGTTTAGATGTTGGAATAATTAAAAGAGTATATTTGACAGAATATTCCTCCTTTCTGATCTTGCTCATCTCCACTTCCAGCCTCCTGAACCTCTAGCCTTGAAATTCTAAGTTTGCTCTTGGGCTCAAAGCTGCTTTACGCTGTATCTGGAGATGGGAGAAAATCTAGCAGCTGCTACTCACCATTGCAACATAGACATTAGCTAGTGTGAAATGATTAACCACGAAGTGCGGGGCTATTTCCACTGCCATGGTAGCCACGATGATGGCATCATTCCAAAGTTTTGCATTGTGGAAGATGTTCGCTAGGCTTATTAGTGGGACATCCTGAAAAGAGAAGAGCCAGAGGTATAAAGGGATGGGGCAGTACAAGCTGCAGTCTCTTGACCCTGCATCAAGGGGTTGGTAGTGAACGCTATTGGCAGAGGGGCTCTGCCCTCTCTTCCCTCCCACTGGATTATTTCTTGGAGATGGATGGGTTGCTCCTATTTTATTTCCCATGGGTTTAGACTTCAGAAGTACAAATCCAGATCTCTGTAATATTTATATGTAATTACACACAAAAATCTACATTAACAGTTCATTCATTATGGTTGCAAAGTCAAGCACTCAAAGGTTAAGAAATGCTAGTTTTAAGGTTGCCTCTGCAATCCTAATTTGGCTCCCTTAAGCATATGCATGATATAATCTTTAATTACATGATCCCATACTATTTTTCCCCCACGGGACTCCGCTGGGGATAAATCAGTGTTGTGTAGTGAAGTTCTCATATGTTGCAGAAGTTAGAAGATGCGTAGTGATGAGTCAGGGGATTTCGGGAAGAGAAAGGACGGTCTTATCGTTAACGCAGCTGAATGCTTTGTCACAGAGTTCCTATGTGATGCTGGGAAAGTTGCATAAACAGGTGGCCACTAATTGTTTATTCCTCATTTTCTGGGCACCTCACGGGGGTCTGATTTGCAGAAGAGGGGAGCACTCACAGTTGCAAATTAAATCAATGAGAGCTATGATGTGAACACACAAATTGCTACATAATGCTAAGTACTCTTAAAAAAAAATCAGACCCTAGACATCTCATATTGGGCACCCAAAACTAATGGACACTTCTGACATTAGTCTCCCTGTGTTTCCACTCCCCATTGTTAAAACGGGGAGAGTACCTCACTTCACCTCACCTCACCGGGTGTTGTAAAAATAAATTCATTCATGTTTGTGAAGCACTCAGATACTATAGTGAAGAGTGCCACAGAAAAACCTACAAGGAAACTCTGTAGTCAGAAAAGGGTTTGAATAACATTCCGTAAATAAGGCATGGAGACACACACGAGGATAAAACAAAATATTGAATAGCTGCTCATTCAGTGCCAAACCTCACAGAGTTTTCAAGCTGTTGGATTTCAACAAACCAAGCCCACGTGTTTTCTGGAGACAGCTGCTCCTTCAAGTAGGAAGACAAGTCCTGAGGTTGGAAAGCATTCTGGTGTTGAGCAATGACATGAAATTGCTGGAGATTGGTCAGCACTGCAAGGGTGTGTTCGTGCCAAGTTGGCAGTGTGCTAACAACTGCCAATCATGTTACTCCAATTCCTCCCACAAAACACATTGCTAAGGGAACCAATTCTGAAGACCCTTAAACAGTTCAATAAAAAGAAAGTGGTGGGGAGATACATAAAAAGTTGATGGTGCTTAACCTGCATAATCTCCTAGTTCCAGTCTTCCTTTAAGAGATGCAGGACAAAGCAAGACTGAATTACAGAAGTGAAACAGATGCAGTAGAAGTGAAATAGATACAGTGTTGTCAGGTGGAGTGCACTTGGGACAGGGAAGCCAGGCATAAACTAATTTCTCTCTTTCCACCCATGAAGAGCCCATCACCACAGTATCTGACCACCGCACAAACACATGTACCTCCTCCCAATATCCCTTCAGGTAGGGAAGCACCCTAATCGCCATTTTAAAATGGGGAATAGAGGTGCACACAAAGACTAAGTAATTGGGCCAGGAAGTTTGTGGCAGAGCCAGCAACAGACCCCAGCTCTCCCAAATTGCAATCCAATGCCTTAATGACAAAACCATTCTTCCTTTTTTTCCCTTCAGTTCTAATCTCAGCTCTGCCATGGACTCACTGAGTAGCCTTGGCCACATCCCTTCTCCATTCTATGCCTCAGTTCCCATAGCTGTAAAAAGAGGCTAATAACTATGACCAACCTCCCCAACAGAGGTAAAACTCTTTGTAGATGGAAAGTGCTATATAAGCAGTAAGCATTCCTAGAACATATTAACTAATCCCTGGGTGGCAGAAACAACAAATTCCTGTTCCAGCATGCCTACATAAATTTAGCAGCTAAGGCAACTGCATATGATCAAGGGATTCATGTATGAATCGACAGCCTGCCTGCCATTTATTACTGAGCATATCAGTCTTGAAGGACATTCACCTGCCTTTCCAGGCTCGGGGAGACTTATAACTGTGTCTTCTGCTGCTGTGTAAAAATACATCCTATATTAAAGAGGTGATGAACGCCTCAAGGACCTTCACTAGGACTGGCTAATATCTTAGGTCAATGTGTTGGCCAGGTGAGAGTGCATATGACATTTACACTAGTTGGGGGGCGTTGATGAGAGCCAACTGATGAGAACTCGTTATCTGGCTCAGAGCCACAAGTTGGGAAGAGCTGCCATTTCAGCAGTGAACAGTGTTGTACGTACCTTCATGTGATGCGGCGCATAGTGCAAGGCCTGCCGCAGACAGTCTATTGCCTTCTTCCCTTGACCTTTCACCCTCCAGTAGAGAGCTGCCATGCTGGAGAGGACCCAAGAAGTCTGATTCTGAAAAAAAAACAATGCAGCAGGGGGAAAAGAATTACACAAACCTGTACAAAACATTCTCCCAGCCCCACCTCCTCCCTCTACATTCCCCCCAGATCCATAACCAATGTTTTCCATTTAAAAATTAAACAGTATACCTTTACAAAAGGCGGCAAAAAAGAGAGTTTGTTGCCTAATAATGAGATATACAAAACAGCTAAGTTATTTAGGTTGCAAAGTCAAATGCCTGAAAATGCCAAATTTATGGTTGCTTCTGCAACTTTCATTGTGACCTGTTGTGCATCCATCTTGTACACTCTTGAGGCATGAGTCCTATGGAAGAACAGTATGTAATTAAGGACTGTAACAATGTATCTGCACCAGCAGGCCAAATCAGTGTTGCATGGACAACCTTAATTCTGGCATTTCATAATTTCTGAGTGCTTGACCTAAAGAAAGAAGAGTTTAGTCACTCTCGAGTAACGATGGTCCTTTCAGATGTGTTGTCCACCTGGATTCTACTATTGGCATGCATACAATCCATGCATGTAAGATTGAATTCTCCTAGCCAGCAGTGTTTGTTGGGACTACACCTGCACCCTAGTTGTCATTATGCCTCCCCACCCTGCCAGCTGAAGGCACAAAAGAAAGAACAGGCCCAACCATCCACCGGTTCCTTCACCAATACAGAATCTCAAAGGAGAAGGACTCCATAGTTGTGGGGAAGGGGGGGGGGGGGTCATGGAATCCATATGTATTACACCTTACACTGTAGGGTAGATAACTGAGTGACTGTTCACATAGATTTCACTCTTGGTAACTAACAAGCAGCTATCTGGCTGCTTGGAGATGGCGAGTCGGAGTCCTACTTAAACAAAGACGTCAGGACAGCCTTACCAAAGCGGGCATCTGATCTAGAAGCCTCTACCAAAGAGTAGTGGGCCATTATGGAACTAACAAAGTCTAGGTTGTTCCAGGGCTAGTAGATAGTCCAATATTGCTGAAATGAGTGATATCAAGACAGACCATTGACGCTGAGATGCCCAAATAGGAAACCTCTTCCATTAACTTTATAAATGAGCCTGGTTCAGGGTTTCCTGCTTTGGAGCAGGATGTTCTGAACTTCACCTGATCAACTTCTTTTGGTGGATGTCAGTCAGACAGCAGATATAATGAAACTGGGTCCAGGTATAAAATCTGACCATTGTTCTATGAGACGCACACACGCACATGCACACTATTAACCAGGGGTGAAAGTAACTTAAAGGACTTACCGGTACTCTGGAGTCCTGAGCAGGGGCATGGCCTCAATTGGAAGAGGCTGGGCCTTTAATGACTTAAAGGCCCCTGGAGCTCTCAGCTGCAGTGGTGGCTGGGAGCTCCGGGGCGATTTAAAGGGCCCGGGGCTCCAGCCACCCCTACTGCAGCATAGCTCCGGGCCCCTTAAATCACTGCCGGAGCCCCAGGCCCTTTAAAGCGCCACCCGAGCCCCACTGCCTGAGCCCCAGGTTAGCGGCAGCAGGGCTCCAGCGGTGATTTAAAGGGCCCGGGGCTCCGGCCACTGCAGGTCTGGTAAGCCGTACCAGACTGTACTAGCTTACTTTCACCTCTGCTATTAACTCAATAGCAGGCTTGCAGTGTTTGGATAGGTTATTTGGCTAAGGAATAAAACTAGCTGATGGACGATCTGTGTTCTATGCTTAACCCAGCCACTGTCTTAGTGAGAGGCCTGTGGTAGACCACAGGGCAAATTCCTGGTTCACTTATTTGGGTGAAGCTCACTGGATTCAGTGGGAGCTGTAACTGTGTAAGAGAGGAGAATCTGGACATTAATCTCTCAATATTTTAGTTTCCTCAGCTTTCCTTAGCTTCCCAGCTTTAAAACAGACATAACAGTACTCTCCCTATTTGGCAGGGGTGTGCCAAGCCTCCATTTATTAATGTTTTCAAAGTTCTTTAAGATCCTCAGCTGGAAGCCAGTGAAGAAGAATGAAAACACTGCCCAGTACAGGGATGATGTCATATGGGTTGAATACTTTAAATGTTTTATTTTATTAAAGAGATATGCACAGAGATCTGATGGATTCACCTCATGTTGTATAAGCACAGAAGGTGGGTCAGAAAAAAGCGTACAAGCAATTGTAGATACTGCATAGAGACAGAACTCTCTTTAAACTATCATCCTAGACTGAGTTTCTAGACACATAGCCCTGAGGCTGGATTGTCAGGCAAGTAAAGAACAGGACACTATAAGACCCTGCTTCAATTTTGTTTGTCGCACACACATACCTTTTCCAAAACTTTGGCTATTCGAGTTCCGACTTGTTCTAATGACTGTGGTGAATATTGGTCTTTGCCAAGATTCTGTAATACCTGGGAAGGAGGAAAAGGCAGGTGCTTAGAGGGTGGAAATTGACAAGATGAAATCAAGGAAAAACAGATAAGAAAATGGCTTCTTAAAATCTGATGCTGTCTCCCAGCAAAGACCTGATCCCGCCCCTAAGAAGCACTCTGTGTTGCCTGCGTATCTGGGGGCTTTTGTGTATGTTACAAATGCACTAGCTGGCAGTGAGAATAGGGCCCCTGAAGTACAATACTGAAATGTGAAAGACATGACAAGAAAGGATTCAGCATTTTGTGATCTGCTTAACATACATGGCAAACTTTTCTTTACATAACTTCGTTATTGGCAAAAGATCCCAGATTGACAGCTCTAGCGACTGTTTAGCCACAGAATAGGTACAGCCTTGGTGGCAGTTGCTTTACAAATTTCCTCTCCAGTGTGTCTTAGAGGGACCACTTCTAGGAATGAGGAGGCAGTTCAGTGTCCAGGGACCATTTGATTCTCATCTCTTTTGTTTAGAAAGCCAACAAGGGAATTAACAATATGGCCTCTGAGCTACTAAAAAATGATGTGAGATCATCATAGACTGCTGAATACCCATTAGATGGTAGTATTCATCCATTACTACCCATGAACAGTCAATCAGCGAGGAAAGGTTCATTAGCCTATTACAAATCCTTGGAACCATCCTATCCTTAACATAAACCTAATTGTCTCTTGATCCTTAAAATCTCGGATAGCCACCAAACAGCAGTGTGAAGACAGAAGTGTACCTCTTTTAGCTGACTCTCTCCAGTGTAATGCAGGCTAGCCCTATTGGAAACCCCTTGCAGATGGTCCAAGGTGTGCATACTGGCAGGTAGATTGGGGCTGCAAAGGGGCTCCATGGCTGGTTCTTGCAGCTGTGTGGCAAAATTGATGTGCTCTGTAATGCTAGAAAGGAATTAAAACAAGTTCTAAGTCATATAAGATCCTCCTGGTCAGGAGAAGGAGAGGGAGGAGTCAATTAACAACAACAGCTTATCTAGCAGGTAAGTTTTGTTTGGATGCTGGCAGAACCTCATTTGGAGAACAGGAAGAATTTGACCTTCACTCTGAAGACAAAATTCGAAAACAGCAGCCTTCTTTGCTAACCCATTCTAGCTGATGCTTGTCTATCTTATTAGACTATAACTAAGTGGTAGAGAAACAAGGTAGGCGAGATAATATCTTTTATTGAACCATCTTCTGTTTGCAAGACAGAAAGTTTTCGAGCTCACACGGAGCTCTTCTTCACGAGTGGCCATTAACCACAAACTAGTTTCCTTACAGCAGCAGAGTTGATATAGGTCACCAAGGATGGAGGTATATTGGTAGTTTTTCCATTAGCACTTCGTACACGTATGATTATACAGCTCACACAACCCACCCACCCCCAACCTCGCTCAGTGTTTGCTTTAGTTAGAGCAGGTTTCCAAATCCAAGACAGCTCACCCTCCTCTGTCTGCCTAATCAATAGGTTTTATATTCTCTTCTGTGAAGAATCCAAATACAAAGGGGACTTGCAATATTACAGAATGGGCTAGAAAGGGATGAGAAAAGGGGAAGGGAAATAGTCTATTTATTTTGTTTTAAATAACAGTGATTACAAGGAAAAACCACTCAACAAAAGAATACAACAAAAATTAAACTAACCAATATGTAAATCAAAAAACCAAAATATACCCGTGCAAACCCACAGCCCTTCCCCAAAGCCCGAGCAAATAGATGGCCTTTGCAGCAATCCCTGAACGTCAACAGATTCCGACCAAGGTGGGTATCAAGGTCCAGAGTCGAAAGGCCCTGCTGGAGAATGACCTGCTGACAGCCTCCTCTCTATTATATCACTGGGATCTAACTCCGCACCTCCATTGACCGCAACTACAACACTATCACTCACAGGCAGCACTCTCTCAGTCCTTAAACACCATCTGGAAACCAGCAGGCAGCCCAGGTAAACCTGGGAGCATTGGTGTCGTGCTCACAAGATACTGTGCATAAGAAATAGGCTGCAGGATTCTGCACAAGAATGGATTTACGGAGGAGGAGCCCCATGTATATTGAGGTGACAGGGGCAGGGACAACAGTAACATGGTTTGTATTTGAGAGAAAAGATTCTTGCCAAGCACAGATAGAAAATAGCTGCCCTGTTCATTGTGTGACTTTATGGGTGACTTTAATTTTCCTGATATCTGCTGGGAGAGCAATACAGCGGTGCATAGACAATCCAGGAAGTTTTTGGAAAGCGTAGGGGACAATTTTCTGGCGCAAGTGCTAGGGGAGCCAACTAGGGGGGGCGCTTTTCTTGACCTGCTGCTCACAAACCGGGTAGAATTAGTGGGGGAAGCAAAAGTGGATGGGAATCTGGGAGGCAGTGACCATGAGTTGGTTGAGTTCAGGATCCTGACGCAGGGAAGAAAGGTAAGCAGCAGGATACGGACCCTGGACTTCAGGAAAGCAGACTTCGACTCCCTCAGGGAACGGATGGGTAGGATCCCCTGGGGGACTATCATGAAGGGGAAGGGAGTCCAGGAGAGCTGGCTGTATTTCAAGGAATCCCTGTTGAGGTTACAGGGACAAACCATCCCGATGAGTCGAAAGAATAGTAAACATGGCAAGCGACCAGCTTGGCTTAATGGTGAAATCCTAGCGGATCTTAAACATAAAAAAGAAGCTTACAAGAAGTGGAAGGTTGGACATATGACCAGGGAAGAGTATAAAAATATTGCTCGGGCATGTAGGAAAGATATAAGGAGGGCCAAATCGCACCTGGAGCTGCAGCTAGCAAGAGATGTCAAGAGTAACAAGAAGGGTTTCTTCAGGTATGTTGGCAACAAGAAGAAAGCCAAGGAAAGTGTGGGCCCCTTACTGAATGAGGGAGGCAACCTAGTGACAGAGGATGTGGAAAAAGCTAATGTACTCAATGCTTTTTTTGCCTCTGTTTTCACAAACAAGGTCAGCTCCCAGACTGCTGCGCTGGGCATCACAGAATGGGGAAGAGATGGCCAGCCCTCTGTGGAGATAGAGGTGGTTAGGGACTATTTAGAAAAGCTGGACGTGCACAAGTCCATGGGGCCGGACGAGTTACATCCGAGAGTGCTGAAGGAATTGGCGGCTGTGATTGCAGAGCCCTTGGCCATTATCTTTGAAAACTCGTGGCGAACGGGGGAAGTCCCGGATGACTGGAAAAAGGCTAATGTAGTGCCAATCTTTAAAAAAGGGAAGAAGGAGGATCCTGGGAACTACAGGCCGGTCAGCCTCACCTCAGTCCCTGGAAAAATCATGGAGCAGGTCCTCAAAGAATCAATCCTGAAGCACTTACATGAGAGGAAAGTGATCAGGAACAGTCAGCATGGATTCACCAAGGGAAGGTCATGCCTGACTAATCTAATCGCCTTTTATGATGAGATTACTGGTTCTGTGGATGAAGGGAAAGCAGTGGATGTATTGTTTCTTGACTTTAGCAAAGCTTTTGACACGGTCTCCCACAGTATTCTTGTCAGCAAGTTAAAGAAGTATGGGCTGGATGAATGCACTATAAGGTGGGTAGAAAGCTGGCTAGATTGTCGGGCTCAACGGGTAGTGATAAATGGCTCCATGTCTAGTTGGCAGCCGGTGTCAAGTGGAGTGCCCCAGGGGTCGGTCCTGGGGCCGGTTTTGTTCAATATCTTCATAAATGATCTGGAGGATGGTGTGGATTGCACTCTCAGCAAATTTGCAGATGATACTAAACTGGGAGGAGTGGTAGATACGCTGGAGGGGAGGGATAGGATACAGAAGGACCTAGACAAATTGGAGGATTGGGCCAAAAGAAATCTGATGAGGTTCAATAAGGATAAGTGCAGGACCCTGCACTTAGGATGGAAGAATCCAATGCACCGCTACAGACTAGGGACCGAATGGCTAGGCAGCAGTTCTGCGGAAAAGGACCTAGGGGTGACAGTGGACGAGAAGCTGGATATGAGTCAACAGTGTGCCCTTGTTGCCAAGAAGGCCAATGGCATTTTGGGATGTATAAGTAGGGGCATAGCCAGCAGATCGAGGGATGTGATCGTTCCCCTCTATTCGACACTGGTGAGGCCTCATCTGGAGTACTGTGTCCAGTTTTGGGCCCCACACTACAAGAAGGATGTGGATAAATTGGAGAGAGTCCAGCGAAGGGCAACAAAAATGATTAGGGGTCTAGAGCACATGACTTATGAGGAGAGGCTGAGGGAGCTGGGATTGTTTAGTCTGCAGAAGAGAAGAATGAGGGGGGATTTGATAGCTGCTTTCAACTACCTGAAAGGGGGTTCCAAAGAGGATGGCTCTAGACTGTTCTCAATGGTAGCAGATGACAGAACGAGGAGTAATGGTCTCAAGTTGCAATGGGGGAGGTTTAGATTGGATATTAGGAAAAACTTTTTCACTAAGAGGGTGGTGAAACACTGGAATGCGTTACCTAGGGAGGTGATAGAATCTCCTTCCTTAGAGGTTTTTAAGGTCAGGCTTGACAAAGCCCTGGCTGGGATGATTTAACTGGGAATTGGTCCTGCTTCGAGCAGGGGGTTGGACTAGATGACCTTCTGGGGTCCCTTCCAACCCTGATATTCTATGATTCTATGATTCTATGATTGCTGCTAGAGGACCGTCTGAAACAACTGAGGATCTACCACTACCCCTAAACTGCAAATGTGGGTGACCCACAGGGACAGACACCCTCAAAGCAAAGAACAAAGGGGCTGTCTCAGTCCCCAGCCCTGCTGTTGGCTCCATGTTAAAGACTCACCTCCTTGGATTGACTACCATAGAGGTGGTATCAAGATTGGCTGAAGCCATAGCAGAGTTGCCATTTGCTTTAGTGGGCCACTAAGATGTTTGGCATACGTACATAAGACTACCATATAGCCACCCTACCCCAATTATTTAAGTTCACATGCATGATACTCACTCAATATTTTTAGCAGAAACAGCTAGCCATGTGCTGGCTACAGTAGTGAACTCCACCCTCCGGAGTTTCAAACACTCATCAGGACTTGGCCAGCCCAGGCTGCGATAGTCACGCCTTTTTCCTAGAAAGAAGCAGGTAATACAAGGAATTATCTTAAAAAAAAAAAAAAAAAAAAAAAAAAAGAAGCAAGCTACAAAGATTCATTTTTAAAGATTTAAAAAGCGTCAGATTTACACAGCACTTTACACATGTAGAGGCATGTGAAGTATTCCCTGCCTCAAAGAGCTACGACCTCAGTCCTGCAATTGGATCCCTGTGAAAAGAGCCCCACACCTGTATGGAACCCAGAGGTCTGTCTATGGTGATCTGATTGCTGGATTGGAACCTAAATAGGATATGACAGGCTCCAATGTGTATGTTTAAAAACTTTTTTATTAATACCTTTCCACATCTGAAGTTTAAGAATAATAATTCTCTGGGTTACACACAAAAAAAGCAACGTGTTACCTGCATTTGTGCACTTGAACTTTTTTGAGGTAAATTATTAAATAGAAAATATTACCAAGGAGGTGCTGAGCTTTCCTTGTCAGTTCTGCAGTTACTTCCAGAATCAATGCAAATATTTTTTGATTATTGTAGCCTCTGTTGTTCTTGTTTCAGAGTGAGATGGAATAATGTCAATATTTTTCAGGGAATAATATTATTATTGATCATGATGGCTGATAACTTTTACACCGTCTTGCTTGTGGATCTAAGAGTACTTTAGAAACCATTAAGAAATTAAATCTCGGAAATCCCTATTAGGTTGGTGAATATTATTCTTCCCATTTTACAAATGAGTAGATTGAGGCAGGGAGATAATTTGTCCATGGTTACTCAGAAGATCAGTGACAAAGTAAGGAATAAGACCAGTGGGCCAAAACCCACTGAAGTCTTTCCACTGACTTCAGTGTGTTTTGGAACAGGCCCTAACATTTCAGATTTCCCGTTTTAATCACCAGTCAATACTGTCTCTCACATGGGAGTTTCAAAACAAGTGGAGTGTATAAACAGAAAAACATTTTAGCCATTAAATAGCTCAGCAAGAGGCTAACTATGCTGGCCCTATATGGTTCTCACTATTACAGTGCTTAATAACATCAACAATACTATGTAGAGAAAAAAAAAAAAAAGCAAGCAAGCAAAGAGCTAAATACATTGCCTGGGCAGCATTTCAAGATCTATTTCTACTTACTTGATTTTCTTTCGCCATTTGGATCCAAATCTTACCTCCTACGCCTGCATGAAAGTGCTTTCCCTTTATTTTTGCAAAATTAAAATAAATCTATTACATCAACTCATAGAAAAGACTGATTAGAGGCCTGTTAAAGGAAGTTGCACTCAGTGTGTCAGTGGGAAAATTCATGCCAGGGTAATCATTTCTCAGCATGTCGGTACTGTGGAATGCATTTCACTCTTCGGTATTCAGTAGTTCACATGGGCATTTCTGAGCCCACCCTCCTGGTGGTGGTGGTGGTGATCATCTCACTAAGGGATGATAATATATAACAAGAGAAAGGATGGTCTACTGGTTAGGGAGCTAGCCTGGGAAGTGGGACATCTGAGCTTATTTCCCTGCTCTAGCAGAGATTCCTACATGACCCTGGGCATGTCACTTTGCCTCTCTGTGCTTCAGCTCTCCATCTGTAAAATGGGGATAAATAGTACTTCCTACCTCACAGGTGTATTGAGAGGATAAATATAATAAAGAATATGAGATGCTCAGATACTATAGTAAAGGACACCATACAAATACCTATGACCGAGATAGCTCAATAATATTTGGGAGCTCAGCATTATGGGGGAGTGTAAGGTCACAGCTCCAATCCAATTTCCAACCTGCGTAGCCTCAAGTAATCTTTACTGTTTAAATATTAAACAAATCCAAGTCTTCCAACTGCTAAAATGGGAGCTTATTAAAAGGCGCATACAGTAACTCCTCACTTAACGTTGTAGTTATGTTCCTGAAAAATGCAACTTTATGCAAAACGATGTTAAGCGAATCCAATTTCCCCACAAGAATTAATGTAAATAGGGGGGCAGGGTTAGGTTCCAGGGAAATGTTTTTTACCAGACAAGAGACATTGTATACATATACAATATAAGTTTTAAACAATTTTAAACCAACAGTTTAATATTGTACACAGCAATGAATGATTGTAAAGCTTGGTTGAGGTGGTGGAGTAAGAGGGTGGAATATTTCCCAGGGAATGCCCTTCGCCTGAGCCCTCAAGTGTTAATACTCCGCTGTTAATGTAGCTTCGCACTCTACAAGACAGCGTGGACTGAGGCAGGAGGGAGGAAACAGAATAGATGCAGGGCAGTAGCTGCAAACACTTCCCTGCAAAAACTGAACTTGATGATGAACCCACGCTCTGCAGCTGGAGCGCACCACTTCCTCCTCCTGACAGCACATGCATGGCTGCACAGGTGCTGACTTGCCCAAGTGCTGGGGGGTGCGTGCATAAGTGAGACACGTGCATTGCCCCTTTAAGTATGCTGACCGCACTTCAAGTATGTTGCTCTTTTAAGCAGATCAGACAGGAAGCAATAGCTTCCTGAAGCTCCCCCCAAGCCCTGTCCCCTCCTCCGCTTTGTGGAGAGGGGGTACAGAGCGGGGGTGGGAGCAGGAACATGGGGACATTCTGACATCAGCATTCCTCTCCCCCCCATCCCCCAGCAAGCAGGAAGTTCCCAGGAGCAGCTTCAAGGGAGAGGGCAGGACAGGAGCAGCACGGCAGTCAGGGGAGGGACAGCTGAACTGCTGGTAGGCAACTGCCAAGACACATACCCTACAGGGAATTTAAGGGAGCTGATGGGGGAGGGGCTGCCAGCCCCCTCTGGTTCTAATCCCCACGAGGAGGGGTTGCTCTTCCAGAGAATTCTGTAAGCAGTGGACAAAAGCAGGCAGCTGCCAAATGACGTAATAAGGGAGCATTGCGCAACTTTAAACAAGCATGTTCCCTAATTGATCAGCAACGTGACAACGTTAACCGAGACGACTAAGTGAGGAGTTACTGTATTAGAACCTTTAAAGTGGCCTCCTAAGTCACAACGTCAAATCCACCCCAACTGGTCAAAGTCAAAAAGTTTCCCTGAGCAGTGGCTCATTGACATGATATGGTCCAGGCATATCGGATTCACAGCAAACAGTACACTAGGGAGTGATGTGGCCAGCATCATGTCCAACCACTTTGACTGTCCTAGTCCAATGAATCAGCTACCCATTTTGCAGCTGGGTGAACTGGAGGTGGCCTTTAAGTCTGAGATTGAATTATACTCAAACCCACAACCTTCAGGATTGTAGTTGAGCACCTTACCCACTTGGCCATCCCATCTTTCAACAGGTCACCGACTAAAATTTGGTGCAATAAGACAGCCCTTTGCTTGAAAATACCAATATGGCTAGCATCAACTCTGCAACATTACCCAAGGACAACACAATCTAGACTTCATGTCTGCTGAAATCCTCCCCATACCTTCATTTCATCTCATCTTGACTATTTGAACTCTCTCCTCTATGGCATCCCCAGGCTCCAGGTGCTTCAGATTCCAGCATGTGCAGAATACCACTGATGGCTCCTGTGGTGGATGCACACCTTCACACTTTTGTCAAGCCTATCTTACAGATCTTGCTTCTTTCTATTTTCCTTCTGCTTTCCCTCTCTGCTCCCTAGCACAACCTTCATCTCTCTCTTCACCTTACTTCACCTCAGTTGGTGCAAGAGTCTTCTCTTCTGCAATTCCTGCCATCTGGAACAGATGTCTAGTCATTGTTTCAGGCCATCACCAAAGAAAACAGTAAAAATAAAAACTCAGCAGTACTTTGTGACTGGGACCATATTTGATTTTTGTCTCAAAGTCCTTGGAGCAGGGATCATTCATTATATCAAATGTATCTCATACTGTGTCTGTCACCGGGGTATCTGAACATACAAAAATGCTGTGCACTTCAATGACACCAGGTAAATTACTACGACTACTACTAACTTCTCCACCTCATTATCTCTCTGGCTTCATTCAAATATTACCCCAAAACATCTTTCCTCCCTTGCTTTTTCTCCTCTCAATTTCTCTCTCTCTCTCATTATTTTTCATTTTACCCCCGAAAGTGTTTTGAAAAACAGCTGAGATGAAAGATGCTATACAAAACACAACTGTGCTGCACTCTAGAAATAGGGGCTCCTAGGAGAATGTTTGTGGGATAGAATTCTAATTGTGCCACATTCATATAGACCGAAATATACTTCTCTAATCTCACTATTATCCATTTGATGTATTAATACAATGAACTGTGAGGCACTGAGGGATTTGCTTTCCCTGAAAACAGTAATTTACCTGGTGGTCCAGGGGAGGGTATCTTTGGGCCACTGATCTCCAGAGCCATTTGGTACAGGTTTTCATCTTCGGCATTAACCCCTTCCTCTCCATTTCTCCCAGGGGGCTCCTGAAGATCCAAGCTTTCTGCTTTTGGTTTCTTTAAACGTTTGACCTGGAATGTGATCTGTAAAAGAACAACATTGTCACAGTTACCCCTACCAAATTATACTGTATTGCACAAATGAAATACATTAGAGGATTCATTTGTGTATGTGAGAGAAAATCCATTTAATTGCTACAGAACTGGAACACTTTCCTTTTAGTTCTGTTCCTAGCACCATCAAAATGGACATCAGGTATCTTCACACTAACTAGACCTTTTAGTTAATATTGTACCCTCCCTTTTATTATAATTTTTCACTGGGGGTAAAAGTCCAAGGCCAGTTAAAGCAGAATAGCATTTTGTTTTTTAGTTTTCTGAATGCATCAAGGTAGATATATTTTTTTTAAAAAAGACAATTGTTTATTAATGTTTTTCATGTTGTTGTCACGATCCCAGGGTATGCGAGAGTCGGGGGTGAAAAATCTTTTATTGGACCAACTTCTGTTCATGAAAGAGACAAGTTTTTACACTACACAGAGCTCTTTTTGAGGTCAGAAAAATACCTAAAGAAGAGTTTTGTGGAGCTCAAAAGCTGCTCTCTCATCAGAGAAGTAGCTCTAATAGAAGTTACTTCAGCTGCCTTGTCTCTCTAAATTTATGCATTTATTTATCAAAATGAATTCAGTTCTGGTAAGTGCCAGATCTGAGAGCATATGAGAATGAAATCCTCTACCTGCACAATGCAGTGTAAATTTCATTCACCAGCAGTGAGACTCAACCATCGTCTCTTGCCTGGACCGCCCCAAAGATAAGAGGTGTACTCTAGCTCCATGGCTCATTCAATACTTGGCCTCTTTGCTACCAATAAAGATGTCAATTAGTAACAATGCTGATGGCAGTTTTGTCTGTTAGGAGGTGGACTGACGCTACCAATTTATTTCTCAGAGGCCATCAACCAGCTCTCAGGTGGTCATGTCTTTTGGTCATTTATGACTCAGGAAAGACTGGTGACCTAGAGATTAAAGACTCTGTATTCCAGGCTGAAGTGTTCAGCCTCCCTTCAAACCATCATTGTTACAGTCATGGTAAATTAGCATATGACTTATGAATGCTACTAAACTATATCTTGCAAATGAGTGCTCTTACCCATTCAGCTTCATCATCATCTCCACAATCTCCAAAACAGGAGCTAGCCAGTCCATCCTGAGAACCTGTCTTTAGAACCCGAATTCCCTGCAAGTCCATCCGACGACCTTTCACCTCCAGTGCCCCCTCAAAGGCTTCAAGAGACCAGGAATTTTCAAACTCGTCTACCAAGGCCAACATTTCTTCAGACATCTGAGCATCTCCCAAACTCTCCATCCCTTCTGAGTCATTGCTTTCTGCAACAACTGTGTCTGAAATGAAATGTCAATAAGCGTCACCAAAATTATTTGTGTTACAATAGTATCCAAAGGCAGTACAAAGGGATATGCCTAAAGTCTTCTACCTGTACAAATATGATGCAGACCATCTAAGACCTTTCATTAAAAAAAAGTAAACACCAAGCAAGGAACTTCCTACAATTTAAAAAAATAAACAACAACAACAACAACAAAAAAAAAACCACAAAAAAACCCCCAAACAAACAAACAAAAACAAAAAATCACAATTTCCACTTTTTGAGAGCCGGAAAACTGATTTTCTTCAACACACCCTGGCTTGTTAAAGTTCTTCAAAACTGTTGAGTTGCATGGGTTTATTTGTTATTATAGGGCTGCTCATGAAAGCTGGATTGACAACAATATTTTGTTTTAATAAACCGAACTGAAATATTTCATTTGAATGAATCCCCTTCCTCACCATGAACATGCATGCACACAAAGGACTCTGAAAAGTGACATAAGCAAACAAGGTTTAGGTGAAATTTAGACCTTGCCATGACCATGGCAGTTGTACTCTCAGTACCAACTGCTCTTTTATTTTTTTCAGAATCAGAAGTATTGAATAGGAAGATCACTGCTCGCTCACTGTGCATCACAAATGGTCAGAAGCTATTGGAAAGTCTTTAGGAAAATATAGGTCTTTGCATAATGATGCTTCATCAATTGCTGATTCAAAAGTGGACAACTCTAGATCAATTCTCATTCTTCTTCTCCCTGTCCATGACAATTGTCTTTGTTTCAGTGGGAAGACAGACAGCTGCTTCTCTGTAGCTTTCTGAGCTTGAGCACTGAGGACGTGGCTACACTTGCAGATGTAGAGCGCTGGGAGTTAAACCAGCCTTCGGAGACCGCAGCAGGGAAAACGCCGCCGTGTGTTTACACTGTCAGCTGCAAGCGCACTGGCGCAGCCACATTAGCAGCTCTTGCAATGCCACAAAGAGCAGTCCATTGTGGTAGCTATCCCAGCGTACGAGTGGCTGCAACATGCTTTTCAAAGGGGGGGAGGGGGGCGGGGAGTGTGACAGGGAGTGTGTTGTGTGTACGTTGGGGGAGAGACTGTGTTTTGGGGGGCAGAGAGTGTGTCAGCATGCTGTCTTGTAAATTCAGACAGTTGCAGGCCCCCCGCCCCCCCGGCATTCCACAGTAATTATTTGCTTTGTCCCGCAGCAGATAAGCATGCCGCCTGTCAGAAAGGGAGCTTTCAAAGGGGATATCCCAGGGGTTCTCAAACTGGGGGTCAGGACCCCTCAGGGGGTTGTGAGGTTATTACATGGGGGGGGGGGGGTTTGAAAGCTGTCAGCCTCCACCCCAAACCCTGATTTGCCTCCAGCATTTATAATGGTGTTAAATATATAAAAAAGTGTTTTTAATGTATAAGGGGGGGTTGCACTCAGAGGCTTGCTGTGTGAAAGGGGTCACCAATACAAAAGACTGAGAACCCGTGGGATATCTGCATGCCTGCAGCAGAGTTGAGAGAGTGAGTAGAGTGGCCACTTTACTTCAGGGGATTATGGGATGTTTCCGGAGGCCAATCACAGTGCAGTAATGCAACGCGTCGTCCACACTGACGCCCAGGCGTTTCAGCCGGGGCGCATCAAACTTTATGCTTCTCGTGGAGGTGGATTACCAGGAGCGCTCCAGCTGCAGAGTCCAGGCACTCTAAGTGCCTTGCTCGTGTGGACACCTCAGGAGTTAGGGCGCCCGGGGCTGATTTAATGTGCTCTAACTTGCAAGCGTAGCCAAGCCCTGACATGGAGTAAAACTCTCCATGTCTTGATCTTACCTCTCGAACTACTAAGGTGAGAATGAGATGGATATATAAATGAACATAGTGTGTTCTAGGAAATAGTATCCTTAAATCTGGACCATACTCTACTCTCTGGGCTTTTACTTGGACCCTAATACTTTTTTCTGTTAGGCTTGAGGAAGAAGAGTGGGGAACAGAATAGGATCAGCTTTAAAGGTTACTTGTTTCTCTTCCTCTCTCTCCCTGGAATAAGGAGACGAAATAAGGAGTTTTCAAGTGCCACAGAGTGAAACGTTATCAAGATCCATTTCAGCAGTTTACCTCATTACTATTGTGTTTCACTAGGGAAAGTAAAAGGGAGGAAAACTCACCAGGATTGCTGTCTGAGGAGTTCAAAATCTGAAGGGTGTTAAATATTAATGCACACAATTCTCTGACTCTTATGTCATGCAGGGGATTGCTTTAAGGCCTTATACAGTACACCCCTAGTAAAACTCACATTAAAGAGGCAGAATGTGTCAAAGATGCTTCACACACTATTTTAAAAACTTTATAACATCTTAAAGGTTTCATTATTATTTCACTTTGGGAGGAGCAGCAACTCGAGAAACAAGTCATGTTCCAGTAAATGAGAGTATTGTACACAGCCTGTGTTTTTGCCCACACAAACTAAAAGAAACAGGGCACTTGAAAGGTAAAAGAAACTCGGTCATAGCCTTGGCTGCAGCACCTTTAATTTGTCTGCTGTTTGGGAAGGACTTGAAAGATCATATAAGAAATCAACTGAATTAAGAAATAGCCTTTCTTCTGTCTTGTCATAAGTGTTTCATCCTTGTGGCAAGCAAAACTGGAGAGCACATCTATAGGAAGGAAAACAGCTCTTCCGAAAAGGAAGCTCGGCTTGAAGTGTAGAAAGTGGCTCATTGTCCAAGCATGCACCGAAATTCTAAGGATGACTTACTTTCCAGTCTCAGGGAGGAAGGGTCTCCTGTTGAACTCTGAACAAAGGCTTCTGGATCTTCTTCTATATCTCCCTCAGAGTTTTCTTCCTCAGCTGTTATTACAGACTCTTGGGGGTCACCGAAGTACTTCTGCTTGTCATGGCTGCCATCATGGTTTCTCTCATGACAGTGGCCTGTAAAAAACAGAGAAAGAGACACACACATTATAAATCACCTTCCCTCTGGACACATCTAATACAAACCCTAAATTATTAAGTTGCAGAAGCAACACTCTAGAAATGACATTCCACCCCTTTCCTTCTTCTCCTACAAGGTACCGAGGATCCTCAACTCAGTGAGATTTTAGTGGGAGTGCAGAGTGCTAAGCACTTTGCTAGATCAGGCCACTAAAAGTTCAGAATACAAGGATCTCAGATGCTTAATCTACTCTGATTTTCTCTTTCATTAGTAGCCCAGTTTCTTCTCCTGGAAGATTACTGGAGCAACTAGTACCTGGGGGAAAAAAACACTGGGTGTTAACTGGGATGTATATTTCTGAAGCACGATTTAGTCATATTATTATAACCTAAGCTAAAATCATAAATTCATTGAAATTTAACTCAAAATTCAGAACTCCTTGGTGTCGGCATACAGATTTGGAAGCCCAGAACCCATTGAAGACATAAAAAGGACTACACAAAATGTCTGGGAGAAATTTCACAAAAATCAGACCCAGAAGGAAAGACAGTAATGAGCATAGACAGAGCAATATATCCATTTATCTTGCATTATGATTACACTGCTCTCTTGACATTCTTCGGTAAAACCTCAGGGTAAACAAGCGATGTGAATAAATCTTAACAGAGTCTGAAAAACAGCCTGAAATAAGGAGTAGCCACTTAAGAATCTAACCACAAACTCGTAATATTTTCAATCTCTAAAGTACATTTCAACTGCAGATCTCAAATGCTTTATCAGTGTTAATTAACAGTAAATCTCAATGTTCCTACCTTATGCACTTATATGACCCTCATCACAGTAGTATCTGAGCACCTACTATATTTTATTTATCAATGTAAGGAATCAAATGCCCACCCCTCACAAAACCCCAGTGAGGGACGGAAGTGCTATTATCACCATTTCACAGCTGGGGAACTGAGGCATAGAGAGACTAAATGACAAAGGAAATTTGCATTGGAATAGGAAACTGAGCCCAGGTATTCAGTTTCAGACTAGTGTCCTAACCACTGGACCTTCCTTCTTGTCTCCTGTGAGTGAGGTAAGAATTATTGCATTCTGTTTCCAGATGAACATACTTAGAGATGAAGTAGTGAATCAGTGGCAGAGTTGGAAATAAAATGCAGGAGTCCTGAGGCTCAGTCCCCAACTCTGTCCTCAAAGATGCTAGTCACATTGCTTACTGCATTATGGAAAGTGTGCCAATTCCACAGTGATGGGTGTGGTAATAAGCTCCTGAATAGATGAGTCGTTTTCAACCTTTTGCACACAGTTTTAGGATCTCCTTCTGACAAAGACAGACACACAGAGAAAGGGAGGATGATTGTGACTTCCAGACTGAAAAACCATGGAACAGATCATGCTGTCTCCAAAGCTTATTCTTTGATACTGGAACTTTAGAATTTCTCTGTCTTTGTAGAAAAAATCCAGTGGGAATTGTGGGTGATCAGAACCTCTGAAAAATCAGCTCACACATTTTTACTGGGGATGCACCAACACAAACAAACAAACAAACAAAAAAACCGCTAGATCTTTAAACCTCCTAGTGACAGTAAATATTTACTTCTCTTTAGCTTTTCAGCTGTATATTGAGATGTTGGCTAAACTAAATTTTTTGAAATGGGTGAATGATGAAACAAAATGGAAAAAGTAAACGTTATGAACTGTTTTAACATCTGCCATACAATTAAATTCTTTCTGGTTTTCACACTTTACTTCTTTCACCAGTCATTGTATCTCTGCCTTTTTCCCCTTCTACTCTCCACGCCTTCAATGAATATTTAATTTTTTTCATCTTTTTAAATCTTTGCAATACGCAGAGAGCTTCATATGTAATTTATAAGAAATGGTGTGCACAAGATCCCAAAGCTGAAATTAGTCCTTCTGGCTGACATCAACACCAGACTGACTTTGATGCAAGTCAGGTGCATTCTAAGAATATGATGCCCTTCAGCGGAGGGAACCTTGGTCAACTTAGCATTCTGATGAAGAAGAAGAAAGTAGAAGAGACTGAGGTACAGACAGGTTTTTTTTTTTTTTTTCAAACTATTTTAAAATTAAAAAAACTGGGAATAGCAAGGGAAAAATACTAAGACATTTAAAAGAATTACTTAAGACTAGCATCGTTAATATTAATTTACAAACACTGACAGCTAAAAACAGACTGCATGAGAGAGTTGGTTTCTTGGGATCAGAAGTGCTGCTATATATAGAAAGCCAAGTGGCCTAAATTTTTTAATTACTGCTTCCAGTTGCCTGGCATCACTGGAGAAGAGAGAAGCTAGTTAAAGCCAAAAATCTTTGCAGATTGGATCAAGTTATTGATGCTGGTGAAAAGTCTCAAGTTAGAACTTTAAATCCTCTGCCCCCAATGATAGGTGCCAGAAGAATAACTGGAGAACATGGGGTTAGAAGGATGGACTAAAAGGTTGTAACATAGCCCAGAAGCACGTGACCATTCATGGGCTGTAGACTTATTATTATTAATTATTTGTGTTACTATAAGATCTAGGAGAGCCCCAGTCACAGATCAGAACTCCATTGCATCAGGCACTGTACAGACAGATTAAAAAGAGTTCCTGACCGAAACCCAGGTGAACATTTCCAACCTCTCTTGTATTCTTGTTTCCCAGTTTATCAGCAGTAGAGTTCTGTGTGTAGAGCTACTGCTGATGAAGCTAAGACAGAACACAGGGGATTCTATTCTACCTTGTGCAATACCAACAGAATAGTTTACTAAGTTCCAGTCAGTTGCATCTGTGTTACACTGACGATAAAGAGGTTGCATAGGTGACATTAGGTCGTTATTTGGCCTGCAAGGCCTTTATTATAGGATTTGATGTAAGAGAAGGGGGAAAAAAAGCCCAGATTGATTCTTCAAGTCATGCTAACTTTGCAGAGCTAGAAATTGGAGGGTTAGGGGGAAACTCTTTACCTATAAAGGGAGTCCATTTAATGGGAAAATCAGGGACACATTAAGAACCCTCAATGACATACTTTGAAAGTCACTTGTGAGCAGGAGTGCATATCAATTGCATTGATGTACTGTCAACTGCCACATCTGTGTTTACTTTCCTTCCATCCCCGTAATTCATTGATAGGCTGTGGGCATCCAATGATGAACACTAGGCTAGCAATAATTATGGCTGTTGCTTATACCATTTCCCTGATTAGTGTGGAAAGAGTTTCCCTTCTCATTCCCCACCCCTTGCCCCCAGGGTATCATATTATAAAATACACTGTTATGGCATGTTTTTTCCAGATGAAAGTCTCAACTCACCAGATAAATGGTGCTAGAAACCACCATGTGTAATCATGGTTGACACTAGCATGGTTTCAAATACTAAACAGAACAGGTACATTTCATTTGAATTAATAGAACTGCAGTATGCAAATACGCTAAAGAAAGAAGGTATCTAACTAGGAACTTACATGCCCCCATTACCATAGTATGAATACCTGATTGACTGGGATACCCTGAAGTCAGGGCCACCACTAAATGAGCCAAGCTGCTTGTAGGGCAGCAGCACAGAATGCACACAGGAGTACCACAAAGAAAGGGAAAGGATCAGAGATATTAGAATGTCCTCCTTTAATTGATCTGTAAGGCCCTCTCCTCCATCTATTCCCTCCTAAACATTTCACGTCATGTCAAAAGGGGAGAGGTGGCATTTAGTAACAAATATATGAAGTATCAAAACACTGAAACTCCCTATACCATTTTACATTGCAATTACTTTGGGGGCAACTGTGCTTGTGTTTGTAGAGTACCTACTACAATGCAGTCCTGATCCTGATTGGGGCCTCTGGGTATTACTGTAATTAAAATTTTAAACAATAGGGAGAAGACCCGTTAGATCCTCCATTCTACTTAGCACAAGGAGATAAACTGCACTAGGAAGGAAGGAAAAGAGCAGTACAGCAACAAAGAGGAAAATGGGGAAGGATGATTTCAGCCTTTAGCAGCAACTGGAATGCACATTTGTGCATGTGTGGTGATAGAAAAAGGGTAGTGAGCAGGAGAAGAGGAGGAGTTGAGAGAGGGCAAGCACTGATCATCCCATCCTGGGAAGATCTAAGAGTTGTATGTGTATTAGACGCTAAGCATAGCTCATGAGGTGCTTCATGGTCTCAGACAACATCCGATGGTCCAGGGACATCTACATCGAACACGTCACCGGCCACTGACAGTACCAGGAGGTGTGAGCCGGAACGACATCGTGCTTCGACTACAAGAAAGGGACTGAGAGACTTTATCCATTGGACCATATGAACTGGAACCATAATCTCACTGAACGTTAAATCTCATCAAATGAGGGTCAATCCATCCTCATCATTGTATCCACTCATTATATACTCCACACCTGAACATAGCCATTATATGAACAACATACCCTCATATCTCAATGTCTGTACTTTGACCTGTCAACCTTTTACCCCCAATCAGGAATACTGAATGCATCCGATGAAGTGAGCTGTAGCTCACGTAAGCTTATGCTCAAATAAATTTGTTAGTCTCTAAGGTGCCACAAGTACTCCTTTTCTTATTACAGACTATGTATTCCTTATGCCATCCGATCCTAAACCAAACTTCGCACCCTTGATAACCTGTACATTATTCCCTGATAACAAGAAACTTTTATGCTTCAACTCTGTGCCATTCACTTTTTAAAAGCATCATCTTAATAAAATTTTTAAACTGCAACTCAAGTAACCAGGCTTCTCTTTGAAGACAAAAATCATATTTGGGGAAAAATATCCATCTCTTATTTGTTAAGTCAAAAACTTTTTTGTGAACAGCATAGACTCAAACACAAAGAGTCCCTGCCCCAAAGAACTTGTATGCAGAAAAGACTGGATGCCTGGGAAATTGCAGAGGTTTTCATTAATTATTACTGTTGGCTTATGCCTTGTGGGTCTCATGGAAGCAGAGTGTCTAGAAGGGACTCAACCATGGAGTCAAACTTTTTACACTAACAGTAATGAAGTGATTCCTTGAAGTGTTGTTCCTTGACTTTAGCAAAGCTTTTGACACGGTCTCCCACAGTATTCTTGCCAGTAAGTTAAAGAAGTATGGGCTGGATGAATGGACTATAAGGTGGATAGAAAGCTGGCTAGATTGTCGGGCTCAACGGGTAGTGATCAATGGCTCCATGTCTAGTTGGCAGCCGGTATCAAGTGGAGTGCCCCAAGGGTCGGTTCTCGGGCCGGTTTTGTTCAGTATCTTCATTAACGATCTGGAGGGTGGTGTGGATTGCACCCTCAGCAAGTTTGCATATGACACTAAACTGGGAGGAGAGGTAGATACACTGGAGGGTCGGAATAGGATACAGAGGGACCTAGACAAATTGGAGGATTGGGCCAAAAGAAATCTGATGAGGTTCAACAAGGACAAGTGCAGAGTCCTGCACTTAGGACGGCAGAATCCCATACACCGCTACAGATTAGGGACCGAATGGCTCAGCAGCAGTTCTGCAGAAAAGGACCTAGGAGTTATAGTGCATGAGAAGCTGGATATGAGTCAACAGTGTGCCGTTGTTGCCAAGAAGGCCAATGGCATTTTGGGACGTATAAGTAGGGGCATTGCCAGCAGATCGAGGGACGTGATCATTCCCCTCTATTCGACATTGGTGAGGCCTCATCTGGAGTACTGGGTCCAGTTTTGGGCCCCACACTACAAAAAGGATGTGGAAAAATTGGAAAACGTCCAGCGGAGGGCAACAAAAATGATTAGGGGACTGGAACACATGACTTATAAGGAGAGGCTGAGGGAACTGGGATTGTTTAGTCTGCGGAAGAGAAGAATGAGGGGGGATTTGACAGCTGCTTTCAACTACCTGAAAGGGGGTTCCAAAGAGGATGGATCTAGACCGTTTTCAGTGGTAGTGGATGACAGAATGAGGAGTAAAGGTCTCAAGTTGCAGTGGGGGAGGTTTAGGTTGGATATTAGGAAAAACTTTTTCACTAGGAGGGTGGTGAAAAACTGGAATGCGTTACCTAGGGAGGTGGTGGAATCTCCTTCCTGAGAAGTTTTTAAGGTCCGTGTTTAAACTTTAAGAAGTTTTAAAGCCCTGGCTGGGATGATTTAGTTGGGGATTGGTCCTGCTTTGAGCAGGGGGTTGGACTAGATGACCTCCTGAGGTCCCTTCCAACCCTGATATTCTGTGATTCAGACTCAGATATCTTAAAATCTAAATTAGTCACCAATAATGCTGTTTATTTCTTGCATTACATTTGCCATGGACAGCAATGGCACATTGCTCATTTTCACAGCCTGATTCCCATATAGCATCCCGCAGCCTTCGGCTAGTAACAATGTAGGAGAATCAAAGTGAAAACATACGCAGGTTTTCATTTTTAAAGCATGTAGTTAATTACAGGAATGGAGTCTATGTTGTGTTTTTATTCTTGGCTTTTTGGTTCATGGATTACAATGTTGCCAAGCTTCAATATTTTATCATGAATCTCATGATGCATGTTAAGTCCCTGCTCCTGGTTTCATGTGATTACATAAGAATCTCAGCTTTCATTAAAAAAATACAATTTAAAAAGTTTCTAGCACTCACGGCTGCAAAGAAATGCTTGCAAGCATGACCCATAAAGGTTCCACCATCACCACAAGTCAAACAACAAGAATGCAACCTGAATAAATTTTTAAAACCATGATTTTTTGGGGGCCTGACTTATTATTTTACCTAGCTAAGGTGTTTGAGAACAAGGGTTTCCTTGTTAAATAAAACCACTGCAGTGTAACCAGACAACCCCAGCACAGCAGGAAGTCAATCTAGTGAGTGAGTGTCAGGGTACAAAACAGACTGATGGAAGGGCTAATAAAAGAAAATTAATCCCATACTTGTGCACTTGGGTTTACTTCCACAATATAGTACACCTCACAGTGAATTTAGTATAGTTCTACTCCATAACTCAAGTGTTTCTTTCACTGTCAAAGCAGCACACCCCTATGCTTCACAGAGATGGAAATGCTACTCAGTAGATAGGCAAGTCCAACTGTAAGTATTTGAGGAATGTTACACTATAAACTGCATCCTGTTTAACCTCACTGCCAATTGCCTATATAGAACCACACAGGTACATATCATATTGCCAGCTAACAATAAGAGAGATAATGTACATTACTCATTCTCACACAAAAACTAGTGACAATTCATGGATCCCAGGAAGGTTTAAGGAGACACTTACTACTAGGGTGTCTACAAATTAAAATTTAAAACTGAAGACTTTAGATATATCCACCATACAACTGAAATTTCAACACAACATATCATTTATCTGTTTGCAGGCCCAGAAGTGTGTTTGGTGCTTTACAGAACAAACAGGATGGAAGAAACGGTTCATGCCTCAAAGAGCTTATAATGTAATTTAGTACTAGTGAGCCTACCACCAACACCACCATCTTGGGTGGTGATCCTTACAGGTCTCAAATTATCCAGGTTTTAGATCCATCAAGCACTTGGAAAGGAGATCTCCGTGGATGGGTCATTCAGTCGATGGCACTCTTCTCTCTACATCAATACTGAGCCAACATCCCAGCATAATGTTAGGAGCAGTTGTGCTGCTAGAGGTGACATCTTTCAGGTGAGATATAAAACTAAGGCCTTGACCTCTTACAGTAATTAAGATTCCCACTCCACCTCCTATAAGAGTTGCAGTGTTAAATCCAACAGTTATGATTCGAGTGATTACATTCTGCATCTCAGAATACTTCCTGCAGTTTCAGGTGGATATGATATTCAGTTTCTTAAAATTTTGTGCACTATTAAACAGCTGCTACTTTTCATCCCACTTTTCAGTTATGGGTGATTTACTTTTGTATGCTATTTTGGTTACAAAACACGCTGAGACCCTTTGGAGCGAAGACACTCTAGTAGCATAAGATAGCATTAACTAAATTAACTGAATAGCATGCAATCTTAGTTAAAAATAAATAGTCTTCGCAGAAACTAGAGGATAATGACCAGAGCCTCAGATGGCATAAGACAGCATAGCTCCACTGACTTCAGTGCAGCCCCGCTCATTGAACAGTAGCTGGGATTTGGCTCTAAACACCAAGCAGCATCCACACCATCCCATTTGTCACTGCGTTGCCTATTGTTTCTTTATAGAGGAATACATATTTACATTATTATTAAAAAAACACTCACCATCCTGAGTTCTGTTAGCACAGAGCACAAAGTGAGACACGCTTACTGAACAAGCTGGGACTACAGCGTCACCAGGGATTCTTTCTGATGACATGACCTAGCCTCCCTGAAATGGCTACAGAGAATCCTGCTCCACGACTGATACTGAGGAGACTAGAGTTTGCTATTTTACAGCACCCAAAGATGTGCAAGACAGGGCCCCTGCCCTATAGAGCTTGTAATCTAGTCTTGAGATGAGCTACAATGAATAAAGGAAACAAGCAGCAGGGAAGGGATGGGATAAGGAAAGATGCTATGATCATGGGGCTTTCCAATACTGTCCTAGCTGTGTCTTAGTGGGTCAGTAAAAAAAATTAAAATAATTAAATAAGGAAGATAAGTGATAATAGACTCTACTGTTGTACTGACTCACTCACTGGGATTACATGGCTATGGTAAAATATGGAACAAACAAACTGCAGTAGGACATGCATCACAAACAAACAACAATTCTCTCCCCATTTTTCAAACTCTGAACTGGCTTTTTGCCACCACAATGCATGATTCTGCTCCCACTGAAGCCAGTGGAAATTTTGCCACTGACTTCAATAAGGGCAAGATTGGATTCCACAATGCTTATAAATAATGCAAACATACTTGAAGTTCCAAAGCATCAAGCAGCCAGTAAAAATCATAGGCAGTGCTGCCGAGGACTACAGTTGGCATCCAGCATTCTCAGGTAGCGAAGGACATAAGGTTTCCTTCTCCATTGGAATACTGCAAAGTCAGCTCAGTAGCAAACATTTAACTGAATAGCTCTCTTTTCCTGCTCTCCATTTCTCTGCTTGGTCCCTGCTTTGGACCTAATTTGCTGGATGTGCACTGTACTCCTGAAAGCATAGGCTATGATTTCTAATGGCTGCTTCAGTTGTAGAACTCTCAAATATTATTAAAGAGCTAACATCCAAGAAGAACTCAGAATTCAGATTAGTTTAATCTCAACTCTTTTCATTATTTCATACAGAAAGGTTGATCATATTTACAGGTGTTTTTTTAAAAAAAACTTTAAAAAATACTATTGACAGCTTTCAGTCAATAGTATTTGCAACAGTACCTATGAGTGAGAAAGTAGAGCTAACTAGAAACTGAGTGAAATGCAAAACATAAACCACCCTCCTGAGTGGCAAAAAGTAATTTTTTTTAAAATTGTCAGTTATAATTTAAGCCGTTAGTAGTAAACTCCTCCTTTAGGTTACCTTTCAGTGGTCCTTAGTCACGTGGGCTGGGCTTTGCAGAAGCACTCCGTGCTGGTCTCCCAGTCTAGTTAATAGTTTCAGGTGAGCAAAGTTAGGCCAACACAGAGTGATTCTGAACATCCCACCCACATACACCAGTGTGTAGAGGGCATCACAACTTGTTGTGCCTTTTGCAAACAGAGCAAGCCACCTCATTCTAATTTTACAATGAAGTATGTAAAGTTCATTCTTTTTTATTACATTATCCCAGTAACAGGTTTTCAATTAAGAGGATTATTACATAGTAAATCAGTCTTCAATAGTGGGAAAATATTTTGTTTTTTTAACCTGGGGGGGTAACCAAAAAATTCATTTATTTAAATTGGCTTAGCTATAGATTTATTTTTAAGACTAACCATTAATCTCAGTACAGCAGTTTTTTTATGATGAAGGCTTATTTATTTATTTATTTATTTATTTAAACAGAGATGCTGTCTGATAAAACCAGATTTCTTGTTCATGTTAAGAGATGGTAATACCTTACCATTGCATAATGGACCTATCTCTGATGAGCACAGCGCCACAAATTGCCCTTATGAAATATAAACCTACAATAAATAAAACATGAATAGAAAAATTGAAGAGGAAGATCTGCCTGTTTAAATTTGTATGCTGTGTGGTTTGGAAGGGACACACACCAAGACAACATACCCTTGGAGAATCCATTGGGCTGCTTTACAAACAGTGTAGCAAACCCTTTAAAAAATATCCTCTTTAATAATTAAGGGAGGGAATGAAGGGCAAGAGGGGACCTAGCTATATTAAATCACTGCACACCCTCCGTTTCTTCTCCTTGATCGTCACTGGCTACAACAGAAGCTCGTTCTTTATGACGCGGGTATAGAAGCCACAGTGTGCTCTCAGAGCTGTCTGGGAACGGGGCCCAAACATGGAAGAAGGTATCTAAATTTAACTCTCCATCCCCGTCAGCAGATAAGAGACTAGAAAATGAGATTAGCAATGCCTCTCTCAGAGTGCTCCACTGCTACATATAGAGCAGCAGGTTAAGCAGCATTGTGGTCTGAATTTCAATTAGTGAATCAAAAATTACTCGACTTCCTTTGGAGAAAGGCGGGGGGGGAGAGAGACAGAGACACACACACATACAAGTTCAGAATGCTGATGGCTCGTCCTCAGTGAGTTCTCCTATGCACTTGGTCCTGCATTTGCTAAATAAAAGTATTTAAAATTTAAAACCACTATTACTTTTCTCTCCACATGGCTATGTCAGTTCATAATCACACAATAGACCATTCAGCTCACTTATGAGACAGACCCCATCATTGGTTGGCAGCAGTGAACTTCCTGAAGGGGGTCTGATGTCAACTTTTGATCAGGGGTGGATTCTCCCTGTCACTACTACAAATCAAGGCAACAGAGATCCACTAAGTTCAAATTAAAAATAAGTCTACCCAGAATTACTTGCCCTCACTTTTTATAGAAGAGTCAGGCCTGATCTACACACAAATTTTGTATGGGTATAACTATTTCGGCCAGTGGTGTGATTTTTTTTTTTTTTTTAAGAACCAAAATAGCTGTACTAGAATACAAGTGCAGTTATACTGGTATAGCTTTTTCTCCTTCCTGTACATGAGTAAGTTATATGGGTATAAGCACCTTTTTACCCCCTGTGACCCGTGGTGCCTGGGGCAGCCCTCACCGGAAATGCCAAGGTCAGGGCAGGCTGCAAAAGGGAGAGCAGATACACAGAATCACCTCTGTGACAACTGAAATATCCTCAACCATAGGCTGAAAGGCACCATCTGTCTGCTCCACAGACAAAGGACTGGAGGTACATTTGCCTTCATTAGGCCCATTGCTATTTTTAACAGGCAAATAATTGGAAACAGTTTTCCCTTCAACAGATAAACCATTGCTTTCCACAAACAGTGGCTCATCACACTGAGCTACTTTAAGCACATCACTTTTACTTGGGTCAGGCTCACTTTCATAAAACTTCACTTGCCAGCAATCCATCACCCACCAGAAATCTGCCCTTTCGTTAGGGCTTCAAACTGACCATCAACTTTGATTTGCTCTAAAGAAATGTTTCCCTGAGCTTCTTTCTGCACTTCATCTAATTCCAGATTCACTGCTGAGATATTAGACATTCAGAAATTTCTTCACCATATAAACTGCTTTTCTGACTGGACAAACAGCTATTTTCCACAATCCCAAGGCTAGAGACACCCTCTTCCTTGTTACAGCATACCTGGTTAAACACGCCACTGCTTAGAGAGTCAAACACACCCACACACCCCCGCCACCTTCACAGACAATACAGAGGATTCACATTCATACTTTTTCTGGGACTGGGTTATGACATTACCCTGATTAAACATAGTTACCACATTATTAAACAACATACCAACGTTCATATAAACTGAACAGACTATCTCCATCATTGCTGTAAAGAGGAGCTGGGCTTCCAGGATAGCACAGCTCCTACTGTTCTTTCATTATTTTGATTTGGAGTTTAAGTTTGGCAACTTCGGTCTCAGCTTGCAGCAGCTCCAGTCACCTCTTGTGAGATTCTGTCTCTCTCTCTCCAGCTTGCTTGGTTCTTTCCTCAGCTTCTTTTTCCAGCTGGGCCAAGGCTTGCTACTCTTGCATCCGAAGTTCTGCCATTTCTCTCTTATGTTGAGGACGCTGTCCCTCTTTCAGGGTTTGACGTTTTGATTGTGGATCACTCATTGTGATTAACTTTAACCTTTGACACAGTTTTAAAATTTCAAATTTGGAATAGCGTGGGGTTCTGATCCAAAACCAAACGACCTGGTTCTGTGAATCCTGCCGACTACACCAATGTGACCCATGGTGCTCGGGCAGGCCTCACTGGAAATGCCAATGTCAGGGAAGGCTGCAAAAGGGAGAGCAGATACTTCCAAGCCTGGTAGGTAACACTGAAGTTATTCTCCTCAACCAGTCACAAACTGTACTTCTCATCCCCCACACTGGTTATCAAGAAGCAAAAAAGAAATCACACAGCCCTCTTTATTGCATTCCCGTTTTCTGGCTCCCAATCAGCACCTAGGTCCAGTACAGTGAGAAGTTATTTTAAACTCTGCTCACATTTACAAAAATGTTCTTCTGACCCCAAAGCGTTGGCCATGTCACCAGGTCAGTATAGGTTTGGATCTTACCCAAAATATCACGCTGCCAGCCAATCCTTTAGTGTCTAAAACTAAAGGTTTATTATAAAGAAAAAGGAAAGAACAAGAAGAGAGATGTTAAATGGTAAAACAATCACATACGTACAAAGACTTCAAAGTCCATATATCAGGTTCCTAGCAGCATTGGTGAGTTTGCTGACTTAAAGGTCCCTCTGGAACACATCCACAGCTTGGATGGATCATTCAGTCCTTTGCTCAGAGCTTCCGTTTGTAGTAAAGTTCCTCCAGAGGTAAGAAGCAGGACTGAAGACAAAATGGAGAAGATGCAGCTTCCTTTTATTATAGTCTTGTGCCATGCAGCCTGTGCTTCCTTTGTTTCCAACACAAGTTGCTTAGCACATGGCTTGGAAGCCGTGCATGCCCATGCATGCCTTGCTGAGTCATAAGGTGTGTCCTCTGCCTTCTCTCAATGGGTCAATTGTATAGCTGATGGCTCTCGATGGGCCATCAAGCAGGGTAGGCAGCGCTGATGCCAAACTGTCTGGGGGTGTCACCCAGAAGCATAGCACAATTTTTGAAACACAGACATACAGACCTATAACCCATAATGCAACAGTGATACAAACGTATAAACAAGATCACCACATTTGGCAAATTATAATGTTTTCACAGATATCTTACATGGCATATCTGGCATAACTCATTGCAATTTTACAACATTGGTATTCATAATATCCCAAAGTGTCCCCCAGATTCCATAGAGTGTCACACCCCCACTAGAGGTTGTGCTGATTTAATTATACCGGTATAGTTAAAGTGGTTACATTTATGTTAAGACAAGTCCTGAGACTAACAAACATCACAACTGACCAGCCCACACCCAATCCTCTTTGAAACCCCACCTCCTTAGCACAAATTCCCCCAACCTCACTCTACTGGGCCATTGTTCTAGGTTTTTTTGTCTCGTGCTAGTTAGACATATTCCCTGTCCTGTAAACTTATCTATCTGTTGGGTCAAATCCTATAATCCCTGTCTGCTCGAACGGGACTACTCATATGAGTTAGACTACTCACATGTAAGGGCACTGCAGGATCAAGCACTATGTTTGATAATCAGTTCAACTAATGGTGCTAAAAGCCACTTACCTAACTATAAAAAATAATATTGGTAGAGTTACTTATTCCACATGATGTGGTAAGATCCACATTGCAAAGTCATGTAACAAACTGCATTAACTTTGATTGTCTCACGCGCACTCTGCCCATGAATTCTCTGTGGCAACTGCTTCTAACACTCCCACCATCCCCAGATTTCAGACACCTAATATTTTTAACAATAATCTGCCACAAGTGTTTCCTTATGTTCCTCTACATGTGGTACTTCTTATCCTTTACCAAACGACATTAATTTTTATTGCATGAGTAATATTCAGGTCCAAAACAATGATAGATTTAATTAACCTGTATGGGATAGGCACCTGCATAATTCACTCATGGCTTTGTCACTCATGAGTAATGCAGCCATCCAAAACTCATGTTAATTAAACTTACACCACATCATGTGCTCCTTACACAGTAAATTTCATCCCACAGCCTAATTGCTTGTAAAGGACTATGCAGCCCTATGGCATTCTAAATTTAGAGAAAAGTGAGTCCATTTTCTAAACTGAGATTAATTTACCTCAACATAAAAAGGCAACAACTTCTGGGCTGGAATGCAACAGCTGTTTAACAATACTCAGCAATGGCACCCAACAGTTTTAGACCAGGAAGCAAAGAATACCATATAGTTAGCTAAAATTGCTAGGGGAATTTAGGACAAAAAATAATGCTAAATTTGGCCAGAACTAGTTAATTTCTCTACTCTTGCAAAAAGCATGATGGGATCTTTACTGGACACTTCAGTCAAGATCTTGGTTTCTGTTCGAGGAGAACATGTTTAGCAGCACAGTACTGGAGCACTGGGCTATTTGCTGATGCAGAGGCAGGAGTGCCACCTACTCAAGCATCAGTAGTACTTCCTGAAGAACACATGCCCTCTGTCCTAGCCCACCACTCCTTTGCTTGCAGAATCTAAAAGAAATACAGAACAACATATTTCTTTTTTCTATAATATGTATTCTCTTCTTACTCATTTGACACACATTTATTAGAAATGTGGGAATAGCCATTTTTGATCAGACCAGATCAGTCTATCTAAGTCTCATGTCAGGTCTCTCACGCTGGCCAGTACTAGATGCTGCAGAGAAAGATGCAAGAACACCTTCATGGGCAATTATGTAATAACTTACCCAGAGGGGAAATTTCTTGCTAATTCTAGGCAATTAGCAGTTGGCTTATGGTCTAAAGGACAAGAATTGATATCCTATATATTTTTTTCCAGCCATATCTAATGTAACTGTGGACTTTCTCATTGTCTATATAACTGTTGAAACCCGTTTCCAATCCCAGTGAGCTCTTGGCTTCAAAGATATATTGGGCCATCAAGATACATAGATTAATAATGCAATGTATAAAAACGTGTTTTCTTCTATCCTTTTTACATTTGTTGCCTCAGTTTCATTGGATGCTCCCTGTTTTGTTCCTAAATGAGCCAAAATTACCAGTTTTGGTTTTTGGTTTACACAGTATCACTGCTGAGATAATTCGAGAACACTGCTTGCTAGCTGGCATCAAGGGCTGAGGAGTTCATGTTTTGTTTTTGCAGAGACCAATAATAAAAAAAACCAAAAACACTACCTGCACTAATTTGTCTTAAAGTTTCTAAGTCACTATAGTGAAAAATGGTGAGTCAATGGGACATTTCCTACCAGGTTAGAATTTTTAAATATAGGCCAAATTTGGAACAAAACTATGAATGTCTTTAAAGTTTCTATTATGCGACCAATTTAAAAAAAAATGTAAGAAATTCAGGCTTTTGTAAAATTACTGAAGCAGCTGTGGAGGATTTGTTCTCTCATTTGCTTTTCATTCTACAGGTCTTTATCTTCAATAGTTTGTCCTTATATTTAGCAATTTGGCCCATGTTTACTCACTGCCATATGACTGGAGGACATGGTTCTAGCTGTTAAGTAAGCAAGAATCCCTGGCCAGAGGAAGAATTTAAGAGAGGGCAGCCCAGAGAAGCAATACAGTGAGGGACATGAGCCATTGAAAATAAATGTCTCCCTCTGGGCTACAGACCACAAGGTTCAGAGGCACTACGTATGTGGAACAACACAAGAACAGGTATGGCTCAGTTGGTCAGGTAGGCATGCTCATTATCAGCCTATGAGAGCTCACACGTTCAGCATTTTGCCTGACAACATGGGTCACCTTTCACACAAGGCTATGAAGGAGAAAAGACTCGTTGCTCTCAAATAAAGGCAGGGGAAATTGACTTGGCTCAATGTCCTGTGCCCGAGTGCACAGTGAACAATAAGTAGGATTAACTTCCTCAAGAGCCCAGCCAAGGAATCCCTGCAGAAAGTGAAGGCTGACAAGAACAGCATGTAAAAGCAAAATAAGGCTGATGTACTGCCAGTGACATACTATTTTAGGCTCCAATATTGAGGATTTCTTCTCCATTGTTAAAACAGTACCAAGCTCCGTCCTACAGCTAGGATAGGGATTTTGTAGTGGGATGCTTGGAAAGACCACACTGCCCCCTCCCCCCCAGTAAATACTGGCCCAAGGAACATCCGTTTCCTTCCATAGGGAAGCTTTCAATTGTCCTAGTTCCACAGTCAGTCACTGGTAGCTATACTAGGTTATAGTTTTAGAGCTTTTGAGGGCATTCAAAACAATGCAAGACAGACAACAAGGATCGGGATCAGGCAAAAGAAAAACAAGCCAATAAAATAGACAAACCATGGGTCACCAAAGTCTATCTCATGGGTCAAAAATGGTTATGGAGTTAGACAAGGCCTGGGCTCAGAACTTCCCCTTGAGTAGGGTTATATATCCCAGGGATACTAGTACTACCGATGCCATTGCCAGCATGCATTGCATCATCTCAATTGCTCAAAGCACCGCATACTGATCTGATACAACCTGAATATAAAGCATTGCATGGTAGGCCCTTCAATCTCCACAAGCCACGCTCTGAGGTTAAAAAGATCTCCAGCTTAAGCAAAATAGGTACAACCTTCAGGATCCTGGCAAGTTGCTAATGAGGACATGTTTGGGCCCCTCATGATAGACGCAGATATCCCTATTCCAATTGGACTCTAGACAACTCAGATCTGCTCTGGACCACCCTGAGGTGGAGCCAATCTTTTCTAGCCTCTTCTTTACTCTGAACAGCATTGTCTAATCTGATCTAAAAGTATCAAACTCAAAGAGATGAACTGCTCCCCAAGAGATCATAGTAATTTGGAAATGACCCACAACTACTTTGTTAAACCTCCCTGCAGAACCTTGCTGCATTACTCAGGTTGCTAAGAACTCAGTGTTGTGCCCAGCACTACATGAAAGGATTTTTAAAAGGGGTGTATACATGGATAGGGAAATACTAAAATTGGCTTTATTTTGGAAAAAAAAAAAAGTTACAGGGAATTATTGTGAAGAATCTTAGCATCTCTTTTCATTTTCCATGGGAGCAAGCAAGTTTGGAAACTGCTGTACCTTGGCTTATATCTATTGCAAAAAAGAGCCACTAGACAAGTAAGAAAGTCTGCAGGGAAAGACTTCATTCAAGCAGCCATCCCTGGCACAAATTTGTCCTGCAAGTACCGGAAAGTCTACATTAAGGCAACAAAGGCAGGAATCTTGTTTTCTAGAGTAATTCTCTGACAAAAAACTGTCTCCTAGTTATATGTGGTGAAGACACATCCAATGGATTAGCTACTTAGAATGTGGAACTAAACCAAAGCAGATTTTGGTTCTTAAATGATTAATTCTTGGTTTGAATGATTATTGAAAGAAGCTGCAAGGGAGGAGGGAACTGTTACCTCCCTCCTTGGGACTGGTGAGACTGCAGCTTGGAACTGGAGGATCAGTGAAAGACCAGAAGACCATATTTTCAATTAAAAGACTTCTATAGACCCTACCAGAATAAGTTCCCTTGGATTTGCAAAAAACTTTAGACATCTATCACTGCTGGGTCTACCTCTAAAGAGAAAACAACTGGAATAAGTACCACTCTTATTCAACAGATCTGCTCCGTGTATTGAATCAGGCATATTTGTTCACTTTACTGACTAGAGTAAGTTTGAACCACTCTTGTTGGCATTGCAGAGCCAATGCAGTTTAGAGAAGGTGACCTGATTCTATCTGCAAAGCAACAGATCCGTTAACTGAAATGCAATTGCAAGGTCTCTGTTGCTGACAATGCTTGGGGCAGAAAGAATCCAGCTTGACTTTCAGATCCCAGGGTTAGCAGTAAGAAAAAAAAATTCAACTCACAGGGAAAATATTGCCATTATTTAGTTGTTTGCCAACAGAATACATATATACTTGTCAAAGCCTTTGAAACACAAAGGTAGCCATCAATAGATATTTAGAGTTTCTTAATTCTGTTACAAACAAGATCTCCAAGACAAATCCTAATGTAATTCCCTCTCCCCAACTACCCTTGCTTCAGAGAGTTTATCTTGCTATAGAAGTAACTGAGGGCTTGTCTACACAAAGTTCCAGAGCAAATCCACATGGAAACATTTTTATACCAGAACAAAAAAGTGGGTTAAATGAAAAGGAACAAGGCACTCTGTTTCCGGAATGAGAATGTCCAGACATGGAGCTGATAAGGAACAGCTACTGTGCTTTAAATTCACACCCTACCTTAATCCACACTAACTTTCAAGACCTGACTGATGTTAAACCTAATTGCACAGTAGGGGGCAAGAAATGAATGTAACAGGCTAACTTACTCCCTCTAATGCATGCAGAATTCAAGGGACATACTAACAATGACCTCTAAATACTAAAAACTCAGAAGAGATCAAGCATCCTCCATTCAGCGGATAAGGGAGGGAGTCATTAAGAAATAGGATAAACTTTATTTGGATGAAGATACTCACTTGAGAATCTAACCTAGTCAATGTGTGTTTCGCTTGCAGCTTTTATCTAGTGTAAATGATGGGTTCTCTGTAACTTGAAGTCTTCAAATCATAATCTGAGGACTTCAGTAACTCGGTCAGAAGTTATAGTTCTATTACAGGAGTGCATGCGTGAGATTCTGTGCCCTGTAATGTGCTGGAGGTCAGACCAGATGATCATGATGGCCCATTCTGGCCTTAAACTTTATGAGTTCCTAGTTGGAAGAAAAAACTCTACAACAAAATTAGATTCTGAGTTTGGCTTAAAAAATACCAAAACCAGACACCTCTAGATAAAAAGATGAGAATGTCTTGAAGAAAAAGCAAGTTAAAGCAGCTTGAGCAAGGGAAACCTCAGTTGATGCCAATACAATAAGCACAAATGTCTACGGACTATATCCAAGACAAACTTTGTGGAAAGGATACCTTTAGCAGCTTTCCATTTAGAACTGCAAGGCTAATCATGCTCTATAGACTATCCCAGGGTCCAATCCTAGGTAAGTAAAGGACAGAGGTGCTTGCACATATTTATTAATTTAATTAATTTCATATGAAATATTTCCATAGTTGATAACACAAAAAATGTTTCATAATTAGTTGCAAAGGTAATAAATACACCATAGTTTTATTTGAAGTGTATAGCACTTGAAAGTCTTTTTGCTTTGAGTTTGTGTGGATGAAATATTACTCTACAGAACTAGGAGTAGAGTCTAGTGGTTGCAGCCTGCTGCTGGGAGTTCGACTCCTGGGTTCCACTCATGAGTCTGCTACTGACTTATAACATTAATTTAGGCAAGTAATTTAATCTCTCAGTTCTTTATCCTATCTCCCCAACCAAATGGGCATCTGATGCTTGAATAGTGCCTATCTAAAAGTTATGTTGAGACTCAGGTTTCTCCTTTGAAGCCAGTGTCACTTGGTTTATGGTCTAAGCACCCCAAGTGTCTACACTTTGAAAAGGCAAAGAAAGAACAAAAGAAAATGCATTTTTTTTTTTTTTAAAAAAGGGAGCAGATACTTTCCCCCATGCTTTATTTTAAAAGGAGGTGGATGAAGGAATCTAAACTTTTGACTTCCTATGGTGTAGGATATTCAGACCACAACAGGGCACCAAAACCAAAGCACCTTCTTAAAAATAAAAGTGTACAACTGCTGTTCAATACATAACCTGTGTTGCAAAATATGCACATCATAACATCACACAGAATGTGATGAAATGCGTATTACCTAGGAAAACAGGCACCTACATGCAAAAAAATTTGCATTCATAGTACATGATGGTATGAACATAGTGTATGCTGAAAGGCTTACAGCAAACATCACCTGTACTTCGTAACCAGTAAAAAGGCTAAATATTTAATAATAGCACACCCACCTGGTGTATAAGTCAGACAATTTGAGACCAAAAAGACACTGGAAAGTCTAAAACATTAAAACAAATGATGATTTCAAAATGGAAGAAAATGTATGCAGTCTATATACTACTAGAGGGTTGCTTCAATCTTCCTTTTAAAACGGGTTGCTTTTTAAAATGACAACACAACTTGAGGCCAGGAGATCATACAAATGGAAATAATTAGAAAGAGGGGTGCAATTATTCACAGACAATAATATTTTGTTTAAAAATAAAAGGGGTTTTGCCTGCCTATAGTTTAGCATTATATGCAATAAAGCAGCTTTTTTGAGCACAGGGCATGGGAAGCTCCCATACTACAGCAGCTGCCTCGTTTCAGCAGTCACCTTAGAACTGATCCAACTGTAATCTCCAGTGCAGTTCAAAGTTACTCTAATACTATGGCAAGCAGCTTTCCCCAATATCTGAGTGTTCAGATTATGGCATTATGCAGTGTAAGGACAACTGCTTTCCAAAAGGGTTAAAGAATTTTCAAAGAGGAAGCTTCTTATGTTAAAATGAGGTTTTTAACCTCTCCCCCGCTGCTCAGGGATTAAAAAAAATGTATAACATCCAGGACACAGTTCCTTTCATTATCAGACGGAACATCTGCGGCTTGCTGCACTAGCAGGACCAGCAGAATATAGCTGACGGGAGTGGCTAACTCCTGAGAGTAGCTTTTGGGATGCTATGGAGTTGACCAATGTTTCCTGTTTGCATTTTACTCCTTTATGTCAATTTCTTTGATCCTGTTACTTGCACACCCTTTAAGACTACTTTAAACAGCTGTTGTGCCACCTGTCCTTCCAATTATGTTTAATATGTATATGAAATACTTGACATGTCAGTCTTCTAATAACCGATCACCAAGTAATTAAACATCTCCTGAGCTCCCACATCACTTTCCATTAAGGGCCAGTATAGGTAGGACCCTTGGCAGTTAGTCTCTTGGTTGGTATTCCCCCAATTTCCTTGGAATGTGGGAAGTGTTTCTGTTGGTCTAAATTATGTAAAGTGCACTCAGATGCTAGAATGACAGTGCCTAAAGACTCTAATCATCATCAACAAGAGTCCACAATTTTCACCTGTTGACAGAAACACGTTTCCTGCAGTGACATTGCCTGTCTAGAAACCTGAAAGTAAAACAGTTTAATATCATACTGTGCATATTTATAGGGACATGGAAGGTTAGGTTTTTATCAATCATTTGTGATAAAAACAATGAAAACTGTTTTGTTGATTTACCCCAATCCCCTGCAGTGTTTATAACCCAACCTCAACAGTACTGGGTTAGTGCCCTAGATCTGGAAGGTGGAAACTAAAACATAAAAATGAGATAGAGTGGGACTATTAAATTTAACCTGCTTCAGACATTAAGTGCCCTGATTCCAACATGTCAGTCAGCTCCCCGCAAAACAAAGATGGCAGGAAAACAAAGCCTGCTACTCAGACGCTGGTTGTTTTCAGGTGGGGTGGGTAATCTAGCAGTAATGAGCATCCAATAAAAATTTAGCATTCCTACAGCACACCTTCAAAACTTCTATATAAACTTTAATATAGTGTCTCAACACTCCTGAGAGGTAGGGATGGGTTACCCTCATTTTACAGATGGAAACCAAAACAGAAAAAAAGATACATGAGCCTCAGAAACAGTCTGTGCAAGAGCCACGACTACAGTTCAGCAATGTGCATTTCCTAATCCCATGCTCACACCATTACTCCATGCTGCTTCCCAAATTCCTCCCGAGCCCACTTGCTCCTTTCTTGTAAGCATGCACAGAATCAAAGCAAACTAGAATTCAATACCTTGTGTGCCTTGCTACCTGTCCCAATTCACACTAATGTAGCAGACAGGCAGAGCACAGGGATAATACAACTTGCACTTGTTCCTGTAAACTGAAGCACAGAAAACTTTGCTAGTGTTCTTTTGTATAATCCCCGACCTTTGATAAGCATTATTTAAAAGTTTAATTCACAGGTACTGAGTTTTAAGCATAGCACATGCTGCAAGACTGCTCTTATATCTGGCAACATATGTGAAGGGCTTCAAAATTAAGGAGTGGGTGTGTGTGAAAACTATGCTGGTTGACCCTCCAGGAGTGGGTGTGTGTGTGTGTGTAAACAATGAGACAAAGCTGAAAAAGGGGAAAAAAACAACATCATGAACATCAGGAGACTATTTTTAGCAATAATTTATTTTGGCTCTGGAAGAGTGCCCCAAGGCAAACAGAATCCCCACTGCTGAAATTATTCAAACATATGCTTGAAAATGTGCTGCATTGGCAGTGGAAGGACTGGCCTTTTCCCATTTCTAAAATGTATGATTCAGTAAGTAGCACACAGGTATGCAGTGCGCATCTGATCACGGAGGGTGTGTTTCAATTTACTATGAAGCCAGCAGTAGCGGCAGCAAGTACATCTCATAGTAAATTACTCATGTATTTCTCAGCAAGTTACTTGTGTACTTCTCATATGTTTCCATAAATACCTGAAGACATAACAGATTTTAGGATTAGAACACTGTGGGTTGTTTTACATATTTGCAATGCAGTGTTCGTCCTTTTGGTTATGCAGTTTATGGCTCACTGTATTTCATAAGATGGTATAATACTAAACAGCAATTAAATCATGGGATATATGTGCCTGTCCCACACTAATTATATTCTTAACTAAACCTCACAATAAACCTGTATCATCAAAAAGCTAGAATTGAAATTAAAATCTGACCACTAAAAATGGTGATTTCTTCAAAGTTGTGCAAACACTTGTGTGCAGGCCTGAGATAGGCAGGAACAACCCAAAATACATGTGCACATATGTAGGTGTCTGTGTGCAAACCTCAATTTGTGTGTGCACTCTCAGTATGTATGCGCTTAAGATGGTCTCAGACCGTCTTGGCCTTCACTTTCCAGGAACCGCTGTATATTTTCCTTGTCAGTCCATCTGAGGCTACAACTACACCATGGTATACGGGTGCAATTTCCAGCTTGCATACATACTCAATGAGAGCTAGCACGAGTTATAAACAGCGTAGCCATGGTAGCATGGGCAGCAGCAGCACAGCTTAGACATGCTGAGTACAAACTCATGTGTGCCTACTCAGCATGGATGCCGCCTGTACTCGTGAGGCTACTCTACTATTTATAATCATTCTAGCTCTCCCCAAGCTAGTATGAGTATGTGTACATGAGCTGGGAATCACACCCCCAGCCTGTAGTGTAGATGATGAGCCTAAATGTGCAATGAATAAAAATTCCCAAACCATTCTCAGCATCCTGGAACCGTCTTTCTTCTCCCTCCCCTAAATGAAAGACAAACAAGTCTGTTTTTCCAGTTTTGCATTCTTAAGATTTTAGATTTTGGTTTAAACCCATGTTTTAAACCAGAAAACTCATCAATATCAAGGTTGAATACACTGGTAAGTTTATTTTAAACATTTCGATAAAACAAAGACATTTACACCATGTGTCAATTTCATACTTCTAATTGTTCTGCATTAGCCAATGATGCATAAGATAACCTAGATGGTCTTTCCCACCTCTAATGTCTATAATACAAAGGAGCAGCATGACACGAAGAGGCACAAAAAAAGGGGAACAGTACAAATATACGGCAAGACACCTAGAAACTTGATTTCTGGCATTAGTGAAGTTAATATACCTGTTAAATGTTCAGCTTCCCTTTTGAATATAAGCCTTACAGGTTCCCTAAAGGACCTCACCAGTTAAACATTCCTGCGCTGTTAACACATGCTCACATTAGCAAAAGCCATACTGTCTGCACAGTTTTCGCAAGCAGTGTGGGCAGAGGTCCCCAGCCCTCCCACCCCCTGAGAACCATGTAAGTCTCCTAAAGTGGTCTACAATCCAATGTTATAACATGAACAGAAAATAAAAGCCCTGGTTAGGGAAACCATGCTAACAGCAGCAATTAACATTTGTTGGAGAACACTTAAATGTGGGGACGATGAGATCAAGAAGGTGCACGTACAAGGAAATGCGAGACTGAAAAACTCTTGTAGAAGCACAGGCAGTTTCAGACAGAGCCACTGTTCATGAGACTCTCAGGTCATGTTAAATAAATAGAGTAATTTAAAAAGGTGTCTTCTCTTTCTCCTCCTATTTCAAAATAGAATTGGCTTTTGTTCAGGTTTCAGTCCAACAAGGTTCTAGGGATTCAGGTAAACAACCAACCCCAATAAAATCATTTGAAAAAGACAGAGGAAGATTTTTATAAGCCCCACAAAAGGCTACAGTAAAGTTCCATCCTGGCTGGGAAAACTACAAGGGAAAACATTTTGAATTGACACACCATTAGGGAAATGACTTCTTTAACAGACTTTAGGGATGGTAGCCCAGAATTAAGAGCTCCTTCCAAGTCAGCTTCAGGAAAGAGGATTTTGGAATGGAGGTAAATGAGAAGCCTAACACTTGAGCGGTAATACCACCTACTAAAATATATTTATAAAGGCCAAACGAAGAGGTTTTTTGTTTTGCACACCAAATAATGAAATGAAAATGTTTAAATGCATCAGGAAATAATATTACTCTGGTGGCATAGTCTTGGAAGATCACCTATGTTTTGTGGCATTCACATCAATCAGCAGCTAACATATTTCTTGGTATACGTTTAAAGTGTTCTCTGAATTAGCATCTGGAATTGAAGAGATTTGTTCCCATACATTTTCAGGAACTTAGGGGAAGGTACTAGTAATATTAAAATCAAACACATTTATCTCATCATGTGAGGCTTTCATTTAAATACTGAGCAAAATCATCCAGAAGTGTCCCTTGGTGATGGTTTCACAGAAAAGGGACTGACAAATACATTCATAAACGGTCTTCAGGATAGCTTGGGAGCTGCACATGAACCATTAGCAAGTACAGAAAAGACATGTGAAATAGTCAATGAGAGGCCAAGTGAAAGTGAGTGAACCTTCTCCACAAGGTTGTACCTTGGATCTTAGAGTAGCCATTAATGGCAACAAAGCATCACGTCTCCAGACAGATTTTTTTAAAAACCATGTCTTTTTCAGCCCCCATCTCGCTGTGGTTTATTTATTAATTTTTTTAAAATAAAAGAACTAGAAATCCAGGAACAATTACTGTAGGTCCTGCATGAACAAATAAATGATCATGTAGTGTAGTAAGAGTGCATTATGGAGCATTTCTAAAAAGTAAATGTCATTTAAAATCTATTATTCAAGCCTGGAAGTACTGGATTAAAAAATAAAACTATAATAGACAATAGTCTCTACCAGAACCTATAGCTTTAAAAGAAAGATCTCACAATACTTGTCTGAAGAACTTAAATGGGTATATAAGGGGGCTAAGAGTAACACACTAGTTGTAGTGGTGAAATGACATGGAGAGACATGGATTCAACCCCCATTACATAGAAAACGAAGGGTTAGGTTGCTGTGAAGGCAGCATGTGCTCTGTACTTAATGGCAGCCCCTCTAGTAACATAAGTAGCCCTGAATTAGCTCTGAATGGAGTACTATCCTCTTTCCCAGAGGAGATGTGCCTCAATGCTAGTCCTTGCTGGGAGAGAGGAGTGTAAACAGAGGAAAATGGGATGATTCTTGGGAAAGAATACAGTGGTCTTGAACTCCAGTAAACAGCCTTACAGGCAGAGTGCATTCTATGTCACTTTTTGGCCATTTTTCAGCAGCTGCTTACCACTGCATACAGAAGAGGTGATGTTGTACACAAAAGGACAAAACTGCAGACAGCGGATCAACTTCAGGCTGCTCTCACACTCCTGACACTTTGTAGTTAAATCCAGCGCATGCCTGAAGGCTTGCAAGGCTTTGCTGATATTCTTCAGAGCCAGATAGGCGTTTCCTAGGCTCAAGAAAGTCAGGGGCTGCAAAGAGAAAAGCAATCTTGTATCAGCACAACAAATGTGTTTTGGGTTCAAAACCAAAGGTAAGCTATTGCAATAGACCAAGTCTCATTCCCTCCACACTCCCAAATCAGCGAAAAGGGTTTTAAAACCAATAATTAGTTGGACATACTGACTGTGCTTAGAATTTCAGGTTTTTAAAATGATACATAAATCTGATATATACCCACAAGTATAACATAAACCACTTATTTACAGCCCATCTTAAACATGGCACATTCTACATATGGCAGCAAAGAACGTGAAGTGAAATGTTTTAGGGGAGTTTTTAGTAAGGAGCCAAGAAGTCTAAAGCAAAAAGGTACCACGTAACATGAGATTTAATATGGGACGGGAGGGCCAACTAGTCTTTTGCCAGTCCAAGCTTATTGTTCTCCAGAAAATAAATAACTAAATTACTGAGCTCCAATTTCACACTAGCTTAGGATTTGTGTCTTTCAGCCCATTGTTCAATTCTTTGCAGTAGTAAGCAGACACTCTTACTCATAATTTTGACTATCCAAGAGCAATCTCTTGCATCAGAGACAAGACATTCTAATGATTCTTCAAAACTAACTGACATGCATTTTAGATATCATCCAGTGATTTAAGTCCTGGCACACAATGAAGCATTACACTTTGTTTTCAAAAGTATCTTTATGGTTTATGTAGAGAAATTAAGTGCTGCATCTAACCCTGTGACCAGAATAATGACCACGCTCACGCAACAGAGCGGCCAATTTCCTCCACTAAATGATACTCCTTGTCATGGAACTTTTAAGACTAGTCATGGCTTTCAAAAATTTTGCTTCTAGTATTAAAAACATGCTTCAGAAGAGTGTGTGCTTTTAACAATCTGATGATGCAATTAAGTCACAAGATACTAATTCATGTCCAGAGAGTTAATTCAAATTTGAGTTCAGTTTGATGCTCCAGCCAACCTTAGTCAGCCAGTTTATTGGATTCTTCTTCTTATGACCTCCCATCATGTGCTTGATACCTTCATTTGGTGGTACTACTTCTTGGGTGCCTTTGGTAATTCATTGCACCTCATTCATTCAGACAAGCCCCAAATCATCCTGCCCTATTGTTAATCATACCTTCTTGTTCACATTATCTTTCCCTTACACACCAGAGAATCCCCTTTAAATGCCAACTCTAATCTATCCACTGTCTGGTTAGCATTGTTAATATAAGGCTTTTGTGGTAAATTAACTGATATCACTATAGCACGGCACACTCAAGTTTGATTGCAATACTCTCAGTCTTGAACTGCTGTAGAGTTTTGCCAAAGGTACTGGAAGAACCTTTGGAAGAAACTCCCGCAAGTGCAACCTGTTTCTAAATACCATGGGTATTGTCACTCCCTCCCTCCAATTTCCTAATTCAATTATTTCATCATTCATCCCTTGCTTTCTTGTGATCCTCTTTTTTCATACACTTATCTGCGATCTAAACTGGTTAGATTCCTTTTCCGATGGTTGCAAAATTGCTGCTAGCTCTTGTATTAAAAATACCCCGATGCTACGCAGCTGATTCTAGTTTTGCCCTCCCCAATTATTTTAAAGTGAATTTAGTGCTGGAGGGGCTGACGACCCTGGAGATTCAAGTCCTTTGTCCAAATAAAAGGGACAGCATGGGCAGAAGCAACCAAATCTAATTGTGCAACCATTAGCTTCCCATACTACTGCTGAAGTGCCTCAATTCTAGGCCCCAAATATGATGGGGGAAGGAGGAATTGTGATCTGGATTCTTGTCCCCTGGGAACTGGAGTGAGACAAACTCATTTCACTTAGGGTTGTTTTTGTTTAAGACTTACACAACTTTTTCTGGCCAATCCAGTAGTTATATACATCTCTTATTACAAGCAGGAAAGTTGCAAACATGGCCTAACTATATTTAAAAAGAGAATTGAATACCAATGTTTTTCCCTGAGAAAATTTTCTTCAAATCATTTGCAGGCTACAAAGTATTTTACAAATTTTAGAAATATACCATAACTTTGTACCAGGCATATTTATAGTTAATGAGAAGTAAAGTTAATCAAAATATTTGCAAAGATGCAACAGCTTTTGCAATAGTCTATTCCCACAAGATATCACAAGAGGCATTAAAAAAATGGAAAGAAAGGAATGTAAAATGCATGAGATTAATCAAGAAAAACAACAACAAAGGAATCATCCAGGCAGCAGAGATGGGTGTATGGTATGAAGGGATATCTAGATAGCCAAGAGACTATTTTTGCACACTACTTCTTTTGGAACACCTATTGATCTGCAGCATTTTCTTTGATAATGCAACAGTATTGTTCTGACAATTGGAATTCATTTTGAATTCTTTTAATGAAGAGCTCATTGTTAAACTTGAAATGAAGAGAAGACATTTTTTCCAAGTACTTACAACACCCTAAGAAAAAAAAGTTCCACAGTACTGGTTAGTGTTTCAGTAATCCAGTTTTTCACTGTTTCCCCACATTTCTGAAAGGCATGTTATTTATCTTTATATCTATCTACCCATTATGTAGGGGGCAGCAGATTCCAAATTAACTCTTGGGCACAGCTAAGTGATGACTAATATTCAGGCCATGGCCACACAAACACTGTACGGCAGGCCATGGTGTAGTGCCAAGCACTAACTGTCTGCATGTTCTCTAAAACCCTGTAGTTGTTCTCTAAAAGCTTTCTAGTGTGCATTGATGTACTGTTTGAATGTGCAGTAGGGAACTTTTGGTGCACAGTACCTGAGTCCATGCAGTTAATGTATGGCATGCTGGAGCGCTGTAGATTTACACCCCAGCTTGTTGTGCAGTAAGTGTTTAGGTAGACGCACATGTAGATTTCCAAACCTAATTCTGCAACCATCAGTTTCCAAAAGGAGAGGATACAGTCTCATACTTTTCATTTCTCTTGCATCTTCCATCAGAAAACTTCACAGCACTTCCAAACATGAATGAATTAAGCCTCACAACAGCACTATGAAATAGGGAATGGGGAAACTGAGCCACAGTAGATCAATTACTTGTGTAATATTACACGAGGAGTCAGTGGCAGGGCTAGAACAGTACTTTGATCTCCCAACTCCCAGTCCTGTGCTTTAGCCACAAGACTATATTTACCCTCATGTAAAACCAGCCTTAGTAAAACTGCTGGGTAGAAGCAACTTCTCAAGGATAGCTTACCTCCTATCAAACCTGATCTAAACATATTTTGTGTAATGGTTTCTCTTTCCTCCAACACACAAGGATTAAATGTTAACATCAAGAATCTCCATTTTAGATATCAGTGATGCCAGGATTTGAATCCAAAAACACAGCCAGCTGGTTGGAATTCTGGTGTCCAGAAGCAACCTAATTTGTTGTCCATATTTAAAGCTATTTATTCTTCCAGACACTGATACTCTAAGCATCCAGTGTTATCTGGCACTTTAATTTCCTGATCTTATCAAACATGAAGCAGCAACTTAAATGAACACGTTCCAAATGAGATGCCTGAAGAATTACATATATGAGAACAAAACTTGGGGATGGGAATTAATGAAGCAATGTTCCAGGAAGACTCTTGTTGTTGATTACTAAATTAATACAAAAACAACCCTTACCTCAGAATTATTGATGGCCACAGCTTTTACCAGGAGCTTGCTGGCATCCAGATGAAGACCATAATGAAGCAAAAGGTTAGCTAGATTGACTAAAGGGATATCCTGATATTCATGTGGGGCTAAGTTCAATGCTTTTCGCAAGCATGAGATAGCAAAGGTGCTATTTCCAACAGCACGCCAGTAGAGTCCAGCCTCATTAAGCATAAGCCATAAAGGATCCCTTGGCTGAAAAAAAGTCACAACATTTCAGGAAATTACAATCGCTTACCATAAACTCTCTCCAACATAAGCAACTCAGTGTATTGCTTTTTGAACTGGATACAATTTATTCTACCCTCTACCTTGGCTGAGGGTAGTTAGCTTACCATTTGAACGTCACAGGTGCAGGGTAGACGAACTAACGTTAATTTAGTAGCACCTGCTAGCTGAATGCTCTTGCTGAGCAACAACCTTGATTTATGGGATTGTCCTGAATGATTTCCACAAAGTCCTTTAATGCATACATATGACAATCCCGCCTGGCCACAGGAATCAATGATTCTTAGCCCTTCGCCATTCCAGGGCGCAAGAACCACATTGCCACATGTACACATAAAAGGATACCATCCATTTGAGAAGTAGTCAGTTTCAAAAAGTAGTTGAACGTGGTTCCAGTTCCTATATCTGATTCAAGTCCCTCTACCAATTTGAGGTTTTAGAATCATTTTTCTATTTTAAATAACTATCTATCCATTTGTATTTTGGGTAGTGCCCACAATGCGCTGGGCAACTGTCTAAACGTATAGCAAGATAGTCACTGACCCAAAATGCTCACAACTTAAAGTAGTAAACATGGTGGGGCAGAGGGATAAAACGTACAATCAACCAGATTTCTAATTATTCTTAGCTGTCCCTTGACCTATAGTTACATGAAACAGACTAATTCATTCTTTAGAGAAGGAACAATGAAACTACGTAGAGTTGTGTCAAATGCACAACAAAATATGTAAAACAAATACTCTCTCTCTTTCAGCTGTAGCAATCTTAGGTGTTTCTTATAACCATAGTGGGTAAAAGTTTTCAGAGAGAAGTACATTTTGTAGATAATGGTATTTCTGCAGTATTTTTGAATCAACAGCCTCATACTAAAAGGTTTTATTTGCATTACAGGATATAATGGATAGTTTAATATGCTATCAAATCCGTTTTCCAATGTTTTTTGGGTAATCTGTAATTGTAGGACAAATCTAATGCTTCAATCCTGCAACAATTTACACATGTGTAATGTTACTTGTGAGAGTAAGTCTTATTGATGAGACCACTCACTGAATAATGTCACGCATGCATGCAGATCTGTCAGGGGTGCATTCTTAGGCCCTATACTGAAACACAAAAAAATACAGTGCTAAATGCAATGGTCTATATGTAGGCCTTGGAGTGATTGTTTTTAGTCCTAGACATAACTGTAGTCATAGCTATTATTGTCTAGAACCTTCAGAATTCTAGAAAGACTTTTGTATTTCAGTTTTTAGGGGTGGGAGACTGTTTTTTGTATTTCTAGTTGTAAATTATGGTTCCTCCTCCCAGCACTTGGTAGGAGAAGCAGTTATTTTCAGATTTCCTACTGCTTTCTTAGCTGATTTTTACTAACTGTAAGAGACACCCTAACTTAAATAAAATCATTTTCAATGAAACAGTTGTAGGGTTTTGTGCACAATTCCTTTCCTCTCCCTTCACGTTATGAGGAACAAGCGACATGCTGCCTATCATTCTAACCAATATTGTTTCACTGTTTCCATGTAATCCCCACGTTGGCCTGTCTCTATGCATCCAAGTATTATGTACTTCATTGTAAGCTCTCTGGGGGCAGTGACTGTCTTTTTGTTCTGTTTGTACAGTGACTAACACAAATAGGGTACTGGTCCATAACTAAGACTTCTAGGTGCTACAGTAATAATTAATAAATGCTGTGCAAAAGTTAGCAATGGCATTTCTTATAAGGGTATTGCAAAGGCTTTAATCCTATTTTTTCAACATAAGGCTGTCATTAATTTAAACATTCAAACCTGTTTGCAGACAGATTTAGTCTTTCCCCAGGAAGAGCATGATGCTTACTGCTGAACTTCTGCTCTGAAAATGCCTCCTGTCCTCTGCAATTTGTGCACATAAGCATGACAAGAACGTGCTTATGACGTGCTCACGACGTGCTCTAACTGGTTAAGAAGTTGTTTATTGGAGAAGCTTTTTCAGCACTAAAGCCATGAAATAACTGAGTATTACCAAGGAAAAAAAAAAAACTATGCATTCGGATGGCCACTTAAGAAAACTCAGAAGGTAAGACATTAGGCCTGCAAAGAATTGTTATGTGCACAAGAATATGAATACCACTCAGATCTGTTCTCCTTCTTATGGTCAATGAAAAGATGACCAAAAACTCCACATATTATATTTAGGCTTTGACAACGTGGTATATACACAAAAGGCAGCATGTCAACAGAGTGAATTTGACATCTGTTAAGACTGAATATGATTTCTCCAGAAGTTTTTCTCCATCCTGACATTTACTATTTGTATTGTGGTAGCACTCAAAGGCCCTACTCATGATCAGGGTCCCATTGTGCTAAGTGCTGTGCAAACACTTACGACAGTCTCTGCCCTGAAGAGCTACCAGTCTAAACAGACAAGCCAGACAAAGGGTGGGGGAAAGGAATATAACATAAGAAAAGCAATGTCTATTGGTTGGCGAACATCATGTTAGTTCCAGGTGTATTTGTTGTTTGATTCAGGAAATGGCATTGTATTCCCTTGCTCAATATCTTGCAAATTTTTACAGGAATGAAATTCACTCACTCCACCAGTGTTCTTACGTAGGAAGGAAGCTATAATAGGGTCCACTGAGTAAGCTGAGTGAAAGGGATGCTTCTCTGAACATTTGTGGTTCTTTGTGGAACCTAGATCGAAAGAAGTTAAAAATTTCAGCTCTGCTATACCCACCAGGCAAGGCAAATTGTAAATAGTGTGCCACTGAACAACGTGAGTCTAGTTATGACACCTCATAGATAAACAAGTATTCTCAAATTTACTTTGAACTACAATTCTTGACTTACCTTCTTTATAGCATGATAGATGAATGCTCCTATTTGCTCCTCTGTAATAGTTTGATTGTTGATACGCGAATGCAAGATCTGAACACGAAAAAGCATTTAACAGAAAAATAGGGTGGAAGATTTTAAAGTTCTCTCTCAAACACAGCTATATCCTGTAAAAACTACCCTAAAATTTCCTAAACCCCTTCTTTGTACTGTAGCTGAAAAGTGATCCCTACAGATGCACTGTTGGTGGTCTGGGGGAGGGGAAGAGTCTTAAGCAACCAAGGGACAGTAAGCAATAACGAAAGACAGGTAAAAAAGTGGGTGTCTCTCCTGTGCCAATGAGGTGGTAAAGCCAATGAACAGTTTTCATGTGGTCTTCAGAGGTTTTAGAAGATGACAGTACTTTCTAGATTAACTATCATTTTTTGTCTATGCACTTTAGGTGTAGGATAGGTGTTTAAAGAGGCCATGTCATGGGACCTCATGCCAGATATTAAGAACTTACACTTCCCAGCAAGGGGAAGCCTATGGAAGTACTGAGCACCTTGCAAAATCAGGCCTATCTTTTTGTTATGAGAATCTGTCAAATCCTGAAGACCTTAGCTCTAAGGCCGTAAAAGGCAGACACTCAGAATGAAAAGGTTACTTATGAAAACAGTGCCTCTTACTTGTCTCGCATGATCATCCGGCATTTTAAATTTCAGCTCCAGATGACCATCTAGTTCTTTGACCAACATGTACAGAGTTTCATTGTTACGGACATCAATAATAGACGAACAATCTGGCAGCTGGGCCTCTCCATGCACCTGGGCCTCTCCTGGGCTACTCAGGATCGATTGGACTCTGACAGTGAAAAGAACCGAGAAGACATGAGTTCATGTTTCAAATGGTGGGATGTAAACACACAAACAGCTGAGTGGCATATGGCTGGACCTGTCCATACTACATTTTAACCATCTTAAATCCAGGTAAGGGGACAGTCATTTTGGAAATGGTTTCCTGACTTGGTTATAGCTGTAGTGCGGACAGAGCATTAGATGGATGTGACTCCTTTTGTGGAGTGGGAAGAGGGAGGGCCTCCAAGAGAATACAATTGCTGCCTGCTACAATCAGAAAGATTGACACACCATCTTCTCCAGCCAGAGGGAGACCCAGCCACTTTAAAAGAATAATATACCAGTTGGTCAGTGACCCCAGATTCTCATAATGAGGCCACATCAGTACAACCAGATTGTACAATACAATGGGAAATTCACTTTATGATTAAATCAACACTTGCCCGAATCCTCTGTTTTCTGGAGGCAGGAAATAGGTTGGCAGTTCCTCTGGGTTCGGGATTGTTGGAAAGGATTTTACACAGTCTGATCTTTTAGGCCAAAGAATATGCTGTTTATCCTAATTGCAAAGAAAAAAAAAATCCTTAAACTATTGCGAAGTAATCAATCTTGTTAACCTTTTTGTTAACTAAATGATAAGAATACCTCAGGAATACAGTAGGATGACAAAAAAGAAAAAAAAACACCCAAGCTCTTCCCTTAAGATAATGGTTTCCTGTCTTTTCTGGAAATTGTCCCAATTTATCAAGCCAAGATTTTGGTTGCATCAGCACAGTGCTTTCTATTTTTAGTGAATTGTGCTGCTCTACCATGAACGGAGGTTTGGGCTCTAAATCCCAATTTTGCAGTCATGAGAGCAACCCAAATCCACATCGTGTGGTAGAGTTCACACAAAAATGAATGGGAGACAGGCAAAAGTAGTGGTCCACTAGTGCTCAGCAGAGCAGCTTACCTGAGACAATGAAGGAGAACTCAGGAGTACCAGGCACATAAGTCCTGCTACATATGAGTGGTTGGACACTGCTGCTTTAGAATAAACTTTTACGAAAGGAGTACACAATCTTTCATGATAGCCCTGTATAAAAGAGCGAGCTCATACTCTTTGCTCACCCTGTAGGCATCTGATTCTAGGCCCCATAGTGAAACAATAGAATGGGCAACAGGAGAAGACTGCAAAGCGTGGCTGAGATCGCTGTGGTTTGCGTGGAGATCCAAATTCACGGATGTCATACTGGATCTTGATGAGTCTTCTCCAAACTGTCGATAAAGAAGAAAATGACAGGGACATTATCACTATTTTTAGACAGTATTTCCTTTCAAGGTAATGAACTACTAACACTGAATTTTGTAAGTTAGATTTGCTTTTCATCACGTATGCAGGTTGTTTACTTCTTGCAATTCCCTTAGCTTTGGCAGCAAAACTAGACTGGTTAATTTATGAGTCATTTCTGGTCCTCTTGCACTAGCACAATATTAGGGTTTCAAACATATAAGGAGAAAATGCAGATCAAAGCAAAATACTGTTTTATTGTTTTTTAAAGAAATATTGTGAAACCCTTTTTATTAATATCAGGCTTTCCAAACTTTTTACAAATACAAATATGACGATATCTACTTTTGCAGAGTGTTTCAACCTTTCTTCAGGCACTATCAAACCCGAAGCATAAAAGCTGGCATTTTAAGCTACTAGACCAACAGCAGCACCTCTATTAGTATTGAGAGTCATTGTTAGATGGGCAGAACTCACGTTATCACTCACACTCTTAGCAACATAAAATATTCAGAAGTATAATGCTGATTCCCTCCCCTTTAAATCTCATTATGTTACAAAAGTTTTTAGAATGATGTTCATCAAGATGAACTGACTGAAAATATCAAGAAAGAGGGAAGTATCGCTATCCATCTTAAATAATTTGTAAAAGCGTATATAAAGTAAAAACCAACAATTATTTATATATACTGTAATAGACCCAGGCCAGTTGGGTACAGCAAAGTAGCCCTATTGGGATCCAGGAAGTGGGCGGGCAAAGCCTGCCCACTGCTAAAGGATCCACCCCCCGCCCCAGCCTAAGGGGGGGGTCCACAGGACCTGGAAAACCAAATAATTACGGGGGACAACTAATGAACAACAGGGACAGGAGTGCGGTCAAAGGGTCAAATGAAGAGAACCGGATGGGGACACCGAGCAGAGAACCTGGACAGCGCCCACTGCTCCTCAAAGGCGTCAAGGGAGTTAGTGGACGCCACCCAGAGGAACTCTGCCCGGAAGCGTGAACTGACAGAGGATCAGAAATAGGCCCCACAGTCACAGGAGATTCCATTGGCCAACCTCCTCACCCTTGTTTTATAGATGGCCACTTTAGCCAGGGCCAGGAGGAGGTTGATCAGGAGGTCCCACGACTTAGTGGGGCCATGGACAGGGAGCGCATAGATGAGGAGGTGAGGGGAAAAGTGCAACCAAAACTTTAACAAAATATTCGTGAGGAGCCGGAATAGGGGCTGCAGCCTGGCGCACTCCAGATAGACGTGCGCCAGGGTTTCCCTCACGCCGCAAAAGGGGCAGGTATCCAGGATTGGGGTGAACCGCGCCAAGTACACGCCCGTGCTCACGGCCCCGTGAAGGAGCCGCCAACGGATATCCCCAGCGGGCCTCGGGACCAAGGTGGAATATAGGCTGGCCCACCGGAGCTACAGCAGAGTAGCAGAAGGTAGATATACCGCCTTAACAGTTTTCTGTTTCCTGACTGACCAGAGCAGGGGCTGCACCAGGCTAATGAGAACACCTGACTCCAATTAACCTGCAAAGAGTCAGGTGAGGCCATTAAGCTAACGTGACCACCTAACTCTAACTAAGGCCCCTTTGATAATATAAAAGGGCTCACTCCAGTCAGGCAGAGAGAGCTAGAGGAGAGGAAGTGTGGCTGAAGGGCTGGTTAATGAAGACACCCTCAAGTCATGGGTGAGGGTGAAGAAGGGAGAAGCAGGAGAGCTGTGTGGAAGTGGCCCAGGGAAATGTAGCAAATCTGGCAGTGAAAGGTTGGCTGCCAACAGCTGCTACCATAAGGGTCCCTGGGCCGAAACCCAGAGCAGAGGGTGGGCCTGGGTTCCCCCCAACCCACCACTACAGAAACACCTCCTGGGAGGGGAAAACAGGCCCCTGTCAGGACAGGAGGCTAAACTGCTTTGGCAGGAGGCTGTAGGAGCAACAGAGACCGTGGGAATTCTCTCACCAACGTCCATTGCTGGCTTATGATGAAAAGGGCACAGTAGACTATATCCCTGGCTCTAGAGAGAGAAGGGCTACCTGGAGGGTTGCAGTGAGCATCTAAAGCTAGCATAAACCGCCTGGAAGGTCGGAGCTCTGCCACAATACACACACTTTTTCAGCTGTCATAGTGGGGTACATTATTCTATGGGAAGTACTATATGTGGATCCAAAGAGAAAACCGATTCCTTAAAGGCATGTGTCTCTTTATGTACATTAGTTACCTAGTGTACGTTTGCTGTGTCCTTCAAGGAAACTAGATTTGGAAATGGATGCTTCACATCTCCAGAGGCACACCCCTAGCTACATGACATTTAGCATATTCATGTAAGACAACTACACTCCTTCTCAAATCATCTGATGCCTGTACTTAATAGAAAGAGGGCATTCTATACAGAGGAAAAAAAAGAGTGATTGAAAATCCAGGGCAATGTTGGGGTTTCACAAAACACTCCAGAACATTTTCCTCCCAAAAAGATAGTTGAGAAGAGCCCGCATTTTGCCCCCTCCCTATGCAACAAAACAAAATCTTTGAACAACAGGCATTGGGCTGCCAAAATCCAGAGTTATTTTCGGTTCTCCCACTATTAGCAAAAGGGTCACAGGAAAATTACACGAGCAGAATGTGCCTTTTACTCTTTTATATATATACATATATATCACACATATATACACACACATATATACATATACATACATATATTTTTTTTAAAAAAGAAGGATTGTGTGGTAGCAATTATGGACATCTTACGCCCCAAGGACTTGTGTTGCTTGAGCGACTAGTAGTGGTGCTAATTCACAGACAAACCTGAACATATTCCACATTTTCAAAAATGTCCCCACGGTGATAGCGAACAGGCTGGTCCCACTGGCAGCGCAAGCTGTGCTGTTGGTTGCCAAGCCGACATATCTGATGGTTCCCTATGGAGCACAAACATTAACAAAAGTTCATTGCTGTGAAAGAGCAGAGGGTTTCTCAGCTGACCAAAACCAGCACATTAGCTTGCAACTAGACTCGGATATCTTGTTGACTGGTATTAATGGAGAACTCCATCTTTGAAAGAAGATAGCTAAACTAATATTTTTGTAAAGGACTACATGACATTTGACTACACTTCCTGCAATACAGTTTGCATGGAGTTTGGGATTTGACATACACATTTCTGCATTCCCTACTCATTTTCCTACAGTCCTTTTGCACTTCATTCAGCCTTTTTGGCAGTCAGTCTTTTCCAGATAGGCACAAGAGTGCTGCTGAGAAAACTGAATGGTTGCTCAGATACTGGATATGTAGGATAGATTTAATCCTTTAACTACGAATTCACAGAAGATAGGACATTACGTTCCAAAAGTTTGTTCTTGTAGTGCATTGAGTGTCCTAGATTTACTCGGAATTCCCTCAAGTCTAGAATCTATAGCTTAGGGCTTATCTACCCAGCAAATTAGTGCCCGGTATAGACAGAGTACCTTGCCTTGCTGCAAACACCCTACTACATGTGCACTAAAAGTTCTGTAGTTGAAATCTGTAGCATCAAAATGCACTACAGAACTTTGTGTGCTGTAGCAAAGTCCACATGGCAAGTTAGTGCTTGGCAAGCTAGTGCACGGCAAGCTAGTGCACTGCAGATTCACACCCTGGCTTCACACCCAGCATTAACTTGTTATGTAGATAAGTCCTTAGAATAACTTAACAAAATTCAAATATAGTTTAGTATTAAGTAGGAGGGATGGGTTTTTTGTCAGATGTTTTCCTGCACAATTGCCCAGCCTCCATTATTCAAAGGCCTCAACATTTCAGCATTTCCATTTCTAGCTATGATGGACTACAGATCCTCCATAAGCTAATCAACATGGGCTGTACTAGCTCAGGGCCCCCAAGAACAACAAAACATGCTCCCTTTTCCTGAAACTAAGCGTGTTTTATAGATTTTTGCCTTTGCCAGACAAGGACCTATGGACTGATCGGAGAACATGTCACACACAACTTTTTCAAAAGCAAAATGAAATGGCCACCTAAGAGCATCATAACCCAATATGGGAGTGAATTGTTTCACTACATTATGCTGTGACTGAAAGTGACTAACTCTTACTCGTTACATTCAGTGCTCATTACAAAATTTGTACCTAGTTGTGCCTCTTTTGCCATCTGCGTCTCATGGATGATGTTCCTCAGGATTTGCTCTTCTTGGATCAGCTTGTGCTTCTCTAAGATCTCCTGTTGTCTCAGGTAATGGTCATGCTGTTTTTGATATTCCTTCAACTCATTTAGTGTTCGCTGAAGTGATCTTAAAATTTGACACCAGGAAAGTTTATGTTGAATTGTTTTAAACATTAGCCATCTGTCGTTTCACATTCATATGAAACTTTTGGTTGCTTACAATATTTGTATTTATGATTATGCAATAGTTGTAAACTGTAGTAAATTAAAACATATCATTGTTTTACCACAATGGTGAGCAATAATCACAGGAACAGAACATTGAGAATGAGACCTCTTGCATATGAATTTTTATTAGGCTTTTCAGAGGATGCATGTCTTAGTTACCTATGCTGAGCTTCCAGTTTCTGCTCAAGTTTTTGCTGACAAAGGACAGCGTGCTTCCTTTTTACAGCTTGCTCAAACCCTGGTTTGGCCTGTAAAGCATGATCATAACACAGGACTGAGTGGTTGTACTCCCCAAGCATCTGAAGAATGATTGAAAGAGAGAGAAAGTTAGCCACTGTTCAGCAACATTTAATGAAACACTTCCAGTGATTAATAAAGATCAGTTTTTTACTTCAATTTAATATTGATTTGTTTTAATCAGCAGCCAATCTCTTCTGAAATTACAACCATGTTGTTGGGTAAATCAGCTACAAGACTGGTTTTGCTCTAAGAGGTGTTTTCAACAGCAGATATAAGCTTTTCTTCGTTAGTTGAAAGATTAATTTCTCTGCGAAGTTGGTTAGATTCAGACCTCTTAAACATCAAGCTTGAACAATGTGTGAAATTTATTGCAGGATCATTTAATCATTGCGCTGTATTTTAAAAGTGCTGCAACTGTAGCCAAAGAGATTAAATTATACCATCTGGTTTTCTGTAGTTCTTGGAAAATAAAAATCTTATTTACTGCGTATATATTTCCCAAAGTGTAATAGCTGGTAAAGAAGTCACTGTAATCCAGAGCTGCATGGACCACGATGGCTGCATCTGCTGAGAAATGAGCCCTGTGTAGAACATTTGCCAAGTTTACCAGGGCAATATCTTTACTGTGCCTAGAGAAAAAAGGAAAAAAAAAATATATTAAAAAGATGTCTGATAATGAGTTTCTTTATTCATGTTTCTTGTGTGCTCTCCAGGCACATGTTACAAGGACTTTCCAAAACTAACAGCAGCTAGTAAACATTGCAAGTATGCAGTGCTGACTTCAAACCTTAATTGCATGATCTAGCCCAGTGGCTCTCAACCCTTCCAGACTACCCTATCCCTTTCAGGAGTCTGATTTGTCTTGCATACCTGCAAGTTTCACATCACTTAAAACTACTTGTTTACAAGATCAGACATAAAAATACAAACAAGTGTCACATCACTCTATTACCAAAAATTTGCTTGCTTCCTCATTTTTCCACATAATTATAAAATACATCAATTGGAATATAAATATTGTACTTACATTTCAGTGTATAGTATATGGAAAAGTATAAACAAGTCATTGTCTGTATGAAACTTTGTAATGACTTCCCTAGTGCATTTTATGTAGCCTGTTGTAAAAGTAGGCAAATATCTAGATGAGTTCATGTACTCCCTGGAAGATCTATGCATACCCCTAGGGTACATGTGCCCCTGTTTGAGAACTACTGATCTTGTCAAAATATATTCTAAAAGTATGTTCAGCTTCTAGATGGTCTGTGGAAAAACTACTCATTACTCAGTCAGGGGAACTAACTTAATATTGGATTGTTCCAGCCAAGGTGTCATTTGGATGGATGGCATTATGTTTATGAAAACGTTGTACTGTTTTTCATTTTTAATACTCCATCTGTGTACTTTACAATCAAATGTACGTGTAACCTTTATTTCTCATACAGGGTGTATAGACAAACTACTCAAGCTTCATTTAGCAGTCCAGAATCATAGAGCAACACACATTTAAAATAAAACTAGGTACATTACTGAATCTTTTCACAATAGTATCTGTGCACACCCTAAAATAATTTATGGATTTATCATTATAACACCCCTGTGAGGTATTATCCACATTTTGCTGATGAGTAACCAACAAGGAAGGCACTAAATGACTTGCATCAAGAACATGATTTCATGGCAGAGCCAGAAACTGAACCTAGATCTTCTACATCCCAGACCAGTGTCTTAACTATAAGATCATCCTCCTCCTCCTCCTCCATCATTCCAAAAGTCACATCACAAGTCACAGTGAGCAAGCAGGATTTGTCTCATCAAGGTATTTACAGAATTTGCTGAAGTGCCATCTTGCAAGTTTCAGAAAACTAGAAAGTATTGTTTACTAGAATATACTAAGATTGAAGCACAGCTTTGAACTGCTGCCACCTATAGCCAACCTCAAATTGTGGTTGAGAGAATGAAATCAAAAGTGGGTTTATAACCTCTAAAGAAAGCTACCACTATTCAGCTATGCAGCCACCCCAATGGCACAGCAGAGGTTTCTTCAGTGCCAACCATGTAGGATAAGTTATAAGAGCACTGAGCTTAATTACAAAACACCATATATTGCAACTACTCTGAGTCATCAGTTTTCAGTTTCAATTAATGCACCTTATAGGTAGTGTCTACCCTCACTTGTACTGCTGCCCCAGGCCAACCTTTTCTAAACGGTGTTTTCCTGGAATGTCACTGGATTTTGAAAATTGATGTTTGAAGAGTGGCTTTGAATGGATATTAATATTGTTGGTGGCACTTTCCTGATCACTGTGCACTCTCCTGATACAGCAGATAGCTACTCATTCATCTAGGGGGACGATCACAGATTTAGCAGCCAGAGAATAACCCTTCCCACCAGACTAGACCATCTCCAGGGATGCTACCAGAGCCCTAAAATTGCAACAGCTCCATTGTTCCTGTGTTCCCAATCTGACAAGACTCCATTACAAGATGTGCCTTGACACAAGTAGCTTAGTGTTGGTTACGTTCACATCTCATTGTACCAACTATTCTGCAGCACATTTCGTACCTTCTCTACAGAATTTGGCCAATAAATTTCTACTAAAAAGCAGCAAGATTGTCATTCTTTTGGTATTGTCAGGTTTGTGGATTACTGAAGTGAAAGACTGCACAAGTCTAACATAAATTGAATAAAATTTTCAGTCTTTACCTCCTGGCTATTTCACCCTCTTAAGAGCTATTTAAAACTGTAGCTGCTTAATAGTGGAACTCTGAATGGCAGTCTCTATTCAGTAGACTCTATCACCTATTTTCTTAGGATACAATTTTCAGTAACTAAAAAACTGTATACTGTTTAGGATAAATAGAAAGCAGACTGGAAAAGGAACCTGTATCAGCTGCTCTCACCTTGAGGAGAAGTGGAGAGCCCGCATGGCACACTCCACTACCTGATATGGCTCATTCTTTATTCGCCAATAAAATGAGGCCATATTATACAGCACCCAGGAAGAAGAATTCTGTAAGAAAACACATGACTGTAACAACTGTAACAATCCAAGACCCAAGGTATACTATAAACCAATAGGCTGACTAGACTTTCCAATCGGTACTGGAGGCAAAATTAAACTCTGAAAATGCCTTCAGTTATGCCTCTCCTTCTGCAACAATGCCCTTCAATAGGAGCTGGGAGCATTTAAAGGAAGAATGAATCAGCATATAAATACATCAAGGATATATGAACCCCAATATTAACTTTCACAGGGATGCCTGAAGTGACCATTTAATCATCAACATTTTTATTTTAAGCTGAATAAGGAATGTGCACAGCAGTATGGTGCAGAAAAATCTTTGAGAAAATGGCCATTTCAGTTCCATTGTTTTCTCTTTTTGATGCCTTTGCTCTTTAACTACTTGGGTTCTATTTCAAATGTTCAGGCTGTTAAGTGATGACTGTGTATTTTCTGTGGTTTGATGAGCTATATCTCACCAGATACTAAAGCTGAACTTTAAATCATGTCCATTTACTTCTCTGGCTGCAGTGAAAGACATGGCTTCCCGTGATGTGTTTATTTTCCAGTGGAAAACACTGAAGTGCTGCCCCATGTACCAGGGATCTCAACATTTGTTGGTACTTACACATGATGAATAGTATGTGGACAGACAGTACCCATAGTGTTGTATTCCACAAATACACTGTATATGCAACAGCACAAGGGCTTCTTGAGGCTGTTCTTGTGCTTGCCACAACTATGAGGGTCCCTACTGTCATACCTTCATTAGACCTTCATAAATGCGATGGCCTATGTCCTCTATACTTCTTCCTAAACGTCTGGATAAGTAAATGGAGATAGGATCTTCTTTAGGTAACAAAGGTGCGGAAAGATTAACTCTTTCTTGAACACCCTAGATTGAGGGAAGAGAACACAATAAATGTCTACTGAAAGTTTTATTGAGGCTAAAGAGTAAAATACAGCAGGTTTCAGGAAAATTTACAAAATAATACTTTATGCTCCTGTAGCATCTTCCACCCGAGTATCTCAAAGTTTCTCAAGTTTCTTAAGCTTCATCCTTGAGACACCAGCATTATACTCACTCTTTTACAGATGGGAAAACATTAGAATGATATTAATGCAAACACATCCAAAAGCAGCCTCACATCCTGCATTTTTTGGGGTCCCCCCCAAATTGAGATAACTAGGATTTTATTTTCTATGGTACTGAATACTGACAGCTCCCATAAATTCAACTGTGGGTGCCAAGTATCTCTAGAACATCAGACAAAGTGTGTTGAGCGAGGCACTGCAAAAGTTAGTGCACAAAAAGGAGTGAGTGGATGCTTTTGAAAATTATTGAAAATAATTCAGGACCCAGCCAGGAATAGAACTGAGAAACCCTGGTTCCTGCTTCAACTGCAAGAATATCCTCTCTCTTTTGGAAGTAACAGAAACCTTTTATTAAAACCACTTCTTTTTAAAAAATAATCAAGAGACAGACCCTAAGGCCAGGTCTGCACTAGAAACTTTTGCTACTGCAGTAATGTTGCTTAGAGGTCTGATTTTTATACAACTTTTCTATACCAGCATGAGCACTCTTTTGCTGGTACAGGCTAAAATTTAGATTAGGAAGGTTTCCCAAAAGCTATAACAGCCAACCTCTTCAAACCATCAGGCAGCAGGAGGAGAAACACCTTGCAATTGCCTACTTACCCTTAAGTGCTGAAAAGCATGAATGCTGTACGGAAGATCTAGAATTTTTGTACAGTCTGGTTGTTCTAGGTCAGGAGGTACAGGAGACTGTGTGTCTATATAGTCTTCGGGGCTAAAATCAGAAAGCAACATATCAAACTCAGTGCTTACAAGTGCTTTAATCCATAAAGTTCACGAGAGGCACTAGTGAAATAGTTAGTTAAAAATGCCAATGTTTTGTGCTAAACAGACCACTACTTTTAAAAAATGAACATCTGTGTTTGAGCTAGTTAGCACCCCTGAAGCACTCTCTCAGATTTATGAGTCAGTACAAGGGATAAACAGTACTTCACTTTCAGAGCAAAGCCCCAAATCAGTGAATAGTTAGCTATCTTAGAAGAGACAGATTGATAGTTAGAAATATACTAGCTGGGAGATTTTGGCAATACATGTTGAACATCTGTCCATCCAGTGTGTTTCTGTTGTAATTATTCTTCCCTCTACAAGGCAGATAGTAATACATTCTGACCAGAGAAGTCTCTCTGCCCTGGTCTACACGAGTTTAGGTTGAATTTAGCAGTGTTAGATCTATTTAACCTTCCACCTGTCCACATGACGAAGCCATTTCTGTCAACTTAAAGGGCTCTTAAAATTTATTTCTGTACTCCTGCCTGACGAGCGGATTAATGCTGAAATTGACATCGCCAGGTTGAATATGGGGTACTGTGGATGCAATTCGACGGTATTGGCCTCCTGGAGCTATTCCAGAGTGCTCCATTGTGATTGCTCTGGACAGCACTTTGAACTCAGATGCACTAGCCAGGTACACAGGAAAAGCCCCGGGAACTTTTGAATTTCATTTCCTGTTTGGCCAGCGTGGCAAACTCAGCAGCACAGGTGACCATGCAGTCCCCCCAGAATGTTTCTACGCTCCCCCATCATCTCCGTCCCTGAGGTTATTGCAGATTAGAAGGCGAAAAAACGCACTCGTGAGGACATGTTTTCCGAACTCATGAAGTCCTCCCGCACTGATAGGGCACAGCTTAATGCATGGAGGCATTCAGTGGCAGAGGCCAGGAAAGAATTGCTGTGTTTGCTTAACAACAAAAGTATCATGCCTCGCTAGCGATCCTGCCCAAGCCAGGTCGCTGTGTCACAAGCACTCCACGCTGTGTCAGCCTTGGGCGGGGGCAAGACCGCTTTGTGAGCAGGAAGGCCATAGATATAGACATTGCATTAGGTAGCTTCTGTAGCTAGAGAAAACAAAACATTCTTGTGCATTCGGCAAAGTCTGTGGCTAAAAAAGAGAAGTCCCGTGACACACCAAACTATTAATAATACACAACCACACGTTATATAAAGTATAATAGGGACCACGCGAGGGGTATGTTCAAGTTGGGTTTCCATAGTGTAGTGGTTATTGCATTCACCAAACACACGAAAGGTCCCCGGTTCAAAACCGGGTGGAAACAGGTCCCCGATCCTTTTTCTGACTCCCCTCCTGCATTTTTAGTCTTAGAACAGACCGCGCTGCGAAACTTCACTTTTATTTATTCACTTTTATTTATTCACTTTTATTTATTTATATCAATTATGAGTTAAACAACATGGAAGCTCTCTCTAAATTATAGTCCCGGATTCCTTACCCTTGATAAATTAACATTTTTGTTAGGGGCGGGGGAAAATTTTCATGAAGCCTTTTCTAGGGACTAAATGCTATCTAGGACTCTGAAATAATCTTAACGTGGCCCATAGAGTGCAATCCTTCATTCTGAATTTGTCATTCCACAAGCTGAACTGCTCCTTACTACTGTCCAGGCTTCATGAGCCATGGGAGGAAGGGGCAGGTATGACCGTGCGGTGCTGCCGGCTGGGAGAGCAGCCTGAGGCAGAAGCCTCCAGCTTGCATAATATTCCAGGCAGGACTGAATCTCCATGAGACGAAACTTAAAGAAGAGAATGACTTGGAGTCACTCCCATTCGGTGCTCCAAGAGGAGGATAGCCATGTCTGTCCAGGCGCCCCGATCGACCTCACCTAGGTCTACCAGGAGCACCCAGGAGACGTACGACGGCCATCAGTCCTACTGCACCATCTGCCACAAAGGCAAAGAGCTGCTGCTGGGTAGCAATGCAGTACCGCGTCTGCCAGCAGCACCCAGGAGACGTACGGTGACGGTGAGCTGAGACCCCGGCTGGCAGGGTATGGCAAGCATGGCTGCGGGCTGAGTGGGGCCAGCGGCTGAGACCCCGGCTGGCAGGAGCTGGCGGAAAGAGCCCCAGACCGGCAGCGGGCTGAGTGGCTAAGCCCGCTGCCAGTCTGGGGCTCCGTCTGCCGGCCCTGCTCAACCCGCTGCCTGCCTGGGGTTCGGATCATCCAGGCAGGCAGCGGGCTGAGCTGGGCCGGTGGACAGGACCCCGGAAAAAAAGGTGAGAAACGATTGTCTGCCATTGCTTTCATGGAGGGAGGGGCGCCCGACGACATGTACCCAAAATCACCCGCGACAAAGTTTTTGCCCCATCAGGCATTGGGAGCTTAACCCAGAATTCCAATGGGCAGCGGAGACTGCAGGAACTGTGGGATAGCTACCCACAGTGCACCACTCTGTAAGTTGATGCTCGCCACAGTAGGGAGGACGCAGTCTGCCGACTTAATGCACTTAGTGTGGACATACGCAATTGACTGTATAAAATCGACTTCTAAATATCGACTTCTATAAAAATCGATCTAATTTTGTAGTGTAGCCATACCCTTAGATTGTGATATACAAATATTATGAAGAGTGAAGAGAAACCTGTAGAATCTGGGAATGGGGCTAGACAACTCAGATCTAGGGAGAGGAAGTTTTAAATAAAGTAACCCTTCTCCACACCTCAAGTACACACATGGCAAGGCAGGAAGATCAGCCCTGAAGATCACCTCAACCAAAAAAGTTGAGCTTCACATGGACTATTCATATTCCTTTTATCTTCTAAGCATTACAGTTAGGTAGCATTTGATTCATTAGTTTTCTATTTCTGGAGATGCTACTTCAAATTTGTCTTGAGTTAAAAATGAACCAGGTGGTTTCAGTCTGCTCCACACTAGAGGAAGTTTATCCACTTAAAAAAAACCACCCTAAAAAACCACCACCATGTAGCTCAATTCACATGACTGACACTCACTACTCAGGAAAAATCCTGGTTAGGAACATTAGTCTTTATAGATCATCATAGACGGAAGCCCCGAAATGCAACACTACAAGTCAGGATTGAAGTGCATTAGTTTGGGGAGGAAAGCAGTACTCCTCCACATACAGTGAAAACTCCTCCAACATTAACACACAATAAAAACAGATGCCATCCAAGGGAACTATCATCTGACAATTTCTTAAAAATTCTCTATATGAACTTTTTTTGATCTCACGCTCAGGTATTAATTTTTATTTTGTAAAACCTTATTAAAGTACAAGAGTTTCATCTCATTACCTGATATCTTTGCTCTCTAAGGTGATGTATGTGCCATCATACAGATCCAAGTCCCCCAAGGGCACCTTTGCTTTAATGCAGTCTGGATCCTCTTTATTATGCCTTTGTTCCAGCCCTGTGTCTCTGTCTTCATTCTCCTCTATATGAATCTTTTGAGCAACTAACTGTTTCTGTAGGAATAATAGAAACATGCATATATTGAGGTAATAAAGCACATCCCCACTGACAGGACACTTGCTCAACCCAAGCTTCTTTCTTACCAAAGCAACCCATTCAAACAAAAAACAGCACCACTACCTAAACAGGTCTCCCTTGAGAAATCAGAGTCTGTTACAGATATTTTGATTTACCCAATATATATATATATATAGAGAGAGAGATATGCTTACAGAAAAAACAGTATAAACTGACCAGACCCTCCTTTATTTCTCCCATTCTCCCTAAAGAATGACCAAAGAGCACTCAAATTTCACTGTAGGTAAATTTACAAACAGAAAGAGGAAACACTACCACAAAGTGTAGACTCCTTGTGACAGGGTGTACGAGGTCTTCACTACTCCATACAGGAGGGCCACTGCTCTGCTGCACCCTGCCCCAGGAAACAGTTAGTTGAGAGGAAAAGAGCAGCCATTTTCAAAACCAGTGAGATCTGATCCTTCAGCAGTCAGAAAGGCTTGGGACTAGCAACAGCCAATCAATGGCCAGCAGGCCAAAATAAAAGGAGCTGCCTGCAGCCAGCCAGTCAGTTCCCGGATAGAGCCAGAGGAGTAATGAGGGACACTCCCTAGGCTGCAGCCAGAGGAACAAGGCCAGGCCGCCTCATTACTACATGCAATCAGTGGCCGATGAAACCCTGCTGATTCAATTCCAGAGAGGGAATTTAACCCAGAAAGGGCCAGAATTTATTTTGCTTATAAACTGGCCCAAAAGGGCTTGGAACAGTTTCTATTTTTGAGTTCATTATGCCCTGGAAGGTGTTTTGGACTATGTGACCTGGCCAGAGGGCTGAGCCACAGAAGACTCACAGAGGCAAGCTGACAGTCTGCAGCAAAGTCAATTCAGAACTCTAAGCAATGCTTCTCTATAGCAGCCTGTGGAATTCATTACACAAGGCAGCAGAATCAAATAATTTAGCAGGAATATTTTTTAAAAAGCTAATGTAGGTTTCATGGATAACATTATGAATATTAACAATATATTTAGCAATGCAACCCAAGACAATACCAAGAGATTGATCAAACTTCCCCCAGAAAAAGCTTGTAAAGGGAGGGAAGAATTCTTTATTCTTCCACTGAAACAGCACTGCACACTCAGACATGTGAATTACATTCCCTGCTCACACCTCTATCCCTAGTTGGAATTTGTACAGCCTTTTTCATCAAAGCACTTTGCAAACAGTAATGTATTATTCCTCACAACACTGCATTACCTCCAGCTCTCTGAGGTAGTTTACCGTTGTTTCTTGTCTCATTAGTATCACCAAATCATGAGGATGTTTTAAGTTCATTGGCGAATCCACCTGCAAGACAGTTTAAAATGTAATTGTTTTAATCAGGAGAATGTTACAGCTTTGATAAATGGAGTTTTAAAAACGAAAATTAATGTCATTCAACTAAGGCTCAAACCAGTTTTATGGAGCTGTTGAACTAATTTCAGAAGTTTTTATCTTCAGACATTGACAGTGCATCCATTATTATTCTGTATTACAGTATGCATGCAATATTTGTGGCCACCTTTGGGGCTCTGAGTTTGCAATTCAGTTGAGCATTTAATTTCAACCCTATTCAAATATCTTCAGGTGTACAGCTTCCCCTAATGATAATGGCAAATGGATGATTAAACCCCTTATTTTATATGAATTTCTAAATCATCCATTACTGTAGTATCAAGGACCTTAAATAGAGATCGCAGTGATCAGTTTTAAAACATTTCCATCATAAAGTCCCCCTGTAAATATACAACACAAAAGTAATGTAACCTTAACGTACCCACCTACTTTCAACCCTTTTCAAGAATTTACTTACGCAGAAGACTGGAAATAAATGAGCATAACACTGCACCATGAAGCGTCAGATCAAGAGCAAAACACACTCCAGAAGTTAAGGTTCTCAACCAAAAACACCCTGCCTCTGTCTCAATAGACTGTATGTAGGGACTGGTAGCTCAATATGTAAGGTTACACTGTGGGTAAGTCAAGTCACAGTCCATGACAACGATGTGCAGTAGGAGGCATTCACTAGCTGTGGAACTGCATACCAGAGTTGGAATGGTGTGATCCTGTCCTGATGCCAGTTTAGCTCTGCCCCCGGAGTGGAAATGGCAGGGCCATAGAACCCTTCAGCTTCTTTGGACAAGTGTCTCACACTGCTCCTGGATCCAGACCCTCTCAGACTTTGCACTCAGAAGTATAAAAACTGGGACTGGAGCTAGCCACTGCACGGGGAGCTCCTTGTGTCGTCCCCTAGCTCTACTTCCCACACCACAGTGGGCCAGCCAATCTGTAATTACTTACACATGCATGGGATTACCAATACATCCTTTTCTATACAAAGGTCACAGAGAATATTAGCTTACTGTGACACTACACCCCATATTCCTGATAGTGATATGATTATGGCATAATTATGGTGCATTTTGTATAAGATAGGTCATGTTAGGCGTCATCGGAAAAGTTAAGATAGCCAGATTCAGCAAATCGTTTGTGTGCATGTATCATTTTTGCATCTAAAGTTATGAATATTGACTATGTATCTGTATTTCAAATGTGCTTACTCTGAGTAGCATGCACAGCTAGCCTTTCAGGCACAACAATGAAGAGGCTAGACAGTATTGATGGCCCACCAGCAAAGGCAATGGGCTATGGGAGAGTTTAGCCTTCCCATAGAAGTTTCGGCTGGCCTGTAAGTAATGGCTGCTATGACTCAACAAGGGCAAGTGACCAGACCACATGATACTGAACTACATTTTGGGTACCTGTGTTTTTCCACAAACTGGGCTGGGAACTGTTTTTGGAACAAACGGTTCCCGCCATATGTTAAAGCTATCTAAAGGGGTTTGTGTGTGTGTGACATCATCTAGGGGCCTCACTTCCCACACAAGAGAATTCCTGGACACGTCTGAGAAACAAAGACTGAATTGGGGGAAGTGCTGGTCCCGGGCTAAAAGGATTTCTAGCCTGTGTATAGAAACCAGATGGACTGCTTGTATCATCAGTAAGGCTACATTTTAGTCACAGCTATTTTTAGTAAAGGTCACGGACAGGTCATGGGCAGAAAACTAAAATTCACAGGCCCATAATCCATGACTTTTACTAAAAAAATTCCCTGACTAAAATTGGGGCTAGGGTGGGGGAGGAGGAGAGACTCGGGGGGCACCACAGGTGCTGAGGAGGGGAAGTGCCACGGGTGGGGAGATGGTGGGGCTGGGGCAGGCTCCTTACCCAGCTCCTGGGAAGCAGGGCCTCAGCTTCCTAGAGCGCCACGTGCTGCCTCTGCTCTGCTCCAAGTCCTGGTTCTGCAGCTCCCACTGGCTCGGAACCGTGGCCAATGGGAGCTGCAGGGGTGGTGCCTGGCTGCCGACAGAGGCAACATGTGGAGCTAGGAGAGCTGAGGAAGAGGAGCCCCCCATCCCAGGTAAGCACCAGTCCCAACTCCAAGCCCTGAGCCCCCCCACACCCAAACTCCTGCTGCTGTGGGGCTCCAAGACTGCCCCAGCAGCAGCCAGTGAGACTGACCCAAGGAATGAATGAGCTGCTCAAGTGGCTCCTGGGCCAGCTGCATGGATTATGGAGCCTTAATCATCAGCCTGGGTGAGAAATTGCTTATTCACATCTATTCAATCTAGTATCTTACGCTTTGTTTGTAGTTTTGTTTATTTGTTAGGTAATCTGCTTTGATCTGTTTGCTATCACTTAAAGTCTATCTTTTGTAGTTATAAACTTGTTTTTTGCTTTATCTAAACCAGTGTCCCTTTAAATGAAGTGTGTGGGGGGAAAAATCTCATCATGGTTAACACAGGCTTGTTGCATATCTTTCCCACATTGAGGGGAGAGTGAACTATTTATGAGCTTACATGGTACAGATCCCTGTGCAGTGCAAGATGATATAATTCTGGGTTTATCCTCCAGGAAGGGGGTACATGTCTGGGGAGCTGGGAAGTTTGCTGGTGTCTGCTGTTTGCGCTCAGGTAGCTCAGTTTGGGTGAGTGGTGTCACCTGCTGTCGTGTTGGGTGATAACAGGGCCTGGTGAGGCTGGCCATAAATCTCCCACAAAGCAGTGTGAGCTGGGCCAGCCCAGCTGGGTTGCCAGAGGGGCACAGTGGTGCCCACAGTTCCCAGATTGCATCCTGGGCGTGACAACCCATCGCACCTATTATCAATGCCAGCTGACAGCTGCTCCTTTAGCACATATGAAAAAAGTCTGCATTGTGAATTTGACTGTTCCAGGTTTAAACCTTGATGATTATCCATGGGGGGAATGCAATAGAGGGTCCATTATAGAATAGAAAAGGCCTAGAAAATTCCATACCAAGAAAAGTTAAGATTATTGTTAGGGTTACAAAATCAAGTTCAATTGTGACAATCTTTAGTTATGAGATCACATATTGATTCTCCCCCACAGAGCCCTCCTCATTCAGCACACAAGCTAGTATTACATAGTGAATGAGGTGGCTGTCCTTAGGACCTTTACATCATTTTCAGACATTCGAATGTGGTCAAATGAATGAGTGCCGTACTGGTTGCAATCTATTTTGAAGTTTATTCTAGTGCCCAGAATAGTATCCAAGCCTTGTAATATTTTACTGCATTATTCCTTTAAAATGGAAAGGGATTGTTGCTCAGAAGAACTTGAATACCCCTCTCCTCCTCCTCCCTGCAATAAAAAAACCAAGCAGTAACATCCTTGAGTTTACTCAAGCCCATCTCCACCTCCCAGGAAACTACATCAAGTTTGGTAATGTCATATTTCCCACTCTCCAGCATTTTCAACTTAAATAACAGAGTCTGTAGTTTACATACAGAGGTAGAGTTTGGTTTTCTGAGGACAATCGTTACAAATACTCTACATCAGTTTAATAATGAGGAATATGATCAAATACGTACGTTTGACCTTTTCTTAAGAATGGCGTAGAGCCTGAATTGAGCAAACCATGAAACTAAACAGTTTTTTCCGAAAAAGACTTTGACTTTCTCCTCTGAAATTTGATACCTTAGGTTTCATATTCAAGTGTTTCATATATTCAAAGCTTCCCATTTCAGAAGAGTCAGAGATGGCATTTACCCTAGCATGATCTGACAAATTAAGGCGTCTCCATGTTGTAGTACAATTGCTACGAAGGATTGATGTCTATTGATGTCTGTTGAGTCAGCAGTGTGCCCTTGTTGCCAAGAAGGCCAATCGCATTTTGGGATGTATAAGTAGGGGCATAGCGAGCAGATCGAGGGACGTGATCGTCCCCCTCTATTCGACATTGGTGAGGCCTCATCTGGTGTCCAGTTTTGGGCCCCACACTACAAGAAGGATGTGGATAAATTGGAGAGAGTCCAGCGAAGGGCAACAAAAATGATTAGGGGTCTGGAACACACGACTTATGAGGACAGGCTGAGGGAACTGGGATTGTTTAGTCTGCGGAAAAGAAGAATGAGGGGGGATTTGATAGCTGCTTTCAACTACCTGAGAGGTGGTTCCAGAGAGGATGGTTCTAGACTATTCTCAGTGGTAGAAGAGGACAGGACAAGGAGTAATGGTCTCAAGTTGTAATGGGGGAGGTTTAGGTTGGATATTAGGAAAAACTTTTTCACTAGGAGGGTGGTGAAACACTGGAATGCATTACCTAGGGAGGTGGTGGAATCTCCTTTCTTAGAAGTTTTTAAGGTCAGGCTTGACAAAGCCCTGGCTGGGATGATTTAATTGGGGATTGGTCCTGCTTTGAGCAGGGGGTTGGACTAGATGACCTCCTGAGGTCCCTTCCAACCCTGATATTCTATGATTCTATGAAGGATCTGAATGCAGATGATCTCTACGTAGTATAGGTTTGTGAAGAAACTCCAGATCCAACATACTCAAAGTGTTCCTCTTTGGCAGCCTACAGAAGTTCTTTGATTATGGCATATACCGCTCTGTTCTTCAGTTTACCTATTTGCAAAATGGAGGTATACCAGGACTTCCCCATCCTTTGCCAAGAGCACTGAAATCCACAGAAGAAGTGTGCCATATCACATTAAACAAAGCAGTGTTAACTGAACAATTACCAACAAGATGTTTTATGGCATGCAACATCCCAAAATTTATCAAGACATGATTAGAAGTTGAAAAATCATACTACCAACTGATCTTTGGAGACTATATCCTATATTTGGGGGGACAAAGGGAAAGTGATGTGAAATCTTTCCCAAATCTATTTTCCATGACATTTCGCATTTAAACAGCTGCAATCTTGCTCCTCAAATCATTCAGAAAGCTACCAAAATAGTCTTCCTGGCTAAGGACCCCCTCCTTTCACCATTTTCTCCACTCTCACACCACACCCCCAATCCTTTTTCCAATGTAAACGTAAATTGATCATTTACACCTCTAAGGGCTTCTACAGCTTAGCCCTGCCCTTTCTAGCTGATCTACTAACCTATAGGAATGCTGAGACTATTGCTCGCATTAAAAGCCATAAACCTAATTCATGATTGTCAAGGTTCCTCCCCCACTCTGAACTCTAGGGTACAGATGTGGGGACCTGCATGAAAAACCTCCTAAGCTTATCTTTACCAGCTTAGGTCAAAACTTCCCCAAGGTACAAAATATTCCACCCTTTTGTCCTTGGATTGGCCGCTACCACCACCAAACAAATACTGGTTACTGGGGAAGAGCTGTTTGGACACGTCTTTCCCCCCAAAATACTTCCCAAAAACCTTGCACCCCACTTCCTGGACAAGGTTTGGTAAAAAGCCTCACCAATTTGCCTAGGTGACTACAGACCCAGACCCTTGGATCTTAAGAACAATGAACAATCCTCCCAACACTTGCACCCCCCCCTTTCCAGGGAAATGTTGGATAAAAAGCCTCACCAATTTGCATAGGTGACCACAGACCCAAACCCTTGGATCTGAGAACAATGAAAAAGCATTCAGTTTTCTTACAAGAAGACTTTTAATAGAAATAGAAGTAAATAGAAATAAAAAAAAATCCCCCCTGTAAAGTCAGGATGGTAGATACCTTACAGGATAATTAGATTCAAAACATAGAGAACCCCTCTAGGCAAAACCTTAAGTTACAAAAAAGATACACAGACAGAAATAGTTATTCTATTCAGCACAATTCTTTTCTCAGCCATTTAAAGAAATCATAATTTAACACATACCTAGCTAGATTACTTACTAAAAGTTCTAAGGCTTCATTCCTGGTCTATCCCCGGCAAAGACAGAATATAGACAGACACACAGACCCTTTGTTTCTCTCCCTCCTCCCAGCTTTTGAAAGTATCTTGTCTCCTCATTGGTCATTTTGGTCAGGTGCCAGGAAGGTTACCTTTAGCTTCTTAACCCTTTACAGGTGAGAGGAGATTTCCTCTGGCCAGGAGGGATTTTAAAGGGGTTTGCCCTTCCCTTTATATTTATGACAATGATAAACCGTAACAGAACTAAAGCAATGGGTTCTAAGATAGCACTGTCTAGAAGGTCATTCTCTCACCCTTCAGCTTTGTGTCTGCCAGCAAGCATGCACACTGATCCTCTCTAGTAATCAGTCTATTGGCAGGCCTCTATTTGTCTTATGGGGGTAAGTTCCAAGGATCTTGTAACAATCACATAGCTTACGAAATAAGACAAGATGTTTCTATGAGATGCTTGGCAGTAAAGAGCAGTGGCCTCTTGTTTGCTGCGGTTGTTGTCCTGACATACAGTTTCTGAAGCAAATCTTCCCCTTGATAATGGTTCTTCTTTCCCATTAGATAATATATTTCCTTACCCAGAAGTGGTAAGCAGCATGTGGGGTGCTAGAAATATTCTGAGGAAGAGATCCATTTTATCCATGTAGGTCTAGTTTCCACAAATCACATACCATTCACACTCCAAGTGGTGTGTGTTTATGAAGTACCAGCCCATGCCTTTGCTTGTAAACCAAAAAAATTCACACAAAGGTATCTGCAAAACTGAGTGTTGAAAGTCTAGACCTGCATGACTGAAGAGATCATTTAGGCCCTGTCCACATGGGACCAGTGATGTTCAAACATGGTTGCTGCTAGCAGAATTGTATCAGAATTTTTCTAAAGCATGTGGGTAGGGCTTTGTTTTGAGAACGGAGCAAGACAAGTTGTGCTGTAGGCTACAGTTGTAGCCTGAGTTTTTATAGCACAATTTTCAGGAAAAGAATCTTTGCCACCATGTTTAAAATCAGCTGTGTAACTTGCATAGTTCTGAGAGTGCTCACAAATCTTATGACAGAGGTGTTCATGTTTCCACTTCACCACTATTATGACAGCACAAAAAAAGTCTTAGCATGACAACAAAGTACAAGCTATCTTCATACTTCCAAATTAAGAAAAGGGAAAGCAGTTGCACCATTAGTATGTAACAGCATAAGGAGGGTTATTCATCTTTGCACATTTCACATGTTAAAAATGACACGTTTTATTCTTATGCTTCCTGTCACACTTAACATACCCCCACTTTCTCAAAGGAAGTAGCTATGGGAAAACAATGCACACTAAGATCCCAGTTCAGTGCCTACATGGAGCTCTACTGAAATCAATGAGACTTCAGGAGGGCACAGTTCTATGCCTGTATGCAGTGAATTACAGGATTGGGGCCTTTTAGTTTCATACTGTGAACACGTGGTATTCCTCCTTTCTCATACCAGTGCGTACACTGGATTTGGTCCAAATTTACCCCTTTTCTGCAAAAAGTGGTCAATTTATTTGTACCACCACATCATACACCTTAAACCAGGGGTCGGCAACCTTTCAGAAGTGGTGTGCCAAGTCTTCATTTATTCACTCTAATTTAAGGTTTTGCATGCCAGTAATACATTTTAATGTTTTTAGAAGGTCTCTTTCTAGAAGTCTATAATATAACTAAACTATTGTTGTATGTAAAGTAAATAAAGTTTTTAAAATGTTTAAGAAGCTTCATTTAAAATTAAACTAAAATGCAGAGCCCCCCGGACTGGTGGCCAGGACCCAGGCAGTGTGAGTGCCACTGAAAATCAGCTCGCGTGCCGCCTTTGGCACATGTGCCATAGGTTGCCTACCCCTGCCTTAAACTAAGCTTTCCTCCAAACTTGTCCATTACTGTGTTTTTCACCTTTCTGAGCCTGCTTCAGGTTCCCTCTGCCTCAAAGACTCTGACTCTTGAAAGGAGCTAATAGAAGCTACCTGTTTTACACTTGGCTTGGCAAACAAATAATTCTGCATCTCTGTGACTGGTCCCAGACCTGACCCACACAAACAACAGAATCACTATTTCAATCTGACTAACATCTAATCACTGATCTTCACAATATACAAACCTATGCACTTTAACTTTCTGTCAAGCTGCAAGCACACATCAACAGGTGCTTGACCAAGTACTTGCCATTATAGGTCAGAAACTCCCAATCATCCAGACCAATCAAGCTAGGTTTCTTAGCCCTTAGGTACAGAAAGACAGACAGTCAGGATCAAACTTGAAAAATACTCTTATAAGACAAAGTGTACCTGCAAATGTCTTACAAGTTTTTAAATAGAAAGGGCCTGACATCCTATTAAAGTTTTCCATTAAGCAGGCTAGGTGAAAAGTTAAGAAAGCTTGGCCAAGGATAACCTGATCTCACATACAACTTAATTTTAAAAAGCAGCTGTATTTATGTTGTACGTCCTTCCCTGAAGGCTAAGATGCTACTCTGATCTACACTTACATTTGGTGTTTTGATTGTCCTCTTCATGCTGGATGTGCTGGTCAATGATCATTGACCTCCAGCCCTTGTCTCCTTGTAAATGCGATCAAAGGGAGTTGTACTGCAGACAGTGCTTCAGGAAGCACACACAATATTAATCACTTGCCCTCCTCCCCAATTGCACAAGGACCTAGCAGAGCTGGAGGAAAAAACTCAGTAAAGCAGTAGGCCAGATGGCCAGGCAAACTGGCATTTACAAGGAAAGTGAGGCAGGAGATCAGTTGTCACTTTTAGTTTTATCAAGTGTGTTGCTCAGTCAATATCACCAGGAAATGTAGGGGCAGGCCAGCAGAAAGTACCGTAATTTTTTTCATTTGTCTGTATTGGATTTTAGATTGTCCCACGCTGCTAAACTGCAAATATATATATATATATATTTTCTTCTCTCTCTCTCATTATTGCATTAACTAGCTCCTCCATGAATCATCCTGATGTGGAGACTCTCCCTTGTTTAAACTACTAGCACAATTACATTCAAACCTCTGATCAACCACATAACTGTTATTTAACTTTTCTTTGTTTGCACCTAACAGAACCGGGGAAGAGAGAAAACACACATTATGGGACTATGTGGGATTTTATTAAGATTCATTGCTGTGATGTAAACTGCTGGTTAAGCTCCCCACCCCAGGAAAGTTTAAATGCTACACCTTGGTTCTGTTCAGGCCCTCTCTCTAGGGCACTGTTTTATTGATTGCACCATCAACCTTTAGTAAACCTCCAAATCAAGCAGTTCAATGTAAATCCAACAGCTTCCTTTCCCCTGACTCAGGGAACTCCTCCATACTCCTGTCCACTCTTCCCCAGTTCTCCTATAAGCCATCTACCTGGAAGTCGCCCTGCTCCAGGCCCTGCCACAGGAGCCAGCCTGCTTCCCACAGCTCTCCCCCTCAAACTCAGCTCTTTCAGCCTTCACAGAAATCAGGGCGTCACCAGGCAATCTTCTGATCTTTTCCCAGATGGATCTGATAATGCCCTCTATCAGGCTCAAACACCTATTTTCACACAGGCTGGTTGCCCCTTAAAGAGACAGACCACCCAGTTACATGACAGGTTTCAGAGTAACAGCCGTGTTAGTCTGTATCCACAAAAAGAAAAGGAGTACTTGTGGCACCTTAGAGACTAACCAATTTATTTGAGCATAAGCTTTCTTGAGCTACAGCTCACTTCCTCGGATGCATTCAGTGAATGCATCCGATGAAGTGAGCTGTAGCTCAAGAAAGCTTATGCTGCATCTGATGAAGTGAGCTGTAGCTCACGAAAGCTTATGCTCAAATAAATTGGTTAGTCTCTAAGGTGCCACAAGTACTCCTTTTCTTTTTTCAATTACATGACTTTGGTAAAGCTGTTTCTCTCCATTCATGGAGGCATGAATTAGTTCGGCAAATAAATCCTGATAGCATTGCATTTTGTTTGCATCATTTGTGTTGCTCCTCTTTCAATTTCTCTGCTTTGCAACAGATGAAGTGCATAATATTAGTCTTGCCATTGGTTGGGTGAGTCTTAGTGACAGCCACAAGTGCAGTATAAAGTCAGTTATATATTGGTCTGAACTTTACAACAAAATTTGTGACACAACAGATTTATATCCATTCTGCACATGTACTCCTAATATCATTAAAAAGAGACGATTTGCTGTATCAGTAGATTTGCGAGAAATAGCATTTCAGGGTGGATGCAAACCTATCAAAGGAATGTATATTAACTACTCCATAGGATCATAAATTTGACCTGAAAATAGCAATTAGTGCAACAGCTGAAACTCAATGGCTTTGTCATTACTGAGACAATAGAGATCCCTACACACACTGCAGGGAATTAGTTTGCTACTTCATTTGGAGATTTTTTACTATAAACTGGAAGAGCAGTCCCTAGCCTTCTTAGACAACTATACCAACCTATCAGTTTACCAGAGTAATACAGATGAGATCTCTCGGATGTACTGAAAATTCTTACGGTTTGGCTCATCTTGTCACCCAAGCTTCATTCAAGGCACTGTTAACTGCCTTGTCCTTGGGGTGGGGAGGGCACAGCTCTCTCACAGGGTTGTGAATAGAGAAGTGATTTCTGATGTTGAGGGCCTTGAAATAAAGGCAGTACAAGTCAACAGGAGCCAGTGGGGAGTGAAACACACAAGCATGAGATGTTCTCAGCATTCTCCCCCTCCCTTATAAGTAGGGCCCTACCAAATTCAGAAGAAGGAAAGGAGTACTTGTGGCACCTTAGAGACTAACCAATTTATTTGAGCATAAGCTTTCGTGAGCTACAGCTCACTTCATCGGATGCATACTGTGGAAAATACAGAAGATGTTTTTATACACACAAACTATGAAAAAATGGGTGTTTGATCACTTTAGATAAGCTATTACCAGCAGGAGAGTAGGGTGGGGGTAGAGAAAGCCTTTTGTAATGATAAACACCCATTTTTTCATGGTTTGTGTGTATAAAAATATCTTCTGTATTTTCCACAGTATGCATCCGATGAAGTGAGCTGTAGCTCACGAAAGCTTATGCTCAAATAAATTGGTTAGTCTCTAAGGTGCCACAAGTACTCCTTTTCTTTTTGCGGATACAGACTAACACGGCTGTTACTCTGAAACCTACCAAATTCAGGGTCCATTTTGGTCAACTTCACAGCTGAGGATTTTAAAAATTGCAAATTTCATTATTTCAGCTATTTAAATTGGAAATTTCATGGTGGTGTAATGGTAGGGGTTCTGACCCAAAAAGGAGTTGCGGGGGGGGAAGCTGCAAGGTTCTTTTTGGGGGGAGGTGGGGGAGGAGGGTTGCAGTATTGCTATCCTACTTCTGCACTGTTGCTGGTGATGGCACTGCCTTCAGAGCTGGGCAGCTGGAGACCGGTGGCTGTTGGCCAGGACCCCAGCTCTGAAGGCAGAGCCACCACCAGCAAGAGCAGCGCAGAAGTAAGGATGGCATGGTATGGTATGGTATTGCCACCCTTACTTCTGCACGGCTGCCTGCAGAGCTGAGCCCTCAGTCAGCAGCTGCTATTCTCTGGTTGTCCAGCTCTGAAGGTAGCAGCGCAGAAGCAAGAGTGGCATGGTATGGTTTTGCCACCCTTACTTGGCCCCTCCAGCAGCAGCGTAGCTGTCTTCAGAGCTGTGCACCCGGCCAACAGCCGCCACTCTCTGGCCACCCAGCTCTGAACGCAGCATAGAAGTAAGGGTGGCAACATTGCGACCCCCCTGCAACTCCCTTTTGATTCAGGACCCCCAATTTGAGAAACGCTGGTCTCCCCATGAAATATGCACAGTATATGGTAAAAGCACACAAAAGACCAGATTTCACGGGAGGAGGCCAGCTTTCATGGTCCCTGATGCGTTTTTCATGTCTGTGAATTTGGTAGGGCCCTACTTACAAGGGTACAGAATGCAGCATCTTGCATAAAGGCTGGTGTTTCTGTATTGTCTCCACTTTCAGCTCCTGATGCAGTGAGTAACCTGTAGTCCAATTTGCAGAGAAATGTGTGGATCATTGTGCGAAGCGAAGGTCAGGGATGGCGTTACTTGTCACTGTTGCTTATTTAAGTATCCAGGATTAGTGATTAACCTAGTAAGACCCAGAAGCTTCATATTACCTTCCCATCAGCTTAAGCCTTGCCAACACATAGTTGGGTATGTCTACATTGCAATCATAAGGTACGACTGCAACATGAGTAGACATATCTGAGCTGGCTTTAATCTAGCTTGCTTGAGTCCCAGAGCAGTGAAGCTGCAGCAGCCCACATTTCATCTTATGCTCTATTAGCCTGCTCAGAACCCTGGTTAATTACTCATGGGGCTAGCCTGTGTTGACACAGACACTGCTGTGGCTTCACTGCTCTGGGACCTAAGCTAGCTAGATTAAAGTTACTTTATGTGTGTTTGCTAAAGCTACAATCATGCCACATGACTGCAGTACAGACATATCCTCATGCACCTGCCCTTCAGATATTTCATCTCCACCTGGGCTACCTCTATAGCTCTGAATAAGTCAAAACCTCTCAAGTTCAGTTCTCCCTTCCATAAAATTATAACTATACTTTCTTTGCAAATACTAACCTGGACAACCACCTAAGTCAACTAAGTGCTATTACCACCAGGTTAAGACCTTAGTTACCAATAGGTGTTTACCACTTCCCATTTACTTTGGCATTACTCAAACTGGCAATAAAATTGAGCCTGCTCCAAACCTGAGCCTCATGACTGTAAACAGGGAGTCTCCATGGCAGTTGAGAGTCCTCTGTGAACAGAAGGTAGGAAGCTATGGGGGCACCAAGGCCCAGAACACAGGCTCATAATTAAAGTAGGGCCTGGGAGGCTAGAATACCAGTGAAAAATTGTGAAGCAGTAGCAAATGAACCTGAGAACTAGTGACTCGGAGAAACTAATTATATCATTCAACAGAATAATGCAGGATACCCTAGAGTGTGAAAATCAGACAAGTGCCTAATATATGTGGCCTCACTTAAGCACTACACACAAATCTTCACCGCCTAAGGGCTCCTGTTGCCAACGTTTAAGAAAAAGAAAGAAAATAGCTGCAGAGGACAGCCCTATTGAAAATGTAGCCACCTGTCCTGCTCAATTAAAAATTATTTTATTGAATAGTAACAATAGTTATACAATTGATTGAATGACCAATTGCTCTGGTAACAAGACAGACTCACCTGAAAGAACTGCGGACCTAACTAAAAACCAATAATGTTTTGGAAAATTAAAACAAAAAGATGCACTGGTCAGAATTTAGGTTTACACTCTATTAAGTGCATTATCTACTGGTACCAAAGGAGTATGCTCCCATGTAGCATCTGGCACCAGTTGCGTGCTTCTACCACTGAAGTGGTAAATAATCCCTCTAACATCTTGTTGCCATAGGCCAGTGGTTCTCAACTCTGGTCCACCGCTTGTTCAGGGAAAGCCCCTGGTGAGCCGGGCCAGTTTGTTTATTTGCCGCGTCCGCAGGTTTGGCCGATTGCGGCTCCCACTGGCCGCGGTTAGCCGCGCCAGGCCAATGGGGGCTACAGAAAGCGGTGCGGGCCGAGGGATGTGCTGGCCGCCCTTTTCACAGCCCCCATTGGAGCGTCGAACCAGCAGCGGACCAGAGATGAGAACCACTGCCATATGCAGTGGAGGACTCTCTGTTGTGGTTCACTGATTACAGCTCAAAAATGTTACATGATCATATTTTGGCATTTGAAGAAAGGGCATTTATGGATGCAGCAACAAAACTAGACTATCTTTCAATCCACTTGGCAAGGGAAATAACTTCAGTTCTGTTTTTTAACTTACGAAAATCCAAATAAATGAAAAATTAAAATTCAACGCAGACCTGCTGGGGTGAGAATGGAAACTCAATGACCACACACCAGCTACTAAGTTAGCATTTTGATGTATATTAGAATGAGATTTCTATCATCATCTCCTTTGGGGAGAAGACAAAGGAACAAGTTCAGAGATGGGAAATAAATCAAGGTAATAAGGTTACGCTGCACAATAAACCATTCCAATGGGAAAGATACAAGATCTCCAGCGCCACACTAGAAATGCATTTACAATATGCCAGACAGTTCCTTGGTGACAACGAAAATGATCACATGTTCACCCAGATGAGGTCAGAAAAGCACACACTAGCTGCTGGGTCATCCCTGTGTCCTCTAAGTCTGTAGTTTTTAATAAATGATTTACCTTGCCAATGTCAGCACAAGAAAAATTAGAGATCGTTGCTTTCTGCAATGAAACAAAATGACCTGAAGTCCAAACAAAATCATGTCATTGATGAACTGAAACCCTCAAGATTATAGGTTTCAGAGTAGCAGCCGTGTTAGTCTGTATCTGCAAAAAGAAAAGGAGGACTTGTGGCACTTTAGAGACTAACACATTTATTTGAGCATAAGCTTTCGTGAGCTACAGCTCACATTCCTTCAACAGGATATGCTGGATACATGCTAACTTACAAAACGTTCTTTGCTGAAGGTTATTACAGTTTTTGCTGCATAAGCATTAGTTCTCAGAAACAGATATTACTACAACCTCAGTCATCTCTGGTGCTGTACAGCATTTGTATTTGCTAGGATACAAACCTAATGACACCTAGATACTATAATGATAGGTGCAGTAGAAATATTATATTTATTATAACTTAAATGAAAACAATCTTCAGTAAATAAAACTTCAGAGCCTTTTTTATACAAACTACATCTCAAGGTGCTTTAACAGAAATACCACCAGTGGGATGGAAAAATTAAGAAGGAACCTGCTGAAGGAGAATATTTTCAGCCAGGATTGGAAAGGAGATGGGAGATGATGAGGCAAAGACCTAGAAAGGGTGTTAAAGAAGATGCAGATGCAAAGAGGGCTTGCTCCAACAGTGCTGAGACTGTAAAAACAGACAGAGGCTGATGCTAAACAAGCAGCGGGTATTTTCATATTCACTAGTGGAGCTTTATGCTATTGCAGCAAACGTCCAAGGTTTGCTTGACAAGAGAACAAAAGAAGTGCTTATTACTTAGAATGAATCCCTGGGGCAGCTGATACACCATAAATAAAAAGTGATGCTCTTTGAAACTTGTAGTACCTAAACTGAAGAGAACTAGGCATGCTATTTTATATTTGGAAAAGTTAATAACCATAAGCTTCTTCAGTAATATTAGCAATTGCACTGTAGAAATTCAAGCTGACAACAATGTAGATTTCAGTTTAATAAGAACAGCCAGGCATCCCCAACTAGAACACTGAGAAAAACACTGCCTAATAGGTTTCAGAGTAGCAGCCGTGTTAGTCTGTATCTGCAAAAAGAAAAGGAGGACCTGTGGCACCCTAGAGACTAACATTTATTTGAGCATAATCTTTCGTGGGCTACAGCCCACTTCACTGGATGCATGCAGTGGAAAATACAGTAGGACAATGTTATATACACAGAGAACATGAAACAATGGGTGTTACCATACACACTAAAATGAGAGTGATCAGTTAAGGTGAGCTATTACCAGCAGGGATTTCTTTTCCTGGGTTTTTCTAGGATATTATTACCTTCTGACTAAGAACACTGGGATTTTTAGCAATCTGAGCGTCTTCCTGGAAGAGAAAGAAACACCTAGACAGAAGCCATTACTTTCTCAAAACTGGAACTTCCCAGTCATTCTTCCTACCATCCATCCAGAGAATTTAGATCTTATTCGGAGAGATACACTGAAAAATTGCACCACCTTATGAAGAACAATCATAGTTACAAACTACTGAAAAAAGGAGCCATCTCACCACACTTCATATAGCCACAATACATACAACTTAAGAGCCCATTTCACTAGCTGCCCACAAAGTAGCTCCCTCTTAGAGAGGGAAGACAGGATGTCTAAGTCAATCACTCACCTTTCCCTATTTTCTCTGATTCATCAGTTAGAGAAAGGGAGAAGATGCTTTGACTTTCTCCCTTCTAGGGTTTCCTCTCCTCCTTTTCCTTACAGTATGCTGAATTGGCTTTTGAACTGAAGTTTAGGCTAAAGGTCGATTTAGTGTAAAGTAGATTTTGATTGTTCCTCTTTACAATACAGAGGGAACAAATCAGTAAGAAAAGAGCAAAATCAATGGGAACTACTGCTCTTCAGTAATTGAGTGAACTGAGACACAAACCTTAGTATCAAAATGAAAAGCTGTGACCAAGAATATACAAATATTGTAGAGTGGAGATAACAGCTAGCTGCATTTCAGTGCAAATATCGTGTCTGTCTCATCCTAAACCAGCCCGTAGGAATACGGAAGAGAATAAGGAGAGAAAATCCCAAACTCATCCATACTTCAGATTTTAACCATCACTAAAGCAAAAAGACTCAGTGACAAAAGAAACAGGCACAGCAGTCACTTTCCATCATCTTCCAGATAAAGGACAGTGAGATCTGCTAATACAAAAAGGATTGCCTGAAGCTTCACCACAGGGTTACTGAGCACTTATTGCATAGGAGGACTAAGTTATTTCCATGTTGTGACTCAGAACTCAGATTTATTTTTCTTTTGTGACACCATCTATAAATCTGAACATTCTTAGTGAGTTACATCCAGGCACTGAACCTGAATGTTCAAAACACAGCTTTAATCTGAACTTACATTCAACTTCCCCACATACTTATTTCTACTGATTAATAACCTCAATAGCCAGTGAGGGCCTGCTGGGCTGTCCGTACTTCATTGGTGAATATTACAGAGTTCCTAATCAATTTCTAGAAACTCTGGTGCTATTTGAAACAGACATTCAGCCAACAGGCACCACAAGTGAAGATCTAGCTGAGCAGTTATGACTATGAGCTAGTAAGTGATATGAGCTCTCAGAGCAGCCTGGCTTTGCACCAACACACTGAGTTCAACCTAGGTATCACCACCCATAACAAGTATTACCCTATACTAGACTCAAGGAGTAGGAAGAAGTATCCATACCCTGTGCAACAACCATCAGGGACTATCCGCTGGAGAAATTACCACGTGACATCAACATGCCTCCATCTACAAAATGAAACCTACACATCTGCTTGTCCTGACCCTTTCAGCATCTTCTCTGGGACACGAGACACTCTAATATCAGAGAGGGAAATGGCAGAGACTAAGTTCCATCAGTTGCCCAGTGAAGGAGGGGGGAGAGAGGTGCATCTAACAGGGGTTCCTGCCCTGGGCACCTTGCGGAGATCAGACCTAACTAGGCCCACCCTGACCGGCAACAGCAGAGAGATTCCCTGGGAACCGGCTCTGCGAGGGGGGCAAAAGGGCTATGGGGGCCGGCGGGGAAAGTCACAGCAACAACGGTCACACGCTGGGGAAGGCAAGCGGGGTGGGATGGGGGGAGGTGACGTCACCATGGCGATGTCTCCAAGGGAACGGAGGGAGGGGGGTGTCGTGGGGGCAGATCCTATGGGGATACCCTACGAGATCACCATGGCGACAGCAGGGAGGCGGTTTCCACACTCTCGTTGAGAACTGGATACCTCCTCACTATGGGGGGTGCTCTTTCTGGGGGGAGACATCTCCAGGGTGACGGTCTCTAGGGGACCCCCTTACCTGCTGCTGTATCTTGCCATCCTCGGTGACCACCCAGTGAGTGGTGGCAGCGCCGGGCCGAGCCCCTAAACCCAGCAGCAAGGTCAGGCCCAGCACTCGGCCCCATACCGGCCAACACCGACCCCACCCGGACGCTCTTGTTGCCACCGCCATCTTCCCCGATCCCAGCCTTCCTGGACTACCCGGAACCGGAAATACCTGCTCCGCCATTTTGGGGTGGGAGCGAGGGCAAGGCTCTTGCCTGTCCCGAGGGGAGGGGGTGTGTCTCTTCTGTCCGAGGCTTCTCGTGCCCTGAGGGGTTTGAGCCGCTCTGGTTCCGGCTGCCTGTACGCGCTAGGGCGACCGCTGGGTCCTAGCGGCTGGGCGGCTTGAGGGCTGAGACAGAGCCGGGGCGCAGTCCCTGGCTGTGGCCTGGGAAGAGCGGGGCCGAGCTCTCTGCTGGGAGCAGGAGAGCCACGAACCTCCCCACTGGGGCTGGGCCTCTCGTCTCGTCTAGGTGAAGGGCTGGAAAGAGGAGAACAGCCCCAAATGCCCCTGGGCTGTGAGGCCCGCTGCCGTAGCGGGGGCGTGCTCAGTTCTCCCCGCTGCCGTAGCGGGGGCCCGGGGGCGTGCTCAGTTCTCCCCGCTGCCAGCGGGTGCTGCCCAACCGCAGCTTTACAGAGAGGAGCCGAAGAGAGGCCCCGAAAGGGGAGCGGGCGTAACCGCTCCAGCGGTGGTCGCCCGAGGGGCTGACCTGTCCCCCTCATCTGCGCGGCTTGTCGGCTCATCTCTGCCCGTGCTGGTCGTTTAAAGGCCGCCTTGGTTAGCGAGGTCGCTGCTGCTCAAAGCGTGTGAGGCAGGATCACAGTGATGTGGAGATCTGCGCTATCGCCTCCGGATGCCGACTCCTGGTGCCAGCAGTTCACAGTGCTTGTTGGGAGCTGTCACCCCCTTTTTGTTTTCCAGTTGAGAAGGCAGCTAGGAGAGACCTACCAAGGGGAGTTGGAGCTTCAGGAGCCTAGCAGGGTACCTGAAGTCCCCTGAGGTGAAGTCAAGCCAAGTCCAAGAAGCCCAGCAAAGCATGCATGCTCATATTCTAAACATCTGCCCAATCTAGTGGGAATGGCCATCTCCATTTGTTGTCTTAAGTAGGTAGAATTTGGTAGAGTACTGCTAATTTTCTTTCTCCATACTGGTCCTTACTTGAACCCTGACCCGAGGGCTGAGTGGCTGGGGCCCAGGCCTAGTGTGGACAACTGTTGCTGTGCTCAAAACTGGAGAAATGGACCCACCCATGTGTCCAAAAGCCAATCCCAGACCTAATCCTGTGAACTCTTCCCTTTTGACTGTCTGCTCCTCTGCACACTCTTTTCTGTGCCCCACAACCTCTTTCCATTCTTTCTTTCTAGTTAATTCTGCCCAACTCTCACTTTCACTCCTTCAGCCTGTATACTCCCGAACCATATTAAGGGCTTTAAAATGTACTTGGCTCCTAATAGCCAAAGAATTAAACGAAAGTGATGGTGCTACTGTCTAGGAGCAACACAGAGTTGAAAAGTCAAGCCTCTTTCTTCCTCACACCCAACCACTGGGATTCCTGGCAAGGTGCTGTCCCTGGAGCCTGCTGACTGCTTTGGGGTTCCCATCTTTTATAGGCTCCAGCTAGCCACCTGCTAATAAATTTGAAGTGTCTACTTCAAAACACCTCTGGCTGCTAGGAAGGTGAAAAGCATTTTCTCCCTTTCTTCTAAGTCTCCTGACTTCTCCAAGGTAGAAGAGAATCTCCCCTAGCCTCCCATTTTAAGTTTTCAGCTCTAGTGAATAGTTCCAGTGGTTTCTATGGCAGCTGTGCAAAACTTACACAAATGAAAACAGAATAAAGTGAACCGTCTGCTTTTCAGTTTGGTCAGTTTTCACTCTGCTGTAGCTTGGGACTCTGAGAAGCTTCTGAGGTGCTAGAGTTGTCTGCCTGCAGGTTCAGGCAGACATCCCTGTATAGGCTTATACTTTTACTTCACATTTGGAAGGTCATCTTCAAACTGACAACTAGAGCCTTCAATTAAAAATTCAAACTATTTGTATGTGGTACCTCTCACCACTGTGTCCTATCAGAAGAAACTGGACTTTTTTTTTGGTGGTGTTCATGTGTGAGGAGTAGGTTGAAGTGTACATCCAGATTTCCTGCAGAAGTGAGTTGCAGATTTGTGGGCCAATCTGTGTCCAAACTCTGTCTTTATTTTGAGAACATTCACCATTGAGAATGATAGCTCCATCATCTCCAAGGAATGTAGCTGGCTAGGAAGGTAATATCAGGTAGGCTGAAATGGTCCTTCAGGTGACTTGGGCCATTCCTACAATAAATAGGCGTTGAGGTCCATGACTAAGTTGCAAACGTTTCCTGACCAGTTGTGGACAGGAAGCTAAAGTCTTGTCTTCAATTTTTTTATTTGTTTTCAGCAACTGGCATAACTACGCTGATACAAACTTTATCGTAGATCTGGTCCATTTGTGCAAACTGCACCTTGAATCTGTACAGTTTACCCCAGTTTCAAACAGGCAAGGCATAAGACTTCAAATTTAGTCATCTAAGAAGAAAACTTGGTTGTCCCAAGTTTTGAGGGTTGTGGTTCCATTCTGTCACGTACATTAAGAAGAAATGTTGTGATTTTGTAAAGGCATTTTTCTGCATCTTATTTGTTCTGTTTTGGACTGTTGGGCCAGGGATTTATCATTTGTATTTATTATTTCTTTTAATGTGACAGTCTTGTGTTTAGTTTTGTCTTTAATGTAAATTAATGCCACTTCTACTACTAATCAGAGATGGACGCTATATCATAATTTATTTAAAATACAATAATTCTAATTCCTTTAATTATATGCATATACAAAAGCACTACACTGTATATGACTTAACATATAACATCTAACAAAACCACACAATAAAAGTTCAGTCATCCAACAGTACATACTCTTCACATTCCTCCATGCACAGGCACAGACTTCGCTAACAGCAGAACCACCATATACTACACACACCACAACTTTGACTCAGGTCTCACAGGGATACCAGAATTTCAGAATCACCTTTCCCCAAATTCGCTCCCACAAAGCGGAATAAAAAGTTGCAACATGTGGTTTGTGTTGGTTGTGCTAGTCTCAACTTTTTCAACAAGTTAACGACAGGGTAAGTTTGAAGGGTAACAAGCTACTGTGTTTGTTAGCTAGAAGGCTCAAAAACTTTCATTGGAGTCGGAAGTGATTGTTTCTTAAAATTAAGACCAATTAACTCAAATTTAAAAAATTCTCTTAAGCTTATTTCCCAATACACTAATAAGTTCAATTCCTGCTTTAAGAGAAGCACTGAAGAGAATCTTAAATAAGGAATTGCTACTAGCACCTTCATGGTTATGGATAATATGTCCTCCTGGCTAGGAATCCAGATCTCTATGCAGAATAGCCTTAGTCTAATCCTTTGCTAGAGCTACCTACTCTTGCTGCTGAATGCTTAATCTGAATGTGTCCACAACTATATTCTGTCCTCCTCCTCCTCCAAACTCACTGAGAATAGCCTGATGGATATGGAGGCATCCGTATTAGGCTGTTTCACTAATAGTGGCATCAGATTCTGGGATGTGCGCCCAGAAACACAAACATTTGAATGCTTGTTTCTGATTTATTGTGGGAAAACCAAGTTCTGCTACTTCAGTGCTACAGGGCATTAAGGTCAGTACTTCCCCTAAAATCACGAACTTAAAGGTATGTGGAATGATGTTGAAAAGCTCTTAAATATGCGGTTGCCCTACTAGCTGTGGATTTGATGGTCATGTCGTTGTAGAGGCAGTCATTTGCATAGCACTTTTTCCTTCTCCTTCACTACCTGAGCAAAGTGACCTAGAGATTTAAGGCATACAATGCCATAATTATTGTAATGAGACAGTTCATTTGATTTTATTACTAGGCCACTATGTGCAATCAAAGCATTGAAGCCATATGAATGGTGACTGTAGTAGGCCTGGTGAAACCGGCATCTGACTATAACCCGCATGCTGTATTTTCCCTATTAAAATCAAACCACAGTGTAGCTTACAGCTCACTTTACAAAGTTGTGCATATTGCTACACCGCCTGTTCTGGTCTGAATTGAAACATTAAACCATTGCTGGTCTTTCTGGAAGGAAACTGAACTTTTCCTTTGAACTACATGAAAAATCCAAATCTCTCCCACTCCCTACCTCTAATCACAGTAGTAACAGAGAACACATTCAAGCATTCCAAGACATGCTCCACAGTGCAGTTTCCAAAGGTATGGAAGCAGTACCCAATGTCATTGAACCTTCCCATGACTTCTCTACTGAACTTTTCTGGAATGCAGGAAACTTGACAAACGTCCTTGCTCTGAAGGTACTTCTGTTTGACTTAGACTTTTGGGCAGTAGGATTGTTCCTAGCCTGAGGAGGTCTGAAACCTTAAATTTGACCCTGGTTTCCCTGGAAACCAGAGAAAAGAGCAAAGCACAGCAATGGTGTGGTCTCAGCAGGCCTGTGTTGCTGAACAGACAGGCTGTTTGAATCAATTTAAGGTAGTTTTCTTTTTAAGAAAGGAATGAAACATCTGCCATAGGTACAGAAAATTATAGTAAACAAGCTTGGAGACCATATGAATGTGCTCACAGAGGCTAAGTCCAAACCAACATATGGATTTAAGATTCTTCTAAAGTGGAGACATGCTTCCTGGAAGTCTGACTACTTGATAGGATTTTCAGGCCCAGCAAATTCCACCAAATAAAACGAGGCAGAGAGTAGATGGAAGTAAACTCATTTCACAGAGATCATTTCAACAGCCTCTAGCTGCTAATGAATCTAGACCCTGCCAATGGGAGTTTGGGTCTACAATGACAGGTTTCAGAGTAGCAGTCGTGTTAGTCTGTATTCGCAAAAAGAAAAGGAGTACTTGTGGCACCTTAGAGACTAACCAATTTATTTGAGCATACCCCAAGCAAGATATGTTCATACTGGCATCCCACCTAAATAAAGGTAAGTGCAAAGAACTTGACTTAGGAATGAAAAATCAAATGCACAGCTACATGAGGAATAACTATCTAGACGGTAATACGGCTGAAAAGGATCTGGAGATTGTAGTGGATCACGAATGAGTCAATACAATGCAGATGCAAAAAAGGTTAATATTCTGCAGTGTATTAACAGGAGTTTTGTCAGTAAGAGACAGGGACAGAATTGTCCCACTCTGCTTGATACTGGTAAAGCCTCAGCTGGAATACTGTGTCCAATTCTGGATGCTATATTTTAGGAAAGATATGGACAAATTAGAGCGAGTCCATAGAACAGTAACAGAAATGATAGTTTTAGAAAATCTGACCTAGGAGGAAAGGTTTAAAAAAAACTAGGCATTTAGTCTCAATAAACAGAGGACTGAGTGGGAACCCGATAAGTCTTCAAACATGCTAAGGGCTATTATAAAGAGGGTGGTGATCAATTTCTCCATGTTCACTGAAGGTAGGACAAGTAATGGGTTTAATCTGCAACAGCGGAGATTTAGGCTATATATTAGGAAAAACTTGCTAACTGTACAGGTAGTTAAGATCTGGAATAGGATTCCAAGAGAGATTGTAGAATCCCCATAATTGGAGGTTTTTAAAAACAGGTTGGACGAACACCTGTTAGTGATGATCTAGGTTTACTTGGTCCTAACATAGCGCAGGAAGCTGGATGCTGACTTCAAGTCCCTTCCAGTCCAACATTTCTATGAATTGTAGAATGGATCATTGCAATCAGCTGACCTAAACTCATGCCATTTCTATTAGAGGTGTATCTTTCATTTCCTATCTGAAACTTTGCTTGAAGTGTTGCTTTAGATAGTTAAATAGCTACAACATTGTCTTAATGGTGGCTGCTTCTAATTTGGAGATTAAACTATTAATTCTATATATCAGTGAAATAATCAGGGAGCTCCTATTGGAATGAAAGCCATTAGAAAATAAGATACTGTAATGTCCCATTAGTGAGCCATTACAAAATGGTCTTAAAGTATGAAACTGTTTAAAACTACAGTAATGAAACAGTAAGCCACTCAAACAAAATTACAAAGTGAATTTATTCCAAAAGCATAAGGGAAAGTTTACAGTTGAACAAGGTGGTGCACAGGTGTCTCCAAAAGAATTCACTGTATCAGAAATTAAGAATGAAAGGAAGGGGGGGAACTAGCTATTTCTGAGGCAGCAAGAACTTTGCTGAAGCTGCACCCATCTCTGAAAAAGATGTCTCAGAAGTGCTCATTGAAACTTCAGTGAGCAAAGAAGCTGCTTGCAGCCAGTGATTAGAATATAAATGTGCTTACAAATAGGCTTTGACATTCATTTAGAAATCTTCAAATTATACAAATTATTGCCCTTTGTGAAACAGGCTGAATTTTCACATGGAAACAACACATCGATCCTGTGCCTATTTTCAAAATGACATTTTGATCATGTCAATTTGTATTTGAAAGCCGAAGTTTAATTGCTCAGCTTCTTACTGACCATCTGAATTTAGCAAGTGTCTTGTAATCAGTAATGTAAGTTCAACTCAAGTGCTTATGGAATGTCCAAAGTTTACCACCACTGTTCCAAAGCTGCACAGAAATCAAGTTTGGAAACAGCTTCTGTAGTTTGATAGTTTTGCTGTTCTGGCTTTTTTTTTTTTGTTATTATTAAAGGGCCAGTTTTCTAGAAGATCTTGCACTAGTGCCAGAAATACAAATGATGCATTCCTCAGATTGCAGTGATAAATATCAGAGAATGTTAATGAAGACACCTGTGTCAGATTCACAAGCTATTCCTCACAAATACACATGAAACTAGTAGGAAAACATTACTTTTAGGCATTTGGTTTGGGGTATGGTCATCAAAATGTTGAAAATAAAAGTTAGGGAAACCTTCAGTCCTCTAAAACCTACGGTATTTTATGTCAACAGAATTTGTTAATATTTCTTCCTTCCCCCCAACTTTTCTCCTTTTTACTATCACACCTTTTACAATGTTCAATCTTTACGAATGACCTGAGGAGAAAGTAAAAAAGTTTAAAGTGGTGAAAGTGTGTGTGTGGGGGGCGCGGGGGGCGAAGAAGGGGGAAGAAGAGAACGACAAAACCAAACCTCTGTGCCAGATCTGCTCTTCAATAAAGTTGTATTTACTGGGTGTCCACTGTTAAATCAAAATCTTAGGTTACCATGAAGGACAAACTAGTACAGAGTCTTTAATTCTCCACCTGAATCAAATAACATAGCTGGATTTTTACAGTGGTACCCAAAATAAAATTTTATTTATATGTTTTTAAAATGCAGTTGGTATTGTTTAAAAAAAAAAAAATTTCAAGTGCCAACCAATCCAGAAATCTTCAAACGCACAGGAAAGAGCCAGGCCACTGCTGCTGTCCAACTGCAATTTATGAAGCTTAATTATTGCATCTGACTTTTCCCACTCCTGAAGTACTTCTAGTCTTTTTTTTTTTTAACCTGTTTTACTGAAATTTCATGGCATATGCATACATATTCATACTGAACATTAAAAACCCATTTGCAAAACACCACTTTTGTATTACAATGTAGGGAGAAGAGTAAGATGTACAAAAACAAAAACATCGCATTCTCCACAACTTTAAGTTAAATGATTGCTTCATGCTACAAGCAAAAGTTTGTATGTCCATGTTACAGACTTTAAAAATCCAGCATTTGTCTGAATAGTCAACGATTCTGTTATAAAGAGTAAATAAATGCTAATTTAATAATGGTACTCTTCTCCACATATTGCAAGATATTGTTACAGATGAGGAAAGGATTACTGCAGCTGTCAATCTTAACGGACGTGTACCTTTGTAGTCATCCCTTTCCTGTCCATTATTTAATATATAAACTCAATTACAATATAGTTTTAGTTGAGTAATAGCTGATTTTTAGGTTAATATACAAACTGTCAAGATGTAGTTTCAGATAAAACATCTATGCTGTTTTCCAATTCTGAATAAACCCTGAAGACACTTCTAAAATAACTCAAAATTGCTGACTAATCATCCAAAAATACAGTTGTAGTTTCACTATGGACAAGTTTTGTAGTCCGTTAGAAAAGTAGATCATACATACAAAGGTATAAAGAACATTTAAGTCAGTCTTTAGCAGAAGGCAGTCCTTGAAGGGATACAGTACTCCAGGCAATCCTTTGATGAGCAGTACTTTCACTTTTACTGGTGTTTTACCCCATAATGGCTCTGGAGAATGCAATGGTCTGTTCAGTAGATTCTTCCTCGACTGCGATTACCTCGTCCTCCCCAGCCTCTCCCTCGGCCACCCCGGAAACCACCTCTCTGCTCTGAAAATAAATGCAAACGTTTATCTTATATAGGTCTCTGGTGTTTGAATAGCGGATTAAAAATGAAATTGCAATATATTACAGCTGTTCTGTTTTAGGTACAATTACCTGGGCTAACCCCATCTACGCAACAGTACTTAAAACCTTCTAACAAGATTGTATTATATTGGTTTAAAAGGTTCTCTGCATCAGTTTTATTAAGAGTTTTTATTGCCTATCCATCACAATATGTCTCAAACACTGACTTCAAATGTGGCTAATCACCTCCTTAAAATTAAGCATATACTTAAGTGTTTTGCTGTATTGGTATCTTAATGTTTTCAGTTTAAGGCTCCAAAACCACTGGAAGAACCAGAGGACATAAATGAACTGTTTGTATATTGGAGTCAGTTTTTCATTTAGCTCCATTAAGAATGAGTTTGATCTCACTGGAAGAACCAAAGTGTCTCAAGGTTTCTCAGGCTTCTGTTAGTAGCCTATCTACAGTCTGATCCCAGTGGAAGCCTAAATACATCAAAACGTTTTAGACCCCTACTATTTTTTCCTCCCCTTGTAATAGTTATTAAGCCTTTAAAATTACATTAAGTTTAACTCTACAACGGGAAGGACAGAACTTTGGATATTTAAAATTAGACATATTTGAATGAAGAACTCAAAGTTGACCATCCTCAGAGGATCCTGCACTAACGGGGACAAATTAGATGAATAGAATCATTTCCAGCTATAATTTCTAAAATGATATTAAAAGTTAAGACAGCCTGTAGCCCTTAAGGGTCTGCCTACCATGTCTAAAACTGGTGTTGACAAAAATTACAATATTGGAGACAACAGAATTTTCTTTGTTAAGAACAGAACATTACTTTATATCATAATATAATGTGGAATCTCAGCTTTCAGACAATTTAATCCCCAGATCTGCAAGAGACCGGTGGCTGCTAAAATGATGTTGCAAAGTTGCTTAGTTATTAGGCTGGTAAACTTATCCTATTACTAGACCAGTGATTTAAAAAAAATATAGATACAATTACATGGAAAAATCATGACAGCAAATTCTGGATCGTCTGAGGATCTGGAAAGGAACTTGCTTAACTGACATCCTTCCCAGAGGGGTAAATTCACCCTGCAAGGTTCTTCCAAAAACTCTCCAACTTACCATAAGAAAAGCTGCCCAGGTTGCTACTGTATTTCCCACTGGGTGGGTTGTATATTTGCCTGGCATCCCTTTTTGGTCCTGCTGGAGCCTTCTTCGGTGGTGAACTTGAAGTTGTATCTTCACTAGTTCTTTTTTGACTGCAAAGGCAAGAAAATATAAAGAGAGGTCTTTGAAAGATGCTGCACTATCCCCGAGGTAGTAAGTACAGACACAGTATGCTCAGCCCCATAGATTAGTATTTATGAGCCAGTAGAGCTGTTAATGAAGACACTCTGGAAGACGGTATTGTAGAACCTTCTTAAAAGACTGATCCCCATTTTGATTAAATTATCTACTGTATCGTCCCAGCAAGTCTTGACACCTTATACCACTCGCCAACAACTAGAGCTGTTATGTGGCTCACAGTGTGGCAAACTGGATCCTGAGACTACAACTTATGCACAATGCCTACAATGTACTATTATACAATTGTAACCTTAATTCTATCTAAGATTTTTGCATGCGAATCTTTGGTTTTTAGCTCATGTGCTGAACAACATATACTGGCAAGTTGTTGTACATCATAAAATAAAAATTCCACAATGTGTGTATGCAATAATATCACTTTAAGCAAGTTTTCCTGGTAACTCTTACCCTGCATCAGCCTTCTGTACAGGTTTCCAAGACAGCGTAACTGTGCTCTTGTAAGAAGGGGGAATGTGGAAAAGGTCCTAAACAAACAAAATTGTGGACATTTTACCACAAAATGAAGTCCACGCCAATAACACTCCATAATCTTACCTATATTATGAGTCTGCATTAATCATACTTCCCTATTCCCCCAACCTCCTTCAAACAAGCTCTTTAAAACCAAAGATGACTTAAGTCCTAGGATCCAGAAACAAGAATTACCTGGATGAACCACTTAAAAAATTCAGCTACTTTATTCCATGCACTCTAATATGAAATTCTAATTTCATATTAACAGAAGTGTCTCATGCTATGATTCTGCACAGTATATTAATATGTGTACTGTACATTACTACAATGAATTACAATGGCTCCTGTGTGGATCTCTGCTATTCCCACCACGGTGCTAAGAAGCAGCATGGGATTGAGCAAAGAATTGGCTCACACTAGAGTGCCATGGTATGAACTTTGAAGGGAAAGTATAATCAAAACAGTTTTCTTTAAAAACATTACATTAAACCTTAAGTCAGCATTTCAGGGATATATTTCTAACTATAGATACCGAAACATTGAATGTTACGAGGCAAGACTTGCTCAATCCTTAACTTGCTTTTATGCTTAAACATCCTGTAAACTCCATCAAACCTGCTGAAATCAGACACAGCAAGTAAATCCTAAACTGAAAATCATTGTTATAGAACAATTGGCCCAAATTTCTGATCAAAATGACACTGCAAAGGACAACTGACCCATTATAGTGTTTTTTTTTTTAAAGTAAATCTTCCCCTCATGATACTGAATCATCAATTTATTGGCCTACAAACAAAAGGCTGCAACACTTAAAATTCCAACTCCTCAGCAGGGTAATCCACCCAATTCAAGGTGGCTGGATGTCTTGATAATGATGCCACAAACTTTATACAGTGAGCAGGTAGAGTACTGAAATGGATTTCAGTCAGCCAGTCACTGTTACTTTCAATTCAATAAGCCGTTTATTTATTAATTTCCATTGTTAGTTGCTAATATGTAGCTCCAGAGAGTTCACAAAGGAAATGTACTCGAATGACAGCAGGGGAGCACTGATCTCCTTAGACCAGGAAATTAACAAAAACTTAAGGGAAGAACTTTAACGTAGTGCCAATGCTGAATTTGATTTACTCCACGGTAGAGATGACAGTGGAGCGTCTTGACAACAACATTTGATCCCCATCTGGGAAATTTCTCAATAGCTCTCTGTTCCCGAGCCTTCCTTTTCAGAGATCCTTCTGTTACAGACCTGTTCCATATTTAGACATAACAGAAGATTTAAGGCTTACCTTGATTAAAACATTGATGTTATTAGTTATTTTCAAGGCAACCACTTTAATTTTGTTCTGCAAAAAGGGAAAAATACAGCAATTTTAGTGATTTGAGATTACATCAGATGCATTTAGTGAAGACAGATGTATTGGAATTTTACTGCACACCTCCAAGTAAATTTCTATGACCTTGATGAGAGATCTATAGCAAATTTCTGTAAATGACTTAGCTGTTATAATTTTTAGTTCTCAGTAATTTTGCATTTAATGAAAATCAGTTGGCTATAGAATTCCAGGATTCCAATTTTCTACCATTCTTTGTTCAATACATTTAGGTGTCTCATTCAAAACAAAATGTATGGTGTGTAACTAGGCCAAACAGACACAATCTGTGGGTGAACAAAACACTACTATAATCTGAAAGCCAAAGTTCAACTGTGACCTGTTGATCTAGCTGCATGTGGTTAAGGCTTAGAAGTGTCCCCCCATCTCCAGAAGTGGCACCTGGATAGATGACATTGCCTGTCATGCATCCACTTGTATCTATCTGCCCCAATTCAGGTTTGCAATACAAACCCAGTCAAGAGAGTGTAACTGAAACAAATGCAGGAACTAAGGGATGTTCAACAGTAGCAGCCCAGCAAAAACCTTTTGCAGAGAACTCTCTGTCACTGTCTTGTTTCAATATGCAAGGAAGATTGGCCATGATCAGGCATAACTACTGAATAATCAGATACTGACTTCGGAAGCTAGCATCACTGGTTTTTTGTATGTGGAGTAACATTGCTTTTGAAATCCATGATTGGTGCTGCAACAGATGGGAAACTTAACTGCTTAGAGAATTGCAGGACTGTCACATTAACAAGCCCAGGACAGTGAACACTGCTTTCTGGTATAAAGTGTTGGTAAACTGCCTTTATTTAAATAAATAAGTAAATAAATAAATAAATAAATTTAAGGATAATGCTCCTGAAAGTGACAGAGCACTGGTTAGAGACAAGCAACAGTACAGTGAGGTACTATGCCAGCTTCTCTCTGCAGCTCTGCTAAGCCAGTTCAATCTTCTCTGTTGCCCTCACTGTTCTAGTGCTTGGCCACTGTACAGCTCTGGTAATGCGCCTCAGTCCCAATCTGCTGCACTCCCTGCTAATCAGTGCACCCACGTCCTGCTTTCCAGCACCCTCTGGCACTGCAGTCCTGTGCTCTCACACAGCTCTTTCAGCTTCCTTGACTGCTGACCTGCAGCACAGTTGGTACTCCAAACTTGGACATGGCCAAAGGCACCTAATTTAGTACTTCTGTAGTACTGAGAAATATCATCAACAAATTTGAGTTCAAATTCATTTGCACATGAGGAGAATTGAACCTGGGTCTGTAGAGGTAAGAGAATGGTGCATTCATGCATGCTGTCATCTAGCACTTAATAAATCTAGAAAACATTTGCCACTTTCCAGACCACGAAACAAAGTTTATTCAAACTACAAGAGCTTTCTCGCGTCTAAAATATTTGCTATCAGCTGTATTGATAGTATTTGCCTGAAATGCAGCGTCAATCTACATTCATTTAGTAGGCTTAAGCAGCATAGTGACAGTCATTTCCCAGTATCATTCAATTTTAGTCATCTCAGCAAAAAAGGCTGGCTTTTATAGTGGTTTGCAATAGCTATTCAGTAGAATTGATAAGAGAACTGCTTCCAGGGAATACATACCTCTTCTGTTTTTAAGGCTTCACCTGTTTTTCCTTGAAGTGCCAGACGAAGCTGTCGTATATAAACCTGCAACCCTCGGGCAAAATACTGTAGCCTAACAGAAAAATGAGTTTAAAGTATTTAATGAACCCCAATCAAGCCAAGCACAAAACTTCACACATTCCTGTAAAAGAATAGCACAAGCAAAAGGAAAACCGTGATATGACAAGAGTTTTTTTATTTTTAAATAAATGCTGAAAACATTTTTCAATCAGTTCATTATTTTGCTTTCTAATCTGATTTATGCTTCTCCCGCACCCAAACAGTTCAGCAGAGGAAGGATCAATAATATTCTACACTGACACTTCCAGTATGTCCACTGCAGCTGGGTTTGCAGCTAAAGTGATCATTCCAGTCTCTCATACATTACCTGATTTTGAAGTCTTTCAATTTCTCTGCATTGAGCTTGGACGTGAGGAAGTCTGGAAGCTTTCGCCCCAGCTGATGAAAGCTATACAACAAACACTCCACATAGCTGAACTGCAACTTGGGCTCTTCATTACCAGCATTTTCCCCATTCTCTGCTTCCTCTGGAGGAAGTGGCATGTACTCCTGATGAACACCAAGCAGAACAGATACATGAGACACTTTCACTCACCTGTTCCCTTTTCTCCACTTTTTGCATCCCACCCACTTTCACAGGAGGGCAAAGCTACGAAAAATAAAACCTCAATATAGGAAATAAACAGCATTACCAAATCAGTTAGCCAAATATGTAAGCAGGTTAGCAGTCTAATCTATTTACCAGTTTCTCTTGAATGTATGGTCATACAAAACTTCTCTTTAACTTCAGCGTTTGGAAACAGCCAGTCCAGCAAACACCTAACTTATCAATACCACTCTGTGCATTGTTGGATTGTAGGGAGGACCAACTAACATTTTTTCTATAGGCTCTGCTGCAGTCTTGTACAGACTCCAACTAGTTTAAGCTACATTACATAGGGCCTTATCTATTCTGACAATTCTAACAGAGTCTCCCTTCATTGCACTAGCTCCATGTTACTATCATTTGTTTCCAGGCTAGTGCAGATCAGCTACCAACGCTTTTATCAGCATCTCAACCTGCTCTGAGCCAGTAAGTGTCTGTGGTAGCCCTGCCACTACTGCTAGCACGGACGGATTTTAAGATCATCATACAAAACACAAACCATACTACTTTCTTCAACTTGGATCAAAAATGGTGTGTAGAGAAATCATCCAGTTCTGCAATGCTATGGAGAGATTCAAAGTGGGCAAAGAGATCTTTGCACTTATTTGTCTTGAACAGAAGAATAACCAGGGGTAACTACCTTTACAGGAAGGTACCAAAGATAAATGGGTAATAAGCAACTAAAGGTCACTCACTTTTAGGAGTGCATTTTTTATTATTGTATCACAGCAAAAGTCTGCCTTACCAGTAATTTATCAAAAAGCTTCTTCAAGTTTGATTCTAACTTTTCCATGTCACCACAAAACGAACTCATTTCAGCAAGTAGTTTCAATACCTACAAACAAGAACAGCTCTTGGTAAAGCTAAGAGTTATAATCACATAGTTGCATAATTTTAAATAAAAGTGGATTGCAACATTAACATGGCTTCTTCAGCATATCACAACATTCAATTGCCACAAACATCAATCATGATTTTGTAAAGTCTATAAAATACAACTCATGCCAGGTGAGGGACATCTTACCTTTAATGCAGGCTTTAAGTACCAGAGATTTGTAGAGAACTAAAATTAACATGTGACAGTAATATTTATACATGTATTTTAACAATTGTTAAGCAGTGAATGCCAGACTAAGCTTGTCTGAACCTCCTGTCTGCAGTCTACCAGATATTCATTCAAGCCTCCTTCCTCAATGCATTTAAGTTCCTCCTAAAGCCACACTCCCTCCATGATGCCCACAAGAAGTGACAATAAAAATAATGAATATAAAAAGGTATTCAAGTTATTCCCTCATGGCTTCTCAGTGCCTCTTGTCTATCTGGCTCTTTCAGCTTGTAAGCTCTTTCAGGCAGGAATTTTTCTTTTGTTTGTTTTGCACAGCACAAGCACATTGCTGACAAAGAGGTAACTCTAAGGGGACTATTTGGAAGACAATGTGAAGGAATAGCAACAGCTTGGAAAGTTCAGTGAGGTCACCACATGACTAATAACTATAGTCATTATTCCTCTTAATTAGGGCAAGGCTTTTGCTTTCTGTATTTACTCTTAGGCATTAGAAGGTTCTGCTCAACCCAGCTCCACCAGCTGGCAGAGTTCTGTGATCTTTCCTCATGTTATTAACTAGAAGAGCCATAGAACAGTAGATCAGCAAATTGCTGGAAAACACACTGAAGTTTTTACAATCTCAAGAGTGTTATGCAGCGAAACACTTCTGCAATAAGCACTATGATGTGTATATTTGAGGTTTACTAGCTCTTACAGGCTTAGCTTACCTCTAACTGGATATCAAGGCCCTCCACTGGAGTAGTCAGGGAACTGAGGTTTGGTAACACATGCTCGCAGAAGTAAGTCACAAACCTTGTAGAATGAACATTTTTCTGTAAAAGTTCAGAAAGACACTAAGGTTACTGCAGGAGTTTGATTTAATTTTTTCCCACCTTCCCTGCCCAATGGACACCCATCATTTTGCTACCCCTTAGCTAATTTCTCCCTTCAAAACACACAGGCCCTTCCAGCTAAGAGTGGTGCCTAGGCTACAGGTGATTTTGATAAAATTGCAAATGCTTATTTTTTCCTATCTATAACAGTTCCATTTCCCGGAAAACAGGTTTTAAACTACTGGAATATGCCTGGCAATGGACTGAGTTAATCAATGTTTAAATTTAAATCCATCAGCAGAACATTTGTCTATTGGACTCTGCTCTCATCTCTGCAATATTCCTAACCCTCACTGAGAATGGAGCAAGAGGGTGAACTTAGGATTCAAATCCAGCTCTCTCTCTTGACAGCAGATAGTGCTAGGTCAGCCCAGCGGATATGAGGTAAGACACCATGTATAATTAATAGCATACCTGGCAAATATTCACTTTTTACGTCTAAAGAGGGGATTGTTACAAGATTCTAAAGTCTGAGCCAAAAAAAAAAAAAAAAATACAACCCAGGAACTTTTGCAAGGGCTCATCCCTCTCTGGTTGTGTGAGTGCCAGTGTTTTAAAAAGAAGTTATTAACCTATTTCTGAAGTTAGGCTGAAGCCTTTTTTCAATGACTCTCTTTCAGTACAAGTGGTAATCTGTGTCTGATATAGTTGAGAGATGGCGCTTTCACTTGGCCAGAAGTCCTTGCCCATGACCTTAAAATCCTGCCTTTATCTTATGATGACTTTCCCTTGCAAGACTGGAGCAAAAGCTGACAAAACTCTTTTGAGCACAGGATGTCTCAGAAGTTGCACAGTTCCTTCTGTGCTATAGGTACCAAAAGAAACCACCACATTTTCCTTTAAGAGAGACTGTCAAAGTCTCCTGGAGTGGAGGAGTGCATCAAAAACAGTTAAATCAGTGCAAGTGTTAGAATTTCAGCGGATTCTCCATTTCACAAGATGGGGAGCTAGTGTTCAGAGATTAAATAACCTACCAAAGATCACAAAGGAACTCTGTGACACAGCCACAAATACAAGCCGGTGCTTTAATCACAAGGACATACTTCCTTTCCCATACCCCTCTTATCATGTTGAGTTGTGATGTTTTCTGAAAGAGCAGTTCCTAAAAATTACATTGGGCACGTAGAGCCAAGGCAACAGAATTGCCCATCTGCCAGGGATGCTAACAACGAGCAGAAAGAATGGTATTAAAAGCCTTCTGTAACCATGGAAGAAAGTTATCTTTACTAAATTAAGCCTAGAAATTGCACAGAGTTTATTAGAGAGAAAGGGCCTAGAATCATGTTGGCAAGATTCTCTTCCATAACCAATAAAGAAAATTTCAATTCTCTCAGCTAACACACTAAGACAAATACCACATCTGCTGACGAATAGAGGTGGGAGACTGAGACATCAGTCACATCAAATTCTTCAATTTGTGAGAAAGCAGGAACTTAAGGAAGACACAAAAGTTCTTATGATTTACAAATCTGAATGGAAATTCTCCAGAACAGATCAGTCCAAAATACAAGTAAGACTTAGGTCAGAGAAACTGCTGACTATAAGTCACAGCTGTGCAATCACTCTGACACAGCTAGTCATGACATTCAAGACATTACAGTCCGCAACTTTAATATCATACTAACTATACAAAGGAAAGAAATACATACTGAGAAGAGTGGCACTGCCTGTCGAGTGCACTGCAAGAGTCTGTCCACACAATCTGGATCGGATGGATTAAAAGTTTGCTCCAGGTCAGCTTGTTCAGCCACCAGTTCCACCAGTTGCTGCCTCCCGCTCACTGTCTGTAAGCTTTTTAAGCCAGATAATATCTTCATGAAAAGGACAAATTCCTCACCCGTCACATCTTCAAGGACCTTAAAATAACAGCAGAAAACAGAATCCCACTGAGGCAATTTGTAATACCCGTCTCCTATTACACTTAAGTTGGTAAATAGCACTGTTAACCAATAGTTCAGTTTTAGCTCCCTACATTTTTTAAAAATGGGAAAACATACAGTGTCTCTGTATATGCCTCTGGGTTAAAGTAACGAGAGGGTGCCACAGACAGAAATGCCATCAAATTGAGCATAGGACCTCACTTTGCTCAGCCAATTATTTTTAAATATCGAGTCTCTTTAGATTACTAACAAAAACTTGAATGCCTAAAACTGAAAGAACTTTAACCATGTAATTTACTTCTTATTGTTTGGTCAGTTTTCTTGATTTTTGCATCTCTCTCAGTCTGGACAATGAAAACAGATTATAAATAAAAAAGTGGACAAAACAGTTGCGTCTGCATTGACACAGTCACATAATGCTGTAACATCTGGGTTGCAAACACAGAAGCATAGAATATCAGGGTTGGAAGGGACCTCAAGAGGTCATCTAGTCCAACCCCCTGCTCAAAGCAGGACCAATCCCCAATTTTTGCCCCAGATCCCTAAATGGCCTCCCCTCAAGAACTGAACTCACAACCCTGGTTTTAGCAAGCCAATGCTCAAAACAACTGAGCTATCCCTCCCGCAAACATAGCTATCCCTCCCCCAATCACAGAATCATGTATACAGTGCCATAACTGTGCATGGCGTTTTAAACAATTAAATACTGGAAACCTTTCTATTACAAAAAAAGCTGATTTAACAGAACCTAAATTTGGAGTGAAATACAACACTTACCTTCTTTGATTCAGTTAATATGAGCTCCTCTACTTCCTTTGTTAACACTTCCTCAGGAAGGGTCTTGAGTTTGGTAGAGAGGAACTTGATAGCTCGTTCTCTCACAATATCCTCTCCCTGAAGAATCTGACTGAACAAGCCTCCCAGTGTCCCTGAAATGCAAACAATTAAATTAATGCAAACCGTTCAACAATTTTATAATTATGATATACAGTAAAAAGAAAAACTACTTTCCAAATTGGAAAAGCTCCAGAACTTATTTTAAAATTGCTAGTTTTAGAAACAAGGTAAACATACACCACAGCAGAACACATAGCTCTTAAGGGCAGAGATCATGCCTTCCTGTATGTTTGCATATCAAACACCACATTTTGGGTACCACTATATTACAAAGTTGTAATGGCTCTGTATTTACATAAGCCAAACAGCTCAAGATCTGTGACACAGAACAGCAAGTAATAACATTTGCTTAAAATTCTACACTGCCCTGCAGCAGATACAAGAACCATTCCTGATCTCACTCCTTGAGACTTATCAACGACTGGTGAGCACTTTAAACAATAAAAACATTATATATAAAAAGAGTCTGCTATTTACCTTTAGCATCCATCTTAAATATACTTAACAGAGCATTGTTCACCAAGTTGAATTCTGCGGAATCATCTGGGGAAGAGAAAATTCAAAGTCATGCATCTTTCTGATATGCTGAAGTAAGGGCAAGAATAAGAGGGCAAAAGAATACTTCAGCATAATACAAAAAGGTTTCTAATTCCTGACATCTGGTTACAAAGAGCAAGTCACTGCAGAGTTTAAATGTTTAACAAATATTTCCTGTCATCCTGGCATATTTGCACTGCAGATATAAGATGTCAACGACAGGGGAAAAGAAATGGAGCAAAAACAGGATATGAAGACAACTGTGGCAGATTGCTACATAACAAGCTAATGAATCAACAGAGGAATTCAGTTTCCACAACTATAACTCTCTTCAACCAAACCAGCCACAAACATACATGTAACAGAAGCACATGGCAGCAGGAAATAGGCAAGGAAATCATCAGTACATGTTACCTGACTGCAGAAGCTGGGTCAGTATGTCTGCCACCCGGGGAAGATTATCTCCTGTGGCAAACTGAGGCAGCTCCTTGATTGCCTGGCGTCGGATCTGTCAAAATGAAACACTGTCATCATCTGAACAGAAGAGTCAAAATCTTAGCACATAATTACAGGCAGATTAGAATCAGTGCAGTCTCAAACAAGGTTCAGAAGAAAAACAGCTGAATGAGAAAAACAATCACGCGTTTGGTATCTAAACCAACAAAGAGTAAGATGATTTAGGGCTAGTCTACACTGGCAATGCTAAAGTGCTGCCGCGGCAGTGCTTTAACGTGCCTTGCATGGTCGTGGCACAGCATGGGGGGAGACAGCTCTCCCAGTGCTCTAAAAAACCCACCTCCACAAGGGGCGTGGCTTCCAGCGCTGGTGCACTGTCTACACTGGCCATTTACAGCGCTGAAACTTGCTGCGCTCAAGGGGGTGTTTTTTCTCACCGCTGAGCGAGACAGTTGCAGCGCTGTAAATTGCCAGTGAAGATGAGCCCTTAGTGTGTGACTTCTGCTATCTTTTACGTCCAGTAGCATCCCTGAATTAAATGCTGAACTCAAATATTCTGAATTGCAGATGCTGATGTGAACTGCAGAACCCATGTGAGGTTTCCGATTTACCTAACTGTGCTGTGCCATTAGTTCCATACCGAAAAGTCTCTGCCCCAGCTATTAATCAGACACTAGTGACAGCTCAAACTTCAACATTTATGGTTGGTTTGGAGAAGTCTTATGAACAGATATTTGCGGATTATAAAATAACTATGATTTCATCTTGAGCCTAATATTGTTGGGAAAATGCCATTTTAACAGATTCTTTAAACACTTACATAAAAAAAATCACGAACGGATCAAAACCTCATGAACCAAATTTGGATTAAAAAATAATACAACTTCCATCCTTTATCTGATCATTTTCTACCACTTCTAGATAGTTATTATGGGCTAAAACAGAAAGGATAGGTTTGTTGTTAATGTACAAGACAGAGCCAGAAATACTGGGGTTTCTTCCCAGCACAACTGAGACTTCCTGTCTGACCCTGTGCAAATCACCTAAGTCTCATTTCCAAAGGTGCTTAGCCTATAGAACCCCACTCAAAGCAAACCGGAGTTGTGAGTGCTTAGGATGCCTGGAAAATCAGGTGGTTTTTTTTATTTTGTGCCTCATGTTTCCAATGTGTAAAATGGTAGAAATATTTCCTTACTTTCAAGAGAAGATGTAAGGCTTAATACATGTAAAGTACTTTGATATAAAAAAAGTGTTAGGAACATGAGAAGTATTTTTAGTTCAGTCTCTGGCTAGAGAATTTTTTCCTGTAACTAGAAAGGGTCGAGTCACAAGGGATGGTGAAGAAAAAAACCCAATAAAGATTTAGCTGGTGATAGAAGATGAGTACAATTACAATGTGTTCTTCAGACATTATTTGCATTATAAGCATTATCATGAGCTAAGTGACAGGCATCTGTAGGAATCAACTTACTTCACCCAAAGTGATCAGAATTGCTTTGACTGAAATAAGAGGAAGGCACTAATGTAGTGTTAATTTAATTATAATTTTATGACACACAGACATAATATGTTTGGAAACATATGGACACTGAAGTCCAATTTTTTGGAGGAAAATACTTATATAAAATGGGAGAGGAATAAAGGGGAGCACAAAATAAAACTCAATATAGCAGCATGCTACAAAATGTCCAGCATGTATCCTTACAGAAACATCTTCATCCTCACAGAGGTCCAGTTGGGCATTGATAGCTGAATCAGCCAACTCAGGGAAATGTTTGAAGAACTTTGGAATAAACTGTGCTGCTAGCCTCTTCTCCTTGGCACTTCCCTTTACGCCATCCAATATCACCTGATAAGCATCTTTATGCTAGAAGAGAAAACAGACTATATAAAGCAGAGCATACTTTGGATTTCCCGAGGACCTAGAAAGGACTTTTTACTCTCAGTTGCCTTCAGTTTCATCATTAATACAGCAACCTATTTACAAAAAGTTCACGTATATTAATGATAAATTAACTGGACCATAATTTGCTTTGGCATAACTGTACTGACTACTAATCAAACCAACAAAATTATTGACCAAAAAATAAAGGCTGCATTTAAAGAAAAAAAATTACCGTCCAAAGTACCAATAAGGTAGGAAATGGCCTTATGGTATTCTACTTCTTATGAGTGGCAAAATTTCCACTGACTTCAGTAAGAGTAGATCAGGTACTTAATAGACAATTGGATGAGTAAATCACCTTCTGTTCAGCTGAGTAACGTTAAATTTTTATTTATACCATCTAAGAGCCAAATGCTGCAATCAGATCCACATGAGCAGACCCTTAAACACAAGCAGGGTCACAATGAACTTGATGATTACCAGGGTTCCATGGCAGGATCGGAATCTGGAAATCTACTATCTAGACAGGGGAAGGAATTATTATTTGTAAAAGCTACAAGAACTACAATAATTAGTTTCTCTCTCAGATCAAGTTTGAGATTTGATCTTTCACCGGGCCTTGCCAAGGCATTTTTTTTTTTTTTAATTAATCTAGCAAGCCAGGAAATTCTACTGAGAAGCTTTTCTTTTCATGCTCCAAAGATGACTGCTGGCCAGAACTGGACAAGCAATCTTTCTGTCCCCAAATTGTACATTAGTACATGACAGTAATTCACATATGAATAATCATATTGCTCTTAATCAAATATTGTTCTTACCACCTGTATTTTAAATAAACTATTGAACATAATTTCTATACTTGGAATTATGTTTTCTCTCTGACCAGTAACCCCTCAGTTGTCATTTACTTTGACTATTTTCATTTTCACTCCTACATCTGCTTAGCTGTTCAATACACACAGGCCCAGATCCTGCAAGCTCTTCTGCACATCCTTAACTCTACTTGTTTATGTAAAGTTACGCAGGATGGAAACCTTAAAATTCTAGCGGAAGTTTCCCAAACAGCATACTATAACTGGAGCAAAAAATCCGAATACTTTATTCTAAAGAAAATGAACTGAGTTCTATTTTTAACACCCTACTCTCCTCAGTGTTGCAGAAAGGATGCTTTACTTAGCACAGCCTGTTCTGGGTGGCGATAATAAATTTAAAAGCTGTAAGACATGTCTTTTTTTCTTTTTATGACTGCCACAAGTTTTTCTGGGTCAAACACTGATCAAAGCAGGTCTGTTTTCTGAGACTGAGTTAATAACTCCAACCACATAACACCACATTTAAAAGAGAGCCTCAGGCCTGACAAGCAGGAGAGAGCTTCAAGGAACTGATTTTTCAGAGGCGATGGCTACCCACAACACCCAATAAAACGGAACAGGAGCAGTGGGGGCTACGCACTTCTAGAAATCAGGCCTTCAACGTCCCGGGGAAACGTTGGCTACAAAACCCTTTCACGCCTGAGATCAAAGCGGCGTGTCACGAATGCAAGGTCGAGTCTCCCTCCAACAGAAGGAGGCCGGTCTGCAGCCACAGCAAACGGCCGAGGAAGAGACGAGGGCCAGGCTAACGCCACTGGCCCAGGCGGGCGCGCTGGGCGGCGTGAGCAATATTTTCATCAGTTACTTTTTTTGCTTAACCCGCTGCCCGCCAACCTGCTCAGCCCCTGGCCGATCCCCCACTCCTGGGCCCCCCCGCCCCAGCAAGCCGCCCCTCCACCCTCATCCCGCTCCTTCCAGCCCGGGCCAGGCCTGCGCCCCGCAACTTCCCCCCGGCCGGGAGCCGCCGCACTCGAGCCCGGGGCTTTCCGGAGCCGTGCAGGCCGCGGCCGGGACCCACCTGCCCCGCGGTCTCGGTGGCATCGGCCAGGATCCCATAGTTGCGGTAAAGCTCCTCCACAGTCGGCATCGTGCGGCGCGGGCCGGAGCTGGAACCGAGGCGGCCGCCGCGGCTCAGGGCTGCTTCTCCGGCGGCTGCTGCTCAGGCGTCTACCGCCTCTGCCGCTGCGACTGCTGCTGCTGCCCCCGAGCGAACGCACTCAGCCCCGCGCCTCCTGCGGCAGCGACCCCTGCAGGCGCGGCGGACTCACTGCGGCAGGGCGGGGGCGCCCAGAGCCGCCGGGGGAGCGCGCCCCTGGGCAAGAGCGCGGCCTGCGGACTGGCCCGGCGGGCCGCCCACTGCGCAGTGCTGCAGGCCGGGGCAACAGCTGATGCTGTCCTGCTGGTCCCCCAGGAGCAGACCCTTGCCCTCCCCAGCTGCCCCCAGCCGCGCCTCCGCCACAGGAACAGCTGCAGGGACCCCTGGCAGAGCCCATGCCCATCCCCTGCCCTGCCGGGAGCCTGTCCTCTGATCGCCTCGGGGCACTGCAGCCCTGGGCTTAGCCCCAGCTGCTACCCAGGGGTGTCATTAGCCAGCAAGGCCTTATCCACGCACAGACACAGGTGGAAGGTGCAGAGCGGGAGTTGCGGGTTTGGTGTGTGGCTGCTCGGAGGGGCTCATGAGTGGCGTGATCCTGCTGTAGCGTAAGCTGGGTGTGTTCCACAGGGTGCAGCTAAACAGTGCTTAATTTGTCATGAAAGAGCTGCTGAGGCTCAAGCAAATTTTTTTACTTTCATAACTGACACGGCAAGCGGGGTTACAAACTGCCAAGCCTAGAGGTGTTGGACATGGGCTGTGGGTGAACCACCAACTTGGGGAGGGTATCCTGTGGCCCAGCCCAGCCCACCCCACCCAGTCTGCCCAAGACCTGGAGCACTGGGTGGGCAGTGCAGCCGCCAGCGACTGGCAGGCGGGCGATGTGAGCACTGGCTCCAGCCACCCAGAGTCCCTGTCAACACGTCGGCCCTCACTAGCCCCAGCTACAGGGGAGGAGCAGCAGAGCGCCAGCAGGAAGCAGGAGAGGGCCTGGGGGTGGAGCATGGGCAGGGCCACGCAGGGCTGTTTGAGGAGGCTTCGCCTCCCCCAGCCTGTGATACCCACCACCCATGGTGCTGGGGCTCAACCCTGGCACAAATTAGGCACTGTAGCTAAACCAAAAGAAGCTGCTTCACTCCGATCCACCTGTCGATTGCGGACTATCTAGATGGCACATGGCTCCATTCCTGCAGCTGCTAGGACCTGGGAGATGGAGAACTCTGTGGAGAAATTCTAGATGGTCCAGCATGCAATAGCCTGTCTGTCTGCTGAGTAATGGGTTAATGAGAACATATCAGGCCAATGAGAATACCAATACTTCCTCCACACTGTCAATCTGAGTCCTGAACATGCACCCTCAATACCTTCTACTTAAAAACCAGGAACCCCCCCCCCACACACACACATTTTTAAATGGGGTCAGGGTTGCATGTGATCACAAGTGCAGCTGTTCAGCAATGCCCTATACTTCTTATCCCCTTCCAGAACATGAACTTGTTTCCCCAGATTCACATACCCATTGAATGCATCCGATGAAGTGAGCTGTAGCTCACGAAAGCTTATGCTCAAATAAATTGGTTAATCTCTAAGGTGCCACAAGTACTCCTTTTCTTTTTGCGAATACAGACTAACACGGCTGCTACTCTGAAACCTGTCATTATGCAAGGCACTGCATTTAGCCGTATGGAGTGGAACTCTTATCAACTTCATGAAAAAACTCGTACAGATACAGACAGACATCATCTTTCTTTCCAAATGCAAACAGATGGACATCATACCAAAAGGACTGCAGGTAAAAAATCCATTACAATCTACATACCACACAGACTATGCTGACAGCTTGTGTCACACGCTCTAAAAGAAACTGCGGAACCACCTGATCAACATCCTCTACAGCAAACAGGGAAAGATTAAGAATGAGCTCTCAAAACTGGATACTCTCATAAAAAACCAACCTTCCACACAAACTTCCTCGTGGCTGGACTTTACAAAAACTAGACAAGCCATTTACAACACACACTTTGCTTCTCTACAAAAGAAAAAAGACACTAAACTATCTAAACTACTACATGCCACAAGGGGCCAGAGCAATGGTTCCCTTAACCCAACCAGCAATATTGTTAATCTATCCAACTATACTCTTAGCCCAGCAGAAGAATCTGTTCAATCTCGGGGCCTCTCCTTCTGCCCCTCCACCCCCACGAACATGATACAGTTCTGTGGTGACCTAGAATCCTATTTTCGACATCTCCGACTCAAGGAATATTTTCAACACACCTCTGAACAACGTACTAACCCACAGAGACCTTCCTACCAACACTACAAAAAGAAGGATTCTGGGTGGACTCCTCCTGAAGGTCGAAACAACAGACTGGACTTCTACATAGAATGCTTCCGCCGACGTGCACGGGCTGAAATTGTGGAAAAGCAGCATCACTTGCCCCATAACCTCAGCCGTGCAGAACACAATGCCATCCACAGCCTCAGGAACAACTCTGACATCATAATTAAAAAGTCTGACAAAGGAGGTGCTGTCGTCATCATGAATAGGTTGGAATATGAACAAGAGGCTGCTCGGCAGCTCTCCAACACCACTTTCTACAAGCCATTACCCTCTGATCCCACTGAGGGTTACCAAAAGAAACTACACCATTTGCTCAAGAAACTCCCTGAAAAAGCACAAGAACAAATCTGCACAGACACACCCCTGGAACCCCAACCTGGGGTATTCTATCTGCTACCCAAGATCCATAAACCTGGAAATCCTGGACGCCCCGTCTTCTCAGGCATTGGCACCCTGACAGCAGGATTGTCTGGCTATGTATACTCCCTCCTCAGGCCCTACGCTACCAGCACTCCCAGCTATCTTCGAGACACCACTGACTTCCTGAGGAAAGTACAATCCATTGGTGATCTTCCTGAAAACACCATCCTGGCCACTATGGATGTAGAAGCCCTCTACACCAACATTCCACACAAAGATGGACTACAAGCCGTCAGGAACAGTATCCCCGATAATGTCACTGCAAGCCTGGTGGCTGAACTTTGTGACTTTGTCCTCACCCATAAGTGTTTCATATTTGGGGACAATGTATACCTTCAAACCAGCGGCACTGCTATGGGTACCTGCATGGCCCCACAGTATGCCAACATTTTTATGGCTGACTTAGAACAACGCTTCCTCAGCTCTCGTCCCCTAATGCCCCTACTTTACTTGCGCTATATTGATGACATCTCCATCATCTGGACCCATGGAAAAGAAGCCCTTGAGGAATTCCACCATGATTTCAACAATTTCCATCCCAGCATCAACCTCAGCCTGGACCAGTCCACACAAGAGATCCACTTCCTGGACACTACGGTGCTAATAAGCGATAGTCACATAAATACCACCCTATACCGGAAACCTACTGACCGCTATTCCTACCTACATGCCTCCAACTTTCACCCAGATCACACCACACGATCCATTGTCTACAGCCAAGCTCTGCGATACAACTGCATTTGCTCCAACCCCTCAGACAGGGACAAACACCTACAAGATCTCTATCAAGCATTCTTACAACTACAATACCCACCTGCTGAAGTGAAGAAACAGATTGACAGAGCCAGAAGAGTACCCAGAAGTCACCTACTACAGGACATGCCCAACAAAGAAAATAACAGAACGCCACTAGCCATCACCTTCAGCCCCCAACTAAAACCTCTCCAACGCATCATCAAGGATCTACAACCTATCCTGAAGGACGACCCATCACTCTCACAGATCTTGGGAGACAGGCCAGTCCTTGCTTACAGACAGCCCCCCAACCTGAAGCAAATACTCACCAGCAACCACATACCACACAACAGAACCACTAACCCAGGAACCTATCCTTGCAACAAAGCCTGTTGCCAACTGTGCCCACATATCTATTCAGGGGACACCATCATAGGGCCTAATCACATCAGCCACACTATCAGAGGCTCGTTCACCTGCACATCTACCAATGTGATATATGCCATCATGTGCCAGCAATGCCCCCCTGCCATGTACATTGGCCAAACAGGACAGTCTCTACGTAAAAGAATAAATGGACACAAATCAGATGTCAAGAATTATAACATTCATAAACCAGTCGGAGAACACTTCAATCTCTCTGGTCACTCGATTAAGACCTAAAAGTTGCAATATTACAACAAAAAGACTTCAAAAACAGACTCCAACGAGAGACTGCTGAATTGGAATTAATTTGCAAACTGGATACAATTAACTTAGCCTTGAATAGAGACTGGGAGTGGATGGGTCATTACACAAAGTAAAACTGTTTCCCCCTGTTTATTCCCCCCCGCCCCCCACTGTTCCTCAGACGTTCTTGTCAACTGCTGGAAATGGCCCACCTTGATTATCACTACAAAAGGTTTTCTTCCCCTCCCCCCTCCCCCACTCTGCTGCTGGTATTAGCTCATCTTAAGTGATCACTCTCCTTACAGTGTGTATGATAACACCCATTGTTTCATGTTCTCTGCGTATATAAATCTCCCCACTGTATTTTCCACTGAATGCATCCGATGAAGTGAGCTGTAGCTCACGAAAGCTTATGCTCAAATAAATTGGTTAGTCTCTAAGGTGCCACAAGTCCTCCTTTTCTTTTTGCGGATACAGACTAACACGGCTGTTACTCTGATACCCACCTAAGCCACACCACACCAGTTACTTTTTCTATGCTCACCAGAGCACCAGTTCCGCACCCCTACTCATACAGTTCAATGAACCCTCACTGGGCTCTAGGCAGCATGATTGTTGTGGGGAGCACTGGCATCTAGTTGTCAGAGATGACACTGGACTAAGAAGCTGATATATGGCTAAGGTACTGTGATCTTGAGGGATTTCTGAATACAAGAAAAGAAAGGTAGGAGGGGGAGAGAGAATAAAAATAAACATTAAAGAAAAAACAACCATGAGGGAAAACAGACACGTAAAAAGTTAGCAGAAAAATTCACCAAGATATTCATTAAAAGGAACGTGGAAATAAAGTCAAAGAAGTGGGAAAAGAAATAGAGGAAAAAAATCAAAGGGGACATAACATGTTCATTTTTAAATTATTTAGTAGAAAATTGACCAATTAAAAAGACACTGAAATGTTTTATGATTACATAAAATCAAGCAACATTTTAAGTGCTTATACAATTCTAACAGCTTCTTCCACAGAGAAAATCTATACATGTGAGGCATAACTGCATCTGATAAATAGAGGGAAACTCTGGAACAGTCATATGACACTCTCAAGAGATATTGACTGACCTAATTGGTCCTAGTAGAAGGCTGTGGTTTTGGAGCTCAAAGTCCACATCAGTGCTAGTGTATTTGATCTATCAAGTAATTGAGTCTCTTGTCTGGATGGATTCACTATCTGGCTCTTAATGCCCACATAAATTCATGAGAGAGACAAGTAGGTGAAGTGATATCTTTCATTAGACCAACTACTGGTGGTGGTAGGTACAAGTTTTTATGTCTCACAGAGCTCTTCCTCAGATCTGGAGATGGTAACAAGAGTGTCTAAGCTAAATACAAGGTGGGACCAATTGTTAAACATAAGGGGTTCACACTGTGGCATTCTGTACCACAAAACAGCACCCTGGAACACTCATATTCATCCCCGGAAAAGAATTATGATATATTTCATACAAAGCATGGCATGTAGGATATCATATGAAAGGTCATGATCTGCTGAAATCCTTTGTTCTGTCAAAAATGTATATCATTACTGCGTAAGAAGTTACTAGATTTTGCTGTGTGGCTGTTAGTGAAATATGCTGTGAGTCTGGAAGTCACCCAGTGCTAGCAAGTGACCAAGACAAAGGAGGTGACCAACACCTGGGCAGGCGTTGAACAATCATCACCAGCCATTGACCAGAGGGGAATGAATAGTAAACAAGGGATTTACAATTCAATGACAGTTCTGCAAACACCACATAATGGGGACTGCTCAACTCTATGACTCAGTTGTACAAGACCACACCAGGGAGATTGCTCAACCCTGTGATTCAGCAAGGCCCATGAGGCATGCTTGGGCTAATGTCTTCCAGGAACATGGACTGAGGATACAAAGTAGGGGACAGTAGCATCATGGTTTGGCCTTTCTCCTCCCTCACCTACACTGGAAGCAACAAGAATACTGGGAAAATAGGATTGCCAATTTTCTAATCGCAGAAAACCGAACAACCTTGCCCTGCCCCTGCTCCGCCCCAAGGCCCTGCCCCACTCACTCCATTTCCCCTCACTCCTTCGCTCGCTCTCCCCTACCTTTACTCACTCGCTCATTTTCACTGGGCTGGGGCAGGCAGTTGGGGTGCGGGAGGGGGTGAGGGCCCCAGCTGGGGGTGTGGGTTCTGGGTTGGGGCCGGGGATGAGAGGTTTGGGGTGCAGGAGGGGGCTCTGGCCTGGAGGGTGGGGCTGAGGGGTTCAGAGTGTGGGAGGGGGCTCCAGGCTGAGGCAAGGGGTTGGGGTGTGGGAGGGCATGAAGGATTTGGGCTCTGGGAAGGAGTTTGGGTGCAGGAGGGGGCTCAGGGCTGGGGCAGAGGTTGGGGTGTGGGAGGTATGCAGGCTCCGGGCAGTGCCTATCTCAAGTGGCTACTGGGAAGTGGTGACATGTCCCTCTGGCACTGGCGTGGCCATATTAGCAGCTCTTGCAACAGCCACAGAGAGCAGTGCATTGTGGTAGCTATCCCAGCATGCAAGTGGCTGCAACATGCTTTTGAAATGGGGAGGGGGTGGAGTGACAGGGAGTGTGTTGTGTGTATGTTGGGGGGAGAGAGAGTGGGTTTTTGGGGGGCTGAGAGCATGTTAGCATTCTGTCTTGTAAGTTCAAACAGCAGCAGACCTCTCCTTCCCCCCGCCTCTCTCTCTCACACACAGCATTCCACAGTAATGGTTGCTTTGTCTCGAAGAAGATAAGCCTGCCAGCTGTCAGAAACGGAGCTTTCAAAGGGCATATCCGCATTCCTACAGTGAGTTCAAAACAATGACAAGAGTGGCCACTTGACTTGAGGGGATTGTGGGACGTTTCCAGAGGCTGATCAGAGCGCAGTAATGCAACACCTCATCCACACTGGTGCCGCAGTGCTCCAGTGGGGGGCGCAGCAAACGTTATTCCACTCACCGAGGTGGAGTACCAGCAGTGCTGCAGCTGTGGAGTCAGAGCACTCTATGTCCCTTGCCAGTGTGGACGGATAGTGAGTTAGTGCGCCCAGGTAATAGGGTTTAAGATTTAGATTGTGCACTTACCTTTTATTTTCTTTGGTAACTATCTCTGACCTTTTATGTTTACCACTTATAATTACTTAAAATCTCCTTCTGTAGTTAATAAATCTGTTTTATATTTTACCTAAAACAGTGTGTTTTGCTTGAAGTGCTTCGGAAATCTCAGCTCAGTTTAAAAGGCTTGTGTGTGTCCTCTCTACATCAAGGGTGGGGTGGGGGGGAAGACTGGTAATGAACTTATACTGGTCAGGCTTCTGACCTGGGCAAGATGGTATAGTTCTGGGGTCCAAGGCTGGGGAGATTAGCTGGTGCCTTTCTCGTGTGATTTGTGAGTGATTCAGGGAGCATTCATGCAATCTAACTGGGTGTGGGGCTCCACGTGTTGTTGTGCAGAGTGATAATAGCACCTGGAGGGGTTTGATGTTTGTCACTAGCAAAACACTGTTAGAGACAGCCCAGACTGGAGAGTTAAGGGGGCACAGTGGTACCCCAGTTCCACATTGCACCCCAGGGATCCTGTCACACACACACACATGCTGTAGGAGACCACTAAAATGAAGTGGGCAATTAAGGGTTAACAGGCAATAAGATGTGTTACAAATTGTTGTAATGAGCCATAAAACCAGAGTCTCTGTTAAGCCCATGTTTTTTAGTGTCAAATAGAGTTATGAATTTAAGTTACCAGGCTCATCTTTTGAAGGTTTTATGCAGGTTTCCTTTGAGCACAAAGATTGAGAGGTCAGGTATGGAGTGATTGCTTTTTGAAAAGTTCACCCATGATTGAATAGGTGTTTTTGTCTTTTATCATTTTTCTGTGTGAGTTCATTTGAGAGGGTATAAATACATGCACATACATGTACAATCTGCATGTAAATATCCTCACCTGTGTTATTAGTAACAGTGTAAATTAGAAAAACTGTATTTTAAAAGATACTGCTACAAATACATTCAAACCTAATTTACTTCTCACCATTGATGCTGTTCATTTCCTTTCTGCACTTGTCTCAGTTTAGCCAGTTTCATTTTCTGTTTCTAGTCATTTTTGCTATCTAGTTCTTCAGCAAATCAGATGTCCACATGAGGAAGATAATGCCTAAAGAGACAGGCAGATTATTAGACAGACAGACATTGTAGTTGAAAGGTTAGACAGGCAAACAGGTTCACTAGCACAAATAAAAGTGCCTGAGTTCTCAACAGTGTAGAGAATGTTTAAATAATTGTTCATTGACTTTTAAAACGTTTCATGGAAACATTTTGTAACTCTCTTTTCTTTCTTTTTTATAAACTAAATTTCAATCCTAAAGTACCTGACAGCACCTTGACTATTTTAACAGGAAAAAAAATTGGCCAAATGATTCTCATCTCCACTAGTTTCAGAGTAACAGCCGTGTTAGTCTGTATTCGTAAAAAGAAAAAAGAAAAGGAGTACTTGTGGCACCTTAGAGACTAACCAGTTTATTTGAGCATGAGCTTTCGTGAGCTACAGCTCACTTCATCGGATGCATAGCATATCGTGGAAACTGCAGAAGACATTATATACACACAGAGACCATGAAACAAAACTTCCTCCCACCCCACTGTCCTGCTGCTAACAGCTTATCTAAAGTGATCATCAAGTGATCATCAAGGAAGGACATTTCCAGCACAAATCGAGGTTTTCTCACTCTTCCCCCCCCCCCCCACACACACACACAGACACACATACAAACTCACTCTCCTGCTGGTAATAGCCCATCCCTCTTTGAAACCTCTCTTTATAATGCGCATGATAATCAAGGTGGGTCATTTCCAGCACTAATCCAGGTTTTCTCACCCCCCCCCCACACACCCCCCCTCCAAAAACCACACACACAAACTCACTCTCCTGCTGGCAATAGATGAGCTATTGCCAGCAGGAGAGTGAGTTTGTGTGTGTGGTTTTTGGAGGGGGGGGTGTGGGGGGGGTGAGAAAACCTGGATTAGTGCTGGAAATGACCCACCTTGATTATCATGCGCATTATAAAGAGAGGTTTCAAAGAGGGATGGGCTATTACCAGCAGGAGAGTGAGTTTGTATGTGTGTCTGTGTGTGTGTGTGGGGGGGGGGGGGGAAGAGTGAGAAAACCTCGATTTGTGCTGGAAATGTCCTTCCTTGATGATCACTTGATGATCACTTTAGATAAGCTGTTAGCAGCAGGACAGTGGGGTGGGAGGAAGTTTTGTTTCATGGTCTCTGTGTGTATATAATGTCTTCTGCAGTTTCCACGATATGCTATGCATCCGATGAAGTGAGCTGTAGCTCACGAAAGCTCATGCTCAAATAAACTGGTTAGTCTCTAAGGTGCCACAAGTACTCCTTTTCTTTTTTCATCTCCACTAGGCGGCACTAAGCGTTCATGGTGGCTTCTCTCCTTGTCCCCAGACTATGCAGAATACAGAAAGTTGAAAAGGAGGACTTGTGGGACTAACAAATTTATTTGAGCATAAGCTTTTGTGAGCTACAGCTCACTTCATCGGATGCATTCAGTGTAAGATACAGTGGGGAGATTTATGTACACAGAGAACATGAAACAATGGGTGTTACCGTACACACTGTAAGGAGAATGATCAGGTAAGGTGCGCTATTACCAGCAGGAAAGACGGGGGGGGGGGAGGAGGGAACACACCTTTTGTAGTGATAATCAAAATTGAGTAGCTACAGCCAGTGCCTTTGCAGGCAATGAGGGAATGCAGGTACCCATTAGGCTCAAATAGCCTGTAAAATGTAACAAAAGGTAAAGGTGACAGCAGAGCAGCAACTTCCTCATACCCCATGAGGCTTGGCATCCTGCTGATTTCAGAGGAACTTTGAAATGAAAGAGGATACACCCTCACAAACACAGCCTAAGGCCAGACTAAGCAAAATGGAGGATATTTTCTTCACCTCTTTCTTTCCAATAGGGTGAAACCTGCATTCTTTGGCATTCTGAAGCACTGGTCTCTGCTTCCAGACATGATGATGCATTGTTTATAGAGTGCCATACAGTAAGGCTGGAACAAACATATCTATGGACTTAAATGTTTAGTTATGGACTGCTATTTATATATGTTTTCCTATATATGATTATAAGACGTGTCATGGTTACAAGACTGGGTGAATCTCTGACCCCTCTCTGGTCTCTGAGTGCACCCCTGTGGTCCAAGCGTTGTGTGTCTACCTTTCCTGGGGTGTAATTTTGTGATTCTCCCCCTGTTAGACCAGATTTCAGGCCACAGGGTTAGAAACAGGTCTCAGGCTACACAACTGTGCTTGTCCATTTGGGCATGGTACCTACAGTTCTTCCCTTTGGGATTATGTGACCAGTGGTAAATATAGTGACCCAAAACAGTCTTCTCAAACCATAATATTGTTCAAATCTTAACACAGGAACAAAGCCTAACATAAGAGAAAAAGGATTTTGAAAACAACAAAAGGTCTTCACGCATATCTATCTTACCTAAGCCCTTCCACCCTGTGAGGGGAGCCTAGGAAGAGCTAGGGTGTGTGTGGGTGTCAGTCTGTTTCTCCCAAGCAACAACTTCTGCTGGACAGAGTGCGTCTTTTTAACTATTTATAGTCCTCTTGATCAGCACTGGCAAACCAAGGAAGTAGCATCCTCACAGTTAGCTCAGGCATTATCTCAACATGACATCCTCCCCAAAGTGAAGGAGTACTTGTGGCACCTTAGAGACTAACAAATTTATTGTTTTTAAGGTGCCACAAGTACTCCTTTTCTTTTTGCGGATACAGACTAACACAGCTGCTACTCTGAAACCTCCCCAAAGTGTTTCCCAGAGGTGTCTTATCTGGAGCTATTTTCTTGCCTTCAGGCTAATTTCCACAACAGCCTGCTATAAAGCTAAGCCAACATATTGATACAATAAACAACCTAATAACCAGGTCAACATACAGTATTAATAAATTATTACAAAATGCAACCCATATCCACAGACTTAAATTTTAGCTATGGCCTGTTCTTTATGTGTCTTTTCAGATATACAATTACATGACAAGTATTATACTGTTTCCAAGATCAGAAAGTAAAAACTACATATCATGCAACATAAAACATTATACAGAACTACAAGGAAGACAAAGCTTAATTTACATAAATTCTACTTGATAGCAACTAGATCTGTCCCTTTTGCCTATAATTGGAGCAGAGAGCTCTGTTCCCTCTAGGCCTTCTAGTTCTGATGCTTACATGAGGAGGCACAGAGCTTGGAGTCGACAGCCTTGGTGCTGCAAAGCTCAGCAAAGGGACTGGTTCCAGGCATAGCTGGGTTCTAACCAGTACACTGAATCCCAAACCCCTCAATCAGAGCCTGAGCTTCACACTTGTCTCCTGACTCTGAGAATGAGCTGGACCAAAACCCTGGGTATGAACACCCTAATTTATAGGAATGCTTAGGTCTGGATTGAAACATCAGGATTGAGGCCCACCTCTAACTTTAGAAGGAGAAGGAAGTTGTCTGGAGCAGAGGGAGCAGTGAGAGAGCAGGTCCCAAGTGAATAATGAGGGAAGGATCCAAATAAACCGGTTGGGAGCGAGACTTGGAAAACAGAGAGAGTGAGAGAGCAAGTAGGTAGAAAGAAGCAGAAATGGAGGCAGGGTTGGAGCTGTGCTTGGGCTTATAGGGTAGGGTGAGTTGCTGTGGAAAAGCAGAATAACCCCTTGAAATATTTCTAGAAGGAGGGACTGATGGGAGTGGAAGATAAGGTTAGCCACAAAGTTTTGAGTGGATTCACAGAAGATTGAACTGTATCTAAGAAATGGGGTGGAGAACAATACTGAAAATACTATGCCACTATGTACCTCAGTGGTGTTCCCTTCCTTTGTGCTCAGCTCTGCTCAGGTGTCTCTAAGAGGATACAACAGAACTGGTGGTGGCGGGGTGTATGTGAATGTGTTTCAGAGACTGGCAAAAAGTGTGATTGGGGGATGAAGGAGCTTCCCTTCATTGTCACTTTAAGGGAAAATATGCACTCTTTCAGGATCCACACTATTTCTGTCCTTTGTTCTTCTTCCCTCCTCGTCCTCCTTTCTCTTCTTCTCTGTCCCTTTACATCTCATTTCTCTCCCTGTTTCTGTGTCTCCTTCCCTGCAGTAGCTCCCAGTTCCCAGCCCCAGGGGCTCCTCTCCCAACCCCTTCCATAACAACCATCAGCAATGAAATAGCTAATGCTGTCATTCAAGTGATCATTGTTAGGCTTTAGAACTAACATGGCAATGATATTGATGAGGGGTGGAAGAATTCATACCTCTCTGAGACATTGTTTCAGGCTGTCTGCAAACTCAGGAAGACATCATTGAATCAGTTATAATTGGTCCCTGTTTGGAAGGGTATCTTCATAACCACAAAACTAGAAACTTATTTTGTATGTGAGAGCTTAGATTGCTTAGAATCTGAATATGTCATGTGAGCCACACAGATACATCACACAAGCTGAATCTGGGCCGTTGGCCAAGTTGTTGACACTCCTAATATACCTCCCCCCACCACACACACATATTTGGTGGTGATGCCCATTTGATAAATTGCAGACACATTTGATAATTAATATTATTCATACACCTTTGACCTTCACACTTGTGCTCTGCCTGCTAATCTGTCCCTGCTGGGATTTTCTCTAACCTGTGAGCAGCTTCAAACGGATGCCTTTAAAAATAAATAAATACATAAATAACAACCAGCAAAAGCAGTGTGTTCTGCTTTCCTTTCAATGGAAGAATCACTGTGGTCACGGGAAGAGGATAAGTTATATACAGGCCTGTGCCAGCAATAGACTTAAGGTTTGATATCTTGTGATCAAATAGGTCTAGAAAAAGAAGATTAATATACCTAAAAATGAAGGAATCTCAGTTTCACAGGAGGACAAGAGCAGACCCTGTCAGAGGTCCAGAGAGGCCTGGGCCACTTCCAGCTTTTGAGGCCCCTAGCCATACTAAAAATAAAAAATGATGACACATGAAAACAAAATAAGGCACCAAAAAAAGAGTTTATCAAGCATCTTTATCTACAAGATATTTATCAAGTATTCTTAAAACTACGGTACCTACCTGGGGAAGTGAGGAAACAGATTGACAGAGTGAGACGGGTACCCAGAAGTCACCTACTACAGGACAGGCCCAACAAGGAAAACAACAGAACACCACTGGCCATCATGTACAGCCCCCAGCTAAAACCTCTCCAGCACATCATCAAGGATCTACAACCTATCCTGGAAAATGATCCCTCACTCTCACAGACCTTGGGAAGCAGGCCAGTCCTCACTTACAGACAGCCCCCCAACCTGAAGCAAATACTCACCAGCAACTACACACCACACCACAGAAACACTAACCCAGGAACCAATTCCTGTAGCAAACCTCGTTGCCTATTCTGTCACCATATCTACACTAGCGACACCGTCAGAGGACCCAACCGCATCAGCCACACCATCAGGGACTCATTCACCTGCACATCTACTAATGTGATATATGCCATCATGTGCCAGCAATGCCCCCTGCCATGTACATTGGCCAAACCGGACAGCCTCTACGTAAAAGAATTAATGGACACAAATCGGACATCAGGAGTGGTAACATCCAAAGCCAGTAGGAGAACACTTCAATCTTCCTGGACATTCAATAACAGATTTAAAAGTAGCCTTACTTGAACAAAAAAACTTCAGAAACAGACTTCAAAGAGAAACTGCAGAACTAAAATTCATTTGCAAATTTAACACCATTAATTTGGGCTTGAATAGGGACTGGGAGTGGCTGGCTCACTACCAAAGCAACTTTCCCTCTCCTGGAATTGACACCTCGTCATCAATTATTGGGAGTGGACTACATCCACCCTGATTGAATTGGCCCTGTCAACACTGGTTCTCCCTTCTCTTCCTGTGTCAGTATAATAATGCCTGCATCTGTAATTTTCACTACATGCATCTGAAGAAGTGGGTTTTTTACCCATGAAAGCTTATGCCCAAATAAATCTGTTAGTCTTTAAGGTGTCACCAGACTCCTTGTTGTTTTTGTGGATATAGACTAACACTGCTACCCCCGATACGAAGGAAGAGTGAGTCATAATTTGAATATTTTTTTATTCAACAAATGCTTTTCTAGCCTTTTTCTGTGCAAATGGTATGTGCATAAAAACAAGTTGTGAAACTTATCAAATGCCAAAAAATTAACAAGTGTCTAAATTTGAGGCCCCCTTTGAGCTTGAGGCCCAGGCCAAATGTCCCTCCTGGCCTCCCCTCTGAGTGGCCCTGGACAGGAGCTGCTGCTGGCTCAGGTAGAGCCTTTGAGATCAGATCTGAAAATCGCAACATTATCAGGGGCAGAAAAGCTATTTTAGATCATTTTTATAGTTTGCTAAACTGCGAGCCAGATCCTCAGCTTGTGTAATTCAGAATAGCTGCACTGATTTGATTGGAGCTATGCTCATTTACACCAGCTGAGGATCTGACCCTGTATTCTTTTAATTTTCCCTTCTCTCTCTGCACAGCTGGGCTCTTGGCACTAAAAGAACCTGACTTTACAAGCAAAGGGATATGAAAAATAGCCCCAGTAATTTTTTTAAGCCCTAAAACCTTTCTAAAATAGTGCCTCCATAAAATCAGAGACATACAGTGAATACATGATGGTGTGGAGAGATATAAAGGTTTTTACTGGTATGCGCGTTAGAGATGTCCTGCCTGCCTCAGTCATAAAGTGTGTAAATAAACATTTATTACTTTTCCACGGGCATCACTAATCACTGTCATTGCTCTTCTCTGGCCCTTTGTTATTTATATTCTGTCTTTTTCAATATGACTGGACCAAGATTACATGAACTATTCCAAGGTGAGGATGTACCATGTAGCCATGTAATGATATTAAAATATTTTATATATTTCCCCCAGCTCCTTTTTAATACAGCCTGATATTGTATTGTTTTTAGATCATTTTTGCATGTTGAGCAAACATCCTCACTGAGGAGACTGCCCAGATCTTTTTCTTGAGAGATGACAGTTACTTGTTCAGAATCTATTCTAAGTGTATGTAAGTAGATTTAAATCCACAGAGGGTAGTCATTTGTGTCTCTACAGATGTGATCAACAATTGTTTCTAAATCCAATAGGTGGCACTCTGTAACCATAATTTCCATACCCAACCTGACCGTTCCTTTCATTAAGCAAGGACAAAATTAACAACAAAGCCCCAATTTCAAGTTTTGTGAGAAAAGATTTTACAAACACCTGGCCTGAACAGAAATAGTTTAATGAAATAATCATTAAAAAAAAACAATTACAATATTAAGTCTTTATTGAACCATTTCTCTGCAGTGTTGAGAATCAAGTCACACTTAGCTCTGAAAAATGCTACACCTACTGGTGTTGCAAATGACACCTCATGTTTCTATAACTGAGAGAGTTTAGAGAGAGAAGATATTTTCTTCTGTTTTTTCAGTTTGCTACCTTTGTGCATTTTAATAGAATCAGTTTAATTGTTTAACCAGGTGTAGTGTATAGGAATTAGGGTGCTTCTCCTTAAATAGTTTATGAGTGTCTAGTGGTTTCAGAAACTACCAGAACCCTGCCAGAGTAGTAGCTAGGTAGGGTTACCAGTTTTGGTTGGATGTATTCCTGGAGGTTTCATCACATGACATATTCTTTAATTAATCTTTAATTCCAGGAGACTCCAGGACAATCCTGGAGGGTTGGCAACCCTATCTAGGCCTTCCATGTTGCAGGTAGTTAGTAAATACTCTTGTTTGGACCTCCCCAGATGCAGGTGGGTCCTTCCTTTTATGTTTGTTATGTAAAGAGCAAAAGTCCCACCCTTCGCCATAGTCAATTAGCTGCTCATTTGTGTGGGACTTCACCCAGCAATTGGAGAGAGAAAATCTTTCAAAAAGTAGGAAAAGGTGAACTACAAAACCACAGACATTGGCAAGGCAATTTAGGGGTGGATGTAGGACCTGAAACTACTTTAAACACAATGTTTTTGTGTTGACTAGATTTCAAGGGGGTAGCAGGCCCAATGTGAATTAGGTATTTCCAGAAGAAGCCAGAGTAGAGTCAGGCTTTGTTTACACTAGAAAGGGTTTGCCCTATACCAGAAAACCCTCCTAGCAGAGATGCAGCTTATTACTTTTTTCCTGTATAGCTTATAACAGTTCCCTGAATTAAATAAGCAAAACTAACAAAAAGACATTTTTGGCAGTACAGCTGTGTCTACACAAGGCCCTTTGCCAGTATTGATATGTCAGTTAGGGGTGTGATTTTTTTTCAATGAAAAGTTGGCAAGGGTAGATCCGACCTCAGACTGATCTGAATGTTCAAGTACCCAAGTGCTGGGCCTTCTCTTGAACTGGCCACCCTCCTGGGACCTCACTGAACATTATGCTGTTATCAATGCGTTCCTCCTAATTACTATATTACATTAAGAAAAATGGGGTGTTTGCATGTGTTACCCTGTGCATAGATGCATGCATGGTATGAGACAGGTTTGTTTGTGGGTGACTATGTGTTTGTGCAATTTGACACATACACATGAGTGTTTGTGAGATATGACATGCAAGTATGTGCATAGGTGTGGAATATGATGCATACAGCTATATATGACTGTGCAAGCAGTATGATTTGCATTGTGTGCACTGAGAGGTTTAGAGATGTGTGTATGGACACAGTAAATGTGATGCATGTGTACAATGTGTGGGTGTTCATGTATGATGCAATGCACATGTGTGTGTGTGAGGGATACAAGTGTACACTATGTAGTTGTGTGTGCAGTATGATGCATTTGTGTGTACAAGTGTGATGTATAGGTATATGTGTAGGAGAATGTGTTCATGTGCCATGTGTATGTGTGCGATTGCAAAAATGTATAGGTTTATAAGTTTATGATGTGTAATGTGTTCATACTTTTTAGTGTGTGCGTGAGCTCATGTATTACATGATGCACAGGTGTGTGTACATCTTAGTATACAGTGTGATAAATAGACATTTATGATGTGTTACCTAGACAGAGAACTATCTGTGCATGACTAACAATACTAAATGAACCAGCCTGTGTACTGTGTCTCGGAGAACTATCTTCCCCATTACAGACTGGGTGACTTTTTAGGCAGATATCAGGGTGAGTGGGTTCCCCTCCTGAGGGAGCTCATAAAACCACAAGGTGGAACAGACATCACAGCATCTCCCCATCCCCTTTCACACTGTAACTCTTCATCTCTCTCCACTGTTTATGTAGAGCTTACATCTTTCTGATTCTGTGTTCCATGGAGTGTATGAATATTCTACCTAGAGTAGAGATTCTTGTTGTCTGCCAGGAGAGTGTTGACACTGCCTTTTGTTGGCTCCCCTAGGGAGTTCATGCAAAGCACATTGGAAATTCAGCAAACCATGGGTTCCCTAAATGCTTCCAAACAAGAACAAATTAGAAAAAAACATCAAATTGAAAACATAATTTTCAATTAGCGTCTGTTCAGTTGAAACAGGAATGAGAAGGGGGAAAACTGGCATATGAGAGAAGCTGGGTTTGTTAATATGCTTTGTAGATACTTGCTGGCTACTGTGCTTTTTTATTTTTCCCTCTTGTAAGCACTCACCTTGCAGTAATTTGGCAATGCTCTCATCACTGTTATGTGCTCTGCTTTCATATTACCACTAAATAGGATCTCTACACAATAGGAGATAGACTTGAGCTAATGACCTGTGGGATTCCTTTATGTGTGTCACATGGGTGTGTGAGAATATGTATTCATGTGCCAGATGATGCTGTCTTCTTCTTCTTAGCATATGCGCAATATGCCTCAGGTGGCATGTGACCAGGATTCATCACCAAATTTGGTCCTCTGGTTGGATCATTAGCTTGCCTGGGCCGGGTACTGATGGGGAGTGCGACGGGAACGCTGATCGATGCCCCGCATATGACGCAGTAATACATGCAAGGAACACTAACTATTCCATCTGTATTCTGTGGTTCCTGCAGCTTTTGTTGACTCCGTGAAGCAACTTTTAAACCTAATTTGCAATGAGAAATAACTTGGACCATTTAAATGGTTCTGCAGTAATAATTGATTATTATTAATAAATAACCATGTAGCTAGAGCTGGCTGAATACTGAGAAAATGGGGTCCTTGACCACTCATTCAAATGCCAATAGCTGATCAGTTCAACCATGGTGTGTTCCTTTTTTATTTGGCATTCATGAACATTCACACAAGCAAGTTTTATTCACACAAATATTTGGGGAATGATTGGGGCCCTTCATTTTACAAATATTCATACAGGTGAACGAGAGTATTGACAAATTGTTATTTGCTAGTCACCATTCCTCAGTCTTCTGTACAAAATACGTCATTCATCTAGCTGGGAAGCAACAACAAAATCATGTGACTTAACTGGCCAGTCACATGCCACACATAGTGTAGAGTGAATAATGCACAGTTCATGAGCAACTAGATTCTCCAAACTGTTCAGTGACAGTGTGCAGGTGCTGAGTGATGTTGGTAGCCTGTGTATATAGGAGACCAGACTAGATGATCTAGTGTTCCCTTCTAGCCTTGGATACTATGACTTTATGAATGCTTATAGGAAGGCAATTTGCAGGAAACAGGATTGGTTCATGAACAATTTGCAAATACAGAAAAGGACTGTATTTGTCAGGTAATTTATTGGTAACAAATAATTTAGCCTTCTCTTACATGTTGGGCAAACCTGGCTAATTTTAGACCTTTGATTTGGAGGTCTGTGGGGGAGGGCAATGACTCAGCGGTCTGAATGTCTTTTGATGTCATAACTGATGCTATACAGGTCAAAAGGGATTCTCTGTGCCTTACTTATGGCTGATGGTAGAGAAATGGGACCAGTTCCTCAGCTAGAGTAAATCAGCATAGCTCCATGGACATCACTTGGATTATGCCTATTTACACTAGCTGAGATTCTTGCTTTTAAGGTTAACAATATGCTTTAAAAACCCCATTCCATTCCCATTGTTCTGCCATTTGCTGGAGTAACCAGCAAATCCCACAGTAGTGACAACAATGGGGTCACAATGGATTTATTCCCATTTCTTTGTGGTACTGTTGTTTCCAGACAATGGTACTAAGGAGAATGTGAACCACTTGTGATGTTGCACGCTATATGATTTTATGAAAATATGCTAATGAGTGTGAATATAATGTAACTGGAATATGCTTCATTCAAAAGGTCTCTTGTAAGGTATCATTACAAAGCTTATAATCTACTGAGTGTGGTCATCCTATTTGTATAAATGTATCACTCTTGTATCTGAAACTAGAAATATGAAATAGAACTCCGAGGGCCTATTGTAGTTATGCAAAGTGCGGGCCACTAATGGTGGTTTGGAATCTTGATGGCTCCCATCAACCAGGACAATTGACTGTGGATGGCTCTGTTTGCAGGCAGGCCTTCCTGTGAGTCAGGCTGGGAAGAATGAAGGCTTGGGGTCTCACAGGACATGTGACCATGTCACCTGAACTGGAATCCATCTTAAACCTAATGCTTTTCCATTTAGAAGGAGGGGTGGGAACCCAGAGAGGGACAAAGGATTCCTGCCTTGTGCCAAAGCTATATAAGGGGGTGGAACAGAACAAAGGGGGCTGCAGTCATGAGAAATCCCCTAGCTACCACCTGAGCTGGAACAAGGGCTGTACCAGGGGAAAGGATTGTGCCCAGACTAGGAAGGTGTCCAGTCTGTGATAGAAACTTATTGAAACATATCTGAGGGTGAGCTTTTCTCTGTATTCAGCTTTCTTACTGTATTAGGCATAGACTTGGCATGTTTTATTTTATTTTGTTTGGTAATTTACTTTGTTTTGTCTGTTATTACTTGTAATTACTCTGTAATCCTACTTTTTGTATTTAAAAAAATCACTTTTTACTTATTAATTAACCCAGAGTATGTATTAATACTGGAGGGCAAACAGCTGTGCAGATCTCTCTATCAGTGTTATAGAGGGCGAACAATTTATGAGTTTACCCTGCATAAGCTGTATACAGGGTAAAACAGATTTATTTGGGGTTTGGACCCCATTAGGAGCTGGGCATCTGAGTGTGAGAGACAGGAACACTTCTGTAAGCTGCTTTCAGTTAAGCCTGCAGCTGTTGAGGGATGTGGTTCAGACCTGGGTCTGGATTTTTAGCAGGCAAGCGTGTCTGGCTCAAACCAGGCGGGGTTCTGGAGTCCCAAGCTGGCAGAAGGGAAATGGCTTAGAGGTAGTCCCAGCATATCAATTGGCAGTTCCCAAGGGGTTTTCTGTGATCCAACCCATCACACTACTTCTGTGTCAGTGGTTCAAATCCAACCCAGATGGGCAGTGACTGAAAGCTGTTATGATCTAATGGCTGGTCAGTGACCCCTGCATTAAATGTGGTGAGGGTCTCAGTCCAGTTCCCAGTCAAGAGGTGTGCACAGCACTGTTAGGATATAGATATTCAGGCCTGTCTGCAAAAGCCTGTACTTTAAGAATTTAGGGGTATTCTTATCACTTGGCTAGTTCTAGAGGTATAAAAGAAAGAATCAAAATCACTGTCTGCTGGTGTAAGGGCCCTCTCTTACTGTGACTGTTTGAGGCCCTGTTCTTAGGCTAAGGCCTTTGGCTAAGCAGCAGAGGCAGCCAAAAGCCAGGAAGCGAACAGTCACATCCTCACATTCCAAACTAGTCACATTGAAAGAAGGTGCTATTGGGCTGTTAGGAGTACAATCCTGTCCTGATAGTGCCTATCGCCTCCAGAGAAAGGGAAGTGCCTAGAAAATGTAAAAG